>NC_057762.1:22428278-23170560 GCF_010389155.1 Erigeron canadensis | reverse complement strand
ATTGAATCTGCCCATTGTCAACAAACCATATCCTTCAGTTTTCCCACTTCCATCATTACCAAATGTCACTGCAGGTCCATCACATGCAGTGAAATCTTCCAGCAGGGGCTTACATCCGGTCATAGTCGGCCAGCTGCGCTGTCCAGATACCAAATATTTTTTGTTTCGATCGCCCTGCACCCCAAGTTAGTGATCAGATTTTGTGAACCCATCTTTCTTGATGGGTCCATGGACTTCTTCCGAGAAGTCCCATGTGCTTGACTAGGTGTTGAACGGAGGAGGAAACTGGAGGGTTCTCTCCAGTTTCTGGAAATAAAAACAATTGGTTCAGTGGAAATTGACCTCCTTTTCTTTTCGATGTATGCTCCTTTCTGAGCAGATTGTTTTATCTTTTGTTTTGAGGAGGAGTTTGACAATTTGTTTTCAACAGAAGAGGATGCACCTCCTTCCAAATTCTTAATTCTGGCAGTACAACTTTGTACCTGCCTTGACAAATTTTGGATTTGATTTTCCATTCTTACCAAAATGTTTTTTTCTTCAGGCTGCTGGCCTTTGGACTTTGGCTCAGCGGGGTTTAGTCTTTAGAGTGAGGACTCACTTGACTTATGAGGTAAAGGATTGTCACCATATCCTTTTTAACTGGAGCTTAGCCTTCTTGGCTCCAGTTTTGACCTCAACAGGGTTGGTCTTAGTGGATTCAGATTTGATTGTGCCAGAGGAATCATAAGGTGTTTCAATTTTAACAGTTCTGGCAATTGGTGAATTGTGGGGTAAAACAGCTGCCATCTGAAGATCACCAGATTTCCAGGCAGTTTTTGAGCATCAATGGTTTTAGAAAAAGCGTCATATTTTTACCAGATGCTTGAACCCAAGAATTAATAACATATGTCTTTTCAAGATCAAATTTCAGTTTTTGGTTATCTCTTTCCAATGCCTCGTTTTTCAAATCTGACTCTTTAAGAGCCAACTGGACACTTTGCAAATCATTTACTTGACTTTTCATGTTGTTTAATTCAACCAAAACTGTTTCTAAATATCTTTCACAGTCAGTTCTCATGGTTTCAACAAATAACAAGAGATCATTCAATGATTCAGCAATATCCAATTTCAGTTTGAATCAATTTCGATATCATAATCCTTACCTTCTTAAAATGATATCAACCCATCTTCCAGATACAACATCATCCTTCACCACTGGTTGTGACTCTCCAATGCCATGAACAAACACATATCTCTAATCTCTTCTTCATCATCAGATGAATCATCAGAGAGTTCCCATTTTCAGTTTGAGCCATCATGCACTTGTTCTTTTCTTTCTCATTATTTTGTTCAAGAGACATGAGAGCAATGGGCCTTAAGTTTCTTGTATTTGGCCTTATAATCATCAGTTTTAACAAAGTTTGGGACAATAGGACCAGTTTGGTAGTTCATCTGACTAGATCTGCATTCCTTCATGAAATGGCCTTCTTACCACATTTATAGCAGGTAAGATTAGCTTTATCCATTGAGATTGAATTGGAAGCATTATTGGACCCATTAAATCGATTAGATTTATGCTTAAACCTATTAAAGGTTTTAGCAATCATGGCAACCAGATCATCATCGTCAGTTTCCTCACAACCATCACTGAGATTAGTGGTTAGCCAGAGTTCAAAAAGTTGTTTAACATTTCTTCATAGAATGTGACTGGACATTCTCAGTAGATATTAAAGCAGCACAAGGTTGCCCAGAAAAGTTGGCAGCCTGGAACTCTGAGCATGGTTTAAAGCATCTTGTTCAGCGAGTAATCTTGCTGCATCATTATCTTCAGTAAATCTGAAGGCTCCATAAAAGAGAGGCAAGAGTATGGCTATGCAAGGTCTTCTTGCCTTAAGACAAGAACCATGTGTGCCCATTTGGATGGCAAAACACCCAGAATTTTTCAAGAAGAATATCCTATCCTTCTCCACTCCCAACCTCTAAGTTGATTAATTAGGCCAGTAATCTGGTATAAGTACCAGTTAAACTTTCATTGGGAAGAGCAAAGAAGGGTCATACTTCTTGTTGAGAGCAACCTTTCTAGTGACAATGGTGTCATTTTCTCCTTCAAACTGGAGAACTAATTCATCCCACATAGATTTGCACTTGGAAATAGCACAAGAGTAGGAATTAGTTCCTCAGGTATAGCAGAAAGAATCATGTTTTTCAGTTTGGTATCAAGATCAACCAATCTGCGATCCTCATCTGACCAATGTTCCTCAGATTTTTCCCTGGTGCCTCTTCTCCCAGTGGGGTCGAGAAGAGGGCTAACACCACTGGACATGGGTGTATATGGCCCATCCTTAAGGATTTTCAACATATACCTCTCTATCCCACCAAAATGCAAGAGCATTCTAGCCTTCCATGTACCAAATGTCTCACCATTCCCATCGAATTTGGGAACAGGAGAGTTGGAGTAATGTACATGAACGTGGTTAGCTCCAGGAGTAGAGGAGGAGGAGGAGGTTAGTATTTAAAGGAGTAGCAATATTAGGATTAGATTCATTTGGACCAGAACCATTCTCACCTTCAGCAGCCATCGAAGCAGACCTAGGTTATAGAATTGAAACAATTCAACCTGCCTGCTCTGATACCACTTTTTAGTCCCAACTATCACTAGATGGGTGCTGAAGACACCTCTATGTCGATGGTGAGTGAACTTTGCAACACAATCGATTAATCTGGATGTGACCAGTTTAGTTTGATCGTGTACCAGGTTAACTGGAATAAGTATTAAAGTGACAGAATATTAATACATGCAATAATATAAATGACGAGTATATAAACTGGTGAGACAATATGTAATTTTCAAGTGTATTTTATTTATTACTTGTTTAAATAAAATACAAGGTTGTTGCGGAACCAAGATAATACAAGAATGTAAATATCCTAACAACCCATGAATTACAATTGATCTAAACTTGGAAATTCTCCTAAACATCGAAACACTTAGAGTTGTGAAATGTTTCTTTTTGCGATTGAGAGAATATTGCACAAGTTCACCAATATTGCAGAATATATGTATTTGCAAAGTTATTGAAACAGCTTGTGCAAGGACCTCTATTTATAGTCGAAGATTGAGCATGGGGATCTCAACTTCGATGTACAAATATGGTTGACAGCACACAAAAGTATTGTTTAAATAATCCTTTGTGTGTGTTAAATAAAGTAAGACAAAAGGTTACTTTATTCAACCACTCTACATCTTTGTATCTTATCCAAAGACAATATCATTGTCCGGTTAAAAGGATGTAGAGTAAAAAGGTCCTCCTCGTAATCAGTGTAAAGCTTTGTAAGAGCATTTATACTGGAGGATTCTCCAGTTGATTGATCTGGTAGATTGTCAACTGGGCTTCGCTGCCATTGCCAATCTCTATCTTCCATTTGTTGTCTTTGACTTCAACTGGAAGGTCTTCAGATTCTAGTCGTCTGATCTCAACTGGAGGAAGTCATCAGTTGCTAAACCTGTACAATGCAACTGGACTTCTAATATTTCGGACAATTCCTCATGCTCTCCAGATGTCACTGGAGAGCTCCAGTTTAGTTAAAACTGGACCTAACAAGCTTTGTGGCGTATTGGTATTTAATAAAACCTTTTGGTTTTTAGAATCAACTTGATTGATTCAGATTTAACCTCATGGCGCACAAATAAGATCGAAAAATAAATCACCTTTATAGATTTTGAATTTATTAGTTATGGCTTGATTATTTAAATTTATCCATGATTATACCAATGCATTGTAATCATGGACAAGCCATATATAATTTTTAATAATGTATTTATTAAATTTTACAAAAAAGGTTTTTAATTTGGCTTAAAAGATAGACTTGGAGTCAAGTTAAAAACAATGAACTATTACAAAAAATCTCACTTGGTTCTTGGATTAAGTAGGAGTTTTCCTTTGGACTAAGCTATAAGTGTTTGATGCATGGATATGTTTTTATTTATATAATTGTTGATTATAATATGCTAAAATGTTTTTGATGGAAACATTAAATAAAAACATAAAATGAGTTTAAAGTTTAAAATTGATGATTTAAAAGTTAAACTTCAAATAGTTTTCTTTTATAAGTAACTATATAATAATCGGTTAAAATGAGTTTTAACAAATAGTGTAACGAATTTTTTTTTATTCGTTAACACAAAATTTTTAAAATATACCCGTTAAACTAAAGTCATGCTATCCAATGAACTTGTAAACACTCCTCGTTATTTTTTGGTTACGGTAAGACCTAATCAAATTATAGCCACGAGGTAGATTTTTAGTTTCGAGTGAGACTAGGCTAAATTTCCATAGTTTACAAATTGGACGACTTAATCGAGTTCACGGTGAGACCTGAATCCGAGGCAAGGATGGGATAAACATGCCAGTAGATAATAGTAGTTTGTTGAACTACACATATCTCTAGGTCCCATAAAGATCTAAGAGTTGCACTTGTAATGCAATTGGTTCTCGCTACCTACCAATAGACTCTATAACTACTAGCTGATCAACAGATGTAGTTGTGGAATCCCTATGTGGATCTTAGACTTTAATAATTAATCATTTTATAATATTAAAACTTGGGTAATTAATTTATTAAAGTTCTCATATCGAAAATACTAAAATAAACCTTACTTCTAATGTAGATGGCAAATAGTCAAAACGTAAACCAAAATTCACTCCGTTCTTTGTTGGAGAAGGAGAAACTTAATGGTACTAACTTCCTAGACTGGTATCGCAATTTGAGGATTGTCCTCAAGTACGAAGGGAAGGTGAAAACCATTGATGAACCCTTGCCCGATCCTCCTGCCGACAGATTCTGTTGCTCAGCAAGATGCTTATCAAAAATTGTTTGATGAGCAAGAGAAGATAGCTTTAATAATGCTTGCGAGTATGACTCCTGAACTCTAGAAGGAAATGGAAGATCGCACAGCATATGATATGATCACTGAGATGAAAAATATGTTTCAGAAACAGGCAAATCAAGAGTTGTATGAAACTCACAAGCTTCTTCACATATGCAAAATGGAGGAGGGTCAGTCAGTGAGCTCTCATGCTTTGAAAATGAAAAGCTACATTGACAGGTTGGAAAAGCTTGGAACTCCTATGTCGACTCTTTTGGCTGTGAACACCATTTTGGCTTCACTACCAAAGTCGTTTGATAACTTTGTCATGAACTATAACATGCAAGGTTGGAATAAGTCTCTGTCAGAATTGCATTCGATGCACAAAGCTGCTGAACAGAATATTCCATCCAAAGCCTCCAATTCTAGCATCCTTATGATTAAGGATGGAAGGGTGAAAAAGAATAAGCCTAAAACTTATGGGAAAGGAAAAGGCAAAGGAATTGCCAGGGATAAGATTCCACCGCCTCCCAAGAAAGAAAACCCAGCATAAGACGCCGAATGTTTCCACTGTGGAAAGGTTGGCCATTGGAGAAGGAATTGTCCTGTCTACCTATCTGAGCTGCAAAAGGGCAAAGCTGGTGAGACTAGCAAATCAGGTATATTTCATATACAACTATATACTCTTTCTAGTGATTCCTGGATTTTTGATACTGGTTGTGGCACTCACATCTGTAACAATATCCAGGGAATGAGAAGAAGTAAGAAACTGAAAAAAGGGACACTGGACTTGCGAGTGGGCAATGGGAATCGAGCAGATGTTGAAGCTATTGGCACCTATGAGCTTACTCTTCCAAGTGGTCTTATTGTTTTATTGGAACAATGTCATTATGCTCCTAGTATTACGAGCAATGTAATTTCGGTTTCACTTTTGAAAAATGCTGGTTATGAACTTGCATTTACGCACTTTGGCATTTCAGTTTCTAAATGCTTGTCCACGTGATGGTATTTTTGAAATTGATATATCTGGTGCCATTTCAAATAATAATTACGTATATACTTGTACTGCCAAACGATTCAAGCAAGACTTGAATAAAACCTATCTATGGCATTGTCGTCTAGGTCATATAAACAAACAACACATTTCAAAACTCCAATCTGATGGACTTTTGGAATCAAATGGCTCCGAGTCATTTAATGTATGCGAATCTTGTTTATGTGGAAAGATGACAAAGGCTCCTTTCTCTGGTTTAGGTGAAAGAGCTAAAGATCTTTTAGGACTAATACATACTGATGTAAGTGGCCCTTTTAGAACTATGTCTAGAAATGGTGAATCATACTTCGTTACATTCACTGATGATTATAGTAGATATGGTTATGTTTACTTGCTGAAACATAAACATGAAGTTTTTGAAACATTCAAAATATTTCAAAACGAAGTAGAGAATCAGCTTGGAAAGACCATAAAAGCCCTTGGCTCTGATCGAGGTGGTGAATATATGAGTCAAGAGTTTTTGGACCACTTAAAGAATTATGGGATTGTCTCACAATTCACTCCGCCATACACACCACAACATAATGGGGTGTCTGAGCGGAGAAATCAGACTTTACTTGATATGGTTCGCTTTATGATGAGTCTGACTACTCTACCGCCGTCTTTTTGGGGATATGCGTTAGAGTCTGCTGCACGCATACTCAATATGGTTCCGACCAAGAAGGTAGAAAAGACACCACATGAACTGTGGCATGAGAAAAGTCCTAAGTTGTCTTACTTGAAAGTCTGGGGTTGTGAAGCTTACGTGAAGCACGACACTTTAAACAAATTAGAACCCAGAAGTATCAAATGTAACTTTGTGAGATACCCAAAAGAAACAATGGGTTACTACTTTTACTACAAGGCTGAAAACAAAGTGTTTCCTGCTCGGTTTGCTGAGTTCTTTGAAAGAGATCTTCTCTTACAAGAAGTTAGTGGGAGTAAAGTAGATCTTGAAGAAATTCAAGAACCACAAAGTGACATACCTTCTGCAAGCACTAGCTATCCAAATGTTGAAGCTGAGCACATTGTTGGTGAGCCGGAACATGTTACACCTGCACTTCGTAGATCTAATAGAACTCCTCATCGACCTGCAAGGTATAATTATTTAATTAATTCAGATGAAACTGATCTAGGGGATTATGATGAACCCTTTACTTATCATCAAGCCATATTGGATCCTGAATCTGATAAATGGCAAGATGCTATGAATGCAGAGATGCAGTCCATGAAAGATAATCAAGTATGGGACTTAATTAATCTTCTACCCAATTGTAAGACAGTAGGGTGTAAATGGGTCTTTAAGAAGAAGATTGACATGGACGGTAATGTAAACACTTTTAAGGCTCGGTTGGTAGCAAAAGGATACACTCAGACTCAAGGAATTGATTATGAGGAAACATTTTCACCAGTCGCGAGCATTAAATCGATTAGGATACTTATTGCCATAGCTGCTTTTCATGATTATGAAATATGGCAAATGGATGTCAAAACCGCTTTTCTGAATGGCTACCTAAGTGAGGATGTATATATGGTTCAGCCAGAAGGTTTTGTTAATCCAAAGCATCCTAATAAAGTACGCAAGCTTCATAAATCCATTTATGGATTAAAGCAAGCATCCAGGACTTGGAATCTTAAGTTTGATGAGAAAATCAAAGAGTTTGGTTTTTCTCAAAACCAAGATGAGCCATGTGTTTACATTAGAGCTAGTGGAAGCAAAGTAGTCTTCTTGATCTTGTATGTTGATGATGTGCTACTTATTGGAAACGATATTCTAACTTTGCAAGATGTTCAGTCTTGGCTTGGAAAATGTTTTGCAATGAAAGATCTTGGAGAAGCTACTTACATTCTTGGAATCAGGATCTATAGAAATAGATCCAAACGGCTTATTGGTTTGAGTCAAAGTACATACATTGACAAAATTTTGCGAAGATTTAACATGCAAAACTCCAAGCGTGGAGGATTGCTGTGCAAAAGGGCATAACCTTGAGCAAGTCTCAAAGTCCTATCACACCTGATGAGATAAGACGAATGAAAGGTATCCCATATGCTTTAGCTATAGGATCCATCATGTATGCCATGTTATGTACTAGACCTGATGTCTCGTTAGCCTTGAGTTTGACGAGCCGCTATCAACAGAATCCCAGTGAAGAGTATTGGATTGCTGTTAAGAGCATTCTTAAGTATCTACGGAGAACTAAAGATATGTTCTTGGTTTACGGTGGTTTGGAAGAAGAATTGAGTATTAAATGTTATATAGATGCTAGTTTCCAAACTGATCGAGATGATTCTCGATCCCAATCTGGTTATGTATTTGTCATGAATGGCGGAGCAGTTGATTGGAAAAGCTCAAAGTAGAGCACAGTTGTACAATCTACAACAGAAGCAGAATACATTGCTGCCTCAGAAGCTACTCAGGAAGCTGTCTGGATTAGGAAATTTGTTGCTGAACTTGGGGTAGTACCCAGCATTGAATCTCCTATGGAAATGTACTGTGATAATTCAAGTACTATTATACTTGCGAAAGAATCACGTGTACGTAAAGGTAGTCGACACATTCTTCGAAAGTTTGACTACATTCGTGAAGTGATTGAGAGGAATGAGATTAATATTCTTAAGGTTCACACAGATGATAATGTAGCTGACCCGTTCACGAAGCCAATGACGCACAACAAGCACGATGATCATGCTAGTAGTATTGGACTTCGCTATGCTACTGATCTTTTTCATTTGTGATTTAATATTTGGATATTTTAAAACATTAAGCAGTTTTATTTCAATGAATTGATATACTTGGTATGGTCGTTTTCATTTATATTACTGTGTTTTATATTAGTATGTTTAATCCATGAATAATTGTTGATTATTCAAAATCTCCATAGTCGGTCATGTTATGGGAGTAACATGAATTAAGACTAATGTGAAGTTTTGGTTTTATTCACTGACGGTAAATAGTTAACTTGATGAGGCCAAAATTCACATGTATTCATTGTTGATGAATATTGGAATGACCCAATCAGGAGATGTCACTACATGGATCGACGTAAATAGTAAATCTCGAAATGATTATGTCTTTGTATCCTTAGACCTGAGATTTGTATGTTGGTTGCTGATTGTATGACATGTTATGCTTTGATATGGTTAAACGCTATCCTGAATAAGGTAGTTATAAAGGCCATCATTGGGTACGATGTGAAGTTCATGATGTACGCATAAAATCAAGATGGAATTTATTCCTCTATGTGAGAGTATGATACCACTAGGCCCCTCGATGAAAATGAATGGATATTTACACGGCCGTGTCCAAGCTATATTGATTGTTGATCAAATCTAACTTGGTGATCGCATTCAACTTTTCTATATCGAGAAAATATTTTGTTGACTAATGAGAATGACTAGATCCATGTCTCATATCAACAGGGTATCCGAAATAAAGGGACAATAGACACTTAATCATTAAATCATTATTTTAATAATGATCGTTCGTTTAGTTGAAACAAACACTCGTGTGTTTTCGGGGGCAATGATGTGTTGCTAGACACCAATCATTGTCTGTGTAATTTTCTAGATGTTATGTCATACCCAAGTGGGAGTTTGTTGGATTAGTGTGCACGTCATAACACAAAATTATACTACCGCTTACACACGAGCCTACGGGGTCACACACAATGAACATTTAGATACCCGAATATATGTATATTGTATACATATATACAATCACTTTATTATTTAATCAATATAAAAGATTTGGATATCTTGTGATGCAATGTATCAAATCTTTGTATGGGCCATGCAGTATCACTTTGATATCTACATGTGGATTTCATATCTTGGATATTGATTTCTTTTTGCAAGTGGCTCATTGAACTCGGCTATAAAAGGGTTTGTATTTTGAGTCTAGCAGATATAGTTTCTTTTCTCTAGTATTCCAGGTATGCTAAGGATGAGAAATTACTCCCCTTTCTATTTGTTGTTCACGGCCATAACAAATAAAGTGTCAAACTAGGAGTTTGGCTCTTGGTGATTAAGGTCTAGCAGCCTTCGGGTATTGTTTGAGGTGTTCGTGTGGATCAACTGTAGAGATATTCATATTATTGAATATTGTTTTTGTCACACAAGATTTTATCTACTTGGAAGGTATTAAATCTAGTCTATCTATTATGACAACTATTATGGTGTAATTGAATCCCGAAGGAAATATTAATCGTGTGCAAGTTTTATAAATAATACATGTTTGTATTTTTAGTCTTCCGCTACGTATATAAAATAAACTATTTAAAAAGTACACACGAGGGCTAATCTTTCCAACAACATATACATTTCTGGCATATTGTCTGATTTGGTTTTTTGAGAAATCATCTTTTGACCTGGTGTAAACTGTCATTATAATTGCAGACTGGTGGTTATAGTGAGGACACGATCCCTACAGTGGGTTTTCTACCAATTTTACACTATTGGTCCTTAGGAATTCGTTGTCTTGAGAATTTATTACATATTAAATCATTCTTGACTTTCAGGTAGGATTTAATATGCGTAAGGTAACTAAAGGGAATGTAACAATAAAGTTGTGGGATCTTGGAGGTCAACCCCGGTTTCGCAGTATGTGGGAGAGATAATGTCGTGCTGTCTCGTGCAGTTTCCGCCATTGTGTATGCTACTCTCACTTCAAAACATAAGTAGACTTATGATGTGTAAAGAAATGGACTTTTGCATTTATATTTCTGTTTTCATTTTGGTGTTTTAAGCTTAACGTTTGTGGTTGCAGTTATGTTGTGGATGCTGCAGACCATGATAATCTGAGCATCTCAAAGGGTGAACTCCATGATCTGCTTAGCAAACCAGCATTGAATGGTATTCCTGTGCTGGTTTTGGGCAACAAAATTGACAAGGCTGGTGCCCTCTCGAAGGACGCTTTGACGGATCAGATGTAAGACCATTTTATTTATTTTTATACACATTGTCTGATTATAATTATGTATATTTTGGTTAAACATAAGTATGTATATGCATTACCAATTTCACATCGTAACTTGTTAAAGATTATGTATAATTTGGTTATCTATACACCATTGGTTCATATTTTATGGTGCTGTACATCATAAGTTGGTAGTGTAAGTGAAAATTTGTTTCTTTAATCTAACATTCAACGCTTTTTGTGGTGATTGTGTGCAGGCATTTGAAGTCTATCACTGATAGAGAAGTTTGTTGCTATATGATCTCCTGCAAGAATTCAACAAACATAGATTCAGTCATCGATTGGTTGGTGAAACATTCAAAATCAAAAAGTTTAAGAACTTTTGGATTTCACTCGGGAGAAAGAGGATTGCAATTTTTTTATGCTGATTTGGGCTTAGTTTGCCAAGCTGAATGTAGAAGAGAGGGATGTTTGAGTGAGTTTGAATAAATCATCCTAATTTTGAGAGGAAAAATGCTGGAACAATTTACACTATAACTTCCCCTCCTTCTCCTCCCCTCTCCTTCCCTTTCCACCTTTTAAAAAATCTTAAGTATGCAATTGATAAATTTTTCCTTCCCAATCTTTTCCTTTCTTCATTAAAAAATTCTTAACAATACAATGTTAAAGTTTGTCTTAAGGCATAGTCTCTTTCTGGTGGTTGTATTGTATATTTTTTTTCAGCTATATTTATTGATATTATAAATGTTTTGTTTTATCAATGTGTTAGATTCTTTTAAATATTACTGAGAAACCGATATTTAAGACATCTTGCTGGTGCTGGGCTTGTTAACACGAGTCACGATCTAATGACTCAAGTGAGGGCTTTAAAGTGGGATGAGATTGGTTGAGTCAATGGTAACAATATCTGTGTTTTTTCTAGTTTTTTTTCTTAGGCATCTAATGCGATAAATTTCCAAATAATAAGTGATCAAGGGCCAAGGTTTCAGAGAAGTACAGTATATGTGCCTGTTGCATATCATGTAAAATTGTTAATTCATTTTGATCACAAGTATTTTGCATTGACAAAATTCATTGTTGGCGTAATAGGTGAAGCACGGGATAGAATGAAGTTATAGAACCACTTCGTCTTAGTTGCGCATTTCCCTAGTGTAAATGATGGATAAAGCCTCTTAACCCTGCACCATGTTTCTAGCCTCGCTTGGTGGTTTCGCAGTGGAGATTACCACACTCTGAAAATTGTGTTACGGGGTTGTTTTATGGCTTTGTTTTGTAAGATAAATAAATAAGCATAAGTAATTGTGTAGCAGTCAGTAATAAACAACTACTAAACTAACTTTCAAATATCAACTAGTTAGTGGAAATAAAGCAAATGTCTCAACTATTGGTCTCTCCTCACACTCAAGGAGCCAACCGTGTGTGCTTAAAATTTTCAGTGGTCTTAAACGGGATCAAATTTGGGGGTCTAATCTATTATAAAAAACAAACAAAAGATGTTTGCTACAGTGAAAGACCACATCTATTTTTATTGTTGATCGGCCGCCTTTGGCTACTATGTAAATTACAACAACTGACTCCACATGTGAAATGTTACCTGATAATCTTGTACTATATGAAGAATCACTCCACTTGTAATAAAAAACAAAAAGACAAGTATTAGATCAAATTGTGTAATCACATATAGATGTGAGTCTGCTGCTATGAAAGAGTGAAACATCACAAGTGCGAGTCTGCTGCTATGAAAGAGTGAAACATCACAAGGCTACTGCTATTATAACTTGTGAGTAATAAAAAAAAAGACTAAAATAAAAATCTTGTGAGTAATATATGATGTACTACACCTGCATATTTTTAGCCGAAGTTAAGTTTTTTTAACCGCTAAAACGTTTTATGTATACAAAAACCAGATGATATAAAAATTATGAATCTTCTAGTTTTGTAGGCCTAAAATACATGCTTAACCCCATATAACACTTCGCCTCGAGGACTAGTATTTGAAATTAAGGTATGAGGGTAACCTATATGCTGATAACAACATATAAGATTTTTCCTTGCTAAAATAGATATAAAAGTTGAATTTTTATTTACGGTTTTGATGTTAAACCCTTGCAATACATTCAAAATGAAAAGGACAAAATTGTCATTTTATGCAATTGGTAACCCCCAAGCCCCTAAAATCTTTGCGCACTTGACAACAACAATGGAATCCACGTCCCCCTTTACCACCTTCTTCTTCTTCTTCTTCTCGACCCGAATCTCAACCCAAACCCGAATCCATCAAACTCAAAAACGGCGTCGTTGCAACCCCAAAACTCATCCACACTCTCCGCAAAAAACAAATTCAAAAATACAACCGCCGCAATCCTCAAACCAACCAAACCCCAGATGAAAACCAACAAGAAGCTGACTTTGAAACCTTAAAAGCCGAATTCAATACTTTCAATAAAGCAATCTTGAAAGCAACTAAAAGTAATCAAGATTTCGACTTAAACGGTGTCGTTTCGTCGTCTTTAGTAGGGAAGCCATGGGAAAGATTGGAGAGAAGTGAGTTGATGGGATACGCGAATGCGAATAAAGAGTTTGTGGGGGGTGAAGGGAATTTGAAATATGAACATTTGGAAGAATTGAGTGAGTTTATTGAAAAAGAAAGGGATAAGTTCAAGTGGATTTTGGATGATGATATTGAATTTGATGATGGGATGTTGGAAAATAAGAAAAATG
Organism: Erigeron canadensis; assembly: GCF_010389155.1. Taxonomy (NCBI): domain Eukaryota; kingdom Viridiplantae; phylum Streptophyta; class Magnoliopsida; order Asterales; family Asteraceae; genus Erigeron; species Erigeron canadensis. Next base: position 23,157,045 of record NC_057762.1, on the reverse strand, counting down.
AGAGTTGGGTGCCCCCGAAACGAAAAGTTAGCGATGCCCAATCCATTCGGTTTCTCGTTGATAGGTAAATTAATACTTTTGTGCATGTATATTTGTTTCCCGATGATATTTGTATGCAAGTTTGTATCTTGTTTTATGTGTAAAGTTATAAGCTTTGTGATGATGATACTGAAATTTGAGACCGGGTTTCTTGAAAACAATAAAAATGATAATTGGGTACCTCCCAAAAGGAAAGGTAGTGACTTGGTGGGAACACCACCCAGGTTCGAATCCCTGCAAAAGCATATTCAACCAACCAAGGTTTTTGGGTTCTCACCGCTAGGCAGCGTTGCAGGGTCGCTAGCTTGAGATGAAAAATTCTTCTACGGGATTAAGGGGTTCCTGGGCATTAACCCTTTTTTGATGATATGTGTATGCAAGTTTGTATCTTTTATGTATCAAGTTCTAATGTTCAAAAAAATGATATTGAATTTGATGATGGGATGTTTGAAAATTAAGAAAAGTGATAATTAGGTGCCTTTTAAATTAAAAGTTAGTGATCCCCAATCCATTCTGTTTTGTGTGAATAGGTATTATAGTATACATATGTATGTTTCTTGATGATATTGGCATGCAAGCTTGTATCTTTAATGTATCAAGTTGTTTTGTTCAAAAGAATGTATAGGCTATAAGCTTTGTGATGATGATATTGAATTAGAAAATGGGTTTCTTGAAAACGAGAAAAGTGAGATTTGGGTGCCCCCAAAACGAAAAGTAGTGATGCCCAATCCATTCTTGTCGATAGGTAAAGGGTAAAGGAGGGCACCCTTTCCGTGGAACCACATTGGATCCCCATCATCATCCCACCCCGTAAGGGTTATGATGCCGGTAAAATATATGTGTGTGTGTGTGGTTCTTGAATATATATTATGCAAGATTGTAACTTTTTATAGATAAAAAGTTATAAGCTTTGTGATGATAAGGTTATGTTATGAATTATATTATGAACATTTGGAAGAATTGAGTGAATTTATTGAAAAAGAAAGGTAGAAATACAAGTGGAGTTTGGATGGTGATATAGAATTGAAATTGTGTTTCTTGAAAATAAGAAATATGATAATTTGGTACCCCCCAAAAGTGATGCCCAATCCATTTGGTTTCTTGTTAATAGGATGCTTTTGTATACGTTTGTTTTTTTGATGATATTGTATAATTGTAGGCAATTTAGGGATAAGCTTTTGGAAATGTATTTTAAGTTTAGTCCAAAGTATGTTGTATGTATTCTACTTAAAATGCTTCTATCGAATGTATCCAACCGTCAAATATTGCTAATGTATGTATTAGTGGTACTTCTCCTTTTGTGGCGTTTATAGAAGTTGCCACGTATCATCCATATACAAAAGTTCAAAGTTGATACATATTATAGATTTCGGGCTATAATTGGATACATATAATAGCAATCTCTGAAAGTCGATACTTATTATAGATTCTGGGCTATAGCTGGATAGATTTCTAAGCACTTAACTTGATATCGTATGCAAGCTTTTATCTTCTTTAGGTATAAGCAATAAGGTTTGTGATGTAGTTGTATTCTTATTCTATAGGCTTAGTGGAACAGAGATGAGTATAAAGAACTGGAAGTTTGCTAAGATAATGAAACAGTCAGGATTGCAGTTTACGGAAGATCAGTTGTTGAAGATTGTTGGTGGACTTGGTGGTAAAGGTCAATGGAAGCATGTGTTGTCTGTTGTGAACTGGGTTTATAATTCTAAAGAGCATAGGCATTTTAAAAGCAGGTGCGATTTTCTTGTTTCATTTAGTGAAGTTTTGATTTGGTTTCCCAATCGAGGAGTTTTCATTGTAAAATTTTTGAATCATTGTATAGTTCATTGATGAAGCATTTAAATGTCATAGAAACATGTTTGATTTTGGGTGTTTGGATAAGAATAGTTACTGGGACTTGAATAATGATATATAGGCAAGTTATCAGTTTCCTTGTAACAATGCTTCAACCTTTAATATTCCTAAATTATTAGAAGGTTCATAATTGCTTTTAAGGAACTTAGAACCGATGTATGCAACTTTAGTATAAAACACATTCAAGCACCCCCTTTGTTTTCCGTGGTACATGTCATATACATAGTTGAAGTTTGTTCATTATCATTTTCATTTACATGGTTGACAACTCTTTTTTGCATGTCTTTTACCAAAAAATATCTGTAGCATATAGAAAATGTAAATGATGGAAAAAATAGGTACAGTGCGCAGTTTGTACGTAATTCATCTCTGTTGCTCGGTAACCTATACCGTATTTATTTGTGAGTGTTTTTTTTTTTTTTTTGTAATTACAGGTTTGTGTACACAAAACTCTTGTCAGTTTTGGGAAAAGCATGAAGACCCCATGAAGCCCTTCAAATCTTTAATTTCATGCGAGTAATTATAAACACACTTCTCGTTAATTACAGAGTATATGGCAAAGTTTAATTTGATCTCATGGGATAATATCTCATTTTAAACTAATGTAGGCCGATTACCACATATATCCCGATATGGCTGCATATCACTGCATTGCCATTGCACTTGGTCAATCTGGTCTTTTAAAAGAACTGGTGAATGTAATTGAGTATATGAAGCAACAGCCTTCAAAGATAGCCAAGAAAACTCGACGAAAAAACTGGGACTCGGTTCTCCATCCAGACTTAGTTGTATATAATGCTGTAAGATAGATTTTGCAAATATTATAGTATGAAATGTGGGGTTGTTATATATTACAGAGATAATGGTAGTTATGTGAATTCCTTGGCCGGTGCTTAATGCTTGTGCATTGTCTGGTGATTGGAAAGGGGTGTCATGGGTATTTGAGGAGTTGAGAAGCAATGGTTTGCAGCCCAGTGGAGCAACTTATGGACTTGCAATGGAGGTACTAATTGGATTCTCGTTTAATGTTTCACAGATAAAGTTATATTTGATGACAAGTGTTATGTTTTAGCTCCTTATTTGTTGCCTCAAGTTAGAGAGAAAGAACAGAATGCTAACTTGTTACAGTTATGTCTTTTCTATTGTAAATTAGGTTATTTTTAGGTCAACGGTAGTTTTCATATATAAAATCTGATAATAAATTGTTGAAAGGTCATGATGGCATCCGGGAAGTATGAGCTTGTACATGAGTACTTTGAGAAGATGAAGAAAAGTGGAAATCCTCCCAAAGCCCTAACTTATAAAGGTACTTTTACTCCTCTTCAAATGTATTATATGACTTCGTGCATGATGATGAAGGCTAACTGAGCACATTTTCTGCGTAATTGATTAGTACTGGTCAAGGCATTTTCAAAAGAAGGTAAAGTTGATGAGGCGGTAGAAGCGGTGAGGGATATGGAACGGAAGGGTGTTGTTGGAGCCGCCTCTGTTTATTGTGAACTAGCGTTTTATCTTTGCTACAATGGAATGTGGTAAGAAGCTATTCTGGAGGTACGGATCTTTTTTAGGTATCTTTAGAATTTAAGTAATTTATCTGAGACTCTTGGCTCTGGAGGGTTTAAATAAACAGGTTCTTCTCCCGATTATCTGATAATTTATGGTAGTCGTTTCTGATAACTAGCTGATACCAGCTGTAATTGAACTGTTTGTTTTGAGCTAAAAAAAAGTTACCTATTCACTCCTTTGAACACTTATATTCAAATTCACATGTAAATTCTATTGGCATTTATAACGAAACTCCAAATGCAGATTAAAAAGATGAAAAGACTTCCTCTAACCAGACCTTTGATGGTTACCTTCACTGGCATGATATTGTCTTCCATGGATGGAGGGCATATTGGGAATTGTATACGAATCTTTGATATCAGTAAAGAGTATTTTGCTCCTGACATCGGAATTATAAATGCTATGCTGAAAGTTTACGGGCGGAACGATATGTTTTTTGAAGCCAAAGAGTTATTTGAGGATACGAAAAGATCTAATGGACATAACATTAGCCTGGGTCGTGATGGTCCGTTTGTTAGCCCCAATGCATACACTTACGGGGAAATGCTAAGAGTATCTGCTAGTGCCCATCAGTGGGAATATTTTGATTATGTTTACAAGGAAATGGTTTTTTCTGGATATCAGCTTGATCAAAACAAACATGCATTTCTACTTGTTGAAGCATCTAGGGCTGGAAAGGTTTGTGTGCCTTTTTGTGAGCTTTTTATTTATGTCATGAGGTTATTGAATTTCCAAAGAGCAATAGACATCAACTTTTTCCGCTTTATAATCATTATATGTTTCAGCGTTGATAAAGGAGTCAGATGGGTTGAGTAACTCTTGTCATGTTTAATACAATTTGAAACTGAACAATGGCAGGATGTGTGGGTCGACCTGTGAACACTTTTTTGTTCAATTATTTGAAGGGTATTTTCTTTTGTTAATTGTAACGATATTATTCAAGTGTTCAATATGGCCGACCTTCAACCAATTTGACCTGTTCCCATTAAAGATGAACTTTATGATCTTAACTTTTGAACTGAATCACATCCTAAATCCCAGTTCATAAGTGAATCTGTTGTGAATTCCTAATCTAAGTCCTGGTGTGAATTCTCTAAGTGTTTCTGCTGAACCTTCTTCTTCTATAGCATGTAATAAATAATAATTTATGATTTATCTAGGTGCTTCCATTTTGAGCTGTTTTGGGAATTCATCTTTATGTTTGTTGCAGACCCATCTATTGGAGCATGCATTTGATGTGATGCTGGAAGCGGGTGCAATACCACCATCGTCATTCTTTGTTGAAATCATATGCCGGGCTATGATCCAAGATGATTTTGATCGAGCTTTGACCATTCTTAATAGCATGGCCCATGCCCTGTTCCAGGTTCGAGAAAAGCAATGGAGGGGATTGTTTGAGGAGTACAAAGGTAAAATCACACGGTCTCATTTGAGAAAACTGTATGACAAAATAGGTACTCATGATGTAGCAATGGAAGCTTCGGCCTATAAGTTAACAAGACTATCACTTTATGGGTCAAAGTCGAACAATTCTTATCGGGGGAGTTCAATTTCAAGCAGTAACACCACACAAGAGTCTGATGTGGAGTCAACTTCAGATGTTAAAGGACAGAAACTACACAGTATAATGGAGCATTTTGCTGATGAGTTGACACTCGAATCTGTTAAAAATTTCCCTGATGAAAGGTCAACGTTGACTAGTAATTGGAGATCAGATGACGATTATGATTCAGAGGATGATTTCTTGGTTGATGAATTTGGGGAACTGGATGAATCAAAGAGAAACAAAGTGCCATCTGCAGATGGTATACTGGAAAATTGGAAGGAAAGCATGAGGAAAGATGGTACTTTTGCCATTTCAAGTTGGAAGGAAGTGATTCCAGATATAATTTTGCATACAAGTGTGCAAATGAGTGTTATGTCGTAATTTTGTAAAAGCTTGTATGTATGAACCCTATACTACTTGGTCTACTTAGCATATACAGTAGTTGTTTCATAATGCATAGTTAGATAGTTGGAGAAATTTCTTAGTATATAAAGTAGCTAAGATCAGCAGAATAAAAATCATTTACATTTTGTTCGATATTCTTAAATTGTTGAGCTGTCATAGTTTAATAGTTACAATTTTTAGGTTTACAACCTTGGATTCAATAATTTTTATCCAACAAAAGCTAAGATATTAGTACATGGATGATCTTGATCTTGAACTTGACCCGCACGACTTCAACTTAACCATTATAATGCATCATATAGGGTATGTCTGCAAAACCTGTTGAGTTCATGGATGAAATGGTAAAAGAGTATTAGTAGTTGCATTTATAAGGGCATACTATAGGAATTTGGTAAGCAAAAAACCAACCCTTAACCGTTCATCTTTGATTAATCATCAGAATCAAACTTTTCATCATCCTTCATGTACTTTTCTTGCACTGCTGCTGTTGTGAATTTAATGTCAAGGAAACCATCTCGAAATATTCCCAATTTATCAATAATATATCACAAAGTGAAACAAATACAACACACTTACATGAAAATAGATTAATTTTAAGGAAATATTCTATTAATAACAGGTCAAACAAACAACTATTTAGAAATGAAAAGGGTTGAGCGCATACAAATTGCCCAAAAAAACTTATTTCTGTATCTGAAGTTTTTTTTTTAGTCATATATATTATATAACACATATATTTCTAGATACAAAAAACCAGTAAAATATGTGTTAGGAAGGTAAGCCCAACCAGTTTTGACCGGTTCTAAAATATACATGTGTTAGTTTCACAGGATGCAAATTATGCGGAGCAAAATAGATTTAGCAGAGAATCAGAATGTAAAAACATAAAGGATATTTGTAGTACTCCCAATCTGTTGGTGCAATAGCAATCTTGCTGAACCCAACTGCAGTAGCATCAATGCCTTGAAATATATAGCCATTCGTTTTGTCTATTAATTTCACGAGATTTGAAACACTCTCTTTATCCTACAATATGTCAAAATAGATGAAAATCAATAATGTGTACATAACCAACTTACTGAATATGACGAGTGGTAAAAATTAGCATGCCTGAATAGCCAGTGTACTGAAGTTCACCAAACCAAAATCTTCAATTACTTCACACAGTTCCTTGGTGAGTTTCCTGCCACCATATATACAGGTCGGTAACTCAATAAGTTCAACAAAAGCATACATTTCTAAACGAAATGCAAACAACCACAAACATTTCGGGATATTAATCAACAACCTACCTATACTTGGAAGATCGGGGATCTTGATCGAGATGGTGCTGTAGATACGATAAATCTTCCACATCGGTGTAAAAATCAAGATTAAAGGCTGCAGTATACAGCAAGCAATAGTTATTCGTACAAATCGGTTTCTTTAGATATATCAAATTAATTTATGTTGATCCTCAGCTCTATTGACCACAAAAGTCAGAATATGTTTCAGACAGGAACCGATGTAGCAAAACAAAAGGCTTTCAATACCTAGTTTTCCATAGCTCTCAATAAGATCAATCTTGGACAAGACATTGACATGTGGCAATTCCATATGCAACATTGTTGACAACGAGAGGAGCAATGCACTAACATATTTCCCGGGATCACTACATAGGTGTGAATTTATCAAGTGAATCGCAGTCAACTGTAAACGAAGACATATAATACTGTTACGGTTCTTGCAGAAAAGCTATCCTTACGAAACCATTGTGTTCGTATGTATTTTCTTTTACAAAAGATGTGCAGGAACCAAAAATACACCACTTACCCGCAGATCCAGTTTCTTAATAAGTTTCATGATGACCTTTTTTGCGCTGGAGTGAAGGAAGAACAGTTCTACTTGCCCAGGGAAGTCAAAAAGAAAATAATGATCTGCAAATCAATTGTCTTTCACTTAGGATCTTACAATAATAACAATCTCAAGATTCATCCAAATTTGAATAAAGCAACTAAAATGTATTGTATCCCTCCATTATATGCAGTATATTAATTATCTAGTTGGAGCTTAAACATCTCATTTCCTTCATATATATATATATAATATATACTAAGCTTTCAATGGATAATAACCTTTCAAAAGAGGCTTTAATTTTGATTCCAACCAGTCGATGTTTTTCTCCAAGTAATCCATACAATACATAAGACCTATATAAGAACAACAAAAAACATCAAAAATATATGAATAGAACATCAAAAAGCAAGTCCCATTGTCGTCAAAATATAACAAGTGTCAGAAGATGTCGAACCTCCATTAGGACCAAGAGAGTGTTCATTCATGACATCGCTTAGTTTTATAAGATCCTCAATGTTGATAGCACAATCATATCTTTAGCATTATTAACATTAGAGAAAACTTGCATTCCATAACCAACACCTCAAATATATACTGAATATAGTTTAAAATACGGTAAATGGTATAAAAAAGTACTCTACTTAAACACATGCCATTTTCTTTAACTGTACTCTACTTAAGATCGGTCACCAAATTAAGGTTTTTTTATTAGATTCAGTACCAAAGTTAAGGTTATTTTTCTAGGTATAACCGTAATATGGAAACCGGACTTAAATAGAGTATATATAACAATTAAAAAGAATGGTACTGTAAAATGAATATATGTACAAGTAGAGCACACACACACACTTTTATACCATTTACCCTTAAGAAATAAAAACTAAAACATAATACTAACAATTCTTAGTTATAAAAGAGGATACGGCAAGGAATCGTTAGCCGGGTCTAAATTAATAACAGCAACTTTCCTGCAACAATTAACATAATTTCAAAATTGTAGTAAGTAAACAACAACAATAAGGATACATATTCTGAATTTTGCTAAGCATAGCACCTAGGGTTATGGTTAATACTTAAAAAAAAAAAAAAAAAAAGGTCGTACATGGCGATTGATACTTATTTTTAAGGGTCCTTTTTTTATGTTCTAACCAAGTCACCAATATATATATATAAATAAAAATGAGAGTAGGTTACCGGCCAATGAGCTGGAGAAACTGTTGCATGCCATTGCAGTAAGTGGTTTTACCGGAACCGGGTGGACCTATTACTACCTGACCAAATACCATCTTTTTTTTTTGCAAAAACCCTAACTAGGTTTATATTTTTAACGAAAATAGAGGGAGGGTGGCTTGCTTGTTAGCTGAATAGATAGTAGAGAATGAAGAGCGGCCAAAGATCTTCCTCTCAAGTCTCAACAGTGCTCCTCGTTGTTCTTTCTTAATTACACTGTTGGTCTTTACGGCCTTGGGTCAACGACCGAAGGTTTGATCCCATTATATATACTAGAGTTAATTGCAAGATTGGTCCCTGTGGATTGTACGTTTTTGCAATGGGTCCCTTTTTGACTATCGTTGCAATGGGGTCCCTATTTTGAAAATTTTTTGCAAAATTGATCCAATTTCGACGGATCCGATAAAGATGACCGTCAAGTGTGCACATGTGTCGCACGTGTGGGGGTATTTTTGTACTTTTTACCCCACAGGGACCCCCATTGCTAAAATGAAAAAACCATAGGGACCAATCTTGCGGCTTTTTTAAAAAGCCATTTCTAAATAATACCTTTTAACTTTTTCATAAAAAAAATAAATTTTATTAAATAATTGACTTAAATATAATTTTTAACACTTTTTAACTTTTCACGATTATTTGTTGTTAAAAAACTAAAATATATTACTACTAAAAATTAAAAGATATTATTTAGTGATGGATTTTTAAAAATTGTAAGTTTATAAAACTTTATAAAAAGTTAAAAGGTATTATTTAGTGATAGATTTTTAAAAATTGTAAGTTTATAAAACTTTTTTAAAAAGTTAAAAGGTATTATTTAGTGGTGGATTTTTAAAAGTTGTAACTTTATAAAACTTTTTAAAAAGTTAAAAGGTATTATTTAGTAATGGATTTTTAAAAATAGTTGCAAGATTGGTCCCTGTGGTTTTTTCATTTTAGCAATGGGGTCTCTGTTGGGTGGAAAGTACATAAATATCCCCACACATGACGGCCACATTTAACGGGTCCGTCAAAATAGCATCAATGTTGCAAAAAATTATCAAAATAGGGACCCCCATTGCAATGATTCTCAAAAAGGGACTATCATTGCTAAAATGTACAAACCACAGGGACCAATCTTGCAATTAACTCTATTTACTATTATATATAATATTAATAGAAAACGAATGATATTCGTCCACGTAACAACCTGTAAAATTTTGCCAAATCGTATCTCATCCGATCTTTTTATTACGGGTTATTTATTGGTTTTTGCATACTCTTTTTCCTCTTGAGTTCTCAAACAATATATTGCAACTTTTGTATGCCTATATCCCGTACCATTACCAATATTTGGATTTTGTCACATCGCATCCTGTTTGGCCTTTCTATTAAGGGTTACTTATTAGTTTTTTTTCACAATTTTTTCCTTTTGAGTTTTCCAAACAGTATATCACAACTTTTGAACGGTCGTATCCTGTAATATTATGTACCTTATTTGGTTTCTGCACACTTTCTTATATGTGGTTTTGACTAATATATTGAAAACTTTCATTCGACCTTTTTATTTGTGCATACTAAATATATGTATTTAATACTATAAACTTTTAGATGCGCTTGTGGTATTACTTTAAACTAGCTTATTACCCGCGTTATACACGGGATTTGTACATTATTTTTACATTAAAAAACTTTTAATGTATGAAAATGATTAACATCTAAATAAATATAATTTCATATGCAAAATGTTTGAAGCTAATATATATATATATATATCGACATTTCATAAGTAACAAATTGTAATCACAATAATTGTAATTTCGCAATGTTCAGACGGAAGCTAATGTGGTTTTGACATTAAGTAAATGAATATTTGAAATAAGTTTATCCGTGAGAATGATTTTTAATTAAGCGGTTGGAGGTTTAACGTAAGTCCATAAAACAACACAACCATTTCGAAGCGAAAATTGAGTCCCGCATTGCGGGACTCAAAATTTACTAGTGTGTTATATGGGTCAGTGTTATTTATTTGTATGTGGTAGGAATAGAACTCAAAATCCTCTAAGAAAACAACATTGTGGAAAACCTTATAGGCTAACACCCCAATGGCAAAACAAAAAGGTGTGATAATTGATATTCCTATCACATAATTTGATAATTCGTATCACATAACTTGATAAGTTTACCACACTATACACACATTATAACATAATGGAAAAGTATTTAATATAGTATAATCGCATGTTTATCAAATGATATAGTATGAATATAACTTCTCATTTGTATATGCTAATTTTTTTTGTTTTGGTATATACGCTTAGTTTTTTTAAAAACGGATAATATCCAGTTACTTTGTTCGTAATGTTATAACGGTCAATGATATGTATTACTCGGCCACTATTTCAAACTCATGGAACCCCTGATCCACTTAACTCCATGATTCGTGTAAAACTATCAACACGTCTGTTTTAAGCACGACGACAAATCAATGGTAAAACCTAATGTTTGCTAAGTCTTGAACCTGAGTATTCGCAAGTCAAATCATCATTACAAAACTCTCATGTCAATCCTTCTATGAAAGAATTGGCATAGTTGTACTACACTTGTATACGGTTTTTTCATATGCCCTAAATAATGTATATTGTGTATAAATTGTAAATTACTAGTATTATATATTGAAAGGTATATTTAAGAAAAATAAAAATAAAAATAAAAGCCTTATATTTGTGTAACTTATTTTTAAAACTCCTATGTCTCTTTTTTTCAAAACTTAATTTTAATAGCAAATGTTATTCAAATTTGTTGGCTAGGTTTTTTACGACTTGATGCGGGCGTAATTTTCTTGTTCAATTTTCACTTTGTTATTTCTAATTCACAAAGCTGTAAGCAAACGATAACAGTAATAAATTTGTACCGAACTTCACCAAAAACCATTCATTTCACTATTAAGTCGGGTTTCAATGGTTTCATGCTAGTTAGAAATTTTTTTTTCCTTTTAGTAAATGATATTGGAATTATCTTTAAATATTTGTGTGTCACAATGAGATTAGAAAACAAATCTAATGAAATCCACACGATCAGTTTTTTTTTTATTTAAAAAGATTTGTAGATTAACTTTTAAAATGAAATTATCGAATTATTTATACATACTAAAAAGTATAGTTGGAATGTGAGGGGGTGTTACTGTAGCTAAAAGTACACCCCCTTTAGCATAAGGTACAATCATCTAAAGCATCCAACATAATTAACGGATTTAACGTCTGATGAGTATTGTTTGGCTAACTAACGGGAGTTACAAAAAGGTATTTAACGGAGTTTGTTTTCAAGCATAGGTACAACCCACTATAGCATCCAAAATAATTAAACGATTTAATGACCGTTAAGTGTTGCTTAGCTAACTAACAATAGTTACAAAATGGTATTTAACGGAGTTTGTTTTGAAGTTTATATTTTTTAACTTTTGATACCAAAGTTTTGCTGTAGTTTCTTTTTGTCACATAATGCTTTCCATCAAAATTTTATTTCCTTATTAGTTTTTACAACATAATTTTTACTTTTTAAACTTTCACCACAAAACTTTTTTTTATTTTTTTACATTTTCCATTTTACTTTTTTGCCATATAACTTTTGATTTTTTATCATTCGCCAGACAAACTTTGTTTTCAGGTATAAGTTTCTTAATTTTTGTATTTTTTTTCCAATTAATTTTTTTCTCCCGAGTCAATCGTCCGGGTAAAAATACTTGTTTTTGACTAATTTTTATTAGCATCTAGATATAATCGCCCCTTTCTCTTCACTCACTGCGAGTCTGCTACCCTCAAAATAAAACCCCTAAGACTATCTCCAATGAGAGTGTTTTTGGGTGCCCTTAGTTGTCCTTAGATGTCCTTTTCCATTGAAGCTTGTCCAAAACTAAGGATTTTTGATGTATGTCCTTACCTAGGGGTATGCCCTTAGGCTATGTTCAATACTATTTTTTTTGTTTGTATATAGATGTAAGGATATGTAACAATAAAGATAAAATTTTTGGATTCTGCGAAGCATAGCCCTTAGGGTTATGGTTAATACTTTTTTTTTATAAAGAAAACGTTGTACATGGCGATTGATACTTAGTTTTAGGGGTCCTTTTCTTTTAAATGTAAATGTGTGTTAAATCCAAATGTTTTTTATAAAAGAAGAAAAAGAGAGAGTATAAGTAGGAGTAGGTTACCGGCCAATGAGTTGGGGAAACTGTTGCATGTTGTTGCAGTAGGTGGTCTTACCGGAACCGGGTGGACCTATTACTACCTGACCAAATACCATCCTTTTTCGTGAAACCCTAACTACAACCTACCTTCTCTTTTCTAGTTGGTGTCCGTTTTTTTTTTAGGGGACTTGAGGAAAAACCTTAACGTCGTTAGTCGTAGAGATAACGGTGGTTTGCCCAGACTAGGTTTTTCACTTTTGGATAAATGATACTCCATAATAATCTTACAAGATATTTCATGAGAAAATGTATTGACAGACTTCAATTTTCACATGTGTTAAAAGAGTCTTCTCTAAATTTTAGGTTTGTAAAAAGAATATCATATAATTATATGATTAATTAGTTATCTTCATGTTTTAAAAAAAATTATCAATATAGCTCAATAGTTGAGCACTAGTTTTTTTTATGTTGAAGGTCTCAAGTTCGAGATATGATAAGGGCATTTGAAGGAATTTCACAATAAAGTCCTTCAGTGAATCAGGTTTGAGTCCTGCAGAAGGGGGGGGGGGACTTTGATCTCAATTAATTGTCGTGTCTTTGGGTAGTTTAGTTGAGAGTTTATCCTCCTACTAGGTATTGAGGGTGAGGGGCTCTCTAGCGCGGACCCGGTTAAGACAACGTCAGCTAGATCCCCTATTGCGAGCAAATGATTCACACCTTTCAAAAAAATAAAATAATTTAACACATAAACAAAGTTTATGGACTTCATTTCCTTCATTAATATGATAATGTAGGAGTAAGTAAGTAAGCACTTAATATCGTTCTTTATCGGTTTTAGATCCTAATATCTTGACGGTATATGACGAAGTTTAAAATATACACAACTATATCATTACCATGACGGTGTAGAAGTCTCTTTTCACGTTCTATCTAAAGATAAAATATGACTTAAAAAAAGGAAATAAAGTTATAAAAGCAAAGAGAGTAAACACATTGTGTCGGACTTCATTGCGAACCAGTTTACTTTTCTACTAACTTAGCCTTTGAATAAGTCCATTTATTGCTCTAGCATTTCATGTTATCGGGTATTTAAAATAGGCAGTTCTACACTGAGGGAGCTCTATAACATGGACCTGCTTAAGATAATGTATGCTAGATCTCTCACTTTCGAATCACGATACGTACTTTGCAGCATTCACCTTTTAAAAAAAAAATTATAATGAATTAATCGGATTTTTGACTAACTTTTATAAACATCCGGGTATAATCAAAATTTCGAAATGACATAATCACCCCCTGTCTTCACTCACTCGTCACTCCCACCCTCAAAATAAAACCCCAGAAAAAACCCCCAAATCACAAACCCTCAACCAAAAAAGATGTGATTTTGTAGTGGCAGAAGTTAAGATGTGGTTATGGTTTTTCACTAGGGAATGATGTTTTTTCTCTATGATTTAGTGGCATAAGTTAAGATGTGCTTTATTGGTTTATCATGATGGTTTTGGTTTGCAACTTTGTTAAACCAAAACGTGGATCCTCTGGGGAATGGTCTTACCTTTTATGCAGTAAGTAATTAAAAATTATTTTACCAGCTGCTTACTCATGTGGATTATCTGATTATGATAGTAGTAATAACAATGAAAAAGTCGACTTTCCAGCTATTAAGATTAATTTTCACTGTACTGAACATGCCTGCAATTATGTGGCAATTTGGATTTTCATTGCATCTTTTCTTCTTGAAACATGCCTGCCCCTGTTCTATGAATTAGTGCTCTTTAGCCAAATGTTGGTTTAGTTGTACATATGTGGTCATCAGTATCTTGAAAAGAAAAAAGAAATTGGTCTACTTGTAGGTTAATGTTTATTGGTTTCTTTCGTCATTCCGTTACTATGTGAATTGCTTCTGGTAATGAATCTTGATTATTTTAAAGTTGACTGCTGAGGTTATGTATTTAAAAAGTCCATATAGGATATTTTAATTTCATGCAAAGTGCAAATTAGTCACTGTGTAGCATACTTGAGTGATAACTGAAAAATGAATATTATTGATCGAGGATAACACCTTTGCTAAAGATTTCCTTTCTGGAATGACAGTCTCATTTTTGGCCAAGCTTTCTTGTACCATAGCTAGCGTTATGTGCACCCACCTCATCAAGTTAAGAATTGAGACCAACATAACTGGTCATGTTGTCTCGAAAGGAAAAAAGTCAGACCTACATAGGACCCTGCTTTGCTTTTAAATGAGGGCCCGTTCTTTCTTTCTTTTTTTTCAAGTTAATACTCATAAGATTCTAGAATTTCTTATCCTTAACATATACCATAAGCAACTTTCTACATTTCCAGTCTCAGTATATTGTACATTTGGCGGCTTGGTCATTGGCATCGCTTGTTGCTTTCTTTTATTAGTTGATTTTAATTGTTGCTTCAGTTTTTGTATTACTTGATCTTCTAAGTCATTCTTATTTGTAGGTTAAGAAGCACGATCACCCCTATAAAAGTTTGATACTCAACACCAACTGTAATGGCTACTTTTATACATAATCGTATATGATGGAAAAGTTGCAGATTTTGGTTTTATCTCTTAGATGGCATTTTTTTGGCGTGTCATGATATTTGTTTGATTAGCACTACTGGTGGTAATTTCATCCCACTTGTATGAAAAATGGTCAATTCGTTTTGTGTAATACCTGACAATGACAATGGGTCACACAGGTAAATTGGAAAAGTAGGGAAAAATTGGTGAACCTGGTCAAACATGTTCAAACTTGCCTCTAGTGTATTCAAGTGCTCTTAACCTCTTAAATTATCTTGTTTCCATTATTAATTTTCAACGTATTTTTTGAGTTTATTAATGATACATTTATTATCATACAAAATAGGGAAATGCAATAGAGGGTCCGCCGATATATATTAAAGAGAAACAATGTTGCAGTTCTTGAATAGGTTCTTGTTTTTGATTTAGTATCACTTTATCAATTGAAAACTGAACTGGTCTAGGGCCTTTAGGCTTATAAAAGGCATTGGACACTGGTCTATGGCACATTATATGCTTGTGATCTTTGCTTGCTCACTTGTATGTCAATCTTTTCTTTTCTTTCTCGGGTATGTTTGATCGTTTTGGTTATGTGTTTTGTTTAGACTGATTTGCTGCTGCATAGTCCATACCATAAAACTACTAGTTTAAACATTATTCAAATACACTGATGAGATTTTAATGAGTGGATAATTTGGTCTGCTGCTATTTCTGTTTATCTGCTACTATTCTCTTCTGATTCATGTATGTAATATATTCGAATCTGTTAATAGTTATCATTACTGATGTTTCTGTCATGATTATCTGTTGTCTTTTACTGACAAATTACTGATGTTTCTGTCTTGTTTATCTGTTGTTGTTAACTGACAAATCTAGTCTGCAGTCTTTTTATAGCATACAACTTCACCAATAGTGAACCTTAACTAATAACTAGTCATCACCAAGTTATAGGAAATCTTGTAAACCTCTTTCTGTGGCCACTATGGCATTATGAGCGAAGTATCTTCCTGATCCCCCTTGCGCCATCAACAAGCCAGCCTCTTCCACCCTTGTGTGCTGTTGTTAAGCTCTGTACCCCATGTAAATTGCCTGCAACAATGGCTTTGCGTTGACTTTTCTTATAAAAGTCAACTTCTATTCTCTAAAAATTGATTTAAGTTAATTTTCTGTAGTTGGGAGAACCTTTGTGTGTACTCATAACTCATGTCACCTGATCATATATTATTCTAATCTTCTGTAAACGGTCAAATACCAATAATGTGATTAAATTACAAGTGATAGGAAGCTTAAACCTATGATAACAAAGTATGTGACAAGGTAGAAGCCATGTCTCAAGCTTAACAAGAGAAAGGAAAAATAACTTAACACCATGATTAGCTCGAAATAAAATTATTTTGTTTTTGACTTGATTCGACCTGGTTTTTGTTTAGATTCTTGATTGTTTTTATTACAAAGTGGCGTTAAACGTAGTCTGGTGATTAAAAAAAAAAAATTTGGCAGAAAGAAATAATAGGCTATATATCCACCAATTGAGCTAAAACCCATTTAAGAAGGGGGTGTTTTGGGGTAGCTTTGATAATTTATTATTTTATTGAATTTTATTGAATTCATATAATTTATGTTTGTTAGCATTTTAAAACCTTAAAAGACCATAAATTTGAGAAGCAAATGAAAGCTCGCTTATTAGTTACTCGTATTAGCTTTTCGATACTAAAATTGTTAGAATACAAGTAGCTAACCAAAGTACCAAATACAACTATTTCCCCACAGGACTATAAGTACAGTCTAAAGCAATAAGCTGTTACTAAGCAATAAGCTAACCAAACACAATGGGGTTGGCGGCCAATCAGTAAGGTCGGATCCATTTGGGTTCGAGTCTCACTTTCCACATTTGTGAGGGTGGATTAATAGGAATTTTTCGAGAGTCTTAATTTTTTTTCTCGGATATACATGTAATTTAAGAGCAAGAGTAGAGTAGAATGCCGTTTTTTTTAAAAAAAAAAAAAAGGCCAAACCAAACACAATGTTTTTGGTAACACGGGGTCAAAAAGCAAATTGGCTAAAAGATCAATAAGCCAGGGAGCCAGCCTGAAACCCCCAAAACATCTCTCTGGTCGGGAAAAAGAAAAAAAGAAATGGCGAGCTGCTCTCTCCGTCGTATGGGCAGCCAATCACATAGATTTATTGTAACATCCCAACTAGGCGGAAACATGGGGCATTAATAGAAAAGCTCAGCACGACATGGAAATTAAGTAGAGACGACTAAATGCATTCAAGGATTAGAGCAATCCATACATAATTCAAATACGATTACAAGTTTCGGATCAAATAATGCACGAGGAGCACAACACCATCAATAGTTTACAGAAAATAGTTCAATGATGGCTAACGATCCTAGGCATAACCCATGAACGGGTGCAATGAATCACGGATCCATAAAAGTCCAAGCTCAATCCTATCACATGCAATGCAATCATCTATCACGTCTTTGATTCACTTGATTACATGAAAAGTGTACTAAAATGCGTCAACATAAAGTTGGTGAGTTCGTAGGTTTTGACTATAAGAACCAAGTGTCGGGATAACAACCGTTTAACCTTGATACGAACATAATTAGATCATTAAATGATCATAAAACCTTGAAACCTTGATTTGGATCAATAAACGATCACACACCTTGAAACCTTGATTGGGTCATTAAATGATCTCATAATTGGGATCGTTAAACGATCACCAAGCCTTGAAACCTTGATTGGATCATTTAATGAACCTCATAACCTTGATACGAACATATACAATCACACAACCTTGATTCACAATCCAAACGAGCACATAACCTTGATAAACTAGCCAAACAATCATACGACCTTGATTCACAAAGCAAACAAACACATAACCTTGATAACTAGCCAAACATTCATACAACCTCGATTCACAAAACAAACAAACACATAGCCTTGATAAAATAGCCAATCATTCATGCAACCTTGATTCACAATTAAACGAACACATAACGATCAACAAAACGAGTAAACACGTTGTACACTTTCCACCCCAAAATCATATAGAGAAAAGGGGCTACGAACTCACCTTAGCTTTAGAAGTTGTTAGAATGAGCTTAAGCGGGTGAGCGGGGAGCACAACGATCACAAACCTATTACATCAACATCTTATTGTCACATTATATCCTACACTATGCCACAACCCCAAGAATGGTTTATAAGATGGATTTAGAATATTTGGTTAAAGATATAAATGTTTTGGTTAAACACGAGTTGAGGTTTGACACTAAATCTTGACGGAGAAAAATCAAAGTGTTACACGCGCCTTGTTAAGGATCATTAAGATATAAGAATGAGTTTGGGTTAAGCAACTAAGGATGAGACACTTTAGAACACAAAATATACAGAATTAGCAAATATGTGGCAAGCAGGAAATGCATGTGGCACATATTTGGCTTTTTCAGATGTTTGGGCAAATATGTGGCACATGCATACATGCATGTAGCGCATATTTGACTCTGTTGAGACTTTACACAAAAACTGTGGCACATGCATTACTGCATGTGGCACATATTTAGCTATTTTGGATTTTTGTCAATTATGTGGCACATGCACACATGCATGTGACACATATTTGACCCTGTTCGGAATTTACACAAAAACTGTGGCACATGCATATTCAATGTGGCACACCTGGGCATGTTCTTGCTCAAAACGGGTTTTGACACTAAAATTGACCAAGTTAAACCTCAAATCAAAGTTCCAAACTTTACCACAACTCATTTCAAGTATAATCACACATGAGAAACAAGTTTTTACACAAACCCACTTCCAAAATCATTAGATATGACTCACAACACATTTTTGAGCTAAAACACACATATTACGCCCCAAATCGACCACCACAAGTTTAGATTTATAACGGGGAAGTATTCTACAATGTACAAGGAACATTTCAAGCTATAAAACACTTACCATTTCTTCCTACAACCTCAAATTCGGATTTAGGGCTCAAACTTAGATGAACACCTTAAAACTTGGAAATTCTTGGATATTGGATGATCATTATTACTAGGGTTGTATGACTAGGTTATTTTAACATCAACAACACAAAATTTTGGGATTAAATGGTGAATTTATGATGATCTTGGATGGTAGATGGGAAATTTGGGAGAGAAATAAATGAGAGAGTGAGAGAGAGATGTAAGAAATGAGTGGATGGTTAGGAGGGTGAGAGGTGTAAGACTTTGGTTGGGTCATGGGTATGGGTCTAGGATATGGGTTGACCCATGGATAGTTCATTTACCTACTCAATCTAGTTACACCACAAGTTAGCAATCGACCATTACATTAACGACCATTCGATCTCATAAAACACCTCGAATATCATGCAAACACAACTTGACTAAAAACGATCATTATATATATATATATAGGGTATACAAATGCATATTCACCTTCAACACAATTAAATCATAGCCAAACTCGATCATATATAGAGTAAATGATCATCATTAATCAAATGTAGACAAAACTAACGGGTCAACAGAAGTCAAATTTCTCGAATGTTACATTTATAATCAATAGCCCCAGAATCTTCTTTATCAGTTGAATACAAATCCGGTGAGATCGGCACTGTTTCCGGTATGCCCAATGAAAATCTTAAATGCAGGGTATCTTACTTACTTTCATCTTCTATATCTATATATATATGTATATATCATTTAAATTTTCTTTCTTTTGATTCAGTACTTGATTACAAATCTAGGGTTTTCTTAGTCATCATTTCTATTGTTGTCGTATATGCCTTTTGACCAAAAATGTTGCTTTTATTTTTTGTTTTTACATTTGTTGTAGATTTTTAGTTAAATTTGATGAATGGCAGGTTCTTATATATTCGCCTGCTCGAACAGCGTCACAGCAAGGAGCTGGTAAAGTTGGAAAGTGGAAGATCAATTTCTTATCCACACAAAAGTATATGTTTCTTACTACATTTTATTTATTTATTGTTTTACCCTCCTATTCGGTTATTATGATGCGTAATCTATCTTTATGAGCTTGATACGTAAACGATAATACTTTAATTATAAAAGTGAATTTGTATTAATAACCAAAAAGAATATTTACAAGCAAATACAAGGCCAAAGGGGTATCCCTGAGTACTATACAACTCTCCTATTCTAAACAATAGACAATCAACCTCTATAACAACTACTTAAAAGAGTAATACACATAACAACTAGATACAATGTATACAAACCAAACAGAAATCACACATCTAGATTAGTGCTAGAATGGGACCAAGAAGTGTCATCTTCTACCACTCTCTATTCCCATTTACATATACACTAAACAAGACAATGCACATACCTACTATGACCAATTCCCCATGCTAGGATCATCAGGGTCTCATTCATCCAACACATCATCTGAAATATATATAACCAGCCACCAACCTAAAGACATCGCATTGCAGTCAAAGAACCATTCATCCAATAAAGCTTCCATTTGGAGGCCATCGTTATTACA
Organism: Erigeron canadensis; assembly: GCF_010389155.1. NCBI lineage: Eukaryota > Viridiplantae > Streptophyta > Magnoliopsida > Asterales > Asteraceae > Erigeron > Erigeron canadensis. The sequence goes on along the minus strand of NC_057762.1, from coordinate 23,136,340 downwards.
TTCACCGACTGCTTAACTTGTAAGAGTCATCATCTTATTTCTAATAATATCTCTTATGACTTTGCAAAGTGTTTCCTCATTTCTTTCTTCTTTCCTAAGAATCCTGAAGTTCCTTTCCTGCCAAATGTAATATACAACAGCAGCAAGTACAAGCTTATTGACTACCACCCCAATGCTATTCATAGGTTTCTGATTAGCAGCCACACTCACCAAATCCTTCAGATGCGTTTGAGTATCCATAATGCAAGTTAGTTTCTGCATTTCATTCCGAACATTCTTTGCATATGGACAATTAAAAAAAAGATGCTCGTGACTATCAGCAGTAAGCTTACATAAACTGCATTGCAAAATGCCATTAGTGTGCAGTGTGCCATTTCTTCATTCAGTCTTGAGTCATCAACTTACCCTGAATTGCCAACCAAAAGATAAAAGCATGTTTTGGGATAAGTTGATTATACCAAATAACTTGACTCCACTGCACAGTAGACCAGGTGTCTCTAATGTCACCCCAAGCTTGGTTAGTTGAGAAATTCATCTTTTGATCTGTGGTTGTAGCCCAAAGTATTTTATCACTGTTATTACTCTGAATGTTTGGGACTGCAATATTACTCTAAACGATTATACTTCCGCCGTTCGTATTATGTGTATAGTGGAGTCAAAAGAAACCCGATAAGCTTGCTTTGAAGTTCTTTTCTGAAAAATGTCTTCATTTGTTTCTAGATGGTGCGTCGTATTGCTAGAGCTACCCAAAAGGCTGCTTAGTGGAACTGACCTAATTGGGTTATCTTTTAGTAATTTTTGAAACTTGAAATACCCAGGTTGGGTTAACCTGTGGGCACGTTTTTAACTTCATAAACTTTATGGTGTTAAATGTGATTAGAAAAACTTACAAGTGAATTTCTTTATTTAAATTAAACTTAGTGAGGTTGTTTTTATGCATATAGATACAGTTTGGGTGACTTTTGATATATCTAACCCATTTGCACTGTTTTTATTAATGCTAAAACTTTTAATGTTATTCTAGTTGACCCATGATAGATTAAGTATGACCCAGATCAATTTGTTTACTTATAAATGGATTGAGACTGCTATGTGTATCTCATGCATGATTTGCTTCAATATAAGCGGGTGCATGTCTGAAACTAAAATCTTAAACTTGTTAGTGGGACAGTAATGACGAAAGACATTTTGGTACATATGATGTAGATGGGAAAATCCTTTGATGGGATGGACATCCACTGGGGATCCGTATGCGAACGTTGGCGACGCTGCACTCAGCTTCACTAGTGAAGAAGATGCAAAAGCATTTGCAGAAAGACATGGTTGGGACTATACGGTGAGAACTGTATATGCATATTATTGCTTTTTCCTTTTGAATACCCTAATTTCACTAGGTTTGTAAAGGGTTAGGATCCTCTCAAGTTAAGTTAAACATGACTAGCCATGTTATGGTTCTAGTTGGTACCATCTGTAATTATTACCTCAGTTTGCTTATTTCTTAAATCTTTTAATTCGTTCTTATTCGCAGGTTAAGAAGCACCACTCACCCCTTCTAAAGGTTTGACTTTCAACACCAACTCTAGTAGCTTCATTTATAATCTTATTTGGAATGATGGATAAGTCGCATAGTTTGTTTATCTCCAATTATATGACATCCTTTTTGACATTTGCCTGGTACAATGGTACATGTTAAGTTGGTCTACAATGCTACAGGTAGGAATTTCATCCGGCTTATATTAAAACAAATTAATCAGTTTTGTGTGTCACACAGGTAAAAACGGAAAATCTAAAGGAAATGGGTCAAACTGGTCAATCTTGTTAAACAAGTTGAACTTTGTGTGAAGTGTATTTAAATTCTTATAACCCCCCGAGTCATTTTATTTTGATCATACTATATTATTATTCAATTGTTTCATGTATAAATGATATAAATCTTATAATCATATTAAATGAACACTGCCAAAAAGCTATTAGAGGGTTTACCTATATTGGCTCCTTGTGATCAACACTTGAAAATCGCCTGCTACCCCAAACCGAGTGATTTTTCTTTTTTGCCGCCTTTATACTGGCCTGGAGCATAAAGATGGTTAATTAAAAATTGTCTTTGATTGGTAGAATATTGTTGGTAGAGTTGCACTCCTGTTTCGGCTTCATATCTATTATCCCTAATGGGCACCCCCTTTTGTATAATTTGACATATATTTCTAATGCAGGCAAAGGCATATGCTGACAACTTCAAATGGAAGGGACTACCAAAAACACAAGAGAATTGATGAACAAATCAAGTCTGAGCTTGTGTTTTGGTGCTGGAATAGCCTTCTTTGATTTTAATAAATCAGACTGTTTGGTGTATTTTTCCTAATTTCTTTGCACTTTGTACGGCAAATCATGGTACAAAACATATATACTTTTAAACACATTTTTCGTTCGTGTAACATCATTGGCATAAATCAAGTCACATTAGCACCTGAATCAGTTTCCATCCATGATTGTATGGTTTTATGCTTGATAATCTATGTTGATTGTGTTGGTAAAAGTAAACACCCAAAGAATGCCAAGATTCATTTGAAAAAAGAAAATAAAAAAAAGTGATATTTGAGAAGATGAACTGTACGTTAGTAAAAAACATTACATAAAAGCTATCGACACTTATTCTGCAAATCGCTATCAACGCACATTCCGCTATTATCTGGTAGCAGATGTTTCATATAGTACTTAGATCTGCGGGATATATTTATCGTTTTTCTTCTTTCATCTGGTATAAATTCAATTGAGCACTCCGAAAAGCCACGCCTTACGAACCTGCCCAGACAAATATTCTTCAGAACAAAGCCTATTCATGATTGTCAACAAAGCCTTAAGCTTCATATTCAACATTGTCAACTTAATTGTTAAATGCAAAAATATATAAACTCAATTAGCCTAGTGAAATATAGTAGCAGCAACATAGTCATGTACTGTCAAGTACCTTTAAGTGCAGCCAATAATCCACGATAAGAGAAATTTTAACATATTGCTGTACAACGTCAACAAGAAATTATAGTACAATGGTTGTGTACTTGTGTTTGGAGTGTTTTTTTTTTCCCTTTTTCTTATTAATTTTTTATTTATTTTATTTTTTTGCATTTGAGGTATAGAAGTTCTAAACAGACGCTTTACCAATCTGCAGTGCGAGTTGTAAGCAAGAAAAGCCTTTGTAGTCCAATAGAAGATGCTTTCTTCTCCAAGTATTCTGCAAGTTTGCAACAAGGCCCTACCGTCAACACTTAGTAAAACATAAGCCACAACCAATAACAAGTAGTTAACATATTAGCTGCAGAGTATATGCAATTATGCATAATCTACATATAGTAATGCTAACAAAATGCATATGAACTTGATTACAGTTTTCTAATTTTTGTGAGGATTAATATTAACCATTAGTTAATATATCAGACAAGACTAGCTAATCTGATCAATGTCTAACCCGATGGCAGGCTTGGGTTGGAAGTGTGTATTTTGCGTTTCTTTTTAATAATTTTCATCCATGTGGCAGGAAGCGTGTTCTCTAGTTCTAAATTAAAAGAAATGAAATGAATGGAAGAGATGAGAATGGGAGAGAAGATATCCTTCCAAATCATCCCATATTTGGGAAAAAAAAATTGGGAACAAAATCAACTAAAAAATCCATCTATTTCATTTCATTTCTTTTCCTTTCCTTCTATTAAAAAAACTCAAGAAGACAAATTATTATGAAATCATTTGTATTCCTTTCTTTTCTTCCCTCAAAAAAACTCGAACTCGGGTTATGTTTTGGATCTAAAACGAATGAAGATCATATGAGAACACCTAATAGCCCACACAAAGACTTTTATATGTTTAGAAAAACCAGGTTTAATGGTTATACCGAGTAATTTATCACCCTGTCCTTGTCCACAACAGTCGGGAGAAACAACAATAGCAGCAACCTCTCCACACTGGTCCTTGTAGAATGGAAACAGAGCAGCACATGCAATAATATGGCCCTCTCTTTCAACAACAACGAACAAGTCCAATGCATTAAGCAGCTACAAAATTAGTATCAAGTCATTGAACAATAAATTGATGTAGGTAGTGGTACAAATCACATAAAGAATCACTAGTCCAAAGTCCAAACCTCCTCTTCTGTCCTCCCAATCAAAGTGCCTGAATCTTCTAAAGGTTTTAGAATTTCTCTTATTGCTGATAGATCGGTCACCTTAGCCGTTCTTGTACCTTTGTAGAGGTCACTAAAAAGTAACATAAATATGATTTCCAATTTAATGTCATTCTGCACTTTGTTGCAACTAGACAATCTCTATGCACATTCTTTCAAGATGTTATTATAACTTAAAAAAAGACGTTCCCTATATAAATTCGCATACCTGGCCACCATTGTTCCAACTCCATCTCTTTGATATAATTCCTTCAATAGCACTCAAGCTATATCCCCATCTAGTAGATGAACCCTCTGGACACCTCCCTGCAGTGTCATGCAAGATCCTTCATGATAAAATTAAATTGATGATAGCGCCTACTTTCAAGGATATTCAGGAGTAGATTACATGGGATTCTTTTGTGTTTTAAAGACTTACTCTGCACACAAAAGTTGCAGCAGCCAATTCTGAGAGGTTGCCATTTGATCTACTTAGCCTCTCTTGGCCACCAATGGCAAAACCATTCCCATGGTTAAATCCAACTCCGTTCTGAAATGTTGCAGCACACCCATTTCCTGAGCTTCGTCCATATCCATTAGATGTACTATAAGTAGGATGAATACTAACACTGTCTTCTTTACCGACGATTTTTATATAACTTGCAGCTATCTCACTTTGCTTGGCTCATTTGCGGATTAGCCTATCTGCATCTTCAAGAGTCAAAAACCTAATGAGACGACCCATTTCATCCAATATTGGATCGTCTATAACACAGATAAGCTTCTCTGCATTAAGAGCCAATGCACAAGCTGTAGCAACTTCATATGTGCTGCATCATTGCAGGTAAGTAGCATTAATATGCAAAACGATTGTATAGATACTTACCTTATAGATATGTTCATACACATGGTCAGTTATGTTTCAATGATGCTGACCATAGATGGTCATAAACATTGTGTCCTATAATCCTCTTTTATTGTCACCTGGTTATGTCCCATTAGTAACATGAGTACCTATTAGTATAGTCATAGAGCATACTTGCAATTTAACACATCTCCAGTGGAATATCCAAGGTTACTTAAGATCACAATAGAGTCACTATTCAGCCTCTCACGGATATGAGAAACGTCTATTTTCTTTACTTCTCCTGTGGCTCCATAATCAATACCTTCAACGATTCCTCTTTTCTGCACCATTTCAGTAAACAAAAGTTGCTATCTTATTGCAAAAAAGCATCACCCATGTCACAAAAAAGCTAAAGATATTTAATATTTTTACCCTGGCTGCAAGAAAGTTACCACTAGAAACACTAACACTTTCATGCCAACGACTACTGTCCCCATGTCTACGGATGCTGCATAAAGAGGGCCTTGGGAACAGCTTTGCTTGAATCATCATATAAATTTTCCCGGCTGAATCCAATGCTGCCTTGAGAGCATGAGAGTCGGTCACTCTGTATCTTTCAACATACTTGGTGTCACATCCTGCAGTATGCATTTAACATAGCATTTATCAACTGTTTTAGCAACTTTTAATGGCCTTGATGACGAGTACTTCATTTTTCAGGATTATTCTTACTGATCACAATGAAAAGAGTTCAGGTTCAACTAACCCTTTTCTGCTAACAGTTTGTCGATCTGCATGTGTGTCCCTAGAACAAGCACAAATTTTATTCTGAGACCATGAAGAAGGGATATATCCTGCATTTGCATGCACTACATTGAGTTCGTCTTATGTATATATCTTATCAACTAATACAAATACCGTTAGGCTAGATTTAAAATTTTTATCTAGAAACTAAAACTATGTTTTTCTAATGAGTTGCGAAACCAATTCTTAGAATTTTAATAAATAAAAAGTTCTAGGTCCTATGCTATTCCAGTGAGTTGCGAAACCATTTCTAACTACAATCTTGAATATAAAAATAAAAAAGAAAAGAAGTGATTGGATTGGAATTAATATGAAAGGAAAGAAAAGGAAAAGAAAAGAAATTATGTAAATAGATAACAGTGTTGAGTAAAAAAAAAGAGAAAAAAAAAGTTAATTACATTCTCGAGTTAGAAGGAAAAGAAAAAAAATATATAGTTTTACAACTATGTCCTTTCTATATATAATATATGGAACCGTTGGTTGTTGGTTAAAGAGGTAGCTAGGTAATTATACATAAAAGTAAAGATTTTTCCTTTCAAATCAAATTGATATTTGCATGAAAATATTTGGATTAAATACCATTAGCTTCTCTTTCCTATCCTTTACTTTTTTTTCCTTTTAAAAGAAATCTCAAAAATAAAAAAATAAAATAAAATAATCCTTCGCTTTTTCTATCCTTAAAAAAAATCAAAAAGACAATATTAAAGAAACAAAAATATGAAGGAAAGAAAAGGGGGTTGTTCGTTGTTGGGTCAGACCTCCTTCCAAAAGAATGTAGGATGTGGCCTGTGGGTATGGAACCACCGTATAATAGTATTGAATATTAAGAAAGAAAAGTCATTACATCCTTCTTAAATCTTCCATCGATCTACACATATTCTTTTTATATGTTCTAAAAAAATGGTTTCTATTTACATAATTTTTTTTTTTTTTGTGATCTAGATACAAAATCTTGTATGCTTTTAAAACCAAATACAAAATCTTAGGGTGTATTTATTTATGAAAAATGTTTTTAGTTTTTCAATTTTTAATTTTTTAGAAAATGAAAACGATTTTCAATTTTTGAAAAACAGATGAAAAACATAAAAACACGTATTTACAATATGCTATTTACATTTTATAAAATATGTCAGAGATGTGTGGGATGGGGAGGAGGGAAGATGGAAAATAGAATTGAAAAATCGAAAACAATAAAAAGTTGTTTAACCCAGACTTGGAATTCACAAATTAACAAATTGGGAAAAGACACTTTTCACCTCCACCAACCACCATAATATAACGTCATTCAAGGTTACTCCAATGATGAATTTGTTTTCAGTTTGCATACCGAGATATAGTTTGTTTCATGTTTGATCAGTTTGCTATTCAATTTACACACAGTTTTCACAATGTGCAATGGGCCTAGATTCTTGTAACCTTTTTTGATTTTTCACTCTTTAACCGTTTAAAAGCGTATAAAATATGAATGATGATGTGACATGGACAAACTGAGTTTCGGTATGTTGGGTTGAAAGTAAAATGAGTTGAGTATGTTGGTTCAATTTGCTAGAACAGTTTATTGATTTGTTGATGAGGTGGTTGATATGCTTGAGCAAATTGATGTCGCTACAACTAAGAGGGGTTGAATTTTCATCATCTAAACAACATTAATCTAGAAACACCTCTAAAAAGGTTGAAATTTTTTTATTAAAATAAAATGAAAATGACCTTAAATTGATGGGTTTTGAAAAAATAAAAAAAAATAACTTATTGGATTGTGCACGATAATCAAACAAGATGTTGACCTATAGAGTCAAAGATACAAATTTTTAAAGCACAAAATGGGAATAGACAAAAATAATAAATTTGATGGGGCTTTTTTCTTTTATGAAATTTGTATTATTGAGTTAATTTGGTTTATAAAAATTGGGGTGGAATTGAATGGATTTTTTTTATCACTATCTGAAAAAAGTCAAAGTAAAACTTATAAAAAGTATAGTATTTTGTAAAGAGTTGACCATATTACATTAGTATTTTTAAACTAAATAGGAGAACAACTCAAAAGAAAATATATGCACTTGTATTCCAAAAAAATTTACTTGAAAACATTCTTTGTATTTAAAAAATGATATAATTGTAAGCTATTTTTTCTTAATTTCCTTTCTTTTCTTCTAACTCACATATTTAGTTATCTCTTTATTTTAGGTTTTCTAAATTTTTCTTTCAACTCATAAATGTATTTTATGTATATAATCTCTTTCTCTTTTTTCTCTTATCCAATATTATTTTTTTTCCCTTCTAAGAGTTTTATTAATTAGAAAATTCTACGCCTAATATTGTCACATATATTAAGTTATGTATTCAAAATCTTAAATATTTCAACTACAAAATAAATTGTTTACAAAATGAAATATGATACAATGTGAAAACTTAAGTCAAAAGTTTTAAAAAACTTATAACCAAAACTATTTGAATTATTCATATATAATCTAATAAATTGCAAGAAATTGGTAATATAAAAATATAAATACCTTTTATATGACTCGTGACAAAACGATTTTGAAAAGTCTGATTGATATGATCATATGATTTATTAAAAAAAATTTTTAGTTAATTATTTATACATAATTATTTAATCAAATAATGAGTAATATAGTTAGTTACCTCCAGAATAGCCCTCAAGTTGTTACTCTCAACAACTTCAGCACACAAGACTACAACAAATGTTCGTCCTCTATATGCCTTAAAATAAGGCCAAGCTTCCCTCATCATCTCAACAAACTTATCATCGTTCTTCCGTCCACTCTCATCATCATCATCATCATCATCATCATCATCATCATCATCATCATCATCATCATCATCATAAGTTCTACATTCGTCTAGCGTAACTTCACAATTCATTACTAACTTATACTTAGCCCCGATCATCTTTCGAACACCAAACCTTGTAACAACGTTACCACTATATGTAGTTTCCCTTGTATTCCACCACGAATTTCGTTGTTGTTGCAAAGGTAAATTATAAGGTTTCTGGTTGAGTATAGCCATGATAATGAATCAAAAGGCGGTGAATGAATTGAAAATGTATAATGAAATTTTGTCATATATACAAAATGTAAAATAGTGATCTTGTTGACGTGTTGATAGATGGATATATATACGTGACAAAAAATCAAAGAAAGATGCAGCAAAACGTTTTGTTAATGCAAGTGATGAGTGATAGAGGTGTTACTTTTGGACGTGTACAAGAGTGAGTTAAAAGTTGTAAATTGTTGCAGTAAAAATGATTTCAATATAATAGATATATTATTATTGCCTTTATTGGAGTAGAGATTAAAATTTAATTCTTATGAATAAAATTGTGTAATATTATTTGATGTAATTTAATAGTATAAAAAGTAGTAAAAGCAATTAAATAAATCAATAACTTTTTTTTGAACCATAAATCTTTATATTAAAAGCATCTTCAATGGTTAGGCTTTTTATTAAATATTATATATAATAACAAGATAGGTACCCGCACAATGCGGCAGCGGTGGCGGCAACAGGTGGTGTTAGTGGAGTGATCGTAACGATATGGTTATTAATCTAAAAATAATTGATGTAAATGGTAGTGTAGTTATATTATGGTTAAGAGATGTATCTTTTGTAAATAACTTTATTAAGAATATTATAGAGATCTTAGATGAAAATATTAAAATTAATTAATGAAGAAGATAAATAGTTTGGATTAATATGGGTGTAAAATATTTAGATATATATTGGGTAGATTTAGTGTGTGAGTTAGAAATGTGTTGAAAATTAAGGGTATTTTGAGTATTTTAAAGGTAAAGAGTTGAAATAAGAGAGAGTAGTTTGTTTATTAATATAATATATAGATAAGCTTTGGAGCTATAAACTAAGGGCATCTCCAATGGTTAAGTTTTATCCAAAAGTTTTTTATAAAAAAAAAAATTGATCAAGTTATTGTTCCAATAATAAAAGCTATAAAAAAATTCTTTTAAATATTCTTTAATTAATAATAAAATTAAGAAGAGAGGTTGTTATATATATATATATATATATGTATTTATAACTTAAAGATTGTCAACCTATTCTTCACTCTAAAAAAAAAAAAACCTTATAAAAAAACTTATTTAAATAATAAAAAGCTTTATTGTAGATGTTTTAAGTAAAAAGGCAATGCCTAATGACCTTAAAATAAGTAGTGTATAAAATAGTAAGGAAGACCAAATAAACTTTTACGCTATATTCTTTAGTTTTTTTAGAGAGAAAGGAAATGGTTAGTGAGGGAAAAATATTAAAAAAACATTGTTAAGTTTTTTTTAAATGATGGAAAGGAAATGAAAAGAGAGGGGAAGAGTGGAAAGTTGTACGGTTTTTTGTTTCCTTTTTTTCCGTCAAAAAATGAGGTGATTGAGAAAGACTCCAACTCCTAACAACTAAATCAAAAATCAAAATTCCCCATCAAAATCAAGATTCCAAACAACTAAATCAAAAGTCCTCGGCAGAAATTTTACACAAAAGAACCGATCATCATATCTGTATATGTTCCCCATCAAAATCAGATCTATCTTTCTATATATGAGAGTGATACATATATATCTTTCATTTTTATAACCCCATCATCATAGCTATATACCTACCCCTCTCATTGATACATATCATCATAGTGATACATAAACTTACTGAAAAAACTAAATTCTCATCAGCTACTCTCTCACGCCACCCCCTTCTTCCGGTTAGGAAGCTTTCCTATTTTAAAGTTTCCTAAATCTTGAAAAAAACCATGTAAGTTATTAATCTTGTTAAAAAGGGTAATCAAAGTTATTTGAGTTGAATTGATTTAGATAAACCGGTGGTGGTGGTGTGGGAATGATGGTTGCGGGTTTGATTATGGTGTTGTCGGAATGATGGCATAGACGGGATAAAGGCGGTGGGATAGAGAAGATGGTGGCAGAAAAGAAATACATTTGGGATGATGACGTTCATGACGGCGGGATAAGGACGATGGTTGGAAATTGAGCTCCGATGACAAATGTATTTTGGCTAGAGGTATCCCCAGACCTTGACATCTATTTGTTTCTCAAACATAGTCTATATATATAGATCTGGGTTTTGTTTAAAGGTTTTATTTTAAGAACTTTAGTGGATTTTGTTTGAATTTCAGATTTTTTTTTTTTTTTTTGTATTTTAAGTGATATTATCATACTAATTTGTAATGTAATTAAGTTTGTATGTATGTATGATTGTATATGTATGAAATGGAATAGTGTTAGTTGGCTTTGATTTGGAATTTTATGAAAGTAATACAGTAGAACTTTTATAATTTAATACTAAATAAATTAATAATTTTGATAAAATTAATAATTTGTCTGGTTCCAATTTGGGACTAGTATAAAATTGGACCCTAATCAATAAAATAATAAGATAATAATTTTTTTAAAACCCCAATGTAAATATATTAGTCCCAATAAAACTATAAATTAATAATTCCTTAAATTTTTTAATATTCTAATATTGTCTAGTAAAAAATAATCTATAATAACTTGTTTTTTTGGAACTTGGAATATAAATTGAGTTCATCTTTAAATTTTCTCTATCGCATTTATGAGTTGAGTCATTGTCTTCTCGTATTGCAACAAAAAAGTTGTAAAGTGTTGTTGCCACTTGTAATGCTTCTTTTTGAGTGATCGGTTCCAAAGCTATTGAATCATCCTCAACTTCGTCATCAACCGGGTTTAGAACGAATCCACCACAATTTCTTCAATTCTTTGAACCTCGTAACATTCATTATATTCACCAGGATAATCCAACAACTTATTCACATCCATTGTGTGGTGATAATGCATACCTATAATCAAGTTATCAAGCTCACCAATATCTTCTACAGAATTTACATCGTTTTTAAATCACTTGATTCGGTTATATTTGTCGAACGAATTTTACAGTGTCGAGAACAATTTGCGATGGACTCTTGTTTCACATTTCTCCAAACTGAGACATCCAAATTGATAGCATCTAAAACATTAATCTTTTCTGGAGAAAAATGTCCATCTCATAACCTTTCAAAATCTTACGACAAAACCTTTTACAGTAGTACATCTTAAAGGTCACATATGAATATTTTTAAATTAATAATTGATTAATTTATCGATATAATAATATCTCGAAAATTTATAAAAAACCTCGGTTCCGACATTATTAATTTATAGAGGTTTTACTGTAGTTAGTATTGTTTTTGGATTTGATTTGGATTATATGTATAGATCGATAGAACTGTGGAATTGGATCTGGAAAATGAAAGGGGAAAAGGGTTTTGGGGAAGAAGATAGTAAAAAGACGAAAATACCCTCATGTGCAATGCACATGAGAAGGTTAACGGAAACACATTAACAGACGTTAGAATGAGGGGTTTTTAATGATACAAAAAGTCACCACAGGGTGATCTAATAATAATAAAAAAAGTACGAGGGTGAAACTTGATAAAACGACATACCCCAGGATGATGTAATGAAATTTTCTCTTATATTATATATCCATGACTCCACGTCCTGGCATAACAATATTGCCAATAGTATTCTTATCAGGTATTATTCTCATCTTCTCCACTACTATGTCTAATTTACATATAATTTATATAATTTATTTATACTTTCTAGCCCTCCCCTATATTTTGTGAGATTGTCTTTATCATTTGTTGCTCCGTATATAACCAGATATTTTACATGTAAATTTTTATTTCGAGTTTCGTATATTAGTTGTTTTGGGTACAAACGATCATGATTAGTTTGCTGACATGTTTCTTGTGCAAAGTTAGTTTATCTATATTTATCTTAAAACAAATCATATATGTATCAATATCTTCTATGATCTATTTGTTACATATACCATGATAGAATCTAGTAACTAGTATACGAAGATAATGATTACACTCGATATAGAATCCATAAATGCAATACTATGACACTAAAAGGGATAGTTCATCTTGATATGTGTCGAGTTTTTAGTTATGTTTGGGTTGGCCTTAGAGCATCTACAATGGTAAAAAACTTTTAAAAGTTTTTTTTTATTTTGCCATCTAATTATCCACCATCTTCAACCTATTAAAAAGTCATTTTTGCAATGGAAAAACTTTTTCTAAAGCTTTTTTTACCACTAAACAAGAAAAAAAGTTTTTGATCAAAAGGTTGAGGATTGTCAACCTATTCATCAAAGAAGCCTTTGTACCCAATGATATCAACCTTTATAAAGACTTTTTTTTTTAGAAAAAGCTTTTCTTTAACCCACTATTGAAGATGCCCTTAGTTCAGTCTGTCAAAAAAGCATAATGTCAATGTAAGAGTAAGTTAAGATGTCTAGTCAGTTATTGAGTCATGGACCATAGTTAATGTGCTGCTAAAATAGTGGGTAGTTTTGAAATAGAAGGTAACCTCTAAAGAGTATGTACCTTTTTAATAGCACAAGTATTTCTTTTATTATTTCTTTTATAATTTCTTTGTAAGACCTAACATATATCCCTATGATGTTTATCGCAAAATTGGAAAATAGATCTTTTCATCAAGAATATGTAATGGTTGCAATTTTCTACCATCTACAAAGCCTACGTCCCACAAAGTTATGTCTTTTAAGTGGCAGAGATTGAGAAATATATAAAGAGTTGCTCAAACTGAATGGTTATATAAGGTCAAGCAGCAGCTTTGGGCCTCTTATTTTATAAAGTCTGCAATTTTTGTAGATTTTGCACTTTTATATATAAAAAATAAAGTAAAAAGTAACACATCCAAAATAGGGTACAGTGGGATAGACACAACAGCGAACAACAACAGCCTCCTTCACATCTTTCCTTGCAAATTGAAAAGCTGCAATATTTTATATCAATATAACGGCAATACTCAACTCTTTTGATAATAGTAAAACCGAAACGTCTCCAACAATTCCCAACACTTTTATGCTTGAAGAGTCGTTATAAAATTTGGTATGTTTACTCACTCCTGTTTTGATATTGTTTAATGTTCTTTAATTTCTTATGCTAAAAAATTATGTGTTGAGGTGTGGTCCTTCAAGTAGCAGGTAACAATTTCTATTGAATAAAACTGAAGTAAAACCCAACAGACCAACAATAGCAGATATGGTCTTTCGCAATAGCAAGTACGCTTTTTTTTTTCTTGCTTTCTTTGTTAACTATATTTTGTATGTTAAAGAAACTAGGCATCCAAAATTAGTTTCATTTATGGCCACTAAAAAGTTTGAGTCGTCATTGTCAAATGTTAGGTATAGGTGTTTAATTTGAAACATGTGTTGTATGGCTTGTGCATGTTGGTACTAATGCGGTACCAGGGATCAAGAGGTTAATTCTCTTCAATTTACCTTAAACCATGAATTAACTTACACGTATCTATAGAATATCACCACATAAGACATTAATATTTATAACAAAGTTTTTGTGCTGGAGACAACGATTATGCGGTACCGCGTATCACTAAGGTAATTTGTAATATATCATTACAGAATCATCACCTTTGGAAGAAAAATAATCTACATACCTCAATATTTATAATCAAATGACTAACTTATTATCTAACTCGGTTGACATTGCAATGGGAAAACCTCTATCAATGTGGACATATTCATGATGAACTTAACTAGGTTTTTGACTTAGAATCTATATCAATTGTATTTTATAATATATAATCATGCATCTCAATTTCTACAAAGGTTTTTATTACAAAGTTTATAAAGAAAAATTTTAAATTAAAATATAAACGTGTAACACACGAAGTTTAAACTAGTTTGCTAATATAATCATATGAACATTCACTAGGGTTTTTTTTAGTCAAACAAATTACCGTATTTATGAAAATATAATCATATACTCGTGGAATATAAATATTTTACTTTCATTTAGCAATTGATATAAAAAGTAATAGAACCAAAAGACTATTAATATAAATCATAGGATAATACAACAAAAAAATAATATATAAATGCTTGCAATTATAATCATATGAACATTAACTTAGATCAAATATGAATAGTAATACAACCAAAAAATTATTTAGTTATTGGCAAATATAATCATATGAACAAGAAAGTAAGACAACAAAAAAATTATTAAAATGTTTTCAATTATAATCATATGCACAATCACTGTGGTTCTTTGGGTTTGGTTTGTTAATTAAATATGAATAGTAATACTATCTAAAAAATTATTAAAATATTTGCAAATATAATCATATGAACATTCACTTTGGTTCTTTTGGTTTGGTCATAAGAAAGTAAAACGTAATCAAAAAGCTAAATCGTAGAGTTTGACTCTAAAATTATTATGAATGCATCACTCATAATATAAAACTTTCACTGCTCAAAGTGAAGTCATCATAAAATAGTCTCTTCGATAAAATTGATATATAATCGAAAGAGGAGCGTCTCAAAAATGTTCCTGGAACATAAACCATCTTAATCAAAAGTGAATATATCATGATTAGGATAACCCGACACCCAACTTTCTAATATCGAAGTATCTTTTGCTGGGCTAAGGTCTTATAAACGTACAACTTCCATTGCACGGGGTACAAGCCTCTATAGCATTGTTACTTAGAACTATATTCGAGCTGTGATCCAGCAAACCAGCACCAATAATGCATGATCCTTCAATATGATGAAATTATGGAATAGGCAACTCACAGTTTAATGGCAACTTCAGTATGAACATTAATGCAACTCCATGCTTTCTTCAAGGGTTTGATATATGTACACGTCATGATGCAATGATCTAGGCAGCAATTTGTGTCATGGCGCTCTCAGTTGAAGGTTCCATATATTTGCCCGAAAAGGATCTAGCTCAAAATTTGTACAGGAACAATATAACCAGCATCAAAAGCACGAACTTGTGGGATCTAGCATATTCGGTCATACAATGCCACCTGTAAGTTCAACCAGTAGATAGCTGCTCGTAAAGCCTGTTTACCATTTATGAGAATGTTCATCACATTCACTATTTTGGCTATAGATGACGAATTCATACTAAAACAGCATATTGATAAATACACTCCCTTAGTCAATTGGTCCCATGCAGACATTATGTAATAGTTCAACGAAAATGTTAACAATCTGTCAGATATCTAAAAGAAACTTTTAACTATGGTGAAAACGTGGACTCTTGATAATCATTATGGGATATGTACTTTATAAGACTAAACATCCAAACAGGAAATGCTGCAATTTTTATGAGACGAAAGAAGTCACAAAAACAAAACATATTTAAAGCACAATGTTTTAGCTAGGGATATGCCAAGTAGAAATGTAACATTCGCGAATTTTGACACTTCGACTTTTATGTAAAATGCTTGGTAAATTCAAATAAAGAATGATTTAGCTCCTTTGAGATTAAATGATGGGAAAAACGCTTAATGGGTCACTTGACCACTCGTTGGACGGTATGATTTTAGACGACAAAAGGGCAACGATTTATTTGAGCTAGTACTGTGTGAAGCGGGTCAACCCATGACCCATGACCCAACCCCACCCCCTTTATCCTCACCTCCAACCTCCACCACCCCTCATTTCTTCATCTCCTTTCTCTCTCTATCTTTCTCTCAAGAACACACACACACACAATCCCACTCTCTCTCTAAATTCTCTTCATCAATTAGTGTACCTCAAGCTAGATTAATGCAAGATTAAGTTTCATCATCATCTCATCTTCATCATATCAAAAATTCGAGTTTTGAAGTCCAAGGACTCTCCCATTCGGGTCAAATTCGGGTTTGAACACGAGGTGAAGGTTTTGGTAAGTTAAATTCATCCCATAATCATCATTTCATACTTATAAACATGTTTCTAGTTGTATCCAAGTCATTTTGGGTCACAAATCGAGCAAAAAGTCGAATTAGGGTTTGAAGTGGGTCAAAATGGATTTGGGCAAGGATTTGATGTTAGGAATCGAAACTAAGCGGTGGGTTATGTTTGTTTATGTCATATGATGTTGATTTGTGCTTCAAAACATGTCTTGAACCTTCCTAGATCGATTTAGAAGTCAAAAATGGTGTTTGGATGGTGTTTGGGTCGTGTTTGGATGATCTAGACCTGATCTGGGCTCAGGTGCACCGCACCCCCCTTTGGTGCGCCGCACCTGGCGCACCCCCCCTTTGGTGCGCCGCACCAAGGCCTGAATTGACTTTTCTGAAGCTCTGGTGCGCCACACCACCTTCCTGGTGCGCTGCACTTGGCACCCTAAACTTAGTAAACTTGTTTTCATTAAACGATGGTAACTTTTGATCCGTAAGTCCAATCGAGTCATATCAACTATCATTGGAATCGTATGAGAGTCTACTTTCTTGTAGTAACATTCGTTTTTCATGAATCTTCCTCCATTTCTAAAAATGTCGAGTTGAATGTGTCTTGTTCTTACGCGGGAAAGCGGTTAGACGTCTAAGAGTTGTGACTCGGCCCTAATCTTACTAAACCAACTTGTTTAAGATTATAGAAGTTGACTTTGATGATAATATGATATTTATTGCTATGTTTCAGACTCGTAGCGGTTGTTGAGTGTTTGTAACTCTTTATTAATTCGTTATCGTAGCTTGGAAGCCAAGCTCTTTATTAATTCGTTATCGTAGCTTGGAAGCCAAGGTGAGTTCCGTAGTTCCCTACTCACTTGAGATTCGGACTGGAAAGTGCACCCTTACGCGTTTAATTGTTTGATTGATTTATTGATGGTTGATGGTATTATTTGATTTATTTACACTCGTTATGATTAAATATTGTGTGATCGAATGTTGATTGAATTGTTGATGAATTGATGGATTGTTTGATGAGTTGTTTGATGGATTATGCATGTGTTTGGAATATTGTGGTTATTTAGGATAGATGTACATACATGGAAGTCGACTTTGCTTTCAAAAGGTTTAAGATGTGGTGGGAAGGCTACGGGTGACCCTGTATACAAACATCAAGGACCCTTTGAAAGCAAGCCCTCTTAAGTGTATGTACGTATAGGTTGGATAGATGGTTGGATTGATGGATGGTTATTGATGGGATTGTGATAGAGGCAAGACACTTAAGCTTTGATATGGATATTGGCTAGTTTGTTGGATTTGTGAGTAAGGTAACATGCATTTGTTGGTTATTTGTTGAGATGTACGTAGCCCCACTTGTATGGGAAACGTGAGCGAGAACGTTCGCACCCCTGCGGGGAATCGTGTGCGGGGAATCGTGTGCGGGGCCGTTCGCTCCCAGGGGTACTTAAGCATGCATTTGAATGATATGATTGTCTGTTGAGACAAATGTTTATCCGGGGGTATAGACGTATGCACCGGTGTTGATCGGGTATATAGACGTATATACGCCGAAGCATTTTTGAGATGCCACATTGGTCATGATGACATGTGAGTATCGTTGCATAGATGGCCATACATATCATACGCATCACGACATTGGCATGCATATCATACACATTATGACATTGACATGCATACGATTCCTATTTGGCATTGGCATTATATGTGCTTACCATTACACGCTTGTTTATATCGTGAATTCTTGATGGATTGTTAGTGTGGTACGTGAAGACTACTTGTATGCTTGATATTCCTTATATGTATTGTGATTATTGACGATGGCTCCATGTGACCCATCACTACGAACTCACCAACCTAGTGTTGACTTTGTTTAGTGCACTTTTCAGGTATTCATGTGAAGTTGGAGTATTGATTGGCTACTTGTCGTTTCTGCTAGAGCTTGGATTGGGACTCCCATGGATCCGTGATCCGTTGTCCATTTAGGGTTTATGTTTAGTACTTATGGAATTAGTTGTAATGACCTGTTTTATTTCTCATTCATGACTTCTTGTTTACTTTGTATCTTGCACCTTAAATGTTGGTTTGGATTCACCGAATCCTTTATTTTCATGTAGTTTATGTTCTATGATAATTCCACTGTGTGCTATATAATTTCTGTAACATTTCGAGTCCTAGCTCGGGGTGTTACAAGAAAACTTTTAAGTGACGATTTAAAAAGCAAGGGAGTGAATGCAATTTTCGAATGATATCCTTGAAAAGCAATGACCTTCAATCATCATAAGACGAACTCGGAGAAAAATGAAAAGACCATCTGAAAACAAATGTAAAGTTTGACTGGACAAATCATTAAATTAGACATATATATATATATATATATAAACAGCCCCATAAGGTTAAAGTAAATGACTTTGATGACAACAATCAATCCCAACAATATTTTGAATTACTAATGGACAAATAATCAATCTCGAATACTAGAAGAAAAGTACCTATGTGGCTATACCTGAATGTGAAGGCCTGAACATTTTTTACAACTTCTCTATTAGAAAACTATTGGTTTTTTTCCGAATATTTTAGAAAAATATTGCCTTGTATTATGAAGTAAACATGTAGATTAAGAATGCGTGACAAGCAATTTGCCTAATTAAAAGCATATGCACTTAAATAGACAAATTAAGTAAAACCAAACCTTTAATAAGAACTCACCAGTTTCCATCAGCTGACATGTTTTGTGCTTGTTTAATTTCCTCCTTCGCAAATTCTTCTAGTATAGCACGTTGACGGTCATTCACTACTCTGTAATATAAATCCATATACCACACAACTTTTAAGTTATCTATTATCTTTATTTATACATATATAAACTAAAATTAAGTTATTTATAAACTTTTAAGTCATCTATTATCTTCATTTTATATATATACTAGATTAAAATTAAGCTTATAAACTTTCAAGTAAACATGTAAATTATCTATTATCTCAATTTATAAATGTAAAATAAATTTAATTTTCATTTTAGTCCCTAGGCTTTTATCTATAAATTGGTTATAAAGTGTTAAAATTAATTTTAAAGTATTTATGAACTATTTTTGCTATATGATTATGACACATACATCATAGAATTTTTTTATGATTATAGATGCATGTTTTTGCTATACCATTATGACACATACATCATATATTTTCATTTTAGTACCTAAAAACTTTTTAAACATACATTACATATTTTTCTATATAACTTTTAATTATAATCCTCTCATGATACGAGTAATGATTCATAATTTTCACAAAATGAGTCACGAGATAACAACTGTGGTATTACTATCAAGTATATTATTAACTTAAAATTATATATGGGTAACTAGATTAAATACACTTTGGTTATTTTCTATTTTTATTTTACCGATCAAAAGATAAAAACAAACGAAAAGGGAAAGATGCAGTCAAATCAAATTATGTGTATACCGATACAGATTGACATAGATAGATGCTTACGTGGGGAAATTAATGCGGAACCGTACATACTGATCTCCATGGTCCACAAAAAGACCTTTCCTTGGCAAGCCTATCACATCAATATAGGTGCTTAGGTGCTTATCAAGAGAAATATAAATATAACAGACAACTGTGCAAGAAAATACTACCTTTCCCTCTTAGTATTGTTTGCTGTCCAGGTTGAACCCCTTTGGGTATCTGCAAATATATCCAAACCGTAAATAACTTCCAGCCAAGGATAAAATCTAAAGCTTCTCACATGAATGATAGAAGTGCAAGTAATCAATACAGGATTAGCAGGATAGATGGCCAGAACCGCAAGGTATATTTAACAGATATATTACAACAAATAGATTTAGCAAACAATTCCAAGAATAACAAGATTAGTGAAGTAAAATATAACTCTATCTGAATAAAGATAATACCACAAAAGTTAAAATTAGAAACATATTTCCAAATAAACAAACCCCAGAACTTTTTGATGTAGATGACTATATATTAGGTTCAAATATTTTGATATATTTGTTAAACTAACATCCGAACATAACCTTAATCATATATGTAGTTTAAATCATTTTTTACAACATCCTATAGGTCATACTGTTTATAAATCAAGAAATATAGAACATTAACGAGTTTAGAAGAGTTACTTAGAAGACATCGCAACCAATACAGATTATGTATAAAATTCTAATAAAAAGATGCCCATAGATATAGCAGAGATGCATATGACGATCAAGTGACTAGTAAAGAGAGACAAACTCACTTTAATTTCCGTCTTGCCATTTATTGTCGGGACTTCAACCTTACCACCAATTAATGCCTGAAAAATAATAAAAGTTATCAGTCAGAAACGTACCTAAAACTATGAGTATTGATTTACAAGTCATGGAATTACTTCATGTTACTATATAGCTTTCAAGAGTGGCTGTATAAACTATATTTCCGATTCAAGAGTATGTCTGTATAGGTGGCAAAATCGGCAGGACAGGCAGGTTGAGAAAGGTCAAAATAGATTCTGCTTGAGATGGGTACCTTAAAGTCAGGAACAAATCGAGTTGGCTACGGTATACTTTAGTCCACTTAAAACAACTGATGCGTTAAATATGATCGCAATGATAATCTAAAATGCTTGAATTATGCAGTTTAGACGGTTATGTACTTTAACTGATGCCCATTAAGTTTTCTAACTAAGCTTTTGTTTGACCCATTTGCAATCTAATCAACCAAGACCAAACCATTTAAGTGAATGGATTAAAACTGAAATCTTTAAGTAGCATAGATGACACTCAAATCTTTATGCATAGCTAGGTGGTTGAGTTATAAGGTGGACAGATAGTAATTACAGATTAGTTTTCTAAATTTAATCAGGCTACAACTAGGTTGAAATTCTTAATAAGGCTAGCAGATGTTAAATTGTTAATATAATTAAAACAATGCAGACAAACAACCAGCGCAAAGCAGGGAGTTTTAGAATAATAGGCACAAGTTGTGGTTTAATCCAGTGGCAAATTTGCAATTCCAGCATAGCATCAGTCATTAAAAAGTCCACGAAAAAAAGCTTTAACCAATTCTGGGATTTGTTTAACCTATCCTATCCATTTGGCATCTACATTTCCCGACCCTACAGTGGCAGAGCCATTTGGCTCAGAGTGGGCCTTAATTCTATATAATGAATGAGCCAAAACAAATTTCAAGTGCCAAAATATGGTCATTGGGTCTTTAAATCATTTAATTCTATATTATGAATAAGACAAAACAAATTTTAAAGTGGGCCAAATTTACAAATAAAACCAAAAGGTAAGGAAGGGTACATAGTACAGACGAACTTTCGTATTCATTTAGGTCTCACCTGAGTGAAGCCAACATTTAAATCTACATACAGATCTGCACCATCTCTCTGAAAAACAGGATCTTTTGCAACCTAAATTACAAAAACAGTGAACAGATAATAAAATAAGAATACATGAGCAACAAGATAGAAGCAATAATATTTACCTTCAGTTTTATAATTAAGGTGCCAGTTTGACCCCGTCGTCCAACTTTGCCAGCTCCTGGAACAGTTATGACATCACCAGAGTCTACACCTAATATTTGGAAAATACAGAAGTTGTATATTCAGCATTCTGAGAACATAGAACAACTATCTCAATATTTGTGTCTATATGTGTATATATATATATTATAGAACTTGAGAGATAGACTCCTATTGACCGATAGAAGCCTCTCTTAAAAAATCATTTTAATATTTATTTTTCAACCAACTTAATCAACTAAACCCTTACTTTTTAAACTAATTTAACAAAATAATCTTTTACCTAACTAAATAATCTCTCCAAAATTAATAATACCCTTGTTCCCTAAAAATTAATAATAACCCATTTTTCTTTGAATGAACTACAAAAAACCAATTTCTTATGGCCTCGGGAAAGGGCTAAAATCATCATGGAAATGACTTCTCCTCTGAGTTGCGTTGAGGCAATCATTTATACAGTGGAAGTGTCTTCCTCTTTACCCTAACTAGAAAATCTTAATCCTTAACCAAAAAATTCCTCTGATTATTATAATAACAACCTAACATTTCTAATAAATTATGATATCCCTTTTTTCTTTCAATAAATATCGTCACCCATTTCTTCCTCCGAACATTTTTTGTATTTTTTACACTTGACACAATTAGTTTTAGATTCAGAAATTGACTAATCAAAATAATAGATTCATGATTAAATTAAATTGTATTCTTCTATACAAATATCAGGAAAACTGTGTAACTATCCAGAACAAATATTACTACGTACTATTCTTACAATACAACTACAAAAATATATAACACTAACATAATAAGTCCAACAGTAGTAAATGTAACGAATAAGAATGTAAGTTATTACCTTAGTCATTCTAATATTTATAAATTGTTACCTTACACCGTTTGTGTGTCTATACAGGTTTAAAGACTATTTACAAGTAATATAGATAGATCATAGATGATTTAATCAAAACACCCACCTGCTGGTATGGGAACTTTAACCTCTTTAACTACCTCCGTAACCCCAGATCCTCCACATGACCTGCAGTACTCCTGCACCAAATAATTTAATACAACTGCTCTAATTTCTGTTGATTCATGAGCTCATCTAACATTCCATTACTCTTAGAAGTCAAACCTTAACTAAAAAGCCTGCCCCTTTACAACTGCCGCACCTCGCCATGAATGGATGAATAAAAACCTAAAGAGAACAGGGTAACAACTTAAAATAATAATATATACTTGGTAACAGACTGTGTTCATTTTCGAAGGCATATATACGTACAGGGTAGAGATCTAGAGAGAAGGTTCTTAAGGAGAGAAGGAAGAGAAGGTTCGTTTTTATTTTTTTTAGCTTATCTTTTTGATTTTTTTTCCTTTCTTTCACTTTTATTATTCTTTTTTTAACTAACTCAATCCATACAAAAATTTAAAAAAATAAATAAAAATAAAAATTTCTAACCCGAGTTAGTGAGTTACATGTAAGGTTACGGTACGGGCTTCGCCCTTAAGGATATTAATAAGGGGTAGCTAGTGGGAGTGATAGGTCATAGAGGGTGATAGGTCATAGGGGGTGATCGGTGATGGAGTGAGCTACTTAACGGGCTTCACCCTTAGCTATTATGGCTCCGTCATAAGCCGAGAGGCTTCGCCTATAGCTTTCGGGCTACGCCCTTTGAAAAAAAAAAAGATTTTTAAAAATTTTTAAAATTCTTATATGGAATAAGTTAAAAAGAGAATGAAAAAAATGAAAAAAAAGTTCAAAAAACAAGTTAAAAAAAAATCAAAAACGAACCTTCTCACCCTTCTCTCCTTAAGGTACCTTCTCATTTGATCTCTATCCTATACGTACATATATACGTACACATATACCTACATATACACACACACGCATATAGAGTATCGAAATATATGTATGTGTTTATGTGATCCCCTACATATTATCAGCTTTAGACTGAAAAATCACTTACTTTTCCAGTTCCCTGACAAGTTGGACATCGTTTTGCCTTGGAATTCCCAGGGTAACCATATCCATCTGCACCACAACAAAAGGTCAAACAAGGAAGTAACAAAAATGATTACCATCAAACACAATATACAAATTTTCTAGGTCATATATATCAATTAGTATACACATCAACATACATATATACAATGTGTGAGTGTAGGTATATATGTAGGTAAGGTTCTAATGAGAACCACAAAAAGATCAAGAAATGTCAGAACTACACAGATATATTTCACTTCAGAATACGCAGAATAAATAATCAGGTTATCTCCATTCTAATAATTAAAACTGATTATGTGTAACTTGAAAATGTGATAATCGGGTAATCAAATGCAATCCAAAACAGCATCATCTGCAATATATCTACTACTTATTTTTCCTGGGGACATATCTTATAAATAGAGGCAGATAACAAAAAACTTCTGAAAGAGAAGACTAGAACTACGAAATAATCAAAAAGGACAGTTGGACTTGTAAACTCGCGAAACATAAACTACTCACGGCAAGAATCACAAAGGATGTTAGCATCAAATGATAAATGTTTTGTGCAGCCTCGGGCAGCCTCCAAAAAGGAAATCGACACCTCAACCTAAAATATTTAGAGTGTCAAACATGTTGCACAAGCTTTAAAAAAATTCCATAATGGCCTATTGGCATGTGCTTAACCTGAACATCCTTCGTAACATTGTCTTCCTCATCGAAAATCTGGAAAATATTTGAAGTTTATAGTATGATTAACGTATGAACAGATATGTGGACACATTAGCACATTTACTCATGGAGAATATAAATGAAAGGACCTCGGAAAATATTCTTTGGAAAGAATCAGAAAATTCGGCGCTTTCATTAGCGTGTTTGAATCCACCTGCACCACCGGAAGAAGAATGTGCGTTTTCTGTATGCCTAGATCGCTGCTTCATCTGTCATTGCAGAGAACTTAAAACCTATAGGGGTATGATGCTTAAGTTTAAAACTGCTTAGTTGGGCTTGTTTGTAACTAAAGCATATCCGATCATAGATAAAGCAGAAAAGATTTACCGCATCATATTCAGCTCTCCTTTCAGAATCTTGCAAAACCTATAATTAACCATCCACAGTAGTTGAATGAATAGAAAAAATCAAACAAAAATATACTCACAAACCAAATTGTGTATAAGCCTCCTAAGACAAGAAATGTATGTCCAACAATAACTACACCTCATAAGCCTCTCTTATCTCTTGAAATTTTCTCTTCGCTGACGGATTATTTTGATTTGCATCCGGGTGATACTTCTTTGCCAGCTGCAGGATAAATAGTGAAACAGGATTGGATTTTAGATGCCAAAGTTCGTAAATTGTAGTCATTAAGTAACAACTAGCAAGTTGATAATAATTATCCACAATAGATCATAATGATAGAGGAATAAATGATGTGCAAATAATAATTAACTCTAATGTAAACATATTACACTCCAAGTTATTGCCTTGAGTAGAGGATCATATACTGATATGAGCTTAATCAATAATAGAACGAAAATACTCGTAACAAAATAAACAAGATAATGGTTTATATCAATGAGATAAAGCAAACCCACCCTCATCCAACAAATTGATATGCAAAATCAATACCTCATAATATAAATAACAACCCTAATGTTCTATATAAACTACACCTTGGTTAGCACGCCATTTTTGATAAAGGAAACTAAATAATAATAGAGGTATAACTATCTAATAAATAAGTATTCACTGAATATCCGGTAAAATAGAGGTCGCATCATATATATGTACAATTAGTCAATTACACCTTTCCACAATACAGTTAGTGATCTATCAGTTTGCAGTAATGTGTAATAGGTTTTCTCACTGAGAATGAGAAACTTTGGAGGAACTTAAATACTAGATAATGAAAAAAATGCAAAAATTGACTCACCTAACTAGGGAAATCAGCATAAAAGTAACAAACTTTGCTCATCGTAGATACACTCTTAAGACATTAACAACGCTACACCTAATAAAGCGATGATACTAATTGACCTGTACACAGGGATCCAGTTCAACCTTCCCAATTCTATTAGCTTTAGCTGCGAGAGCAATAAACTTGAACAGCATTCAACTAGCCAACACTTAAGTGCTGTGAAAAGAAACTGAATAAACCCATGTGTAGTGAACCCAACAAAAGGCAACCTGTTAGCCCATTAAGGACTAGTATGCCAAAAATATAACTTTTGATGCTACTAGGCCATCAACATTCTAGTTGCATCTCTTCTTTCTCCCCATTCTGTGTTTGGATGGAATGGAGATGGAGGTAGATATGCTACAATCACCGAGGATGTAGTTCAGTTCTCATCCAGTGAATCACTTCCACTCATTTTAATTTTATAGTGCTAATCTATGTAACAGATAAGTCAAAGAAAGAGCTATACCGCTTACCAAAGTGCTTCAGAATAGATTTCTTTTGCAAAAAATGGGATTAATCACTAATTCACCAACCCATTTATATTTTTTATACATAGTTGCTGAATAAACTCGAATATTGATGTATATTCCTCACGAATTTGTCAATATTATACATGGTGCCGTAATACGTGACCTGTTACCTGCTATAGCCGGTTAAAAACATTTTTTTACCATTCAAAATAACATGAGGAAATTTTGTGTACAGATGATGTGGATATATTATGTGTATAACCTCCACCTCCACCTGAAATATCACTGGAAAAATCAACAATCACTGACACCACCTAAATTTCACCAGAAAAATCAACCACCACCACCAATATATATATAGGTTCCAGTTAAAATATATTCGATTCTTAAAAACTAGCTTTGATTTCAAGATATTAGATAACATTGCTTTTCCATATAAGATGATTGGTTACAAATATATGTCACTGACGCATGCAATCACAACTACCCGATTACCATATAACTTCATCCAAAATCTTTTATCTGTGTAAAGTACTAAAGTTATTAGAATCATGGTGACCTCCACATTCTCATTACCTAACAGAATACCCTGCAGCCCACCTATTTAATCTATTAACATGGATCAATTCAGATTTAGAATACGCTTCCACGTCAAGCAATTTTTTTGACTTCGGTCAATCTGTCACCTATCATGGAAGTCATGTTTAGCGAGTAATAAACCAACGTTAATATAGTAATGGTTGAGGGCCTTTACAACTTAAAAAAGTGTTATTTAGTGAGTAATAAAATAAACTAAGAAATCATTCATCTCTCGGATGTTTACCAGCTACTGGTAATCGACTGTGTCCAAAGGAAAGAAGAAAAAAAAGTACAGATAATATAAGTTTATAGCAAAAAGAATGAACAGACTTGTATAACATAGATCTAAGCTTAAACTGTCGTATCATACTACTATACAAGTTACACAGAAATGAATTCACAGAAGGCAAGACTTGTCAAACAAACTTCAAAGTTTATACAGTACTTCATACACAAAATTCTACATTTGTTCCAAAAGAAATCTCTGGATGCAAATCTTTTTTTCTAAAAACAAGGTTATAAGTCATTTACAAGTAAGATATATAATGTGAATCCTACAACTTTGATATCTATGGTAATGATGAGGTACAAAGAATTTGTAGAATAGAAAATCAAATAAGGAGTCCAATCGTCACCTCACTATGTAACAATATAGTTTAAGGAATTCGTTCAGCAAGCATTCACCATAACTGTATGTGCAATGCCAGTAAGTATGGGCACTTATCCCTCTAGGCCTCTACTTCAGCCCCTAAACTAAGTCTAAAGTCACCTATGGATTCCTATAGAGATTCACGATACTTTTTACTCGGACTAAACACATACAGACTACTAATGCTTTTTCCCTTCAAATATTATACATTTCAAAGACAATATGTATATTTTCCTAGTAACCCAGAGTTTATCTCCTACCATAGACATCCTCTTGTTTTGTCGTTGCTCTCTCCCTCACAGATGGACATATCATGTACAAGTATGCTTTCATTGGATCATAGGCAATATTTCTGAGAAGTAGGAATCATGTGCATCTTCAAATTAAAACAAATAACTGAACATTCAGAAAAGGTACAAGAAAAACTGCTCAACAAACAAGGGTGTACTTACGACATGAAAAGCCTTCTTGATCTCATCTTTACTTGCATTCTGAGAAACACCTAGAAGTTGGTAGTGATCTCTTTTGCCAGCATTACGATATCCTGAAAAGTTCACAAATTTATAGGTTTTAAACAAACTAACTATAAATTCACAGAAATGTACTTATCAAGTACTGGAAAAGAGTGAGAATACATCTTAAAATGAAACCTGTAGCATGGATACAACGCCTAAATAATAGCATCCTCATATTTGAAAAATCCGTACTCCTTCCAGCAGATACAATGTCGTACAAACCTGACAAATATAACACATCTATTCAGAATCATATCATTCTTCACAGGTATCCTAATCCATTTCTAGATCACTCAAATAGAATTACAAAATGATATACATCATGAATGTCACAACCCTCCCTTTTAGCCATATATAAAAGCAATATTCATATTTATAACCTAATTTTTATTTTACTATCATAGAAAATCCCTACGTGTTTGTCAATGCATATAATTCATCACATTCTGCTACAGTGTGAACCAAATTTTCAATTCAGTAGTACTGTATGTATCCTTGACCTCTCGTATTTTTATTAATGTAAGAGCTACATAAGTTATAACGTCACCAAGCAAAGCTCTACGTCCCCCACTTACTGTAATAAGAGATCAGATATATCAAAAGGCAAAATAAAAAAAAAAACAAAAAACCTAAACATTCAACAAAAGCAAGTTACCACATTATCAAAATCGACACCAAGTCACTTATTTACTAGTTATAATTTATAAAAAACTGGATGCCTTGAACACTAATAATTGAAGATTTGACCATAGTTATCGACTCGTAACTTTTGACTCGACTCGAAAACATAATTTTTTAACTCATGACTCGAAACGTGACTTGACTCGTAACTCGTAAGAGTCAGGACATTCTTATATACTACATAATACTCTATAATTATATATATATATATGTGTGTGTGTGACGTCTTTAGAAAGAAAAGATAAGTTTACATTTACCAAAATATTACATATTTGATATTTTGAGTCATAGTTTATCTCCAAATTAGTACTAAAAGGATCAAAAGTACATATATAAATATACAAATAATGTAACCATAAATATAATATATGATTAAAACACTCATAACTTTGCAACTCGTATCGACTCGGTCCAAGTTCACACCTTGACTCGTAAGAGTCATGAGAAAAAAGAGTCACCTGATGAGTCGAATTGTTTTTGGTGTAAATTGACTCTCGTGACTCGTAAGAGTTTAAATGCAAGTTTTACTAATGCACCAGCTATATAAGTTGCCACATTATTAAAACCGACTCCACTTCACCATTTAACAAGTAATAACAACTAATTAGGGTTTCAATTTCCATAAATATATATATAGATATATGTGTGTGTGTGTGTGAGTGTGTATATACATATATACCTAGACGAGTATTCACAATGGGATGATAAGCTCTTGAAGCAAGTCGACTGCATATTGATTTGGCCGGTATCAAATGCTGATGATTCTGTAACAAAAAAGAAAAAATAAAAAACTCAAAATTA
Source organism: Erigeron canadensis (assembly GCF_010389155.1). Classification (NCBI taxonomy): domain Eukaryota; kingdom Viridiplantae; phylum Streptophyta; class Magnoliopsida; order Asterales; family Asteraceae; genus Erigeron; species Erigeron canadensis. Next base: position 23,106,589 of record NC_057762.1, on the reverse strand, counting down.
CACATAATAAACTAAAATTAATAAAAAATAAAATTCTAAGTTAATTGATCAAAATTAAATACCAGAAAATGTTGCAGAATTGATTTAGGGCGGTGGTTAAGGAAGTTAAATCGGGTCATTAGAATGAGTTAGAGGTGGCTACTCATACAAACTTAGAAGATTACCGCCAATATAATCAGATGAATTTTGGAATAATTTTTTATGAATTTTCTAGCTAGTTTTATACTTTTATTTTTTGGTGTTGTTAGAGAAGTGGAAATGGTGAAACGGCGTCGTTTATGGTTAGTGATTTCTTTCTGCGCAAGACAAGCCCAATGGGGTTTTTTATTGTCAAGACAAGCCCAATGGGGTTTCTTTCTGCCCTTGATCCTTGGTAAATGGTAAATTGCTAATTTTGTACTTTTGACTTTATTTATTTATGTTTTCCAAATATTTTTATTTAAATTTTGTTAATCCAGATTTGTTTTGCAAGCAGCCTAACTATCCATGAGTAGTTAGATGTAAGACTCTTTGGATATTCAGGAAATTACATATTAAATTGTGCACTAATTTATATTTAAAAAAACTAGTATGTAAGGATATTAGTATTCAGACCCGTCCGATGGAAAAATAGTCTCAAAATATATATATCGAAGGTAAATATCAAACTAACAAATAACAAAACATGTGAAAAATAACAAAACAAATTTAAAATAATAAACTCTTTTTAAGTAAAAAAAAGTCATAATCAAACTATAATTGACAACAAACTAAATTAAAAGAAATGAAAAATAACAATAACATAACAACTCAATATCAAACAATCAACAAACACGAATAAAATACCTTGTTGAGAAAATTTACTGATCTTATTTATTAAAAACATGAATGAGAGGAATAATATGAATGAGAATAATTAATAAAAATTTAAATTGTATGTATAATAAATTATTAGGAGACTTTCATTGATATTATACATCTTTAAAACTAAAAAAAATTGTTTTAATAAAGAAAGATTTATGATAGAGTTTTAAATATAATAATCTATTTAATAAATTAAATAAAAAAAAGTAAAAAAAATCTAAAAGAAAGGAAAGAGCTATAAAGTAATTTGGAGAGAGTTTTAGGCCTAAAAATAGCTTTAAGGGGTGTCAAATATACTCCACCTCCTCTTTTAGTTATAATATATAGATTCTTTAAAAAATAAAATACAAAAAAAAAAGTGTTACTGTTTTTAAAGGGAAAAATATTAAATTTTTTGGTTCGGGTCTTAATTTGGGTTTTATATATATTTTGAAGCATTCCCCCATCCAAAATCATCCTTTTTATTTTTCACAAATAAATATAGAAACAAAAAGTACAAACCATACTCATAGTTATAGGGAGATGATATTCATATCACAGATTTTAATAAATCTACTATACATAATTATTTTCTAAATATATTGTACAAGTTACTAAAACATGTGTATGGTAGATTTATCAGAACATGTCGTTCGAATATCACTTTCTATAGTTATATATGATACGCTTCATTAACTTAATAGGCCTTGCGTTGGAACTATGAGTTGTAGGTATATATGTTGGGCTCAAAATTCATATTTGTTAATTATGAATTATCTAACAAATGGGCTAAGGTTGGTTCCTAAGGGTATTTGTCGAATTATTAGGGAGTATTTGGTTCGAGAATTGAATGAATTTTGATGAAATTGGATCTAAATTTCATTCCATTGATTTCATAAATTGCAATTTTGGCGACTATTTATAAACACTTTTTTTCAACAAACCTATACATTTCCTATATAAGTTTGAAGTTGTTTAGGTGTACGTTCTAACCCAATAACTTCTTGATATCAAAACCTAACCTATTAAAAACGAGCCCATAAAGTAGGCTCGAAAGTCAGTTTTGACATTTTTACATGGTTTTCACACAAATGAAAATTTCGATTCATCTTTTCCTATCAATCCAAAACACTCTTATAACTTTAGATTTACTTGTTAAATTTGATATCCATGCATAAAATCTCAAATTCAATTAGTTTTACACAGTTTTACTTATAAACGGGTTGATTTTGCCTGTTTTGCTTATTATTATGTTATCAACTAGGTGAAACCCGTACGTTGCACCGGGCTATTTAGTTGTCTACGTGATTCATAGCAAATGAAATGCAACAAACCAAACATACTTAATCCAACTGCATAATACAATTGTCAAAAGCTTTAACAACTTTTATCAGATGTCAAAACATGACATCAAAATTGAGGCTGAAAAAAAAAACCAAGTCAAAATGGAAAACAAAAGCATTATTCAATAACCAACTACTCGAGCACTATTACTCCTCGTCACTAAATACTACTGATCATCTGTATCGATTACTTCGTCTTTGCACCTTGTTCATCAAACACTACAATATTCAGGATATAAAAATGTGAAAGAATTTCTTAATATGCAAACTATAGTTGTGTATGATGATCATTCTTGAAGAAAGAACTGGTGTATTATTCTAACAAAAAGGTTATATAGAAAACAAAGTTTGTCGAATGTTCTTTTAGGGAGTTATAGCTAAACTGAAACACATTGTAATCGATATGCCAATGCTGGAAACATGCAACAGAATGATACTAAATTGACTAATAATTCATTAATAAGGTAATGGATATTGCTTAACAAACCAGAAGAGACATGACAAGCAGGTAGCGGATATTGCTTTCAATTGCTTCATGGGCCAACTTTATCATACTTAACTAATAGCAAAACATGGTTTGTACCTTGCATTTCTCCGTATTTTGAGACCCCTATGGTTGTTGACATGATTTGGTTTCTATATCCATTACTGATGTGTAACAAAGTGAACCCATGTTTTGAAGTGTGATGCCATTTCTTGAAATTTCACTTAAAGATATTTTGTATTGTGGGACATAAATGAATTAATATGTGTAATTTGAGTATCTGAGCTCATATCCAGATGCATAAACTGTTTTGCCCTTTTAAAATCTATATTTGCATCCCAGATTTTCTGAAGATGGCTGTGGTCCCATTCTCATGTCTTTCATTAGTATTGTCGCAGATTCATGAGGGTATTATGTCATAGGTAGCTTCGTTCCTCCAAATATAATTTCATGTATGTCCATAAATAGGAAAGTACATAGATTAATATAGTTGAGTTTTTAAAAAAGGCCCACTTATGAATATGTAGAACCTACGTGATATGAGAAGCTAAAGCAAATTAAAAACCATAGTGGAAATCATTAGAAGCTCACTATCTGAACTTATAGGACACTCATGGTTCTGCAAATATATAACTTATTCCATCATAGCTAAAAAAACCAGTTTTGCCCATTTGATATAAAAACAATTATTACATAAATCGTCCTGCTTAGAATAAATGATAAAATTTAGTGACACTTAAGACATAACCGAATAAAAATCTAGAACACGTGTGATCTTGAAAAAAGTTTTGCCAAGATGGGTTATATATACTTATATGAACAAAATCAAACAATTTGCAAGGAGTTCTCAATCCATGGGTAGGGGTATAACAGTGTACATCATATATTTCACAAAATCCGCATACAATGGAATTAGGTATTATTCTTAAAATTAATCAAATAATAACTAAAGGGAAAAAAAGAGTTTCATGTGCCATTACTTGTTAACTTATACCTTATATGTTACACATTATATGTTGGCTCATCCATTTTAAGCCGCTCAAACATAAAGACAACCTGAACAATGAAGACTCAATGGTCAAACACACAAATAAAACCACCATGGCTTGTGCGATGCACATGTTTTCTTGTGCCTTAAGATTTTATAAACTCTGACTCGATATCGACACCAATAAGTGAGGGAGCTCAAAATATTAAAGACGTTCATATATATGCATTATCATTTTATCATTTTTTTAATTAATTTGGGAGGGAGGAAGTATTGTACTCAAGGGTTGTATAATATTTAAAACTAAGAAATGAACTACTCTAAGAAAACAAATTCTGATGATGCATTGCGAAATTGTATTGTTGTTGTTGAGAGCTAAAGTAACTTAAATTAAATGAAAAGGATGGAAGGGAGCATCCATAACTCTAAGGCATTTGCATCCTACCAACTCGAACACCAAGTATGCATAGAAAAATTAGCATGCTTAATTGTTTATGTTTAAACGAATGAAAGATAAGCACTATATCCACATATAACTTGTTTTCAATGAAAAAAAGATTTTGATTTCACCACAAAAGAATAGCACACAACTTAGCAACTTCATTTATGTTTAAAAAAAAAAAACAAAAAAAGAAAGAAGAGAACCTTTGGCGACATTATATCCGAGATAATGGTTATTCTACTCCAACAGTTACCCTAAAACAACAACACCCCAACTACAACATCGTAGATGATTGTGTGCACCAGAGACTCCCCCTACATAACAGATTAAATATGTAGCCCATCAGTAGTTGTTTTGGATGAATGAATAACCTAACTTCAGATTAATAAAGACATTAACTACAAAAAGGTACCATACCTTAAGAGAATTTTGGGTAATTTTATCACCTAGCTTCTGACCGAAATTGACAGTGATCAAATTTGACATATAGAAGATCAACACCACCACCTGCATACGTATTTATGTACAAAAAAAATAAGGAATAATGCAGAGAATTGGGTGGCGTATGAAAAAGCTATATATAGTGAATTACCTGGCACGATGCCTTCTTCTATTGCCGCCCTCGTAACATTTAAATTATATGCTACTCAATCTTTTTTCTCGCTAACCTCGAATTTGCACCTGATTAATACAACACCAATACATATATAGTTTTATTTTCAATGCACGGTTATGGCTCTCTCCATCTTCATGAAACACGTCACAAAAAATTATTGATTCAATATATACAGATGTATGAACAGAAAATAAATAAAAGCCACAATGAAATATGGCACATGTGAGATTATATATATAAATAAATGAATAAGGTACTTGAGTAAGAAAAAAACATTACCAGCGAATTATGTGTTGTAGATACAGTAGAGTCTGGTAAGTATCGGATTGCAGATGAATTGTATTGTGATAAAGCCATTAGAAATAAATTTTAAACGAAAAAATGAATAAAAATCTGTATGCATTAATTATACTTTTGGATAAATTTCAAACCAATCAACCTGTTCTCATTTTGACAAATTATTTTACAGGACTTATTTGACTCATTTTAGATAAAAACAAAAAAAAGCAACTCATAACGAATATATGAAAACTGTAATATCTAACGACTATATCTAAACATTTAACGTACATTTGTCTGAACAACAATTAAGCATCTAAGGATAACAGTAAAGAACTTCGTATAGGATCTGTCGGAAAAAAAAGCACATTGCATACTAAATAGAATTAAGTTCACATTCTATGTTGTACTGATGGTTTGCATAAGTAATGATGAATGTTAATGGGTCATTTATCGGTAGTTGTGTGATCTTCTTCAAGTTCAAGACAAGCTTATAGGGGCTGAACATGTATTTAAAGGAACTTTAATGCAAACCATACCATGACTATAATAGCTCAATAATCCATAAAACCAGATGGATTTCCTATAATGGAACCCACAATAGCAGCTGAGGACAAATGAATTGTGAGTCCTGTGTTGCTACTGTTATTGTCGATTGTGAGTAACACAAGTTAACTACTATGGGTAGTTATTCCTATCAAACCAAAAAAAAAATATTGATTAATAAATTGCATGGAACACAGTGAGTAAACAATAAATACCAAAGAACACTAAACACATACTTCAAGTAGATCGATGATGTAATATCAATTCCAGCCTTCACCGACAATGAAAGTTGGAATTTTCTGGTCTATGCCTTATACCATATATCTTGATTTCTTTTAAACATTTTATCGAGCACCTTGTATGCATTAACATAAGCAACAACGTCTTATACATCATGAATGGTATCATCATCATCTACAAAAAGAAAAGCTGTAAAAAAAAGCTCGTTCTATACAAATTAATAATTATTAAATATCAAGAATTAATAAATAGTAAACCAAAACCCTACCAATATATTCCTTTTTTTATGAATTGAGGATAAAGATTAAGATTGGAAGAAAAAAAAACCCAATTTTGAAATAGCTGTTACTTCCCAAAATCGAAAAATGATAGACTTGAACCCAATAATTAAAATTGAGATCTAATGTTGATGGAATCGGTGAAGAACCAAAATTCGAAACTTGCGTGCGTGCAGATGAAGATTTGAATCTGGCATATAAAATTTGATTTTGAATTTTAAAACCATATATTACAAGAAAAGCTTGTTTATGAATTGTGGCTTTCCAATTAAAAAACAAAATGTGTTTTAGTTCAAGCGGATAATATGCCTACCTTAGGTACCGGAGGTCCCTGGTTCGATTCCACGTATGAGCTTTTTTTTATAAATAAAAGGCGATTTAATTATCTACGTTGAAGTAGCACTCCACAGCAGCGGATAAACTGCTTATGTGGCTACTGACATGTCAGTCAGATCGTTATGGTGACGCCACGTAAGAATTTGCTGACATGGCGGGCTCAGAGAGCGCCACGTGAGCGCTTTCTGATAGCCTTTTATATATATACTAGGTTTCTTACCCGCACGTTGTGCGGTTATTGAATTAATTTTTTAAAGTTTGTAATATTGATACTGATAACCAAAAAATTAGTTTAGTTAACATAATTTTATTGTGTAGTTTATTCCACAATTGAAATATATATAACGATGTCTATTATATTTATGTTGAACTAAAGGGTAACTGATGAAAATATTATATTTAGAAGCAAGCTCTAAATATATAAGTGATTATACAATATGTAAAACCAGATTACATGCCCATGGCTAATCAATTAAGAAAAGTAAGAGAAAAAAAATGTAATGCATGATGAACAATTACCATTCATATTGTAAGGGAATAAAAAGAATATCGACAAAATTGAGAGAAAAACTACTTTAAATATTTTTTTATGATGTATACGTATGAAAATAAACTATAGTAATAATAATAGTAACATAATAATTGCAATAATAATAGGGGGTTGGTGGCCCATTGGTGAGGTCTTTGACCTTGGGGGGATCCACCTGAGTTCGAATCTCACTTCTCACATTTGTGGGGTGGATTAATAGGGATTTTTTGAGAGTCCCGGGTTTCATCCCAAGCATACGTGTAATTTAGAAGTAGGAGTAGATTAGAATGCCGTTCAAAAAAAAATAACAATTATAATTACTACCAAACACATCATCTCGTAATCGTTTTATATCTCTACAAATAGATAAATATGTATATGTATAAAAAAAATACAACATCAAAATTATTAGAAAACATAATTAAGAAAGATATTAAAAAGTAATTTATCTGTGAAGTTAGATATGTAAGCATAGGAAACGAAATTGCGGTAGATGTTTTTATTTTTATAGTTTTGTAATATTATTTAAGCAACAATTCATTTGTAATTATGGATATAAAAATAAATATTCTTCTTTATGATTTTTTACAGTTAGTACGTAATTTAATATAAGATTAAATAATATCTTTAATTTATTTTTAATATGTTGTTATACTTAATTGGGATTAAAATTTTATTGCCAAATTTCTTAATCTAATTTTATTTATTTATGTATTATAAATGTCGTAAAAAAACATGGAGATGCCACGTGGGATAAAATCCTACATGGCAATGTTTTAAGATAGTTTAAAGTTGAGGATGACTTGAAAAGGCTAGGATTCCTACTGTTTTAATATAGATATAGATTGCAAGAGGACAAACTAGCAATGTTAGATATGTTATCAACACCCTTGCCTCTAAAGACTGAATGTCCTATTCTATCTTAGATAGTTACTGAAAGTAGTTTCTCTATATCGTCGTGATAGGGATAACATTCTCTACATCTTAATCTACCTCCATATCCCGTCGATATATTGGGACCAAAATCTGTGGAAAACGGCATTAGGTGATTACTTTTCTTCTTTTTTACTTTACCATTGTAAAGGGACGACGTTAGTACATGATCTGTAATATAGACTTGTTATTTGTAAGTATGTTAAAAATCTATTGTAAGGGGTTAAAGTTTGGTCCAATTAAGTCTCCAACCACAGCAAGTCAAAACAATGTAGAATATGCTGGGAAATTTAACTAGAAAAATACACTCTAGCTTCAAAAAAAAAGTGTCTACAGGAAAAAAAATTGTATGTATTAACTATACCATGTTGATATCGGTAACCCTCTTCTTGCACGCCTAACCACATTTAAGCACAATCAGCACAAACTAATTACTGAAGGATCGGCAAAAAAGTTCCAAGGTTATAGCACTGCAAACTGGTGCACTCATTATACATCAATGGGGTAAAGAATACTCAGAGCATTGGTTCATGAACGAGAAATTCCCTTGTTGCAACAAATTTAATCTCTTTTACATAGCTTAGAACATTCGTCAGCATCTCTTCGCCTGCAATCATGACTAAGATTTCATTATCAGACATGCAGGGTTTCATCCATGAATCATGAACAAACAGTACTCATAACATGTAAGCAAACAATATAGACCAATATATGCAATCCACATATGACTAAGATAGTAAGATGCTAGTTGATATTATCTTCCTCTGTGCTGTTATATATTCGTAGATTAGAAAAAGCAAACATTAATTAAGAAGTAGACTTTTAGCAGGGCATATAGTCTCTACCTGCATTTATAGTGACAACAAAAATAAACTTCATATAAGAACGTTGTTTGTCTACAAATACAATATGATCGCATATTGCCCACAATAGAATTTCAGCACAATCACCTCTAGTAAAAAGTACACAAACACCCGAAGTTGAAAAACCAAATACATTAGCATGTATGGCTACTATATCAATGACTCTAGCACAACATCAGTTGCACCATTATGTGGATGATGAACACAGGTACGGTAAAAAGCCCTATGAATAACGAGCGAGTAATGATTCCATATGTGCTCTCAAACTTCAATTAACTTCTAGCAGCAGCCACGTTCCTTTCAATAAGGAACTTGGTGTGCGCAAACAGTTGTTCAAGAGGGGGGATGCAGTCTTTGATAACAGGAACATCAAGTATATCTCTAAAGTGCTTGTTCAATAACGGTGTGTTCTCCTCATCCAAAAGCTTAATGTTATGAAGTTTCTCAAGAACTTGAGCCCAAATTCCGAGCCAAGCAAATGCAATGTCTATAAAACCTAAACTTTTAACTCCAGAGAATGGTTTGTTTGGGTCCAAACTACTCTCAAGAGTTTTGAGAATCTGACGAGCTTCTTTTGAATCATTTTCTTTCGTTTCTTGTGTACTTCGTAACAACTGCTTAATCATTCCAAGACACTAAAGGGTGACATGTATATCATTATTCAAGTCATTTTGAAAGACGAGACTGGGTATAGTTTTTACTTTTGTTACTAAGTCATATTATAGAAATAATACATAGTAATATTACGCGTTTATGATTAAAAGGTTAAAGTATATTTTTTTTAACATTTAGTCGGTATGCGACATCAAGAAATACCTCACCGTATACCGTATAAAGAACTTTTTTAATTGTTCGTTTGATATGTAAATATTTCGGATTCTAGTCCCGAGTTGTAGATATCGATAGATTTGTGTGTATACTTGTCATTTTAAAAAAGTCAAAATTATACCTTAACTTTATATAAGAAAGCATATCATCTATCTATACAAATTATATAAAAGCAAAATCATCTTCTAAAATTATGTAACACTGATAGAAAATCACCACATCATCCTTTTTTTTTCAATCCAATTAAAAGTCAAACATCAAAGTATTATCTATACTTATATTATAAAAGCAAATAGGGTTTCAACTTTCAATTTCAACAATGTACACATGATAATACATAATATACCATACATCAATGCTTACAACTTTCTCTCTCATCCATAAATCATTTTATTCTACTAATTCTTTCAAAATCTTTTATCTCAAAAACCGTACATCGATAAATTATAAAAAATTATATGGGTGTCATTCGATATACTTTCGACGAATTTTTAAATCCTAGGGCGGAGCCCGTACGGCTAAAACATTTGGCTATGACACTCTATGACATATCACCTCCTATGACCTATCATACTCTATGACCTATCACCATTTCACCGTCGCAACGTGCGGGTACTTGCTCTCGTACTAGTAATGTGTTCAAAAAGGCCACAAAACTCAATAGTGCGAGCATTATGTTGGTAATGATTTTAACGGGAAATTAATGATCTTTTAGTGCTAAATGGAATGGAAAAATATGTATAAACCTTGGAAAAGTCCCACATGTCAATTGTCAACTTACCCTATAATAAATTAACATTTTTTTCCAATGTTACATCAATTTTATTCCTACTCCCAAACCACCCTAAATATTCTTAAATTCACCGATGCCAACCGAATCTGGTCTTTTCCGGCAAAAAACCTGTAACACCCAGCTAAAGCTAATGGCAACAACATAGCAACATACATAAAAAAAAAAAAATTAATAATTACCTGATCATCAACATACTTTGCCCAAAATCTTGATTTGGCTCTTTCAAAAGGATCTTTAGGAAGCAGAGGATGGGTCTCCCATATCTCATCAATATATTCAACGATCATAAGTGACTCAACAATTGGCTTACCATCGTGTAAAAGAATTGGGACCTTTTTGTATACAGGATTGTATTGCAGAAGCATTGCACTTTTGTTTGAGATATCTTCTTCCACATACTCATATTCAACTCCTTTTAGATTTAGTGCCATTTTTACACGAAATGTGAATGGGCTTCCCCAAAATCCTAATAGTTTTACTTTGTTTTCTGTCATTTTGAGTATGTTTTTTTTTGTTGTCATCAATCGGGAGAGTTCCATTTTATACACATGATGATGCTCAATGGTCAAATCTGGATTATATTTTTTAGATACATGAACCGACCTTTCTAGCTTGATTATAAAAATGATAAAGTATATTATCATTGTATCTTTCTTGACATTTCTTGATAATAATATTAGTTATTATTTACTTTTATCGATCAACTCATTTATACATTTTTTTTTTTTTTTTTATAAACTATGAGATATTAATCTCTTCATTGGATACTTTTAATATTTAATATGATCTATTACCATTGGAACGTATTTCAACACCTCTTTATGACAACTTATCAAAAATGAAATTACTGTTTGAAAATTACCAAAAAGACCAAAGTCGTTGAACTAATTGAAGGTCTTGTCGGGCAAGTCAATTTGTTTGAGCATTTTATACATTAAAGCTTAACGGGCTCAGGTGTTATTGGGCCACAATTTTTCAGGTAGGATCGCAGTCCAGACCGAGTAACCACTGTCGAACTAGTTAAGACTGGGCTCGGGCTTCAATAGCCTATATTACTTTTTATTAAAAGTAAATATGTGGTCAAAACAACAATAGAAGCTAATGAAATGATAACCAAATGCTCTCTGAATTTTTGTGCATCTATATAGATTGTGGAAAAGTGACAATGCAAAAAATACTTCAAATATAATGAAAAAAAATAATAATAAAAAAAAATACATCAACCGATGTTTGAAAACGAAAAGTAAATGGTGTAGCTAGTGTAATATTTATTAGGGAAGTAATCTGGGCATTACTATCCTTCATTTATCAAAACTATACATTATAATGCTCTAGAGTGGTTATATAACTTGTATTTTGTGGTAAATTAAATGAATCAAAGTATATTTATGGTACTATGATCAATATATATGGTACTATGATAACGATTGTGGTTTTGCACATTTTATCTCAGTTTAAATTAACAATGCATATTTTTAAATGGAAACAATACATACTTTAACAATGTAAAGTTGTAAACCAAAACCATGGTTCAGACTTCAAAGTTTAGCCATAATTATAATCCAGTTACGAAAAATCCCTTTTGTATGCTACCAATTTGCCGAAAGAGGGAATGGATCCTGAACATCAAGAACATTGCTAAACCATGCATTCAACATTTATTATAGTTTGATGCACTTATCCCTGATCATTGTTATTTAAAATTTCCATTGATAAAATTTCAAGTACAAACACTGAAATTAAAAACTTTTCCCTACAAAAGTTGGTGAAATCAAAGCAAATTAAGCATATCAATTATAGAATGTCATACAAATAACAAAAAATATTCTCTGGATGATTACAAGTACAAACATAGAAATAATTAAAACTTTTCACTTGATCAACGCCAACATGTTTCATGCATCAACATTGTAAAATTCAATGGGCAAACGTGGGTTGACCAGGACTTCAAGTGGGGATGCTCTCATGACAGTTTGCACAAACACTTCACTCATATCAACAGGCTCCTTCAATGGTTTAAGCTCAAACCCCTGTATCAAACTAGCCAATGATAAATGCAGAACCGGAAGTGCAAAAGAAACAGCAGGGCACATTCTTCTACCACTACCAAATGGAAGCAATTCGAAATTTTGGCCTTTGAGGTCAATACCCTTTTGGCTTGCCAAGAATCTTTCTGGGTGAAATTCATCGGGATTTGACCAAACATTCGTATCACGGTGTAGTCTCCAAAGATTTGTAATCAAGCGGGTTCCTTTTGGGATGTTGTAGCCGGCTACGACGCAATCTTCCAAGGACTCATGAGTAGTTGAAAGGGGTGCGGCTGGGTATAAACGTAATGATTCTTTTACGATAGCTTGGAGGTAGACTAAGTTATTGATGTCTGATTCCTCGACGATTCTATCTCTTCCGACATGGAAATCAAGTTCATCTCGTGCAGCTTTCAGTACTTTCGGGTTCTTGACAAGCAAAGATAAAGCCCATGTCAAAGTCACGGATGTTGTATCTAACCCGGCTGCAAGCATTACCTGTTTACATAAATTTGAATAACGTGATAATAGAACCATAGAAGTTAGATTTTGTAAAACTAATGACATATAAAACTGATGCACGAAAATTCATAAAGCACAAGTATATATACTGATTCACGAATATTTTCATGATACACAACTATCTTCAATCAAGAGAAAAAGATTGTTTTATCTGTTTTATTTTAACAAGAACCCATATGTATATGTATGTATCGAAAACAATACTATATGAAGATTTAGCTTACCATACTAGTGGATTTCACTATTGTATCATGATCAAAGCCTGGAAACTCGCTTTTCGAAGCACCTTCTAGGATGGAAAGCATCACATCCATAAAGTCTTGCTTGCCTTCACGTTGCTCGCCAGACGCTCTTCTTTTCTTATGCTCGTCTAGCCATCCTTGAAGAATACTGTCTAACTCTTTGGACGCTATCTTCATTTCCTTCTTATATCCTCCAAAATCTAAGAAGTTTAAAGAAGGAATGTAATCAGACACCATAAAAGTCCCCATCAACTGAAAGACTTTCTTCACTACTTTATGTACTCGAACAGCTTCTTTATCGTCAAGTGAAAATCGGTTTCCAGAAATTGATCTACTAACAATATTTAATACCAAGTTTGCAAAGAGTTGTTTCATCTCTACCGGTACCATATCCGCATCACTCTTTTTGCTTCTTTCCCAAGCCTCATAAACATCTTTCATTGATGCTCTAACTTCAGGAACACGAATATATTTGAGCATCTCAACACGTCTTTGAGAAAGAAGCTCCACGGTAGCCATCTTGCGTACTTGCCTCCAGTATTCACCGTATGGACCTAGCCCAAAAACCGCGTAATTATACCCCATAAGCTCTACCACGATGGACTTGGGTCGTGTGGCAAATACTTTGTCGTGTGTGGTAAAGCACTCTTTAGCTATCTCCGGATCACTCACCACCAAAGCACGATGAACACCTAGCTTGATGGAAAAAATGGGGCCCAACGCATCCGCCCAACTACCTAAAGCCCTATGTGGAAGCTTTGCTCTAGCTAGCAGGTGAAGGTGTCCGATTATTGGCAATGAACCTTTCGGTTGAGGCGGGGTTTTGTTCTTTCCAATCTTTGTCCCATTTTTGTTCAAGATTTTAAAGAGGAAGAAAATGAGTGCAATAATGGAAAATGTGGTTGCTAGTGTTGTTTGAGAAGAGAAATGAATCTCCATGATATCTAGCTCTTAGTTTCTTTAATTAGGAAATGGTGTGAGTAGTAACAAGATGCAACTACAAGTATATATATATATATATAGATAGATTTATAAACTAAGTACACTTTATAAATGCATTCTTTTGCTTAAACCTCATGAATATATAATAAACTAAGGTCAAAGTATATATGGTTAATTAATTAATTATTACAATCAAAGTAATACAGCTTCAAAAAACACTGTTATAATTATACAATAATAATTTGATGTTTTTCTATTGTCTCAACTTCAATTCGTAGCATTATTGACCGGGTACGTTGTAACCCTCCCCCCTAGCTTGGTGGTCTAATAATCAATACAGTTACTACTAATAATTTCCTCTTGATTTCCTCAACCCCCTCTAATTGAGTAAGATTTTATAATTATTATAGCCGTAAAATCTTACCATTGTTCAACAGTCAAATTATCAACACTAATAATAAACACTACTTAATATTTGTCTCAAAACAAGAATAGTCTTGTTAAGCTTATATTAGCTAGGTTGATACACTCGAAAACCCAAATCGGCTGTCTGTCCATAATGCGAGATATAATCGGTCAACAATCACATGTCCATGTGTGATCTTTTATTGTTATAGGTTTTTTCGTGTTAGAAACCTATAGAAAATTAAGTCACTTTAGTTCCTTCTTACACTATCGATTGGTTGCCATATTACTAGTAGTTGTTACCACAACGACCGGTTTTGTAATTATCTTTTATTTTATATGCAAATACAATTATACAAGTCCATATATATAGACCATAGTTGACAAAACCAATAGTCAACAAGCCGCCATCGCATGGTTAGTATATCCCCTAAATTACATTACATTACATTTACTATTACCGACGAATTGATATAGAGTAACATAAATTTAATATGCTTTTTGAAAGGCCAATCAACATAGAGGCTGCTCAAAATTTAAAATCGAGATTTTTTTCTAGAATCGAAAGATCGATGAATTTTATAAAAAACTACTTAATCAAGACACAACAATATTACTTTTTAGTGATTTGATTATAAATATACTAGCATGGTACTCGTGCAAATGCGGCGGCAGTGTCCACAATGCGATGGTGACGGGTGGCGGTGGCGACTGACGGTGGTGACGACGAATAGTGTGGACTATTATGTAAATCTAATTAATACAATGGTTAGTATAGTTATTTTAAAGGTTGAGGGACTAATGATGTTTTTGTTTCATTTAGAGTGAGGTTTTATTGTATTTAGGAGGTATTGTTTTAATGGAAGGCAATTCTGACATTTTTTGGGTTGTATTGTATTTAGTAGGTATTGTTTTAATGGAGGGCAATTCTGACATTTTTTTCCCTGTAACTTTCAACAGGGGTCTATTTTTTTTAATAAGGAGTATAAATAACTTATTCAACTATTGCAATTAATATGAGACAAAATGAAAAATATATATGTTATATAAGATTCATTATTTAATTAACCTTTAATCTTTATAGTTTAAATCGCATAAATGTCAAAGAATATAAATAAATTCTTATCAATACTTAATAATGTTCATATATCATATATGTATCATTTTATCCATATGATGAAATTGACTTGTTAATCAATCAGGTGTTCATTAGATCAACTAATGACTTAAATTGGGCAATAACTCAACTTACACATTATCCGTGCGATCTTTTCATTTTTTTAGTACAATTATCAATGGTTCGTAGGACAAATGATAACTTGTAGGTATATATTGTATAAAATTTTGTAATCATATTTATAATAGGCTCAAAGAAAAAAATACATGTCTGTAAACATATCAATTTGAATACTTAGGGCCTAAATCCTTTGCTTTAATTTAGTTGTATTACCCTTAAACCACTATTATTAACAACTGGTCCAACGTATTAAACCGTTAAACGTGTCAGTAAACCCATTAACTCTCTTGCACCTAAAGACAATAATAAATTGATGGTAAAATCTGGTCAGTCACAAAAATTAAAACCTGCGTCTTCTCGTGTAACACTCAAACTTATAAAATCACTAGATTAAAAACTTTTCAAATATAGGATTACATAATGGAGTAAATGTCTATTTCGATTAAACAATATCATCCAATACACTTGAATAACTCCCAAGATGTTTAGGAGGGCTTACAAGTCTCATAACACAACGTTTTAAATGAAAGTCCGATAACAAACAACCAACGGGTCGACATGAACCCTAGTCAATCTATCGAAAACTAGTAACTAGGGCTCTTTGAAAGCTATATTTGCTAGACTACCCGCTTCCCCCGCTTCTACTTTTAACGATGCTACTCCGCAGGAGACATAAACGACACAAAACAACTTATAACAACAATTACGTATAACTTAACCCACACGGCTGACCTTGGTCATAAACCTGCACATATGAAGTCAACATACGTATATAATAGGGTTTTTCCATAAGTCCATTATGTCCCTGTCATCATTAATATATAGACTAAGGATTCCTATCCATAAACAGGTACCTAAGAGCGTTTGCACTATCCTAAGGATATCCCCGATATCCTACGAGTGACTATCACATCAACCCACAAACAGTTTTTAAACACCAAAGGAAACCTAACGCAAGAAATGAGGACCTCTATAATTTAAAGCTGACAATTGAGTACCTGTTAAGACCTGTTAAGCAAAAAATATACTATGCAACTTTTTTTATTTTTAAAAATAACTGTTTTCAATATTTTAAAGTTCAACATTTAACTTTTTTGATACATAAAATGAATAACTGTCAAGCTCAAATTATACAAGACAAGTGTTAAATGAGTCGTTTTTATGTTTGAAAGCTGAAAATTTTGTGCGCACCAAACCTGTTAAGACACAATTTACCAGCCTTACTTTATACCACAATACGAATTAACACGGAATCATCGATAAGAGATTTATGCCAAAAACAAGGCATAAACGACATTTCTCGGAATGAGTACTATCCCCGAATAGGTAATCAACCTACACACTCATTTAATCCGTTACCCCATGTTGGGTCATGTGTATAGTACACGTGTGCCCCCACAAACAATCGGTGTTACGTTTTTCATCTCTTATACTAATTTCTCACTAAATTTTTGTTTATGCCACCTCACTGTTACATTTTTCATCTCTTATTCTTATCTCTCATTACATTTTTGTTGTCAATCTCATCTCTCATTGCATCCCTTCTCTCACTACAATTAAATTTGTTCATATTATGGGTGCACTCCAAGAAGCAAAGGATATTTTCATAGCAACAAATATGGTTGAAATATGTTATTTTGGTGTATAAAGGTCACCCAATATGCTAATATGGTGTTTGGATTTGAGTGGTAATCATTTAGGATAGGTGTTTTTGCCCGACAAGTAGTAGGTGCAACGCACCCATAAGGGTGGTGCGGTGGTGCCGACTACCAAGGTAAAGTGCGGTGATCTGGTGTGTAGTGATAATTCAAAATTAACGTTGACGAAATTAAGTTTTAGGATGTTACAAGTATTCACCTTTTATGAGGATTCTGTCCCCAAAATCAGTTTCCACGAAATGAGAAGATAACCATCCCCTACCACAACTTTCGTCTCCCAAGAATCAATCTCGTAATGTTTATCAAACTCTATATTTTAATACTATTTTTATATTTTAGTTTGGTTAAAAGCTAATTAATCACCCAACAAATCTTATAGGCGACCCAAGACCAAAATCTCCCACCCTCCCCACAGCTCCATTTATAGTTACTAGCTAGTTAACTTCATACACGTGTTAGTATCTTATAAATGGTTTGGCGACCCATGATCAAAATCTTGGCTACGCCACTACATATGCTAGACATTTCGACTTTCATTAGTAACTCACACCTTAATATAGTTGAAAAAAAAGGGTTTAATTTGTTAATGATAACCCTTAATGTTGTCAATAAAACTAATTTTATGCATTAAAATTTATACCTTACTGTTAGGAAATTCATAGGGTGGCTTTTAATATATAATGTACAAGTTTGTAAGCATGTAATAAGTTGTTTAGCCAACGTGTTGGTGGCCTATTAGTAAGGTTTTAAACCTTAGGGAAATCCATCAGGCTTCGAATTTCACTTTCTACATTTGTAGGAGTGATTATTTTGGGAGGTTTTCAAGAGTTTTGAGTTTCATCTCAGGTATGCGTGGTTCGGGTTCCACATACTCCCAAGTTGAATGTCATTGTTATTACTCGTAACTATTAAGTCGTCCTTAAAAAAAATTAGCAACAATTATCATTTTTCTAAAAACAAAACTTTGGTTAAAAAAAAAAAATCAAACAGATAACCGTTTGAATGACATGCATTATATTGTTGTCATATAACAATAAAAACGAAAACGTTAGTCCGTCCGTTATATCAAAACCCTTTCGAATCTTCAATTCATCCATTCCAAATCCTATCAAATAATCTAATTTTCTGCAAATAAATTAAACAGCTTCAAAAACAAACAAACAAAAAAAAATCACATTTCATAATATCCATCATGAATTCCAATCAATCATCTACTCCAAACCCTAATATGGAAACGAAACAAAACGAAAATGTTCCTCCTGTGCAGGATCCCGTGGGCCAGCCCTCGCAAGCGTGTGCTTCAACGGCACCGCAATGTCCAAACCCTTATGTATCTGCAACTCCTGTTCGCGATTCTTCCACGAAGAGTGAGTTAGAATTTGCATCTGCATTACGATATTTATATATAATGCATTGCGTGTGTCTAATAAATCTTGGCGTGTTTTAAACGTTAAAGAAGACGTCAATGTTTTTAACAATCGCTTATATTATGGTAATCATGTTTAGATGGTATAGTATATTCGTTATTTTTGCAGAAACAATGGACACGGTGAAAATTTTGTTTGCGAGATGGGCAAAGAAAGCCGCTGAGGCATCAAAGAAGGGACAAGAATATGCTGGAGATATGTGGCAACATTGTAAGTTAAAATTACGATTACTTATTTGAATTATGTCGTTATATTAAATAAACTTCGTTTTTAAGATATTGGGGCTCCATTTCATATGCTTGCAGTATCTATGTGGTATATGCTTATAGAATTGTTTCTATAAATACCTGCAAAGTATTTGTGATGCATACCTAGCTACATTTTAAATTTAGCTCAACAAATCACCATTGCAAGGATAATATGCTTTAAACCTCTATCTATGCATCTATTTCGTCATATCAGCCATGTCGGTCATATTGTCCCTGTCTTTAGTTTCTGCCCTGATTGAGTCGACACCCATGTTATTTGAAAGTTTATTATCTTCAATCTTTATACAAGCGGCAACAAATTGGATGCATAGCAATAACTAAGAGCGCATCATCGGAGTACTTACAATACCCTTGCTATCCACTAATGTTTGTAATTATTCGTATAACGGGCCAACATCACTAGGGTGACTCATTATTGACTCGTTACGAGGTCATTCATTATTTTGATAACAAGTGAAATTAAGCATATTATATATTGTTTTTTGTTCTTATTGGAGATTTCAAATTTGGTTGGTCCTAGACTAGTGATGGGTTATATTGTAAGGGATTTGTTATTGATTGGTACATGGTGGGGCGTGATTCTTCTGAGTGGTGCTGATAGGGACTAGTTATGAGTTACTCGTAATAATAAGAGGGGCATTGTGACCCCTCTCACCAATATCACAACATTGATTAGCAATGTCTTCTATTAAGCTGATTAAAAGATTAAGTGGATACTTATTTATTACTCACCAATTGACTTTTTCTTTGTTCAACCAGTCTGGTACTCTGTTATATAGCTATAGCCATAAGGATTACACATTCTAAAGAATTTGGTAATGGAGTCACACTCAAAGCTCGGTACATAGGTTCTATGAAACTCAATTACTCAATTTGTTGAGGTGGATCAAGAAACCAAATTAAGGAATTTCAGTTTTGTTAATTTTTTCTGGGATGCTGATAGAAAGTTTTGTGTTAACTCTTTGGCTTTAGGTTTACTTGATATATAGTATGATTAATCTATTTTTTTATGTAAAGCTAAGATATATGGGGGCAAAGAACAAGATGAAAAATAACAAGTGACTTTTATCCTAAATTGCAAGAAAGAACCATCAAGAGAAACCTGCGAAGTATGCAGGGAATGTATGTTTTGAAGTTCACTTACTATGATTATAAAACGTAGAACCAAACTAAAGAAATATAAATGTTACATCCATTCTGCCTCAATCACACATATTCCCTGTTTAGCTTTTATAATGTATTTCCATTTTCCAGACGTTGTCTGGAAAATGGTGTTTAAGAAACTGTCTTGTTGATATGCTTTAAGCTTAAGCATCATTTACATAGTATGATAAGAATACATTATCACTGAACTGTTGCTGTTTTGATGTAAAAAAAAAAAAATTCTTTGTACCCAAAATATCGTACTAACTATATGTAGTAGTATTAAATACATCCTTCAAAAGGATATATAATGAACTCTTCAATTTAATCTTTTATTTGAACCAGTGAAAACAGGCCCCAGTATTACGGATGCTGCTGTTGGAAGAATTGCTCAAGGAACCAAAGTTCTTGCAGAAGGTGGATACGATAAAATCTTTCGATCAACATTCCAAACAATTCCGGAGGAGGGACTTCTGAAGTCATATGCATGTTACCTATCAACTTCTGCTGGCCCGGTTATGGGAGTTCTATACTTATCGACAGCAAAGCTTGCATTTTGCAGTGACAATCCACTTCCATATAAAGTTGGTGAAGAGAAGAAATGGAGCTATTACAAGGTCAACATGTTTCTGTCATTCCTTTTTTCCCTCAAATATATGTATATTTCTTTGAGGAATCTGCTTAGAAAAATCTTGCCCCATATAGCTAGTATTAGAAATTTTTTACGACTTAATCCTATTTCCAATCAAATCTCATGACGGCTAATCACTTACTTCATTAGGCATCTTATTATAGGGGACTCATAAATATTTCAATTTTTGTGATCTTTGTATATTACTGTCAAGAATTCTTCATAGTTGTCGAAAAATGATGGTACCAGAGGGTTCCCACCCATTTACCCTTGATAGTGTGTCAGGATATGTGCATATTATATCAATCAGATATTAGAACTCTCATCATGCATAATGAATTCGCTCGATTAATTCATTTCTTGTGTAACGTTAAATAGGTGGTCATCCCATTGCTTCAGCTCAAAGCCGTGTACCCTTCAAGAAGCAAAACAGATCCTGCTGAAAAATACATACAAGTTGTATCAGTTGATGATCATGATTTCTGGTTCATGGGTTTTGTAAACTACGATAGCGCTGTGAAAAATCTTCAAGGTGCACTTGAGCCAAACCAACATCCGCCCTGCCTTGGCAGTTCAAATTGTTAAACCATATTTTTATATTGAGTTGGTACGTTCTAAAATCATTTATCTGTCAGTTGGTTCAGTCTATGCATCCGATTATTAAGATATGATACTGAGTCATAAGGCAGAACACTAATGGGAGTCATATATCGCTAAGCGTTAAGTATACAGCTACAAATCGGATTTATTTTTATGTTCTTTTCTGAGTCATAATACTTAAGTCTTCTCTTTTGAGCAGGAATTTAACAAAAGGCTCGAAGAAATGTGGTACTAGCTTCTTTATTTACTTCATCTTTGTTTAATTTTTGTAAATTGGCTTGTAGTTATTTGGTTATTTCTGCTGTTAATAGTCAAAAAGAAATAAGAAAATGTTTGTAAATGGATTTATGATTTAATCGTTGCATATATTGTTAGCAATTTTTTAACATGATATATACAGTAAAAAACAGGTGACTGATTGATCAACGTGACAAGTGGTAAGGAGCACTCCATTTTTTAAAACAATGATATATATCCACCCAATTGTCACAACAAAAAAGTACCAGTAGTATATTTTCATTGTTCCAAGTTATTAGAGTAAGTTTTAAAAAGATTTATGGCCACAGATGTAAATTATGAGGCTACCTGAATGATCATGATGTTCAAGCTCACCAATCACCATCATCTCTATGAATGGATTTAATTTGATCATAAGAATTTTTCAACAAAAGTGTTTGCGTCAATCTAGTATCACAGCCAATGTGTGAGTCTATGAATTTTCAAAACGTCTAACGATCCTCTCGGTATTCATTTGTTGATTACTCGAGATTAAGAAACAACTTCAATTCATGGACTCAGTGAAGCATTAATTGCAGATCTTTTCTTAATTAACCACTTAAGTGTACTTTAAAAGAACTTGTTGCACTATAGCTAGAAAATTGAAAAAAATAAGAAATACATTTGTAAACTCCGAAAAGATCATACTAACTATTCAATTTAATTACTTATTGATTGTGAGATCATAACAAATTATTCATCGGAAATAACTAAATCTTAGCACACAAAGTAGGAAAAACACAAAATAAAGGTAATTAAATCATACATATGACCTGTATTTCCATCATTTCAACCGAAAGAGATTTGGCGCTAATGGGAAATGAGTAGAGGTGGTTGGGAGATAACCTTTAGAGCGTGTTTGATACGGTGAAATGCCATCAGAGAAATGGAAATATACTCATTTTCTTTGTTTGGTAGTGTTTGAGAAATAAGAACACGGAGAATTCAATTTTCTGAGAAAAGCTTTTATGTACAACTTGATTTCTTCTCTTTTGGTTAAGAAAAGAAATTCTCTGGATTCTCAATACAAATTACAAAAACACGGAGATAACATTTCTCCCATAATATGTGGTTGTAAACAAAGATATAAAAGCTCAAGGCACATGACTTGCACATTTCAATAAAAATCATTGAAGACTCCAAACCCCTCACTGTAGTGTAAATCTTCTTCCTTTGCAAATTTTTCTCCCCACTCTTTGTATGTTTCTCTGAAACTTCTCATATTTGGAATCTTTATTTTATGTTTGCCTTCTCAGAATTTCTTTCTAATTAAAAGTTGAAATGTTTTTGCTATGTGTTTTCCTAGTCAAACATTTTCTATCATTTAGATCGGAGAATTTGATCGGAACACTGTACTCCTTTTTCTTGAAAATATCAACCATGGTAATATTTTTTGTATTTTTGGTTTAACTTCATGCGGTCAACATCAGAAATCATTTTATATATTTTATATATCTTGCTTTAGTTTTCCTGAAATATAACTATTTTTGACCGAATGTCTATAGTAGGAAAAAACTAAAGTTATGTGTATTGTATGTAAGCAACTTGAAAAAATGTTTATTGTATGTAAGAAAACATACGTGGCAACCATATACAGGTGCCACTTGTTAGATTTTAATTGGTTGAAACGAAATTCTTACATGCAATAAACATTATTTCAAAATTGTTTACATACAATACACACAACTTTAGTTATTTCCTACAATAGACATTCGTTCAAAGTTTCTTACATTCGAGGAAACTAATTCCTTAATTTAATTGATAACATATTTGTAATTCAAAAAATATATATATTTGCAATTACTTTTTTTTATTTCTCTGTTTTTGTTCTACCAAACAATGGAATTGATTTCTTTTTAATATCTCGCGTTGATTTATCTGTCAATACCAAACGAAGGAATTCATTTAATTTCTCAGTCAATTTCATTTCTCTCCAATTCATTTCTCTAAGTTATTTCATTTCACTGAATTTCTCCCTACCAAACATGCCCTTAGGGTTTAATTATGAAAGACATGATTGTAATGTTAAAGGTAAAACAAGAGGGTTAAATATCAAAACCGAAACTAATTAAGGATAAACTAGTCTAATTCATTATAATTGTGGTGTATGGACAATAATTGTTGTGTGGAGATCACTCTCTTTAATGATCGACGCTTAATGAATGATACTTGATTTTTTCTTGCTGTTTTAGTTAGGAATATCGGTGTCCTCGCTTATGCAATTTTACGTGTTTTATAATAAATACTTTTCACGAAATTAAACTCTTTAGAAATCTCTCACTTCCTTTACTTATAGAATTTTAACGCTTCGCTTCTACCACTGAAAATATTTGACAATAATACCCTTTTTGGAGTCAATAAATCTCAACATCAAAGTCTTTTTTACTAAACACAATTCCCAAATTTAAAAAAAAAACTATCGAAATCTTCCTAGATCAATATTCATCGATTTGATTTAATTACATCCTTGGATTTGCTAATGATCGCTTTTTATCTTCTAAGCCTACTTCTATTTTATACCGCCCCTGCTCAATCTATTTATTCTATTTTTGAGATTTATTCAGGTAAGATACGTATTTTTTATACATTTTCTTATTGATCTAAAATTTTTTCTGTTAATTAATAAGATCTTAGTTGCTTTTTTTTCCATATCTTTCTATGCTACTATAAAATGATTGACATTGATGTGACAAAGCTTCAAAGTAAAATGGCTATCATTGGGAATGTTTAAATTTTGTAGATCTTATTTTAGGTTTTGTATAGAAAGATTTATATTCTTAAATGAGTAAAAAAAGTTTCTTAAACATAATTTCTTTTATAAAAATACTAGATTTTAGTTTCATGTGTACACGTATATACATTGACTAACCAACTCATTTAGGTGATTTTGTCTGTATGCAAAAGCTCAGGACCCACTAGGAAAGACTTAATATATACATAGGTTCGAATCTTAGTCCTAGACCGATTTCTTGTCTAATATCCAGAGAGTCTTAACATGAGACGATCCCCCTACATGGTATCCAAAATGATACATGCAATTAAGGGGTCCCAACTTTTACTCTAAATACATCGACTGATTATCATATTTCAAATATTAAATATTATGAATGATTCTATCATTTTTATGTGTAATCATGTTCCATATAAATATGTACATCGAAATTGATATTTAATATATGGTTAGTTTTATCAATTTTAATGTAATGTAAATTAATTGAAGACTTGGAAGTGAATTAATATATACTGATTGAACTAGAAAGATTAATGTCAATGTAATATACTTTAACTTTAAAATGTTGCAAGATTCTTGGTTTAAACTATTTAAAAGCTATATGTGATTAATTGTATTTATTGACTTGCTTTGTGATGTTATATATATAAAATGTGTAATCCAAGTTAATCTTATATTTTTTTAATAGTGAGTTGTTAACATTTGAAAAATCACAGTAACATTTATTTGGGCAATAAATGAAACTCGAATTACACATGTCTGGGATCAAACCTAAAACTCTCGAAAACCCTGATGAATTTCCTCAAAGTCTAAAACTTTTTAAAATTAGTCTTACATTTAGAGTTCCTTTTAAAATTATATGTTAAAAAGGGAATAGTTTATATAAAATCAACTAGTGTTATACCCGGCCGTTGACCGGAGATAACAATCAGACATATACTTTAATGCGGGTCATAGTTTTAATATGTCAACCGTTATCATCGGACAAAGAAAACTCATCGTTGAACAATACACCATAAATCATAAAACACAAAACTTTGGTGACGAAATAATAACTGCAACCTTTCTTGAAAGAAAAAAAATAAGAAAATAAAACTAAAACTTTGACGATGAAAAAAAAAAGACTAAAACTGTAGTACCGTTAATCCTCAAAAATAAAACTTTAATGGTACATATACAAAAGTTTAAAAAAAAAAAAGTTAGCGGTTAAATGAAAAGCATTAAAACATTATTACTCTAAAAGTAATGAAAAAAAATCAAAATAAAAAGTAAAACACAAAGAAGACAAGTGACATCTACACAACACACTAGCTAATAAGTGAAAAAGAAAAAAAAAACCTAAGCAGCCAGGTTAGCCAACAACCAGCCAAGCTGCTAGCTTCACTATTCACGTAAAAAGATTCTAGGTTATAATATGATGATATTATATATATATATATATATATATATATTTCATTTAATGTGTAGAAATTGTAGGTTCAATCATTTATGATGTTTTGTATTGAAATAGTCATTAATTAATTACTTATAGTATTAATTGGCAAGGTTTTTAAACTTATTTATAATGTTTTAAATATTGCTATATATCATTACTGATAGTAGAGGGTACTCCAGTATTTTAAGTCCCTGAGATTTTCATTATTCAATATCTTCTGGTATTTCCAGTATTTTTTTTTAAAAAAAATAAACGAAATTTAAATTATTTTTATAATACTTTAATGTTATATTTTTGTTATGTGTGAACTTTATAATTTATATTTTATCATGAAATACCTATTTAGTATTATTTTGTAGTGAATTATAATTATGTTAAGATTATTTTTGTTAAATTGTAACAAGTTTTGTATAATTTTTTTTAAAAAAATACAAAATAAATTAAAATAGTCGTACGAACCGGTATATTTCAGGTAATATCAAAAAATTTTCCAAACCGGTCACATTAGTTTTCAATTTTCATACTGTTATCAATATTTAATGATCAATCTTTCACACAGAAAGCCAACTTTTAAACCGTCACGCTATTATTAATAATAACTAGTTAAAAGTACATGCTATTAAATAAAAATCACAAATCATTAATTAAAAATTACAAGTACATTAATAATACAAATACAAGGTACAAATTTTTTATGCACGTTAAGTGTAACCTAAAAAACTGCGTTTAATATTTTTTTTTTTAAAAAAAAACCTAAATTAGACAGAAACATAAAAGATAAATATAATTTTAAAAGTGTATATAAAAGAAAAGCAAGACGATTAAGTTTATGTTTACGTCAATTCTTCAGCAACGAAATTGGAACATTAGGATATGGTTTTATGGTTAAAATAGATTTGTGAAATGAATATCTTGATAACTAAAGATATGTAATGGTTAAAATGATAGTATAGCTAGAGATCGAATTAAAAAACAAAAGAAAAAATTGTTCCTTAAGCTGATTGGGTCCAATGGTCAGATATTTTATAAATTTTAATTTAGGTTTTTTTTTTTTTTTTGTACGGAGTAATAGCGAGTTCTTTTTGTATTTTACGAGCATGGTATCCGCGCAATGCGACGGCGGTGGTGGAAAAGACGGTCTAGTAGTGTCGGTGATCGTACTATTAGTGGTGGTGGTAGTGTCAAGTGGTGTAGGTGGAAATTTTTAGAAGATAAGGGCTTAAAGTGTTAAGTATTAAAATAAGGGTTTATTGTGTAAATTAATTCATTAAGGGCAAAGTTGGTAATTTATAAAACTCTTTCCATAGTGGGTTTTTATTAAGAGACAATTTAGTAATTTCGTATGTGACATATAAATAACTATTTCTATTTTAAAGGGTACATAATCTTTATAAAGGATTATAGATAATGCCTAAACAGATAAAAGTAACCAAACTTAAATGTTTCCCCTTGTGAATCCCATTCGCGTTGGCCATTCACGCCAAAGCCAAGACATGTTCTCACGGAAGCCCCCTCATGAGTGGCAATTCAGGCATGTATCATCCTTTATGTTGGAGACCAGTAATAAGAGGGACAATTTTGGGTTATATTTATAGGGAAAAAAAAGTCTTTTTTTGAAAATATTCCTAACGTTTCGACATATTCAAAAACGGATTGGAAACGTTTCCTAGCCGTTTCACAGCCGTTTCCGTTCCCCGGCCGTTTCGAAACGGGAACGCGGACTTGGGAGACGTTTCCGTGCTTCATAGGAATACATACGAGCTAGGGAGATCATTAAGAAGGAAACTTAGGTCTAGTTTGTTTAGGACTTAATGTATTTAATTAAAAAAAAATTAACGTATTGATGATGTACCCATTCGGATCACTATATGAAGGTCAAGTCTTTACGAAGCACCCATACGAAGGACTTAGGCCTGGAGGTGCATAATTAATTAAATAGTTAAGAAAATTAATATAAATCACTTTCAAAGATAAAAGATATTCATCAAAAATGAATATATATCCTATTACAATAAGAATAATCATCTAAGAAAACTAAATCAGTTAAATATGGTAATTATACTCTAAATCAAAGAGTAACCTTCTCCTCCAAATAATTATCTTCTATATAAGAAGAGGGAATTCTCCCTTCATAGGTATGTTCACAAATCAGCCGAATAACCTAATAACCCTAATTGGCGTCAAATTTGGGGAATCATCAACAAACCTAAAACCTCAATCATCCTTCCATGAACGGAGCCTCTTGCTGGAATCTTCATCTTATGTACAGTTTGGTGCACAATCAGTCAATCACCTATTAAGTCAATCAAATGTGTTTTTTTTTCTTAGTAAACTAGATTATAACCCGCGTGAAACGCGAAAAAAACCTATAAAAGAAATTACATTTAGACGTATAAAAAGTTAACACAGTGGTATAATAAATACTTAAAAGCTATTGAAAAATGCCAGAATAATAAATAAAATTACAAAAATGAAAACAAACGGGCTGTTTTTTTCATAAATCAACCATTGTATAAATATAATTTCAAAGACTATGATTTGACAATTGTTTCTGATCATCCACCTTACATGTGTTTTATAGATTCACGTAGTATCACAAATGATTATATTTTTAAAGATTACAACATACTTTTTTTTCCAGTAAATTGAAAGCTAAAACGATTGGTCCAATGCATAGAGGTAGTTAATTACATATAGTATAAAAAGTTATAAGGATTCACGGTATCCACAAGATAATTGGATACACAAATAGTAGTGGTTTTGTAGAAGCTGATTTTATGCCTATGATCCACAAGCATGTAATCACCTTCATTGAAGCCATAGCGAAGTTATTTATTTTCCTAACGCCTCCTCCATTAAAGAGGGACTCGAATGGAACAACTTTTGAGTTGTACTTATACGTCTGTTTCTAAAGTAAGACAACTTTAACCCAGATACAATTTTAACACATATGTTCCAAAATTCCTTGAATGCATCGATGTCAGCCATCCTATCGAACACAATTTGATCTGCCATGATATTGTATATAGTGATATGGAAGCAAATATGTAATATTTATTATGCTAATGTGTAGTTGATGTATAATATTCATACATTTTTCATATCACGATAATGGCTGTTTGTCATAATATTTCCTATGAACTCATTCAATGATTCACTATAAACAATAAAAACCCTATTCTCCAACCTTAATTATATATCATTAAGTGTATAGTTATACTTCATAACATAAGGTTAATAACCATAATCCAATACAATATTATTTGTTATTAATTATTTGTAAAAAAATATTATACGAAAAATAAACTATAATGGAACATATATAGATCATAATATTACTTGACACAAATTTAGCAACTGTAAATATAAATGCTAACACTTATTAAAAAAGTTTTAAGATTGATCGACATAGCTTTTTTGAAACAATAATTATTTGTTAACAAATCAAGAGAACACATTTTTTTTAATAATACTTATCTATACGAAGATTTATAAGAAAATCAAATATGAAATCAAAATAAAATTAAAATAAAGATAGACGATGATGTGGATAAAAAAAGGTATTTAAAAAGTTAGACATATTAAAGGGTATCCTAAAAGTTAGAATTATTAATTTTGATATGATTAGTAGAATATTAATTAATAATATGTATTGTTGAAACATTTTATCCATATTTGAAAGACTAAAAGAGTATTTAATTAAAGATTGAATCAATGATGATGTCATCATCTTGATATAAGGGTGGAGAATTAAGAAGAAAATTTAATAAAAGGTCTAGATTACTTTATTTTTAAATTAAGAGTTCTCTTTTAGTATATATTAAAGATAAGAAAACAACTATATTAATTTAATACGTACATATATTATTTATTGATTCAGTTATTTAATCCATTCAGTCATTTAATGGTTTAAAAATAAAAACCGATCTTTAGCTCACCACTAATTTTTCTCATTTGTTACTATTACAAATAGGATAACGTGCTTTTAAGTTCGAAAAAAGGAAAACGCACTTTTGTATAAAATAAAAAGTCATCGACCCCAAATGCTAACTTCACTGCTTTCAGCTGTATTCGCTCACAAACATTAGACAACGATCAATTACATTGACAACTAAAACACTAAACAGACATGGTTATTAATTTCTATTTTATAGTAAATATATATCGATATATAACAACAATATTAATTTACTTGTATTTTGTAAGTAGACTAAGGTATGTAATGTTTGTTTAGTCTCTTTGACCGAATGTCTATAGTGAGAAACAACCTAAAATTGTGTGTATTGTATGTAAGCAACTCAAAAAAATGTTTATTGTATGTAAGAAAACATACGTGGCAACCATATACAGATGTCACTTGTCAGATTTTAATTGGTTGAAACGAAATTTTTACATACAATAAACATTATTTTCAAGTTGTCTACATACAATACACACAACTTAAGTTATTTCCTACTATAGACATTTGTTCAAAGTTTCTTACATTTCAGGAAACTAATCCCTAAATTATTTGAAGGTAAATTAATGGATATGATATCGATTAAGAAAATTCGATGTTTTCGCATTGGTATAAAAATTTCATTTTGAATTTTGTTGACAGAAGGATTAATACTGAAAATGGAGATCAATAACGGACATGTTGAAGCTAGTGAGAGGAATGAGCCTGGATTTCGCTACCTTGAATGTCAAAAGAATCATGTCGCCTCAGCGACAATTGGATTTGTAGTTGATGGGTGCGGCGAGTTCATGCCAGGAGGAGAAGAGGGCACGATTGAATCAGTAACATGCGCCGCATGCCATTGCCACCGCAATTTTCATAGAAAAGAGCCGATAATTCCATACCAAGCCCCGGTAATAGGACATTTAGTTAATTACTATACACAACCCCAATACTATAGGCCTTCTGGATACCTCGTGCTGACTTCACAGGCTCCCAAAAACCGTGAGCTGGCAATAGTACCAGTAGCTCCAAGGGAAGGTTTTGAAGAAATATTGAACGTTGGCGCCAGTGCAAGTGGCGCCAGTCGGGCGTCTGGATCAGGAACTACAAAGAAGCGGTTTCGTACCAAGTTTACTAAGGAGCAAAAGGATAAGATGATGCGTTTTGCTGAAAGTATAGGATGGAAGATTAAAAAGGAAAGTGAAGAGGTTGTGAAAGAATTCTGCGAAGAAAATGGGATTAAGAGGCAGGTGCTTAAGGTATGGATGCATAATAATAAAAATACTATTGGTAAAAAGATCTCAATTAATAGTTAGAGTATGTAGCTTGTTGAGAATTAATGTTATAGAAATGATGGTTGAATTCAAATATAAAAACTAAATGGTTTAGATGCTAAATAATTGCATCTTTTATGCTTTGGTGTTGATGCTTTTTTAAATGGCAAACTGCTAAATTAGACTAGGATTGAAACTTATTAGAACTTCCGTATAAACCCAAAATAACCCCATCGCCACAAATAACTAGATTAATACCCGGTCGGTGACCAGGTAAAAAGATAAATTGATATATGAACCGATCAAGTAAAAAGATAAATTGATATATGCATCATACATTGCAAAAAATATACGTCAAATTATTAGAAAATATAATGTGAAAGAGAGAAAAAAAAAGCGTATAGTTTAATTGTAAAGATTGTTCTATTGATATTTTTATGAGTCTTATGATGTTAGTATTTTTTTTTTGTATGTTTATTGATATATGAAGTTTAATATGATAGATTGAATATAAAGTTTAGATAAAAGTTTACACACGTGTAATTTTGGGTATATCATGTTAAGGTTGTCAATAGTCAATCTAACCCGATGCTCAATTTGAAGAAAAACAGTGTTAGGTCAAGTATCTCAACCTGCCAACCCAACAACTTGATTTTTTTCAGGTTAGTTCGGGTTGGCTCCTTTGGTTGTCAGGTCCACCTAGTGGTGTACAAAAACGGTTTTTTACTCAATTCGACCCGGTTTTTTGGTCAATGAGGCCAAAATCGGATTTGACCCAACCCAACCCGGTTTGATACCGGTTTTTGGTCAAACTTTGACTGGGTATTGACCAGGTTTTACCAAAAAATTTTTACAAAAACTCATGCCAGACCAGATCTCAACCTGATATAAAAACGAAAACCCAAACCGGTTAGTAACCGCCGGGTTGGGTCAGACCCGGTTGTTGACCAATTTTGGGTTCAGGTTCGGGTTTCAACCCGGTTTTTTGTACACCTCTAGGTCCACCTCCCAACCTGAAATATTTTTATATTAATTTGTTTTTAATTAATACTGATCCGTTTGACAAAAAACCACACATTTGACATTTCAACCCGTCAACCAATTTGTCTACAAAACAACTAATTTGACTAAATTGATCCAATAACAACCCATTTAACCTAATAATCCACAAACCTACAAGTTGAGGCAAGTTGGGTTTTGGTTGTAGTTTATTATATTAAACTTTAGTGGGTCTGACTAAGGTTAAAGATTTATAACCTGTCATCCCAATTGGGGTGGTCCTAACTAACAAACGTATATCATATATAAAACTTTCTATGAATATTTATGTAGGCTAAAAAAAACTCTTATTGTTAAAAAAATTTAATTATAAATTTGAGAAAAATTATACACTATAAATAGTTATAATTCTTGCATGAACAATAATGGTGGAGTACATAATCCCACTTCTTTAAACGAACTTTAAAAAATCACATGTTTAAAAATATATGGTAATAATGTTTTTTCATTATGTTTCACAATTGTGTTCTAGTTATATAGACTGCAGTCAATTTATCAACCCATATATTAATTTGGTTTTTATTATGTTCAAATTAAATTAAAAATAAATAAAAACTATTATACTCCGTATTTTTTTTTAATAATTTGTTTGTATCTAGTATTAAGCATCTTCTTTAAATTCCATATATAATTACTAATATATTTGTTTTATATTTAACTTTACTAATGAAAAGATTCTTCTTAAATAAATTTTAAATCATTTCCAAAAATAGATTAACCAATCAAAACACAAGAAAATAAAACCATCAGCCAATCAGAAGCTAGAGAATTCAATCTTTTTTTCTCTCAGCTCTACCGGCAATATATATATATATATATATATAATTGTGGAGAGTGAGTCTCGAACCTGAATGTAACTTTTTTATTGGCTATGATCATTTTATTAAGTAGCTAGCTAATTGTATGCAATTCTTAAAGGTTATACATTTTGAACCTTGGAAGCTAATTGTGAGCACAAGATGGCTTTACCTCTCTTCCTATTCCATAGACCTTACCATTCCCTCCTTAAAAAAACTCGAGTCCTGCATCAAGAAAGCTCTGAATAAATAGCTAGGGTATGACACAAAGGGAATCGGAATTTGTCTACCCATGACATGCTTGGACTCCCAAAGTTGGCCCATGGCCCATAGCTTCAAATAGCTTTCCAATCGGGCATCTTTAAAGTGCAATTTCAATATTCACATGGGAAAAGGTTTTCATTAACTAGAAAATCTAAAACAATGTAGAGTGGGTAACTTGGTATATGTAAAGTCCAAGATTCAATCACTGACATAGGATAGTTTAAGATTATTGGGGTAGTTTAGGAATAAAATAGATTTGGTGTTATAGCCTAATAGGTGATCTGGTTATCACCTATATTGAGTATCCATCTAAAGCTAAAGCATTCCAAAACTTCTTTGTCGGATTAGCCGGTAAGTAAAGTGTGTGTACAATACAATGTTTAGTCTAGTTCAGTTACATATTTGGCAACATCGATAACTGTTACATTTTTGGTTGGGGCATCAGGCATGTACCAAAAGATACCAGGTTCAAAATCTCAAATCATAAAGTGTATACATCTCGTGATATACATTCTCATATTGATCGTAAAATAGATCAGTAAAGAGTCGATAGTGAATTGATTAGTCATTTCATTGATGCAGATATTTTTCTAATATACATTTTATATGTATGCAATTTACAAGTCACAACTCAAACAATTCTTGTACTTATATAAGGTGTACCATAAACCATATCTACCGAAAAATACATAACTCATCGTATATTTCCAAAGTAATCTTCCAATCTGAGTCTAAACTCTCTTCTCCCAAGCTGCTAAGAAGTCTAATATTTAACAGCTTAAAGCTCAACACTTTTCTTTTTTTTTCTTCCATTATCTTGGAACTTAAATCACACTAAATACTAAGCTTACCAAATAAAAAAAAAATCCATCCAACTTATTGCATACTAAAAGTAAACTAATTCTCCAACTTAAAGCATGTATTGTCAAGTCTTCTCTTTTTGGCAGAGCTAAGACATGACTCAACTGTTGATTCATCAGTTTTATTGCTAAAACATGCAGCCTCCAACACACCAATTGGACTTTTTGGCATTGATGTCAATGTGCTATTCCTTAAGCTACTTGTACACTTACCATTTAGCTCTTTCAAGAAATCTATGCATTTAAGAACCCTCTCCTGCAAAACCAACAATCAAATAATCTTGAATCAATATACTGCAGAAAGCAAGGTCTTTCTTTCATGGGCAAAATCATATATGTACAACCTTTAGTTATTACACAAGTCTTGTGTTGCATTTAGTTTCAGTTTTGCCTTTTCTGTTTTCTTGCTACAAAATCGTTTATATCTGTATTTTGGTGTCAGGTAATCAAGTTTAATGTGTAACTACCATATTTGTGGAAAGGGATATGTTTGTGTGCTCTTAAGACTTCTATACCATGTAGTGAAAGGTGTACATTGTGCTTAAGTTAGGAATGATTATATATGGTTAAAGGTTTTGATTTGCTTAAAGAACATCTTTCTATCATTCAACAATAATCGAGTTCTATTTCTAAGACATGGATGGATTGTTGGGCAACACTTGACCCGTATCTACGTTTCCAATATGACCCTTCCTCAAGGACCAACACAGGGACAACGAGCGGCAAATGAAGCCGCTCTTAAAAGGGTAAGATTTGAACCTGTGACCTATATCAAGCGATATTTGGTATTAACGACTAGACATATACCTATAAAATTTTTGAGTTTCAATTTACGACTAAACATGCATAGTGTAAACCATTTTTGGATCATTACCTCTTGAACAAAATGGTCAAGGGGAGAAATTTGAGCTGATACCATCACATAGCTTGCCACTGCTGCTGCTATTTCAGAAGGTCTAAACTCCAAAAACTCAACTCCTACATGATCAACTCACAATTTCAGCCCATATATCCTCATCAAAAATTCCAACTACAATCTATGATACCAGTCAAAATATCATTACTTTTACCTTTAACTAAGCATAAAATGAGTTGGGTTGATGTCAAGATCAAAGATTTTGAAATGGGTTGACCACCATTGACTTTCACAAGAAAATCATCAATAAAAGAGAAAGGAGTCACTGAATGCATCCTCCATTTCAATGTTGTCAACACAAGTAGTTCCATTTTTTGAATGGTTTTTGCTTCAAATAAGAATCTTGATCCACCAACCTATAAATTCAATCAAAATTGTAAAAACCAACTTCATTGTCAAAATTACTCTGACCCCACAAAAAAGTCAACAACTTTAGTCAAATTAGCATCTTGACCTGCAAATCTAGTATGCTTGGTACTTCAGTCTCTTCCACTTTTGCTGCTAATGATAAACAAGATACTGCTAACAATTGCATCATCCATGCTTTGGCCTTATTTAAGAATCACCATTAAAAAAAATGTTTCATTTTAGTTAACACAATAAATGCAATATGAGAAACGAAATCATAAATTGTGATTGAATTAAATATATAAATATAACTCACCGGTAATTCATAAACAGCAAGAAATCTGTCCAAATAATTAATTGCTAAATATGCACATAGAGGCCCAAAATTAAAATGATCATGAACCTAGTAAAAATCAATAATAAAAACTTATTAACCAAAATATACAAATCAAACATATAATTTGAGATTATTAAAATAAAAAATGTTGAAATGCAAACCTTTAAAATCCAATCAACAGCCTCTTGCCTAGCAACCAAATCCAAGTTACCATTTTTCAATTTATTCAAATAATCAAAAAATCCAACAAATTGTTCACATTCTTTTTCAATCAATAAATTCAAACTTTCATCACTTTGCAAAGGGAAATCTTGAGTTTCAAGATTTTTGACAAATATTTGATTTTGATTGTTTTCATGATCCCATAACAAATCATCACAATCATCATCAAAAATACCATCATTATCTTCTGCACAAAGTAAACTTGATGCCAAGTAATCAAAACTAGGTGCCATTTTCAAGATTCCTAAAAAGCAATAATCAAAATATAAAAAAATTAAAGAATGAAAATTTTATTGGTTTACTGAGAATATAATGATGGGTATTTGGAAATGGAAAATAAAGTGCAGATTTTTAATGTGGGTGCTAAATCATTGGGAGTTTGTTGTCAAAATTTGGAATGAAAAAAAGGGTCAAATAAATCAATAATTGATGAAAAACAAAATTAAAAAAAATTGACCCTTGTTTCTCTCTAAAAAGGAAAACTGAAAATCAGTGTGTTGCAAAGAATGTGGCTAATGTTATGTAGAAGATGAAGGTAGAAATGAGGATGTGATTTTGGGCTTTTAATATGTGTGTGTGAAAGAGAGAGATAAAAAAATAAAGGGCAATGAAATGAGAAATACATGCACATATTCGGGGAGAGATATAAAATGTGTTGAAATTGTTTTCTTTCTATTTTGCTTTTTTGACTTAAAAAAGTACTACTAATTTACGTTGGTTTAGGTTTATTAAGTTGATGACAAACTATTGGACCATTGGTTAGTAACTAAAATGGTTAGTAAAAGCCTCTTGCCAATCCATTAAAAATGTTAGGTTCTAAACCATCGGTTAATATATTGAGAAAATGTTAAATGATGATATGATGTTGCACTCATATTTATTTATTTATTAATTTTAGAACGACATTTAAATTATTTTTTTAAAATGCTAATAAGAAACCAGCTACGAAGTACATACATGATCCAACAAATAAATGAAGAAAAAAAAAGGTTCATAATAGATTCTAATGATACAAGACAAACACGTAACATATCGACGGCTATTAAAGTCAGAAGGAAGATCCCAATGTAACACTGAATGAAAATGATCTCCCATAAAAGAAATCAAACACCTGTTGCATCATACTACACATGCAAAGAGATCTAACAGGCATCCTTTGTTCGTCTTCGTAAGACACTATGTATTAGAACAATATCCTTTACACTCCCATAATATTTCCAAATCTTAAAATCGTTAGGAAAATAATATTTCCAATTATGTTATTGTGCGAGAGAGAACGACCCTTGAACATTTCCATCTGGATCTTTATAGCTCCAACATCTTTCAGGATCCAACTCAGCGTTAACAAAAGTACCAACATAATAAAGCCACGTAGAACAAGACTCTTCAGCATCTTTTAACTTTACGGTAATATTTAACTCAGTAAACGGGAGTGTTGATGGATTAACAACGCTAGACTTCTGTTCTCTAATTAGTAACAAGCCACTCACATCATTTTTATATATGACAAAAAACCTCTCTTAAATTTTATGATTTGTGAATGAAACATCATCTAACTTAATACTTAACATCATATAAGTTATCCCTTAATATATCTTTGTCTCATAAAAGGATTAGAATGTGTTCAATACTTTAACGACCTTAATATATGTAACGGTGTACTTAATCGTACTAGAAATTGTGACACAGCAACAATCACATTAGAGTTTTTGTTATATATTTAAAAAAAATCATCATACTGAAATTCAACTTTGCTTTATTTTTTTATATTTTTTAATATAAAATACAAATATTCAACAATTAAAAATAAAGATACATTTTATTAATATTGAAAAAACTACAACAAACAAAAAAAATCATATAAATTAAATAAAAATAAGAAAGAGGCGCAATAACTAGGAAAGTGCATTACGTATAGATTAATCATGGCAAATTGTAAAAATATCATGAAATATGACAAATTAAAAACGTATTTA
Organism: Erigeron canadensis; assembly: GCF_010389155.1. NCBI lineage: Eukaryota > Viridiplantae > Streptophyta > Magnoliopsida > Asterales > Asteraceae > Erigeron > Erigeron canadensis. The sequence goes on along the minus strand of NC_057762.1, from coordinate 23,068,731 downwards.
TGATGATTTGAACTAAAGATAAAATAATAATAAAATGTCTAGCCTTTTGTAACGGTTGAATTGGTGAGTTTTCCTTCCCATGTGGTCCTTCACTTCGTATATCGGTCGCTAATGACTGTCTGCCCGAATGTTTGTAACGATTAGCCGTCCCGTGACACGCACGTTAAAATAATAATAATAATAATAAAGCAAAATGATATTTTTATTTATTATATTAATTATAATAAAAAAAAAATGAAAATAGTATATCGACCCATGTCAAATCGGTCGGGGATGGAACAACTTTGCTTTGTCATAACAATGCACCCTTGTCATGAACCATGTCAAGTTATCAAAACTTTGTTAGTCATGAAGACGCCTACATCATCTATCCATTTCATCTATTTCCTGACTCAACAGCAATATTACTTTTGTAATATATATACCATATATGATAAAGAAAATATATATTGTAAAATCAAAGTAAAAAGTTCAAAAAGATAAAGGGCCATTTATCTAAAATATGACAGGGTGGACGATGACCCAATGAGGATAGTATCTTTTGTCATTTCATTCAGGGAAATGACACGTGGACCCGCTTATTCATCAAAAGATGAGGTGGCACTGTTATATCAGCAAATAATTATTACTGTACACACTTTCTACATACAGTAACTTTCGTCCTTTCAACCTTTCACCACACCAACCAAATTAAATGCGATACAAACCATGCATTGCTAAATTCTGCTAAAACCTGTTTCTTTTACTTTTATTCCACGATAAGTTTCCATCCATTTTTGGTATTATAAATTTTACCTGTTATTCTAATTCTAATTTATATTTTGCCCAGTAAATTTGATAATGTAGCTTTTTATTAACCGTGTCATGGTAGGACTGACGAATTAGTAGGTGGTGCATTGATAGTCTCGTATATATATACATCAACAGAGAGTAAACTTATATAACTAATTTTGTCGACAATATAAACCAAAATGCGTGCAATTATTATTATTATTATTATTATTATTATTATTATTATTATTATTATTATTATTATTATTATTATTATTTTGATCTGTAATAGAAATGCAATTATTAACAAGCGTATTAGTTGTATTGATCCATAAACAACCAGAACTTAATCAAAAGCATATACGATACAAGAAAAATGTATAAATTGAGAGTCTCAATAGTTGAGAATTTAACATATCAATATCAATAATTAGAATAAAAAAACATATTTCTAAACCATTACTAGTATGTACCGCATGATATATCGGTGGTGGCGGCAACGACAGTCTGGTGATGACGATAACTAGTGGTGATGGCAACAAATGTTGATGGTTGTAGCGGCATCGAGTGGTATACATTGATTTAAATTTAAATGTAATTGATGTAGATGTGATATTAAAAATATTTTATAAGATAAGCATCATTCTTTTCTTAAAATGTCTCGAACGCTAGATTCATTGGATCTTAAACCAATGTGGTTGATTGTATTGAATCCTCGGCATTTTGTATTTAATCGATTTACATTACATAACTTCAAACTCCATGTCAAACTAAAATACCATAATTACTTAATTTAAACAAAAGGTAACCCAAACAATAACTTGTGTGTATATACATCGATCTAGAATATCCGTTAAAAATTCAGTTTGTAAAGTAAAAACTTATGTAGCATATCTTGCAAATATTATTTTTCGTACGTAAAATGAAACCCAAACAATAACTTTTGTATGTACGGGTGTTGAACGGATCCCACACTAAATCTGTAGTCAAAGGACACATTAAAAGAAAACGTATATGGTCCAGAAAATGCATCATTTTATTTGTTATAAAAAAGATTTCTTTAGTCTATGAAAGGCATTAAGTATTTACCTAAAAAAAACTTAGGATGTTGATAGCGCGCGGATCCCACATTAGCTCAAATACATAAATATTTATAGTATCATCTGCTACAAAAGCTAAAATGTTTTAGCATGAGAATCTAGTCAAACGGGTTCATTACAAAATTAAATTCATATGTATACATTTTCATTATAAAAAGTTAGCTAACTTTAGTATATATATATTCTAACAAGAAAGAAATTACATTTAAGTATTACTATATATGGATTGAAATTGAAAAGGTAGCACTAAGTATGTAATTGATTGAATTTGAAAAGTTTAATAATATGTTTGGTTAATTAAATGTAAATATATTTGACAAAATGATCCGATTGAGCATACATAACCAAGATAAGATTTATGGGATTTTTTTTTCCCTTTTTTTCTTTTTTAACATTCGTTTTTGGTCAGAACCTATTCACTCTATATGTGGTCTCTACACTCACCGGACAGGATGCCATCGTGATAGTTCACAGGGAAAACCCCGGATAAATCATCAAACGGCATGACATCTACGACATTGAAGGCCATGCATTTTGGATAAAACTTGCGTCTCCTTGGATTCAAACATTGATTGTCCAAGTAACAAACCTTTATTGAAGGTTTGGTATGCCACTAGGCTATCAACCAATTGACTACGGGATTTTATTTGATAATTGTCATTTGAAATGCCAAAACTAACGTACAACTTTATATACTTAGTGGTATCCCAATCCTCCCATGAGAGTCTTTGGCCCGGGGAAATCCGATTCAAATCTTGAGGAGGTAAGGTTTACTCTTATTTATCGTCGTGCCGTTTGGCGGATTAATAGGAGGATTCCCTCCCTCCATGGTTTCCTAAAAATTCGAATGACATCATACCCAAAAGACGTAAGGAACGATAAATGAGATGAACAGAATCTGAATATTCAAACCTTAAAAACAAAAATTTGTAGCATTTAAGATTGATCAGAACAGAATTTTCTGATCAAGACTACTTAAAACTTTATTAGTCCAAATTACATAATAATTCAAATAACAAAATTTGATTATGTTATCCATGTGACTTAGTCTAAGTTTACTGTTTCTACCTTTGCTATATAAAAAGAGAATTGATATTCGTATCATAAGAATCAATGTATTTACCACAAATCCGCTTTATTAACTTGTACAGTTTGTTATAAAAGTTATATATTGTGGTAAGCAAATCAATTTATATGGTACGAGTAGTTTATGAGTAATGACTTGTTTACATCTACTTTCTAGTTGATCCAAAACAATAGTAAAATAAATAAATAATCATAGATATGTTCTTATTCTCAAAATATAGTTGGTAGTTGCAGTTTTAAGTTGGAGTTATATGACGTTGTAGCTTTTAACCAAAGTTGTTAGTTGAAATTTTTATCTTTTTTATAAATGCTTAACATGATAATTATAGATACAACTTAAAAGTGTAAAAGCTCGTAAAAGCTCTCAAAAAGCTACAAAGTGCTTTTATTTGGAGTTTTTTTTTCTTCAAAATAAAAATTCCAACTAGTTACCCTTGAACAAGACTTTTAACATAATAGATACTTATTGTTCCAAAATTATAAGTTAAAATTTCTGAAAAACTCCTAAAGTGCTCTTCCCAAAACAGAAAACATTGCGCCATTTAAGAATTACTCGTATAACATATGTTGTTCTAATGCAAACAACTAAAAAATCATACTAAACATATATATTGATTTAGAAATTCGACTCATTATCTATTGACATGTTAATTAACATCCTTTTATGTAAAATTCTATACATCGAACCTTTCTTTATTTATCATAATAATTGTATATGCAAAGCTACCAAGTAAACTACCCCATCAATTGTTAAATGGATGTTATAATATGAAATTTGATTGATGGTTTTGATAATTAACCATTATTCCAAATGGAGGTAACAATGTACTTAACCTTTCTGTATGGAGGAAGCATGGACCATGTCAGTTTTGTAAATGTAAATATGCTTATATTCTCATCCTCAATCTCAATACAGGAAAAAGTGTGGTCAAAGCTAGTGTTGGAGGGTATGTATAAATATATATATGTTACATATACATATGCCACTGGCCTATTGTTGAGATCTGAGCTTCCAGAGTGTCATTCACTACCCACTATCGATTCTCTTATTTTTCTATCTATATCTATTCACAAAAACTACCATGCTCTAACTAACATTATGCTTGTAATACTAATTTCCTCTTTAGGGCATAGTTCGACATACAATATAATACTTGAGTATAGATTCATACCCATGAGTTATTCACACACCATCTACTTAAATTCACCAACTTCTTCAAATACTATAATCAATTCATTGGCATTTACTACTTGATTGAAAAAATTAGTTAGAATCACTAACTCATTTATTGAATTTGAACTATTCATAAGATATTGCAAATTTTGTCAAAGTTGATAATAAACACACAAAGTAACATGGTCATCAAAAGTGGCTAACAGTTTTGAAACTCAATCAATTTAAATGATATTTAGGAGAAACCCAATTATCAGTTTTAAGTTATAATTAATCTTAACCCATACCTAGAATTGATAAAAACACATACCCTCACGTCCAATATAAATGATGGCTTTCACTCATATTTTGTATCGTAAGTTATTTTGTTTTAGACTTAGATGTTTTTGTGGTGATGATCGACTTAATTATCTCTGCTTATTGTTTGCAAATAGATAAGTTATTGTAATATGACGCGTGAAGAATCTCAATAAAATTTCGGTCAAGATCATGATATGTCTTCTCTTTTAAGCGATTAGATTGTAAATTACAGAATTGTCATATGCTAGTTTTGTTTACTATTTTTCTCCATATATATGTATTTTAAAATAAGACTAACTCGAGCTAGACATCTGGATCAAGTTCTAATATAAAAAAAAGGATGTGTTTATGGACCAGTACGGTGTAACATGATGCAGCAAGCTAGTGCCACATTAATTCATAGTTTTTGTGCTAACAATCCCTTTTAAACAACTCAATCCATTTTTAGACAACAGACATATAAAAGATTCTAAATTTGTACTTAAGCTACCATAACTTATCCAATATAAATTATGAAAATGATAATGACAGCCCTCAGGGTTGTCATTAACAGCTTATTACATGCATAAAAATTAGTACTTTATATGTCAATAACACCCCCTGAATTTTCGCAAGAAAAAATTCAAATTTTAAAGCATCAAAAAAATTAATAAGAATATATCACACAAAACTCAATAAATTATTATTATAGAATATATATATTTTTTCTGATATCAACACTCGGCTCATAAAACTTTTATACTTGCTCTTTAACTTCTAAGAATATATCACACAAACAATCTATATACTAAAAACCATAAGGGTGTGTGGTGGTAAAAACTTGATCTCTAAACGTGAAAGTACCTAGAGTCCAAGTTCAAATCCTATGAGCAAAAAAATATACCCTTGTGGCCAAGGAGGTTCAACAGCGACGACTCTGAGCTATTGGTAAATTGAGTGACTGCTTTGTGATTAGTTAGTTTGCAAAGCAGATCGGGTACCTTGCTAACAAAATATCTAGATGCTTTTCTATACATCATTTAATTAGTCACGCAGCTTATATAAAAATAGAACTACATTTAAGCAAAAAATGTAAAAATAACTAAATACCATTTAAATTGAAGTCTAATGGAAACCTTTGCCACGATAATATGCTAGTGTTTATAAAGTTAACAGCTTTTTTCTTAATAAAAGTAACAGTTTGGTATTGTTTAATTCATCTTAGTTTATTGCTTCATTTCTACCTTTCGGTCTCGTAATAACCGAACTAAAGTTAAAACCACAACAAAAAGTCATATTGTAAGTTATGAAACCGAACTCACATCTTGAAACTTTGAGTCTTCTTGATGATAGAGCATAAGAATCCATTAGTCATTGCGACATTGAATTCCCCAATGTTATTTTTGGTCAAATACTTGTGGATATAATCATATCCTTATCACAATACAATATGGATTTGCCTTTTGTGGGGTATGTGCATAGACCAAAAGTTTTATATTTCGCATTGACAAATCACAAGTGTCACCGTGTAAAAGGAAGTGCTACTACTTACCCCCATTTATTCTATTCTTTATTTACCATTCGTCTTACTAAACAATTAAACATATGACATATACGACTTTCCATACAAGAGACTTTCGATTTTTATTCATTTTATGTGATTTTTCATCCATCCCTTGTATAGATTATAACCTAAAGTAGAATATTAGTGAAGAACTTTGAACATTTTCGTTACGAACGCATGGGATAAGTAGATATCCCAGGAAACTTGAGGGCGTGCACTATCGGAATTTGGTGGCAACAATTGGATTCTGTTCATTTTTTCATTACGAACTTTCGGATATATTAGCCTATTAATTAGGGATTGATGGAGGATAAATATATCACCTAAAAAACAGGAAAATAGTGTAGTAGATCGATTAGATTTGAACTTAAGATCTTTAAGTCTTTTGAGTTCTAATCCATTTCTTGATAGATGGTACCATTGTCTTTCAGTACTACGAAATATATAGACTACAAAAGATGTCAGTTGGTCACAGACTCGAACTACATAATCAAAGCCCAAATGAATATAATTCAAATAACGCCAATGGAGTTGGTGATTTATTGGTTTTTGACCTTCATGTAATATGTAATATAGAATTCTTTGTTAAAATCAAGTTAACCAAACAACCATGATTTGTCTTAGGTTTAATTTTGCTAGATAAGCAACTTCAGAGTGGCCAGAACATGGCTTAAATATCACCACGGGATACCTCGGTTAGTCTGGGTACACTTGAGTTAATTAAATAGTTGAAAAGGAAAAATCTCATCCATTTTATCCGCTTACCAAATCTACATAGACGATATTCAAAATTATCCACAATGTAGCACAACATTTTCAAAAACTTTACCAATGAAAATATTAAATTAAACTCATAGAAAAAAAATTAACAGCTTTTACGGTTACGTAAACGACCAACAATAATGACACAATGTGAAGAGACCTTAATTATGTTTCTAGCCATGTAACAAACAACATAGTTAAACATATACAATTTGAGAAACTCAAAAGTGAATACAAGATGTATATGCTAGTTAGCATTTGCCAGAAACCAAAATTAACTTTCATAGAAAGTTTTTCTTTATACGTCATTTAGATGAAATGACTTTTGTTCATATATACGCACTCTAATCAGAATATTCTTGTGACCATTAAATTTTAATTTTAATTTTTTCTCTTGATCATTCTAAGTTCATATTATATACACTAAAACATGATTATCTATCTTAGGCTCATAGCAAACACTATTTTAAGTCCAAAGTCCAACTAATCAAAACCATCTGGGCCTTAAAAAAGCCCAATCAAACCAGGCAAAAAAAAGTGAAGAATCGTCCAAAAGAAAAAGGCTAAAGAAAATGGCAATATCTAGAGTGAGTTCGGTATTTACATCTCCGGCAATCCGTCGGCGATTACCAATAGTGGGTGCTTTTTGTATGCTCAGTTTAGGCTTTCACAATCTTCAACCTTCTTCTTCTTCTCTTCCTCGGTAATCTACTTTCAACTCTCTCTCTTTTTATCTGAGTTAATAATTGCCTTAGAAATCTTATGTATCTAAGTTTATAATAATTTATTATTTATGTATATATATAAAAGGGTTTTGTTAGTGACAGTCAGTAAAAACTAATTAGGTGAATTAAAATTTGTACCTTGTTGTTAGAAAAATCAGGCGCGGTTTTTAATATATAATGTACAAGTTTTTAAGCATGTTGTTAACGACAGCCCTAATAATTTCAGGTTGAGTTTCGGAAAGGGATTTAGTAGCATAAGAATGGAAGCATCTAATAATAATAATACAGTTCCAAGTATTGTTGTATATGTTACTGTACCCAATCAAGATGCAGGTTTATTTCTCATCATCATTTTGCCTTCTTTTATTATAAAATTTAGTAAAAAGGAGAAAAGGAACAAGCAATCGTAACGTTTTATATTTTTAGTTTACGTTTTGTAAACTATGTTGTTCATCATGCTATATTGTTTGCTCCTTTTATTTAGGTAAGAAATTGGCAGCAAGCATTGTCAAAGAAAAACTTGCAGCTTGTGTTAACAGAGTACCAGGTTAGTGACGAATTAAATATAATGGTAAATCACTGTCACTAATTAAAGGCCGATATTTATAAACGAAAATTATTGGGTAGTGATTTAAAAGTTTGATAATTACAAGTTCGAATTGGGTCTCTTCTTTTCCGAAGTAAAGCCGGGATTTATAAACGAATTAAATATGTCGAAGCTTATGAATTTTTCATGACTCCCAATTGTATGTTTGATTACATTGGTGAGTCTGCTTACGTTATGCAAAAAAATTTATCTTGTCTTCGTTCATGATCATTAGCACTTGTTATAACATATATGAATTCTTCAGTACTATAAAAAGAGTAGCTTAGCTCGTTAACATCCAAATTCCATCAAAATGTAAAACGTACTTTGACATATGTTTTTAACATTCTAGATTAACAAAATGCACAAATGATGATAGGACCTTTTTTTTGAAGATTAACGAAATGCACAAACATGAAGTTCGTTTCTCCTTGAATTTTTACCACAGCCATTTCTGTGTTATGGCATTTTCTTTTGCCTTTGTCTTGTAGCTACCTTCATATGTACTCTATAATATTGCATAAGAAACATAATATTTCAGGGGTTTTTATTTTATCTTTAATGAGCTGCTGTTCATATAGCATATATCATCAAAGTTTGAGTATCAATTGTTCTGACTATCTTGAGTGCAGGTGTTGAATCAGTGTACCTGTGGCAGGGAGAGGTACGATCTTATTGGGAATTGTAACTCCCAAGTGTAATTTGTACTTTATATATTGATACGTTGAGAGATTGTGTTTTTTATATGATACTATGATGCTAGCTCGACAATTCTTGGGTTGGATGTGCAGATACAAACAGATTCGGAGGAACTGCTCATAATTAAGACCAGAGAATCACTTTTGAGTGCTCTAACCGAACATGTCAAGGCGAATCATGAATATGAGTAAGTCAATCTCTTTTTTTTTTTTCCGAGTATTTGTTAACATTTTCCGAAATTTGATCGAGTGGGAAGGAAGTAGAATAGATAATCAGATTTTTATGTGTTCAATCTGGAAATGGTCAACATGGGCGAGCTGGGTAAATAACCGAAATGGATTGAAATAGGAGAAATGGCGGGTTGGGTCAGTTTGGACTGACCAATATACATGTTTATCTCTTCCTTTTTTTTATGTGGCTTTTGATTGCTCAACTCCTTAAATCTGATTAACCCGTCATTTTTAGCTAAATACTTGTATTTTACCCGTTACCAAACACTTTGAGAATCAACCTAATCACATATAAATGGTCTGCAAGACTGCAAGTTCCACCTATGCAGCTACACATGGAGTTGGTTAGATTCAAATACCTCGTTTACTTTAACGTTGGCATGGATTTGCTAGAAATCAATGATCACGAGTGTCTATGGTTGTTATGCTATCTATTAATGCTTTAGTTTTCTTCAAAGTGCAAAGTAGTCGATATAAGTTCTAATAATAGACTTGATTCCTAAGTGGGAAAGTATCTTTTTTCTAACAAACAAAGGGTATTTTGCCCAAAAAATGACATATTTTATGTTTCATGAAAACAGAAACAATTTTCTACAGGATGACAAATTGCATTGTCTCCGTTTATCTAGCTGCTTTATCTTCATTAAAGTGTACAAGATACTCTATTTTGTCACAAACTGATATTCACTGGTATTATAGTTTGGTAAATGGTCAGAATGCTTTCCAGGAACTATGTTCCTTTATTTAACTCATGTAGCTCTTATTCATGTTGTTGATCCAGTGTGCCAGAAGTCATTGCATTACCTATAACTGGTGGCAGCATCCCATACCTAGAATGGCTCAAAAACAGCACTAGGGAGTGAGTCAAGTGTACTCACAAAGAAAGGCGTTTGATATGTGAGATGATGTTCCTTCTGGTGTGTAAATTAAATGAACAAAGATTCTAAGAGAGATGATTATGCTTGTATCTGGTAATTATTAGGAACCAAGGTTTGTGATCATAACAACCTTGATTGAAAGAGGGCTTTATTGAGGTGGTACGTGATTATCTTTCCAGGAGCTAATGCATAAAAACATAAATGCAGGGTAAAACATAGATGAATATGTGAACTTGCTAACATCATAGTCTTGCTTGGGTCGACATGTGAAATATAAAACGTTCAGATAAACAGTTTAAGTAGCTGATAGAAATGACATAATGCCTGCATACTAATCTTAAAACTTGTAGTGTTGGGTAGCGGCCGCATCTATGGCTCTTGTAAGTGATCCTGCAATTCACACATAATAGATGTATAACCTTGCAAAATAAGTAGATAAAATTGTTATCTTAATGTGTTTGTGTGTGTATTTTCACTTTTGAGTGTCGATTCAGTTCCCATAACGATAAATTCTTTTGATTGCCAAATAAAAGCATCAAACAACAATTGAATTGGGATCAAAGAATTAAGGGATTGGATATGTCCCCGGATATATATTTGATGTTGGCAAGAAGCATTTGTCAAATTTGAATTTCAAGTGTCTTAGGTTTGAACTCTGAAAATCAAATTAATCAATAATGTTTTCAGCTGACTTCCTATGCTTGTCAGTCAATGTTTTGAAGTTGGGCGGTGATCTGTACACCATCAGTTTTTGACAATACACCATCAAATGTGCTTTATTGTGTTAGTACAACCCTATAAGGTATATTTGGCGGTGTATCGTTTTAAACTGGTGGTGTACAGATCGCTTTCCAAGTTTCATACGTATATGTTGTACGCATAAAACTCTGTTAAATATAATGCCTCATGACCTACACATAAACCGTGACAGAAGGGAGATCATACCGGTGCATCTGAAGTCCAAAGAGTGAGATTGTCCCGCAGTAGCTGCATAATCAAAGTACTATCTTTGTATGAGTCTTCACCGAGTGTGTCCAATTCAGCTATGGCTTCCTCGAATGCCTGGAAGAAAACGGATGAATAATTTAATAAATTTGAAATGTCATCATATATACCTGCAAAAAGATTATAGTAAAAAGCAAGCATCAAACAAACAAGTTAATATTAGTATCCGAGTTACCTGTCTTGCCGTGTCACAAGCCTTGTCTGGTAAATTCAGAATCTCATAGTAGAACACTGAAAAATTTAGTGCCAAGCCCAATCTTATCGGATGTGCTGTCGACAAATCAGCCTCTGCGATATCCTTAACAAACAACATACATAATGTTTTTTGGAAAAAAGTCATACATTGTATATAAAAGGTAACTTGACTGTAATATTATATAAGAAAAAATATAACATAATTTCTAAAATATATTGATAAAAATAACAAAAATAATCCATCTGCAAAGCTAATAGCAGTGATAGCCTAATAACATCCAAGTCAACTACTCCACTCATGCCAATGGGGGCTATCCGGCTCTTGCCTTTAACTCTTTAAGATTAAGATTTAAATTTTGACATGAAATTGATTAGTAATATTGTTGTAATCTAAGAGTAGAATAACTCTACTAGTTTTAAAAAAAAAAACATTGAAGCCGTAAGCATAGAGTCATAGACATGATCTACATTTATGTATAATCTAATAATTGTAACGATAAAAACTAGCACAAACACCGAGAGCCTGAGAAAACAATGCAAAGATTTCATTCCAAACTTATCACAGCTAGGACGTGGAACGGTCCAAAACTGGACCAAAACTGATAACTTGAAAACTAAGAACTAGACCATATAATGACGGTCCAGTCTTGGACTCGACACTTTTGGTATTGAAGATTCAAGCCTAAGACCTCGTTCTTTTTTTACTTAATACACTTAATAATTAAAAACTTAATGCATTTAGCTACATTTTATTTTATATATATAAATATATATATATATCTTTTTTTGACTTAATTACTTTTTTTTTTTTACTTAATACAAACATATATAATTTATACATTCAACCAGTGAAAAAATCCGCTTTGATTTTGATTGTTGTACCCGTTTTGTACACCTTTAACCACATAAACCTCCTTAACTATTTAAACACAAATACCATCACACATTGTCTCAAAAAGGACTAAATCGTATGACTACTTAATTGGTAGGTATTATCTAGGCGGCCCTTTGGTCCGGAAATTAAACCACCTCATGTAAAATATATGGTATCACAACTTTATAAACCTAAAAATTGTACAATAGTCAAATCAAATCTACAAAACTGTGTAAAAAACTATCAAATTAAAACAACTACTATATATTTATATATATATATATACCTGAGCAGCTTTGTAAGAACTCATAGTAGCCTCAGCAGCTAATTTTCTTTCATCACCAACTTTAAACTCAGCTAAATACCTATGATAATCCCCTTTCATCTTCAAATAAAACACTTTTGTTTCGCTACTAATCGTACTCGGGACAAGATTCATATCAATAATCTTCAACATCCTATCACACATATCCGACAAATCATCCTCAATTTTACACCTATAATCCTTAACAGCCATAACATGTTCTTCATTCTTCTTAGACTCTTCTTTTTGTTCTATAGACGACACCATTCGCCATGCCGCACGTAACGACCCTATAACGTTTTTATAGGCAACGGATAGTAAGTTACGTTCTTCTAGAGTTAGTTCGGTTTGTGGAGTTGTTTTCAAGACTAGTTTCTCCATGAATTGCATCATCTCTTCGTAACGTTCGGCTTGTTCGGCTACTTTTGACATGTATACATATAGTTCACGATTAAAGTTTTCTTCTGATAATAAGTTGGAAGCCATTGATTATTTGTGTTTGTGAATAGGAGGTGATATCGATCAAGAGAATTAACATGAGCAATGATGTTGAATAGGATAGATATATAAATAGTTACTGTCTATGTATTATACACATTGATGACTTCGATACGTACAAGGATTTGTTATTGTAGTTATCGGTTTGTATTATAATGATTATTGAATTTGATAAAGATTATAACTCTGCGATCTACTTTAGCTGCCATTTAATTAATTAGTTCCCTTTTTATTTTCTATCACAGGAGTATTCATCAATCTGTTTTTCTTTAAGGCCTGAATTACGAATAACAGAAATAGATCCCAATATAAACTTTTATCGTATAGGTATTTTTTTTCTTTCATATACTAATTTTTATATACTAATAATATTGTAAAACACATATGTTTTACATGGATTTAAATCTAACATCATTATAATCTATTAATCTAGAGAAAAAAACTCACCAAAAATCATTATAAGTGGAAATTGAATATTTGTTTCAAAACCAAGTTGGATGTATAGTTAACAATTTGCCATAAATTGAGATTATAATAGATACATTTAATAAATGGGAAATGATATATATTTTTAACAAATAAGCTAATAATCCATTTAAAAACTTAAAAATATAACAAACATAATTCACTTATTTTCTTTCATAATTTTATTCAACTTGAAACCGGGTCCGTAATAAAACCAGGTTATGATTTTGAAATCTCAACCCACCAGGCTGTCAAGTGTCAACCCACTATTAACTTGATTTGTATAGGTCGAGTTTAGGTTAACCGTTTGGGTTTATAGGTGGACCCATCAAACTAAAAATATTTTGAATTTATATAAAAAATTTTAATAGATCGAACCACCAACTAATTTGACATTTCAATTCGATCAACAACTCACAATATATTTGAGCTAAAATCAACATGTCAATTTAGCAACCTATAACCCGTATCACCTTGTCCTAAAATTTACCCGCCAATGCATTTGACCCAACAACCTGAAACTTAACCTGCGAAAACTGTTAATCGACTCATTAAGGTTTAGACGCCATCCGGAATATGTCAAACCGAACCCCAACCAAAGCCATCAACATCCCAAGCTAACTACCGGTTTACCTGAGCATCCCATATCTCTTTTCTCCATGTAATTGTGAACGGATCAATCAACCTTAAATCTATTCTTCTGCTGCTCGAATCTCTTTGGCACTTTGATCACAGTCTTTCATCTGGTAAGCGACCCTACATATACACACAAAAAAAAATATAAACAAGATTCTATGTCATAGTATATAATGGGATTAGTAATCATATTTTATGAAAGAAGTATGCTGTTAATTTACCCAATATGATATACTAGCTAGGTTGTTACATTTGTTAATCTTAATCTTTAATTAAATATGTCTTTGTGTTTCTCTACATAATATTTATGTTTGTCCCATTTTGGCATGCACACCACCTGTTTGATAAAATGTCTTTACTTGTAAATGTTGTATATGGTTAAGTATTGTTGTGTATATATATATTAACTTGTTCTCTCATTTTGTGTGTGTAATCTGGCAGAATTGAATTTGTTTCAACTGCAAAATGGTAGTGGTTAAGAATTACATTTTCACAATATGATGACATCGGTTTTCTAAATCAACGTTGATGCGTATCATGAATTCGCTTAAACTTTTTTCTGGACCTACTCGTCGGTTCTCCACAGTTTCTAAAGAACCTTCTGTAGTTCCATGGATCTCTCCTCTTAATTACATAAGAGCTAAGTTGCCGAAACTCGACCCTCCAACAGAACCTTTAGCAGAAGCCCCTAAAAGATCCAAGTATATTTCTCACGAGTCAGCTATCACGTTGATCAAACGTGAAAAAGATCCACAGCGTGTTCTGAAAATCTTTAACATGGTAGCTACTCAAAAGGGTTTTAGTCATAACCACTCTACATACGCTGTTACACTACATAAGCTCGGCCGCTTAAAGAAATTTGAAGATGTCGATTCTGTTCTTCATCAAATGAGCTATGAAACTTGCAAGTTTCATGAAAGTATATTTCTTGATCTCATGACTCATTTCTCAGAGTCTTCACTTCATGAAAGGGTTGTTGAGATGTTTAATGCTATCCAACCCATTGTTCGCGAAAAACCGTCGCTAAAAGCTGTTAGCACATGTCTAAACCTCTTGGTTGACTCATATCAGGTTGATTTGGCGAGAAGTTTCCTCTTACATGCGAAAAAGACTTTTGATATACATCCCAACACCTGCATCTTCAACATTTTGGTTAAACATCACTGCAGAAACGGGAATCTTGAATCTGCTTTTGAGGTGGTGAAGGAGATGAAAATGTCTGAACTTTCTTACCCTAATTTGATCACGTATTCAACTATAATGGAAGGTCTATGTGAGAAAGGACAACTTGAAGATGCCATTAAGCTTTTTGAGGAAATGGTCTCAAAAGATAAGGTTGTTCCAGATGTGTTGACTTACAATATTCTAATTAACGGGTTTTGTCGTGGTGGGAAAGTTGACCGGGCCATAAAGATAATTGACTTCATGAAAAAAAACGGGTGCAACCCGAATATTTTCAACTACTCAACCTTAATGAATGGATTTTGCAAAGTGGGAAATCTACGAGAGGCGAGAAGAGTGTTTAATGAGATGAAAGGTGTAGGGTTACGCCCTGATAAGGTTGGTTACACCACTTTGATAAATTGTTTGTGTAGAGCTGGTGAAATTGATGAAGCGATCGGGTTTCTCAAAGAAATGGAAGTACAAGTTTGTAAAGGCGACACCATTACGTATAATATAATACTTGTGGGACTATGCAGATATGACAGAACATATGAAGCTCTTGAAATGTTACAAAAGTTGCCTTATGAAGGTGTATATTTGGATAAGTCAAGCTATAGAATTGTCTTGAATTCTATTATCAAATTAGGGGATCTGCAGAAGGCAACTGAGTTGGTAGGAGTGATGGCAAGTAGAGGATTTGTGCCCCATTTTGCTACGTCAAATGAGCTTTTGGTTCATCTTTGTGAAGATGGAAAAGCTGTTGATGCAGCCATGGTATTGGTCGTGTTGGCGCAGATGGGGTTCAACCCCGAACCAAGAGTTTGGAGTCTGCTTATTGAGGTAATGTGTAGGGAAAGAAGGTTGCTTGCAACATTTGAACTTCTTGATGTATTGGTAAGAGAATAAGAATTGTTGAACTTGATATGAACATATAATTATGAGAATGTGTTTTTTGTTGTCAGCTCTTTTCATGGTTATATTCTTTTCTTCTTTAGACTAAGGGTATGAGGCGTCTTTGTTGGCGACTTACCCCCTTTTCCGACTAATTTTGTTCGTTGACCAGGTTTCAAAAATAGTAAAACACCATCACATACATCCATTTTACAAACATCTAAACGCTTCTAGGCTGCCAATGGCGTAAGCCCCCCACTGTGCCAAGTAGTACCATTCTAGATTTTCTTGAAGACTTCTGGAACGTTTACGTGGTGCCACATGGCACAAGTCCACCCTTCAAGATTGGCCTCACATGGATAGCCCTCTTCTGGGGTTTTTAAGGTAATCTTTATAATGTGTTTCTTGTTGATGTTTCAGTGTTTCACATAATTTATTTACAATATATATAAAAGATTAAAACAGAAACATAGATTCTTCCAATCAACTGATCAAGTGACTGAAAACCAATTTTGAGAACAAGTAATATATAAAGAGACTTGCATCACCGGTTAAATTGAAAAAAGAAAACACATAATTTATTGCGTGTTTTTAACTCCTCGTAGACCTCCTAGAATGAAATTTAATCCATCCGACAAGAATATATTTTCAATGGGATTAGTTTCCTGAAATTTAACTATCTTTGACCGAATGTTTACAGCAGGAAGAAACTAAAGTTATGTGTATTGTATGTAAGCAACTTGAAAAAATGTTTATTGTATGTAAGAAAACATACGTGACAACCATATACAAGTGTCACTTGTCAGATTGTAATTGGTTAAAACGAAATTCTTATATACAATAAACATTATTTCAAAGTTGTTTACATACAATACACACAGCTTTAATTATTTCCTACTATAAACATTCGTTCAAAATTTCTTACATTCGAGGGAACTAATCCCATTTTCAATTTCAAAAAAAGGCAAGTTCCCTTGTTTTGTCATCATTGTTAACAACCCAGTCTAATTATTTTTTTTTAACTACCAATAAAATCAATTACCATTATAGTTTAAACCAACAAAACATTGGTCACCATATGTCATCAATTACATGCACCAATACTATTACGACACCATAATATTGCATTACATTATCTAAAACGAATAAAATTAAAATCACACCAACATTCTCACGATAAAGCTTTGTATCTTGACCTGCTCTTAATCCATATGAATGCTAGTGACCGAATTTCATCTATGATCGATTCGGCGGACCCTCTTTTTGAATTGAACACCACATTGTTTCTATTCTTCAATAAGCACCACATCCGAGTGACGATAACCAAATGCACTGCTTGCTTTCAAGATGACTTGCCTCTTAGTTGTTGAGCTAAGATCGGGAGATCTCTAACTGAGAAGAAAAGGAAGCGAGCTATCCGACACCAACGTGACACATAATCCCAAATCCGAGCAGCAACTTCGCAAGAGCCAAACGTATGTTCCAAATTCTCGTCCTCCAAACCGCAAACCTTGACACTCGGATGACGGTATATGAACATTCCTTCTAGCCAAATTATCTTTATTGGGTAGCCTCCCCAACCAAACCCGCCACACCAGAAAGTTGACTTTGATAGGCACCCCTTTATTCCAAACAAATGTATTATTTACCCGCAATACACCCTCTTCCCGAAATCCGGCTCTAAGGGACCTTTACCAAGTATCCATCTAAGTTACATACATCATTCCTCCAAACATCATCGTCTCTAGCCCAAGACATGGATGCTATCAAATCTAGTAGCACATCTACGTCAACATTTTCCATCGGGTTGAGTTATCTAGCCCAATGGAAACATACTGTTTGACCTCCACTTCCAAAACAGACCCTATCCTTCACCAAACATAGTTTAACATATTCCAGTTGAAATAAAGTTGGGAATCTGGTTCGTAGTGGCATGTCGAGGACCCGAGTATCAAACCAAAAGAACAGATTAGAATTGGTACCTGGTGTCACATGAAAAGACGTCTGCAAATCATACCCAAAATCTGTCAACTCATTAGATATATTGCATATCTGTTTCCATGGGCCCGGAATTGACATCTTTCCAGGAATGAAGTTCCAGGCTCTAGAAGAATTATGAAAGCTCCAAATAACCTCTCCATAAGTTTTCTGGCTCGGGTTTAAATCTCCACCACCACTTGGACAACATTGCCATAGTCATCTCTATAAGAGATCTGAGACCTAGCCCTCCATTGTCTTTGGATGTAACTACCTTAGGCCAAGTGATCCAGTTTATTTTCTTTGCATTGCCATCTTTGCCCCATAAAAAATCTCGCCTGATCCTCTCAAGTGTCTCAATAACGCTCACTAGAGCTGTATATAATGAAAAATAATATGTTGACAGTGCATTTACTAATTTTACTAGTGTGATACGACCACCAACCGAGAGGGTTTTCGCTTTCCAAGAAGATAGCCGGCCAGTTCCTGAATGCCTCAGTCACCGGTTTCCAGTTACGAACCAAGTTCATGTTCCCTCGACACTTAACCCCAGATGTATAAACGGGAAAGTGCCCACTTTACACAATAGTAAAATGTTAACCCAGTCTTATGTTATGTTGCCTTTTCAAGAGTAAAATGTAAACAAGGTTTTGAAGGTTTTTATTTTGGTCAAAGATGTCAAGGTCAGATGTTTTGCCCCATTTATAATTGTATCTATGTTTTTATATATTCTATGTATAGTTTCATTCTTTCCAGCTAGTTCTTTGTGCAAAAGTTTGGTGGGTGGGGGAAGGGTGGTAAATTATCAATCTCTCAATTTCAACCAATAAAATCATTACAACATTTCAACCCTCCCAAGTCCCAACCGATTTTACTTGCGCTATATAAATTTTCAAGGGTTAAAGGCATAGGAGTGTAACCAACTATGACCAAAAGGCTATGTAATGTACCCATCTACTCGACTTGCTATCTAGTGTAACCAACTTTGTTTTTTAAGTTATATAATGTAATCAATTGGCTACAAAAGGTTTCTATTCGGTTATTTGTAATGTATCTGTATCTATATCATCTCATATTATCGTCATCATCATCATCCTTACTAAAATAGTCGGAAAAATTAAAATCGCGATAACTTTGTTGTTTCTTCGAATTAAGACTTGAAACTACCACCAATTGACTCAAAATTTGATCCCGCACAAACCCTGACCAAAATTTTTCGAATCCAACACTTGCCGGAAAAGATGGTGGTTCACCGGAAAAATTAAAATTGCGATAACTTTGTTGTTTCTTCGAATTAAGACTTGAAACTACCACCAATCGACTCAAAATTTGATCCCGCACAAACCCTGACCAAAATTTTTCGAGTCCAACACTCGCCGGAAAAGATGGTGATTCGCCGGAAAAATTAAAAGCGCAATAACTTTGTTGTTTTTTCGAATTAAGACTTGAAACTAGCACCAATCGACTCAAAAATTGATTCCGCACAAACCCTGACTAAAGGTGTTCAAATCTAACACTCGCCGAAAAAAAAATGGTGATTCGCCGGAAAAAATGGTGTTTTTTGTTATTTTGTTGACGATGACGGCTGGAAATCTGGCTAGTAAATTGAAACTTGGCTAGTAAGTTGAAACTGAAATAGACTCTTCTTTTTGTGTTATTCCCTTTGCTGTTTTTTGTTATTTTTGTGTTATATGTGAAATCGGTTGAAAAGATCACCGAGTCAAAAGAATAAAAAGAAAAAGAGTGCAGATGTTATGAGCCTATGAGTCTCTAAGGTTTTGGTTTGGATTCAAGTTTTATGTGGCTTAACTTATTCGGGTATTTCAATGTGAGAATAAATCGACATAGAGGCACGACTTTTATTTAGTTTGGAATCATGCGCAAGGAGGTCAAGACCGAATGCTGTTTTCCCTTTATTTGAATCGATAATTGGCAAAAAATTTTAATAAAAAGGGAATAAATTTGAAAGTGGTAACTTGTAACTTGTTTGTTAGCCGGTTGCTTACATTGTATAACCCAAAAAACAAAGTTAGTTACACTAGATAGGAAGTCGAGTAAATGGGTACATTACATAGCCTTTTGGTTATAGTTGGTTATACTCTCATGCCTTTAACCCAATTTTCAACCCTCCTAAATTTATTTATATATATATTTTTCTTTTAAATACATAACAATTTATTATAAGTATAGCATTACATTATAAATTAAAGCAAGAAAAATACATTGCAACATTAGTTTTAAAAATTAAAAACTACATACTGCTAAATTAAGTCTTCAATCGGTGGTGGTTGAACCACTAGATCATCAAGGTATCCCAATTATAAACTCGCTACATGCTCCATAAGATCGTACCGGAGACGATGATGGATGTTTTCCTCCTATAACTCCCATAGCACTCTTTGGTCATAAAGTATAGGCACTGGAGGGTCCATTATATGAACCGATGATATTGACCTCTCATCGTCCTTTATGATCATGTAGTGCAATATACAACATGTTTCAACCAATTTTTCTATATTCTCTTTATCAATAAACCGGATAGAACGCTCCAAAATCTTCCATTTCCCTTTAGAACCCCAAAAGCTCGTTCAACATCTTTTCACGCTGCCTCCTGTACTCGCTTCACATCAACCGGATGTGAATATGCTTTAACAAACGTAGACCACTTAGGATATATTCCATCGATAAGAAAATATCCACATAGCACCCGCGTAAAGGGAATGAAGTGTCTAGAGCCGTTCCAATTATGTTAGTATGATACAACGTCGATTGATTCAACACATTAATATCGTTGTTTGATCCGGGAGGAACAGAAGACGAATGTCAAATCCACAGATCTTGCGAAGCGACAACTTCAATCATAATAGTCGGCACTTTATGCTCACCTCACGTGTAACGCCCTAGGACAACTCCTTTAGTGGACAGGCATACACTTAAGGCTATCGAGCATAATCATTGACTTTATGCTCGCGCCATATCAAAAATATACAGGAAAGTAGCTTCAATGCCGTGAATAATCATCAAAAATAATCTTTGACTAATACGATACTGATGGCGAAAAATTGCTCCCCAAACTTTGGGTCTTCGTTTGATGTTGGCTTCTTCGCGGTGTTGCTCAATATAATTTTGGGTATCACTAGAGCTTCCCGAGTCTTCAAGCTCTTCTTGCTTCGTTAACGCGTCTTGAAAAAACCAAAATGAACTACCTTTGGATAAATTGGGAAGCATATCTGGGAGGATGATTTCATTTGAAGATGATGTATTAGACATTTTTTTTTTTATTGATTTGGAAGGTGTATAATTGATGAAACATCATGAAAAGTATTTTTGTAGTTGTTTGAGTTTAATTGGCGTGTAGTTGTAGAGTTTAAATATATATATAAAAAAAGATTTTTATTTTAAACGGCTATAAACGTCATGGGCCCCCACTCCATGGTCATTAGTCTATCTCTCTCTCCATTTACGCCAACTAACTTAGATACGCGCTCCCTTATCCGCCGAATAGGGATGGCGAATAAACCCGCACCCGACGGGAAAAACCGAAACCCAATATTTTTGGTCTAGGGCCGGGTATGGGTATGGGTATGGTTTTGACTTTTTTAGCGGGATCGGGATCGGGTCCGGGTCCGGCATTCAAAGAAGACCCGCATATCTGACCCGTATACCCAGGACCCGCCCCGAACCCGTATACCCGAGCCGTATATATTACATAGTAATGAAATGTTTACATATGAATCATAATATTACTATCTGTTCTTAAATCAAAAATTCAAACCATGATTTATTCAATTTAAGGAATAATAGTATTTTCATAATTTTTTTTAAATAGATACATGTTAATATAGAATCTGCTGGTAATATTGTATCATTATTAAAAATGAAAGCTCTTCTAATATAAGTATATTGTATATGGTCGTTGATTCAATTTGCAGGTAATCTATAATATAGATTCTCTAGCAGAATAGGTGATATAATATAATTTGTATAATGTATTTAATAATGCTAACTTCAAAAATTTTATATTAATAAAGGAACCCCGATTATCCGTGGAGAAACTCATTACTCGATGATTAGTAAGCAAACGGGGACCCGTCGGGTCCGGGTTTGGGACAAAGATTTTTAATCGGGTTCGGGTCCGGGATTACCTAAACCCTGACCATACCTGACCCGTTATCATCCCTACCGCCGAAGCATAAATTCGGGGCTGGTGGCCATGTCACGGCTGGTATGGGGTAATACCGTCGTCTTCCACCCCCCACTCAGTGTCCCTTTAAAACCTTCCGGTTTGTAGACAATTTTAATTGAATTAATATAAACATCTATTTTACAACAGATTATAATTCATTACATTTTTTAAAAAAGTAAAAGTGAGTGTGAGGTTGTTTCACATCCAACTTAAGTGAAAAATCACTCGCATTTCAATTTTTTTTCAAATGTTTTTTACAAATTAAATGACTAAGCCACCTATTTTGTACAAAATTAAAAATTAGACATGAAAGATTTTTTATTCAAGTTTGGTATGAGGCAACTCCACCTTCGCTTCTCTCTTCATATAATTGTTTTTTACGTTATATAATCTTACAAAAAATCAGTGAGAATATAAAGTAAATTCGTACAATGCACGGATATAATCACTATTGTATATGGAACTTTTGATGTCTTATGTCGTTAGTTTGTGAAAACTAACAAATATCTTGTATAATACGATATGTTCCATATTATAAATAAGTTTATGAATAATAATAATCTGATGTTGATATTATGTGACAATAAATTTGGAATGTAAATTTATTTTTAATTCTTTAAACTAATACAGGTTATATATGCCAGTTAAATGATGTTTCAAGATGGTTTTAGGGGGTGTTTAGTATTGCGTTTACAAAACAGATTTTACGTTTTTAATATATGAATGAATTGAGTTTTTAATGTATTTTCAATAATATACGGAGTACTAACCACAATGAGGGACAGGCCCTCAAGTGAAGGACGGGAACAAGCGGAATCAATGTGTTTCAATTTCTGGCCTTGCACCGACTATCCAATGGACCATGGACTAAACGGTCACTGTCTGAAAGGACTATGCCCATGCCCCCCCCCCCGCCCGCGCGCGCCACAAGGTACATCTCGCGCCTATGGGCCGCTATAACTATCCAAGAATACACTCGAAATTAGAAGGATAAAAAAAACTACCCGTGGACTGCCGAGCTACGAGTCCTACGAGACAGGAGCAGGATTCTCTAAAAAGCGAAGGTCGTGGGTGGCCAAGGCCTACTTGGAGACTTGGGATCTCAGTAGGAAATGTGAAGGTTTCTAAAAGCCGGCCGATATGCAAAGGAGAATAAACTAGTTCTGATCTTAGTAGACTTATAACATAATAGAGAATACCCTAACCCTGGGAACCAGGGCCTGGCTATCCTTCATTTAATGAACAAATCTATGTCGTATATAACGCTCTAATAAGTTTAATCAACTACTATATAACCTATACAAAAATATTTGAGGTCAAAGCTAAAATAAAGAAAAACTTTGAAAATCAAACTAGGGACGAACGTAGTTTTAGTAACGTGTATGTTAATACTTCCTCGTGTGTCCATGGCATTGAAGGCAATCACCCGTAGGTGATCATCTATTACGGATCACCTCCTATGACCTATCACCCCTACCAGCTACATAACGCCTTAAGAGCGCAGCCCGCTTCAAATCACAGTTTCCGACAATGGAAATGGTGGGGGCGACGAGGGAAGACGGCCGGTGGTGGAGATGAAGGGAAATGTCGAAAATGGGTTGTAAGATTCTTCGCACAATAACACACTTCCTGCCATAGCCTCCCCTCACCCCACACATACACCTATAGGGGGCTAATTAAATGAGAACGCCCTTAAAATGAAAATACGGTGAAAAACACTTTTCCGTCAAAATTGAGAAAATAATAATTTTTTTTTTTTGTATCCACTTCAAATTATAACATCTCTCTTTCTACTCTCAAAAGAAAATTAAAATAACTCCCCCCGCCTACTTTCTTTCAACTCCCTTCAAACTTTTTGAAGATAATTAAATGTTCGTTTGAATATAGAAGAAAAGAAACTTTTGGTTTTCCTTGCTATTTTGATAACAATCCTTATACGGTAAGTACAAAGTTTGGTGGAATGATGCTATCTTCTCCCAGACATTTCAATTTGGTTTAACCTCCAAGCTATGTTATCAATTTCGCTGGGATCCTAGTGGGATCTCGGTGGGATCTCGGATTTCGGTCCTAAGGTGGGATCCCAGTCCAAATTCTGGTCAACATTCCGGTCAACGAAAATTTCGGTCAAATTTCAGTCAAACCTCCGATATCCCAGTGATTTCGATCCAAATTTCGGTGGGATTTCGTTTTTTTTTTTTTAAAAAAAAAAATTGGTCCAAACTTAAACACAACTTAATAAACACTAATTTTTACAAGATTTATCACTAATCTATCAAATATTGACACTTGTAAGCTTGACTTTTGATATTTTTATTAAGTATTATGCATTAATTATTTATATTATATAGATATTGCATAACATTAAAATTACTGAAATCCCAACGAAATCCCACTGAAATTCCAGATCCCACCAATATCGGTCCTTGAACGAAACACCAAAATTTATGTCATTGATAACATAGCATCCAAGTATACAATAGTCCACTTACATTATGCCATCTTACGGGTTTACCGGGTCAATCCATGAATTTCCCAGTTTTGGCTCGTCTCGAACTGAACCCGAGAACCAATGAAATCAAGAATCGAGAACCGACCCGTTTAGGATTTGGGTGGGCTGAGTACGGGAGGGTCAAGTACGGGTTATGGGTTTTCAGTTAAAATCTCATCCGTAGTTGGTAGGGGGCAAATTTTGAGAGGAAGGAATAATGTGAGATTAATATGATAATGAGAATTTGAAGTATATTATTGGGTGGTGATCTATACACCACCTAGTTTTGACCGTACATCATCAAACATTTTTACAGTGTTGTACAACACTCTTAAGCACATTTGATAGTGTACGGCTAAAATTAAGTGGTGTATGGATCATCACCAATATAATTGAGAGAAACCTTATATCTATTATATACATACTAAAACCAACATAAAATTTATAAGTTATTATGTATAAAGTACAACACTACCTTTTTCATTTTTATATGATTCACTTTTACCCCATAAGTTTGTTATATGTTCATTACAATATCTTTTTTACTTTCATTCTATTCAATTTTACCCTTGTTTTAATTTTTATCTTTTGCCACTATCAAAGTCTTCATTTTTAGTTTTTTACACTAAATTTTTGGGTTCTCAAGTTTTTCTTAAACCACTTTTACCCATTTTATTGTATTAGCTTTTAAACGTTTGATTTTTATTATATTTGTCCAATTCGGTATATATAAATTTTTTTATATACCAATTTTCAATATGATTACGTCATGTAATATTTAAGTAAGACCCTATATTACAACATCGTTGTGAGAGTTGGATTTATCCAAACTAGCTATAGGATCTCCAAATTAATATTTTGCCTTTACCTTTTTTTAACAATCTTAAATGATACTTTATATATTTATTCAACTATTTTAAATATTAATTAATAATTAAGTTATATATATTTCTCAAACTCACAATTTCTACAATTATATTGTAACAAGGTTAATGACCGGTTCTTACAAAACATATTCGGGACCGGTGTATAAAGCAGCACTCTATTTAAACGGATTCCTTATCCTTCTTTTGAGTCCACTCGCGACTAAAAAAATGGGTGGCGCCTATCCATTTTTACTCTTGGTTTGCTTCACTCGTTTTCTTGCTATCATTGCTGATGAGCACCTTCCCCACAGACAAGCAATGGAAATAACTATTGGTGGTGACGATGGCTTCGAAATAATTATCGGTGGTGGCGGTGCTCCTCCGTCACCGCTACGAAAAACTCAAGATTATTGGTGGTGGCGGTGTTCCTCCATCCTCGGTCCCCCTCCCGCTGCATGTCCCCCAACACCTCCACCACTATCTCCAAAACCATCTCCACAACCACTACAAAAACCACCACCAGCATCACCTTTTGAAATTAGCGAACTTGTAAGAGAAGTCTTCCCCGTAATCCAGGCCTTCAGAAAGAAAATAACAGTTGATCCCTTGCATATAACCGATACATGGCAAGGCAAAGATGTTTGCGGCAAGTATAAAGGCTTCGTATGCGGTATCGCACCGGATAAACAGGGAAAAGCCCTCGTAGGGGTCAATTTCGACGGCTACTATTTTAGTGGCCCAAACTTAACCATATCCGAATTCCTTTTTGGTTTAAAGGAAATAGTTTTCTTCCATGCAAACTCAAACAACTTCACGGGAACCATCCCTGACCGTATAGGCGAACTTCCTTATCTTAAGGAACTAGGCTTAAGTAACAACTTATTCACGGGTGCATTCCCTTATCCTCTCCTGAAAGCCAAAAAACTACTACTTCTTGATCTTAGCTTTAATAGATTTGCGGGTATTGTGCCACCACAAGTCTTTCTTCTCAATCTCGATTTGTTATTCATACACAACAACAAATTCGTTCAAAAGTTACCCGACAACCTTGGCTCCACGACCGCATTTTCTTTAAACCTGGCAAACAACAAGTTCATTGGTGGGATCCCTAAAAGTATCGGTCAAGCTTCGAATACTTTACTTCAGGTTCTTTTTTTGAACAACCAGTTAACTGGTTGTTTGCCATACGAAATCGGGCTTTTAAATAAGACTACCGTGTTTGATGTCGGGTTTAATTTTTTATCTGGCCCGATCCCACATTCGTTTCGATGCTTGAAGAAAATGATGTTTTTGAATTTGGCTAAGAATAAGTTCTATGGCCCGGTTCCGGAAGCAGTGTGTAGTCTTCCTGAACTCTTCAATTTCACGATATCTTATAACTATTTTACGCAAGTTGGGCCACGGTGTCGGAAGCTGATCAAGGATGGGGTTCTTGATGCTAAAATGAATTGTATTTTGAATCTTCCAAATCAAAGATCGGCTGCTGAATGTGCAAAATTCTTTTCTACTACTCATACTTGCCCGAATGAAAAGTCTCTGACTTATGTTCCTTGCTCCGTTGGGCTTGAAAGTAATGAATCCAATTCCTCACAATTGGAATCCAATAACGTTTATGTACCGGCGCAGGCTCCACGAGCACAAATTTATGCCTCTCTCCTGCCACATACATCTTTGGATTTTTGGAAAAATTAAAGGGTTCGGTGATCAAGGAACCCCGGTACCCCTTTAATTAGTACCCATATTAACACCCCGCTGTTTTTTACTATGTATATATATATATATATATATATATGAAAGATAATTAGAGTATAAGCAATCCAAAATATACAAGGGGACCAATCATGGCCGTCCAATCAAGGGCTTAGATTAACCCTTCCTCCTCCTTCTCTGGTTGTTGTGTCACCTCTTTCTTCTCCGGCGAGACAACCACCGCCACCACCATCATCTCCGACCACCCCAACCACGGTGCCGGGGCCGATAGCAAGGGCGAAGCCCGTACCATATCAAACCACCACCATCTCTTGGATGACTGCCCCAATCCATACGATTCCTATACCGTATCCACCAGAAAAAGAAACTGATTGTCGGAGATGTCGCTGGAGGTGGTGGCGGTGGTTGTCTCGTTGGAGAAGAAGGAAGGAGGAGGAGGTGGTGACGGTCGACGGAGAAGAAGGTGGTGGCTGGTGGTGGCAGTCTCGTCGGAGAAGAAGGAAGAAGATGCTTGATGCAACGGCGGAGATTGATCCCCTTATACTTTTTGGATTGCTTGTACTCTATTTAACCGATCTATATATATATATATAGATAGATAAGGACCTGAGAAATGAACTATGCACAAATATTTATGTTGTGTAATGAACTACTTAGATGTTTATTGTATGTAATGAACTTTCAAATCCAGGTTATTGGATGTATCCGACCAACCAAAAAGTTATAAGTGGTTGTCACATATACCCAAATATATCCAATAACTAGGATTTAAAAGTTCATTACATACAATAAACATCAAAGTAGTTCATTACACAACATAAATATTCATACATAGTTCATTTAAATGTAAATAAGGCTCCTCGAACCCGTGTCCGATTACCAGAATACAGGGGTTTATCGAAGGAAATTTTTGTCGGTTGGAATATTAGTCCTTTTCCTGGTAGATAAGTACATGTACAATTACATATAATTATTTTATTTGGATGATCAAGTGTAACGTATTTTCCTTTAATTTTTTTCTTTTTCTTTCACTTTCTTGTTGTAGCGTGCAAGATATAGCTCCGGTCTTTTAAGTTGTTGGAATTTATAATTAGTTTAAAACTTGAAGGATACAAAGTGCAAATAAAGTGAAGAAACGGTGTGTTTATTCAAGAAAAGAGGCAAAAGGTTTTGGCCTCACACAAAGAAACCAACGTGATGATTCATGAAAACTAAAGAGGTAGTACATCCGTTTGTGAAGCAACACAATGGTTTAGCAATAAGCGCCACATACAGCTAACATATATATATATATATATGATTGCTTATTTCAGTTTCTTGTAATCAAAATTGTGTACAACGATTGTATATAGTTTGATTCAATGTTAATTGAGTGACTCAATTACAAATACCTTGTTCTCAATTACAATCAATCCTGGACATCATAAGTTTATTTCGAATGTTTGTAGATAATATTTATCTCTACATAGTTACCTTTTAGAAGGTCAATAACGTATATTAACAACAATAATGATAATGATAGTAACTAAATAATACAGACTACATTCAGTGGTGAAAGATGGGGTTCTGATCCTTCTAAATTTTGAACCTATAATTAGCAATTATTAAATATTTTAATTTTAACGACAAGGGCACTGGTCACATGTAACAACCTTTGACCACCCAATGATATATTTGTTTAATTCTCGAAAATTTTGATATATAAACAATCCATATCCATATATATATATATACTAGATATTTTACCTCGCGTGATGCGCGACTAGTTAAAAAAGTTATTTTATGCATTAATAAATAGCTATTCTATAGGCTTATTATGTTGAAATTGATTATGTTATAGTTAATGGTTAATTCCTGGATTACTCTGGTCATCTTTTGTCTTTTCTGACATGTCGATATCACAGTCACTAAACCTACTATAGTGATTACACACCAACATTTAACCTAAGATATTTTGATATCATCAACAAATCAAACGTAAATCGATAATGTAGCATAATATCTATATATTCATCAAACGAAATAATATTTACAAAGTAAAAAACTAAACATGACAAAAATTTAGTCATATAAAATACACATAAATACAAATACGAATAAGTAAAAAAGTAATAAGATAAATAAGAGAAAATCATTATAATTTTTGCTTTCAGTTATGCTGAAAAGATGGAGAAAAAACCTTATGTAGTGACGGGAAAAAATAAACCTAAACACAATTAGGAAATAAAGTATTTTATCTCCAACAATCAAGAAATTCATTTGTAAAACTCAAAATAACTACTATTATCATTATAAAATAGACATTTTTGTGTGGCTAGAATAACCAATTTTGGTTAAGGTTTCGGCCAAGAGAACGAAGGAGAAACAACAAAATTGTTTGGTCGTGTAACCTAATAATATTTTTAAATAAATTTTAAAATTTGATATAGTCTTTAAAGTTGTATATATTTTAATAAATAATATTATTTATGTTAAATATCATTTCCAAATTAATAGATGTATTGGACGTCTTCTTATATCTTAATATGGGTTTTGAGTTTTTTTTTTAATTTTGTGTATATAGTTTTGATTTAATATTTTATGTTATATTTAATAAAACAAATTACATTGGTTTGAGAATAAATAGAGGTTATAAGATAAATATTATAAAAAAAGTATGGAGATGCCACGTAGGATACAATCCTATGTGGCAATGTTTAAAGCTAGCTTTAGGTTGAAAGAAGAGTTTAAAAGGCTAGGATTTTTACTGTTTTAATATATATATAGATTGGTATACGGCAGAAGAATAACTTTATAAATTAAAAACAATTGAAAAATACTTCATGATTATGATAAATTAACAACGAAGAAAACTGTGAAACATAATATATGTATAGATAGATTATTAAGAATAACTTTATAAATTAAAAACCATTTGAAAAATACTTCATGATTATGATAAATTAACAACAAAGAAAACTGTGAAACATAATATATGTATAGATAGATTATTATAAAGAGCTATGTAACTTGAGGTGTACGTGTTGAACGTAATATATATAGTTTGATTATGAAGTGTATATAGTAAATAAAAAATGAAAAAACAAAAGAAAGAAAAGGTAATAAAATATCATGGATTATGAGTCATGAATTATGAAGTGTTTATAATTAAAATAAAAAAGTTAAAAAATGTCATGCAATGTTAGTCGTGATTTTTTATATATGTTTGATTTATATAAATATAAATTATATATATATATGCTTTTTCTATATGCCATATTTTAAATATATGTATAATTATATTATATTATTTATTGAAAATCTATTAGTGTGAAAAAATATGGAGGTGCCACGTAGGATAAATCCTATGTGGCATGTTTAGAGATAATTTTAGTTTGAGGTGGATGGTTTTAAAAAGTCAGGATAACTATCATTTTGAGGTGGATGGTTTTAAAAAGTCAGGATAACTATCTCACAGGACAACTTTTAAATTAAGAACGGTGAGAACACTTAAAAAACATGATTTTGATGCATTAAAAGTCCATAAAACTAACATAGTGTTTAACTAATTGTCATTATTTAAGTGTATAACAACACATTGGCCTGTCAAAATCAAGAAAATCATGTTTTTTGTTTTGTGCATCCATCTTGGATGCATATTCTTCAAAATGATGCATCCACCAAAAAACGTGATTTTTTCAATTTTGACGGATCAATGTGTTGTTAAACACTTAAATGATGATAATTAGTTAAGCACTATGTTAGTTTTATGGACTTTTAATGCATCAAAATGATGTTTTTAAAGTGTTCTCACCGTTCTTATTTTAAGACTATTCTCACCGGAGTGTTATATATATATAACTAAATTATCAACCATGTAATACGCAGTATAATAAATATATCAATGTGACATCTTAAACGGGAAGAAATTATCTAAGAGGACATATATGTCATCTAGTTTGATGGGACGACATCTGTAACAACTTTACCGTTTACCCTGTGTTCTTGAGTTTTGTCATGGGAAGAAAGGAAAGGAACACAAAAGATTTTAAGAAAAATTGTGTTCTTAAGTTTTTTTTTAATGAAAGAAGAGAAATGAAATGAATGGATTTTTTAGTTGACTTTGGTGAACAAATTTTCTTCCCAAATATGGGATGATTTGAGAGGATAGAAATTATAACCTTTCTCTTCCATTCTCATCTCTTCAACTCTTTTCTTTTCTTTTAAAAATAAAGATAGAGGAAAATTGAAGTTGCATCAACAATGTACATAACATTCAATCTAAGTCGAAGAGGAAAATTGAAGATAGAGGACCAAACTGGGATATGCATCTTCGTGCATCATTTTTACCATACTCTAAGGGTCAAGATGTTGTCCTGTTTGTTTTACAATACCCAACTCATATATATATATATAGACAATCAAATGAGAACAATCTTAAAATAAGAAAATGGTGAGAACACTTAAAAACTACATTTTGATGCATTAAAAGTCTAAAAAACTGAAAGAACTCAACTCGACTCGACCATTTTTTTTGTTTTTTTTTACAAGTCGACTTTATTTTACCAATCCATACTTAGAAAAATTTTAGACAAAATAAGGTGAAAAACTCAAAATGTTCAAATTCAAAATCTAACAAATTAGAACACCTTAATATGTTATAATAAACATATCCTATAAGTTTCAGACCTTGAAAACATCGGACGAAGCTCGGAAAAATTTTGCTCGAAGACAGAGAAACTGCGGCCGCAAGCACGATCGACCGTGCTTTGCATCCGTGCTCTCAGAAACTGAACACCAAGAGGAAATACTGCAGACGTGAGCACGGTCAGCCGTGTCTGCGTCTGTACTCTTACTGCACACACAAAACATCAAATTTGACTATTAACTCAATTTGCAACCTTTTCCAAACTCAAACACAAGTTCCATCACACATCAAATTTGATTTCAAACCTTCACATGACATAATTTGCAACATAATTACTACATACGAAACTTTAACCATTGAAATTTACACTAAAACAACCAAGCGGGTCACTCGCCCGAATTTACCCAAAGTGACGAAATGACCAAGTTGACTACAAAATGATTTATACTTCAATCCACCATAATAGTCAAGACTTCAAGACTTAAGATACATGATACACAACATTCTCAATCGAAAGACACATGTATCAAGAGCCAAGAGTTTGAGAGGGAATTAACTAGGTTTCTAACCAAAATGTCATTCTTCTACGGATGACCAAATACCTTCAAGTCACTAACACTTCAAGTCAACAACTTCAAATCAACAATACCTAGTTCCTTCTTCCGGAACCACCTATAAAATGGTAAATAACTAAAATGTAAGCGAATGCTTAGTGAATAAACTTGCATACAATTATACATACGAAGGAGGGCATAAACTTGCATACAATTTTTTTCTCTTTGAAATTCAGCTACCACCACAATACCCACAAACCCTAACTTTTCAATTCTTGAATGAAGATTATTTGATGGTGATGATTATTATTATGGTTTCTATCCTTGGATTGGAAGAAATAATCTTTGATTTTGAAAGAAAAGGAAGGAGATTGCATGAAGAAAATGGAGGTGAAGAAAATGAGGGTGAATGGAAATATGACTCATGGAAAGTTGGATGGCTGGCACTCCATGGGGATGCCACGACCCATCCTTTAATTTGTGGGTATTCTACCCGCTATCCGCTAAAGTTCCAACTAAATTAACCCCATATCTAAAAATAAAATACTACGAAATTATGTTAATGTCAAAACTACTGGGGTTAATTTATTTATCTTAAAATTATTGGGATGTTACAACTCTCCCCCACTTGGAATGGATGACGACCTCATGATCCAAGCTATATCAAAGATAGTGATAACAAGCACCTCGTTCTCGAACTTCCAAGTACAAATTGTCATTAGTATAATCTTTCACCGAATCTTGTACGATCTCACAACTTCACTTTACACTCTTTTACGTTTTTCTTCTACTATGGCCATGGCTTTCCAGCCTAGTTCAACTTACTGTCAACTTCAATTTCTTCCAAAGGCAACTAAGCCGCACCTTCAACAAGGTACCTCCTAAGATGTGGCACGTGAAAAGTAGAGTAAACACTCGAAAGTTCATCGGTAACCTCTAAATGCTAAGCAATCGTATCAACTCTAGTCGCGATCTCTTCATTAACGACTACATAACCACGGGTTACGCCTCTCTCATTCACAATTTATGCTATCGATATCGTGCATAACTAAAAGTTGTCACATTGCTTAACAAACTAAAAATGATCTTTTTTGGCGTAAGATGAGCAAAAAATAAATCTTAAGGTCATTACGACCTAAAAATAGTTTTAAATTTTTAACTATTTTTATCTAAAAGAGTTTGTTTGATTTTTGTAACCAGAAAACGCTTTCAACCCCCAGTTTATAATTAGACTGTCACTATCCAATTGATAAACTCATAAGTTAAAATGAGATTCTAACCTTGAAATGGTAAATTAAGGACAATTAACTTCTACTCAAAATGAGATCCCAACGGCTTCTCCACAAATCCCTTGTGATCTACCCAATTGTATTGAAAGTAATTCCAACAACCAAAACTAAATCTTCGTGAATCTTAACTAAATTGATGAGACTTTTCTCACAATAATGAAACCAAATTTATTATTAACTTCTAAAAGTAACTTCAACAAACAATCTTCTCACAACTATTAATCGAATGAACTAAACTTGAACTTGAGAATAACTTAGGAGTTTAACGTAACAAATTGATTTTACAAACTAAAACTAATGAACAAAAATACAATTATTTTTGGTGAAGTGGTTTTGCCCAAGATATAACTAAAACTAAATGGTGTGGAGAACCTTCTCCTGAGCACACCTTAAACGTCTGCATGCCATCCTTATTTATAGTCTAAGTCTTCAAATATATGTCATGAATCCTCTGACATTAAGTCTAGGTATACAGTAGTGAATAGCAAAGTTCTGCACCAAATAGTATCAGTGTTTATTGAAATGAATTCTTGAATTCATTGTTGCAAATATTTAATAGATGGGGTCGAGGTGAATAATGTCGCTTTCATTTTTATCTTTATGCTTTAAACTTCCAAAACGTGATCATGATGGCTAATTCATCGAAAGTGATCAACATGAAACTTGTAGATAATAATCTTCTGAATTCGTAGAAAGTTGAATCGTCTCGATCGGAGTCCGAATGATCAAACTATGGCCAAAACAGTGCAATGACATTTTTATTCTCTGTTTTTTAGTGCATTTTCCCATCAATTTCCATTGCAACCTACAAAAAAACTTATGCAAGTAATAAGTAACTAAAATACATTAATTTACATTCAAATGGGTCATATTTATACGTTAAATGGCACGAAAACGCTCAATAAAATATGTATTATTTGAGCGTTATCAGCCAGCCACCACCTCCTTCTTCTCATGAGACAACCACCGCAACCACCACCATCATTTCCAAACACCCCAACCACGGCGCCGACGCGGGCAGCAAGGGCTTCGCCCATACCGTATCAAACAGCCACCATCTATTGAATCGCCGCCCATCAAATCTATACGATTCCCATATGTGTCCCGTGACAATCAGTTTAAAATGGATGAGGGCAATGCCCGCACCGTGTCCACCCAAAAACGAACCTGACTCGTCGGAAAACTCGCTGGAGAAGAAAGAAGAAAGAGGAGGTGTGACGGTCTCCGGAGAAGAAGGTGGTGGCTGGCGGCACTCTCGCCGGAGAAGAAAGAAGGAGGAGGAAGAAGATCCAACGGTGCTTTGTACTTTTGTACTTTTTGGATTGCTTGTACTCTAAATAACCCACCACTATATATATATATATATATATATGGAGGATGGGAATATAAGGCTGTCGAGTATCTAAGCTTAGGTGTGGAACACTCACATATTGTTTTTTTAATCCATAAAAATCATGGGGGCCCATGCATTTATTCATTAAACAAGAAATAATAAAATATTAGTATGTGAGGGGTTCCACACCTAAGCTTAGGTGTCGGACAACCTTATATTCCTTTTTCCTTATATATATATATATATATCCTCAAGTCATTTAGTTGTAAATAAGGCTCCTTGAACCCGTGTTCCATTACCCTAAAACAGGGGTTTATCAAAGGAATTTTCTCTCGGTTGGTATAGTAGTCCTTTTCCTGGTACAAATTTATTGTATTTGGATGATCAAAGTGTTACGTATTTTCTTTCAACTTTTTTTCTTGACGCAGACGGAGATTTAGGATAACTAATTGATTCTGTTGATTCAAATAATACCTAGAAACAATTCTTCTAAAATTTATTGATTCTAAAAGAATACTGAAATTTAGGGATTTTCACACAAACACACACATTTGTAGGGAAAAATGAATTTTCGATTTGTGATAAAACTGATCACTTTTCCATTATTACATTGATATAAATAAAGCTGCAAAATTCGAATGGGCCCTAAAAGAAAAGTGGGCCGAAAGCTATTACAAAAACAAAGTCCAAAACACACCGAAAACTGCTAAAAAGGCCTGTAACTCATGGAAAATGGCGTTTTTGGGCTCGACAGTTTGCAACTTGATACTCCTATTGCCAACAGTCGTTTTGATTGGTCGGACGTAAAAAGCAGAGCTCTGTAGCAAAAGTTATGGCCACTTTAGTGAAGGCCTTTTTTTCATCTTATCTTGACCTTCTAAATACAAAAAGGATTAAGCTTCTAGTTGGGCATCCATCATTTCTTTTTCTTTCACTTTCTTGCTGTAGTTTGCAAGATATGGCTCCGGTCTTTTAAGTTGTTGGAATTTATATTTAATCTATGACTTGAGGGATACAAAGTGTAAATAGTGTTGAAACATGACGGACCGTTCAAATCGTGACTAATTCGACTATGAAAGTGCGGAATCCATTCATAATCGACTTTGAGGTTTCTGTATAATTAATGGACATATAAACACGAATTACATGAAGAATAAGAGATAAGAACAGATGTAAAACTCGTGAATATCATTAATCATATGGATATTACACCAAATCAGTATACATCTTACTGGCACGGGGTATAGATCTCTACCCCGTGCACGATGAACGAAATCTGTTGCAACTCAAATCGTTAAAACACAATTGTAACCTAATTCTAGTATATATAGGCTGTAGAAACGGGCTGGGCTTCTATCTTGTTCATGGGCTTCGTCATCACGACCTAGATGCCTCGTGCTGACGTAATCACGAGGTGATGATGACGTCATCACGACCTTGATAATGCCTTCTCTTCATCATAATCAGCCCTTGGAATTGCATTGCAATGGACAACAAAAGCCTCTCAAAAATTGCTTCTACAAATAGGATAAAGAAACGGTGTGTTTATTCAAAAGAAAAGGAGGCAAACGGTTTTGACCTCTCACAAAGAAACCGACGTGATGATTCATGAAGACTAAAGAGATACATTCGTTTATGAATCAACACAATGGTTCAGTACTAACCGCCACATACAGCTAATATATATATATATATATGGGGGATAGGAATATGTAGATCCAGATTCGTTGTGACAACGCAACATAGATTTGATTATCATTTATGTTTTAGGAACTATGTTTGTAATCATTTAAATAAGAACTTGTGTTGATATTTAATGATTACGTTTGAAATTCAATATTATATTTGTTTATGTTTTGTATTGTGTTTGTGTGTTATATATTGTTTTGCAGGTACAAGAACATAGAATCAAGGTTTATAAGTGTTATACAACACTTGAACGATGATTGGATGTTATGTACGAGCCAAACGAAGCTAAACAAAGAGCCAAAGGGTCGTCCCTCGTGTTGATGTCAGCACGAGGCAAGTCGATTGGTTTATTGTTTCGGGCCTAATCTTCGATTAAGACCTAAGCCCACACGATCCAATACATAACTAGTATAAATACAAGACCTAATCTACGAAATTAGGTTAATCGTTTGGTAAATCTTAGAAGATATTCACAAAATTATGAATTAAGGTTAATTGTTCCTTCGTGTGATCTCTTACACGAACCACAAGCCTTGTGCATCTCCTTGGGTTGGTTAGTGCTCATTAATCAACGGAAGGCAATAGCAATCTAGTTATCTCAAGAGGATTCCGCACTCTTGACATAACGAATCATGTCTTATTACGATCCACTCAACAATAGGGTACCTTACAAGTGGTATCAGAGCCCTAAGGTTGATTACCAGAAGGTTTAAGATCGTTTGATTGGCTATTCATTGCAAATTCGTTCGAAATTCGTGTTATTTACCATTTTCGTGATCTTCTTCGTGTCACTTCGTGCTTACGTCAGCACGAGGTGTACTTCGTGTTCGTGCTTACGTCATCCAGTGACTTCGTGTTCACTTCGTGCCACGTCTGCACGAACTGTTCTTCGTGCCACGTCAACACGAACTACCCTTCGTGACTTAGGTCGTGACGCGTGTACTTCGTGCTTCACTTCGTGTGACGTGTACTTCGTGTAAGTCATACAGCTTCGTGCCACGTAACTTTGTTTGACTTCGTGCCACGTGTACTTCGTGTCACTTGTACTTCGTGCCACACGAACTAAGTGTTATTTTGTTTGATTTGATTTCAAAAGATTCGAAATGACTACTATTCCAGCTGCTGCAAATTCACCAAATGCCCTACTTATTAGCCAGATGATCATGCACGATCATGAGGTTGGTCGTGGAAACACACCTCCAAAGTTGTTCCGTATGGAAAACTATTGGATGTGGAAGAGACGTTTTGAAGACTACATTCGTCTCACTGACATGGACATGTGGCTTGTGATAACTCAAGGTTTTGATTGGCCTTCGTATGAGAAGAATGGAGTGATCGGTAGGTATACTTATGCTGATATGCCGATTGAAGAACGAAAAAGGTATACAATTGAGGGAAAGGCCTTGTCCACTCTTACTATGGCCTTACCTCAAGATAGTGTATACTTGTTCAAAAAATACACTACTTCAAAGAATTTATGGGACGCTCTTGAAAGATATTGTGAGGGCGATGTAACCTTGAAGAAGAATCGTATCAAACTTCTGAAGCGCCAGTATGAAGCTTTCAATGGACTGAAAGGAGAATCTCTTGACGAGATTATTATTGGATTCAGTCATTTGACTACTGAGTTGTCATATTTTGAGGTTGTTTATCCTCAAACTGAGCTAGTCGATAAGTTTTTGGACTCACTACCTAAGACATGGACTGATTATGTTCATCAACTTCAAGATGATCAGGAATATAGTACATGGGACTTTGAAAAGGTAGTTTCCAAGCTGAAGAACAGAGACATGAAGAGAAGAATTAAAGATACTCACTCGGATTTCACTCAAGATCCATCATTGTATCATGCTAAGTCTGTTCATTTAGCAAGTTCTAGCTCGGGGAACAATGCATTTCTAAGTGGTGCAGAAGCTACACCAATAGTAGATGCTGAAGGTATTCCTGGATATGTTGCTTATTACAATGCACATACGAATGTCAAGAGCAATGTACAATCTTTTCACTCTATGCCAATGAGTATGAGTTCTGCAGAAGGTAGAATGAGTAGTTACACAGCCTTTTGTAGTGCTCATGAAGCATTTATCGGAGGAAAGATTATTGATACTGCAGTAATTGATGAGGATTACAATCAGATAGATCCTGATGATTTGGAAGAAATGGATCTACAATGGCAGCTAGCTATGCTCACTATTAAGGTCAGAAGATTCACTCAGAGAACTGGGAGACCTATAGGTAATGGCACTAAAGGCTTTGACAAATCTAAGGTGAAATGTTATAACTGCGATGGATTTGGTCACTTTGCAAGAGAGTGTCAACAACCTAAGAGGATTGATAATACCGTTGTTGGTCGTCAGAATTACAATCAAGGCGGTATTACTCCAAGTAATCAGAAAACTCAAGCAATGATTACATATCCTGCTACTCCACAACAGCCCGTTTTGTCACCATTTTCGGAGTCAAAGGCCGTTGTTGTTCAGAATCCGGATGGTACTTATCAATGGGATACACAATCTGATGATACCTCGAATCATGCCTACATGGTAGAATTATATGATGAGGTAGCCGCAACAATTGATTATGCTGTATACTCAAGTGAAGAAAGTGCATCTAAGATAGTTAAGCAAAATGGACGTAATGTTGCTGAGACGGTAAGATCTGAGAGTGAACCTATGACAGCAGTGAAAGCATCTGAAGAAAAGGAAGAGTCATCGAGTCCTGCTGATGACATTTCTATGAAGAGCATTGAAGAACAAATGAAGAACTTCGTGATACCTGAAGGTATGACAACTGAACACTTTGTTGCATACATGGCAGATTGCAAGGCTGCAGATTAGAAGGTATCTTGTTCTTTGTTTTCTAGTTGACGTTTGTAAAATGGTGTCAGATTTGAAACTTGAGGTATTAAAATTAAAAGAAAATGTAACTAGTTTATCTACTGAAAATGTTATTCTTAAGAAGGAAAGTAACGTGACTAAAGATTCTGATTTACTTCTACAAAGAGATCACCAACAAACGAAATTAGATTTTAATCCAGATGAAGTAGTATACTACACATTGAAAGACTGTGATATAGTTTTCTATAATAAAGAAGTATCTATAAATAGGATTGAACCTAAATCAAAAAATGATAAAGTTTGGTGTGTGGAAAATAAAGAAGAATGGTTAACTGAACAAATTCCATATAAGGATAGACATTATGCTCCTTTTAAACCAGCAAGAACTATGGAAGAAGCAATACAAACGCTTGATACCATAAATGAAATGAAGAAGTATGGTATACCAATCACTGAAATAGAATATGGTCAATCTAGAAAACAACAAGCAAAGAAGTGTTATACTTGTCGTGAGAAAGGTCATATAGCTATTGAATTTCCAAATAGGAAGGTCAAGAATCCTGAGAATGACAGTCAATTCAAGTCAAAGGATGTTGGTGATATTCCTAATACTAAAGGGAAGGGTAAATTAGTTGAACAAGTAGCTTCACCACAATTTATGAGTGCATATAAAAGAGATTATTATGAGGGGTATGCAAAAAGAGGTTTTGATAATAAATATGCACAGAATTATGTTAAGTTACTTAAAAATGTGTCATATGGTGAGTCTAATGTTACAGATCAAAGGATTAATTTCAATAGATCTAAGACTCCAAAACGACAAGGACCTTCACAGAATACTACTTCTAGTAGTGTAAGTCTGAGTCGTTCTCGTACACCTCAAAGGAGTTATTCACCTAGGAAGATGGCTCAACAAAATCGATCTCCTTCTAGAATTAATAGTTCGTCTAAATTCTATGATCGATTAGGGAGTCAACCTAGATTTGGTACTCACTCACCAAGGAATTCACCTCCTAAGACTCGTTTCACTTCACTTAAGAAACAGTCAATGACACCATCTTCTTCCAAGGCTCTTTTACAGAGCGATGGATATTGGACGGAATTGATCATTATAGATGAATTCGGAAAACCTAAACCTTAAAAGGTTTGGGTTCCCTTCAGAAACTAACCATCTTATTGTCTGATGTGCAGGGAGAACCAAGGAAGCCAATCAGTGTTTGGTATGTTGACAGTGGATGCTCTCGGCACATGATAGGGGACAAGAATGTTTTGTCCAATTATGAAGATGTAAATGGTTCGTATGTTAGTTTCGCAGGTCCCAAGGGCAACAACATCTCAGGCCAAGGTGATGTTGTCAATGGGAAGATTACGCTGGAGAAAGTCAATTATGTGGAACAGTTAGCACATAATTTATTGAGTGTTTCTCAGATTTGTGACAAGGGTAACAATGTCCATTTTACTGAGAAAGAAGCACTTATATTGAAACCAGGATATGTTATTCCTGAAGACTGGATCCTGCTAAAAGCTCCTAGGAAGAGAGACATCTATGGCCTTGTGTTAGGTGTTGATGATCCTAAGGAGTCTGTTTGCTTATTAACAAAAGCAAACAAATCTGAATATTTGTTATGGCATAGAAGAATGGGACATATTAATTTCTGTAAGATGAATGACATTGTCAAACATGGTTTGGTTGAAGGCGTTCCCATGAAACGGTTTGGAATGGAAGACAAATGTGTACCTTGTCTGAAAGGTAAACAACAAAAGTCTACACATAAACCGAAACAAGAAAACTCTACTGCCAATCCTTTCAAGTTACTTCACATGGATTTATTTGGTCCAGTTAATGTAAGAAGTATCGGTGGGATGTATTACTGTTTGGTAGTTACTGATGATTACTCGAGATTCTCATGGGTATTCTTTCTTAAATCGAAAGATGAAACTCCGCAGATTTTGATAAATTTCTTTGTTGAAACTGAAAATATTTATGGAGTTCGTCTTAAGAGAATCAGGAGTGACAACGGGACTGAATTCAAGAATAATGTGATGGATGTCTTTTGTTTGTCAAAGGGAATCCAACATCAATACAGTTCTCCGTATGAACCACAACAGAATGGAGTTGCTGAAAAAAAGAATAGGACTCTAATCGAGACAGCCAGAACTATGCTTGCAAATTCAGGGCTTCCTACTATGTTTTGGGCGGAGGCAGTGAATACAGCTTGTCATATTTTAAATAGGGTTACTGTAGTTAAGCGTCATAATAAGACATGTTATGAGCTTCTACATAAGAAGAAACCGAATTTACAGAATGTTGAACCATTTGGTGTACCGTGTACTTTCTTGAAGTATCTACCTCAGTCAAAGTTTGATTCAAAGGTTGAAGAGGGATTTTTCATGGGTTATAAACCGGGAACATCAATTCGACGGGTTTACAATAAACAAACCGGCAAAGTTGATTTGGGAACAAATGTCAAGATTGTCAGTCATAAGCCCGCTATTCATTCTGGAAGTGGCAAAAACTTCGATTACGATAGTGTGTTTGGTTCACTACATGGTCCTGATTCTTATTCAGATCTTAAGACAGTTGATGATGTGATTATTTTAAGAGATCACATGGATCTACTACTTGTATTGATGAAAGTGGTAAGGACAAGAATAAGAAACCAGATTCAGATGATAATGAACCTGAGAACACTATTCCACTTACTCCGTCAAAGGTTTCACTGCCTGATGATGATCTTATTTCTGAAGAATCGAAAGATGATTTTAACTCTCCTGAGTTTCAGATTAGAACAAATTTAGGAGAAAGTTTGAATGTTGATTTGGTTCCTCAATATCAAATTAATAAGGATCATCCAATTGAAAATATTCTTGGTAATGCTATAGAACCTGTTCGAACTAGAAATCAGCTGAATAAGGAACTGACTAGTTTGTTTTCAGAAATGAAAGACACTGGATTGATAACTGAGTGTTTATATTCTGTTTTCATTTCACAAGTAGAACCTAAGAATGTTAAGGCAGCACTTCAAGATCCATGTTAGGTTGAAGCTATGCAAGAAGAATTAGCTCAATTTGAAAAACTTGGAGTTTGGGAGTTAGTAGATGTGCCAAGAAGTAAAGAACCGATTGGAACTCGTTGGGTATATAAATGCAAACGAGATGACAAAGGGATTGTTACTAGAAATAAAGCATGTTTGGTTGTTCAGGGGTTTGCACAACGAGAAGGATATGACTATAACGAAACTTTTGCACCAGTTGCTAGGATTGAAGCTATAAGGTTATTTTTAGCCTATGTAAGTTTCAAAGGTATAAAGGTGTATCAGTTAGACGTTAAGAGTGCCTTCTTATACGGTGAAGTTAAAGAAGAAGTGTATGTTCACCAACCACCGGGGTTTGAAGATCCGAATTATCCAAGAAGAGCATATTGTTTGGATAAGGCTCTTTATGGATTGCATCAAGCACCCAGAGTGTGGTATGAAAAGTTGTCAACACATTTGTTGACAAATGGATTTACAAGAGGATCGATAGACAGCACATTGTTTATCAAGTGGAAGAAACGAGATTATCTAATTGTACAAGTTTACGTGGATGATATCATTTTTAGTTCATCTAATATAAAGATGTGCAAAGAGTTTGAAATGAGCATGAAAAATGAATTTGAAATGAGTGCTATGGGGGAACTTCAATTTTTCCTCGGACTGCAAGTCGATCAAAAGAAAGATGGATTCTTTATTCACCAGTCTAAGTATGTCGATGACATCTTGGAGAGGTTTCAAATGTTAGAGTCCAAGACATATGGTACTCATATTCAGCAAAATCATGGTTTAGGGGTTCTTGATCCGAAAGATGAACTTGTGGATGCAACTTATTATCGTGCTATTATTTGCACATTGATGTATCTGACTGCTTCGCGTCCAGATATTATGTTCGTTGTTTGTCTTTGTGCAAGATTTCAAGCTAGTCCGAAAGAGTCACATTTGGTTGCAGCAAAACGTATTCTACGTTATCTTATAGGAAACCAAGGGCTTGGTCTATGGTATCCTATGGGAGGAACGTTTGCTTTTGTTGCATATACTGATTCGGATTTTGGTGGTTGTAACAATGACAGAAAGTCTACGACTGGAGGTTGTCAGTTGTTAGGAGGAAGATTAGTATCGTGGCAGTGCAAGAAGCAGACATGTGTTGCTCAGTCTTCATGTGAGGCAGAGTATATGGCTGCTGGTAGTTGTTGTTCCCAGGTATTGTGGATTCAGCAACAACTTCGTGACTACGGTATGGATTTTCTTGATACTCCTATTAGAATAGACAATAAGTCAGCTATAGACATTACAAATAATCCTGTCATGCATAAGGTCACCAAGCATATTGATATTAGACATCATTTCTTGCGTGATTGTGCCCAAAAGAAGTTATTCATTTGGAAAAGGTTATAACTGATGATAATTTAGCCGATTTGTATACCAAAGCATTTGATAAGGCTCGATTTGAGAAGTTAATTCTTCTCAATGGGATGAAGAATGCTAATTCATATTAAATCTCTCAAAGAAATAATTTTGTAAGTTTGTGTCTGTAAATAGCTAGAGTCATAAAAATACAAAAAGAGTTCTTAGTGTCATAAAAACCATAAAAATGTGGAAAATCTGAAAATGACAAAAATATGAAAAGATTTAAGTTAATGTTGTGAGATGATTAGAAGTGAGGATACTTAGCTTTTAAGTCTGCTTAATCGTAATATAACTGCTTAGTTCAGTGATTACAATTTGGGATATATTGGTAGACACAAAGTAGCAAAGTTTCCTTAATCTGAACTTAATTTATACAATGTTCTTGTGAGAAACATATTCAGATATATGGCTGAGAATGCTTGCTTTTCAGTAATGAACTGATCTAGTCCTTAAATTTTGTGAAGGATCTAGGATTACTATAGGATTTGTTCAAAATATAGGCAAAAACCTCTACAACTCATGAGCATGAAAGTTAAATGTGATATTGTTTATGCAAGTGAAATGAATGTTAATTAAGGGGCTAATGTGGTCTTTGAGATTCGGACAAGTATGCCTTTGGGGTGTCTTTGTATACCTAGCCTACCTAAAGCTTCCAACTTGGGATAGGTTGTCAGAAAGTTCGCTACATGGGTCTCATAGAAAATCACGGGTTCCTTATAAATAATGATGTGCAAAAGCAAATAAGTTAAATCACAAAGTAATTATATTTTGTTATCTAAAAAGTGTCTCATGATTTGTTTAAGGATGTTTTTGAATATATATTGAATATTTGTTATCTTAGTGCTTGTATCGATTACGGAAGTATATCTGAATGTGGGTCACATAAGTTCGCAAACTATTCAGTGGCATATTAGGCTACTCGGGTTACATGGTGACTGTCCTTGGCCAGGGTTTG
Organism: Erigeron canadensis; assembly: GCF_010389155.1. Taxonomy (NCBI): domain Eukaryota; kingdom Viridiplantae; phylum Streptophyta; class Magnoliopsida; order Asterales; family Asteraceae; genus Erigeron; species Erigeron canadensis. Next base: position 23,023,892 of record NC_057762.1, on the reverse strand, counting down.
TCGAAAGTGTCATAACTCAAAGGAAACTGGAAGTACCGAGTGTTTAAGAGGACAAATATACCGGTAATCGTGGTTGAGTCACTGTTCATAACTAATAATAAGAGAATTGTTTCTCACTTGCAGACTTATGTAAAAGCTAATCTGATCTAATCTGCAGAAACTTAAGATTTCTTGTGAATAAATAAAGTAGTTAAGTTTTTATTTTCGTTATTTTTGTTTTTAGCTATTTTTGTTTTTATTTTTATTTTTGTACTAATAAGTGTCAGTTTGTGTGTTAAACTAGTTCTTATTGCACGAGAGATTTGATAAGCATCTAATGATTCTGTAGGAAGTTATATGATTCTTAATTAATTATATGAGTCTTGTTGCTTATGGTATGTATGTTTAAAAGATGGATTTTCTAATTAATACATAAGTTGTTTAATTTAGAAAATGAATGGATTTGAAATTGAAAAGTCAAAATATTTTTGAATGTGTTTCAAGTAAATTTTTGAAATTTCAATTGTTTTTTGTTGATAAGTATGCTTGACAAAGATTGGACTTGCCTTAGATCTTGTAATGATTTCTAGGTTAAGATCATAGTTGTTTTGCATATTTATAATTTTTGTTGATCTTGATGCATTGATGAAGTTTGTTGAGTGTGCAGGTTGCAGAGTTCATTTTATATGTATTGAGACGGACAAAAATCTATGCACAAACTGTGCTACAAGGATGGATTGCCTTGTATTTATAAGCCTAAGACTGAGTGTGATAGGTTATAATTGTATTATCAAGATCACAACCTAAGATGTAATGTGATAGGTTGTTGATATGATATTTTGATGTATTGCAATGCATTATACATTAAATATGTTTTGATGTAAGTTTGCATTTGTTTAAAGTTAAACATCAATGAAGAAATGATCGATTTTATGTCAAGATAATAATGTAAGATTTATTTGATACATTATTCTGATGACAAGTTAGTACGGATGATTTATGATTGCATATTCGAGTAGATACAGGTTTATGTTTCTGGAATTTTTGTAGTTTTCCTTAATAAGGTTTCTGGAAAATTTACAAAATGTGGCTAAGGAAAGCAGTTCATGTGTTTTAAAAACTGAAAATTCGACTTCGTTCATGCTGACGTCAGCATGCCTCGCGCTGACGTCATCATGAAGCCCACGAACTAAGTGTTCGGCCCGGCCCACGAAGCTCCGAATATAAATATGGGTTTTAACCTTTCATTAATTACTTTTATCCGAAAATTAACCCTAAGTAATCCACACGAACCACCTCCTTCATGCCACTATTCATTCGTCCTCTCTATTCGATCGATTTCATTCCCCTTTTCCGTTTCTTATCCAGATTTGTTGGTAAATTCATGATTTAGGATAGATTATTGATGTTTTGACTATGAAAATTAACGATTACAAGTTGTTATAATTCCCAATGTTTGACTTGTTCTTCGCGTGAATAGTACCACGAACGAACTAAGGATTGAATCTTTGATTTTTGATGATTTGGACTAAAATTGGACATAAAATTGGATTAATTGATGTTTGTACACTTTAAATCTAATAAAAGTTCACATTAACATGTTTAAAATCAAGATTAATCGAAGAATCTATGGCTCATTTACTATTCACACGAAGCATATGAAGAACACGAAGAATATCCACTTCGTGTTCATCTAAATTGAATTTGTTTCGATTGTTGATTTTCTGGGCATTTAATAAATGATGTGCACGAAAAAAAGTCCAAGTTGATGATTTAATTGCATTGAATCGTCGAATGGAGGTGTTTTATGCCTCGTGTTTCTGGGTTCACGAAGAACACTTCGTGCTGACGTCACATGAAGAGGTTAGGCCTCGTGATGACGTCACACGAAGGTGGTCGTGACACTTAGGAAATTTCTGATATTTTTTTTCTAACTTTTCGTTTTCTTGTCGTTTTTGTCTGTTTTTGTGCAGGTATGGCAGGACAAGGTAATAATGTTCGCGTGTTCGTCAAGGAGAACAATGCTGAACTCGATCTTAGCATTACGCAGACGGGGTGCACACCAGAGTTTCACGGTGTCCTACAGTTTCTTGCACGTTCTCGTGTACATTTTGCAGTGACAGAGAACCCTCCGTTGGTGATAAGTCTCATTCAGGAGTTTTGGAACTCAACCCGATCAGTGCAGATGAGTGATCATATGTACATTCGCACTACTGTTGGAGGACGTTCATTCTCGTTCTTGGCTGGAGACTTACGAACGATATTACACTTAGGTGATGTCGAGATAGAGCAAGGTCCGACTGACTTTTCAGAGGAATTTTGTGACGGTGCTCTACGTTGTATGGGTTATACTGGTGCTATTTCTCACCCATACTTCAGGAATCATCTTCGTGGCAAATGGAAGTTGCTAGCTTACTATTTGTTGAGGTCCATTAGTCATCTGAGTACAGGCTATGACCAGATGAATATCCAGAACGCATCTCAGATTGTTTCCTTGGTGCTGAACAAGCCGTATAGCTTTTCTTAGTACATTTTTGATAATTTGGAAAGGGAAATGACTTCATTTGGTACAGACAAGAAATTCTTTCTGTTTCCAAGATTTGTGATGATAATCATTCGTCACTATGCAGCTGAATTGCCATTTGACGGTCCTACGTTTAATTTAGGTCGTCTTACTTATAAGACATTTGTTGAAAGTATGAAGCACTTGTCGGGTAGAGATCATCCGATACATGTTGATAATCCACCATTGTTCGGACATTTGATCAATCCTAACTATGTTGCACCTAGACAAGGTTGGGAAGATGAAGAACCCGTTACTGCTGTGGCTGCTGGTGATGATCAGGCTCAAGATAATCCTCAAGAAGAGAGAGCTGATCAGTTTGAGGGACTTAATGATGTTCCTTTGTTTGCTGGAAATCTGGAGGATGAATCAGATATGGTTGCTCTTATGGAGGATATTGATGATCCTACAAATCTTGTTCCACCAACTTCTGGAGTTTCTACTTCTACCTCTGCTCCAGTTGGTGATGTTGCTGGTCCTTTTGAATTGCCTGTTAATGTGGTTGAAGATTCAGAAGATGAAGAAGAAGATGAAAAAGAGGTTGAAAGATTTCCGAAGCGAAGAAGAAGACAAGGAAAAGGAGTTGATGTTGTGGAGAGACTTCCAACTTCTCAGCGATCTCAAGTTGAGTTGATAGAGATTTTGCTGTATATCAAGCCGCTATGGAGAGATCTCAAGTTACTCCATCAGTTGCTGCTTTAAGAGCTTCAGTTGTTGATGTTCTTGTTTCTGTGTCTACTACTTCTGCTGGTGTTGTTGTTGGAGAGAGAAGGTCAAGACCAAAGTTTATTATAAGAGGAATTGGTTCTCGCGCACAAGTTGTCACTGAGGCTACAACTGTTACGATTCCTACTGCTCCGGAATCTACAGTTCATCAAGAGCCAGAGTCGACAGTTGCTGCTAGGCCTTCGTCTGCTCCTATTCAGGCTACAGTTCCTGTTTCTACTATCATGGGACGTCTGTTGGCTCCTTTGCAACGACCTCAGATACCTCCCACAGGAACTTTTAGTGCTCTTATGCCTTCATTTGAAGCTACGATGCCACCTCAAGCCTCTACATCTGATGTTGCTTCTACGTCACGTCCAGTTGCTCCTGTCCAAGTGCAGCTGAGTCGTTTTTTTCTGAAAAGAAGATGTTAGAGATGAGAGTTACAGCTTTGGAGAAGCAGCTAAAGCTCCAAGCTTCCAAGCATCAAGAAGAGATGGACTTAATGACAACACTTGTTCATTCTCTTGGTTCTAGACTTGACCAATTCTTGGCTCCAGGGGGAGATAAAGATGGTTGTAAGGATGATAAGCTTGCTAAGAAGACAAGAGATGATGATCATGAAGATCAAGATCCAGCTCAAGGTCCAAACCAAGGACAACCAACAGATGGTGAGCCAGAGAATAGAGGTCAAGATCAAGATGCTGCTAATGATGCTATGGATACATAGACTGCAGATATTCAGAGGGAGTCGCCAAGACAAATTGAGTCAGAGATTGCTGGTGGGTGCTAGTACTTCTAGGACTCAAGATAAAGGTAAAGCTATAATGGCCGCTCCAGATGCAGATCCTGATGATCCAAATGATAATGATGAGGAAGATTCCAATTCAGGTAACTCCGATTCTAATTCTAATAGAATAGAAAGGGAGATTCGAGAAAAGCTAGTGAATGATCCTCACAATCATATAGAAAAAGAAAATCTTAGCAAAGGAAAATCTACTCAGGATAGTGAGTCAACTAAGACTGATTCTACTACCAATGCCTCTACAGAGTCAGATTTGCACCCTTTAATTGTGCATAGACTAGAAAAGAGATTGGGTTATGATCCACAAGCTCATATGAGAGCTAGAGCAGGGATTATGGATTATGATGATTTTATGATCCAAGATCACTTAGGGATCAAATGAAAGAACGGTCAGGGTTAACTCATACATTGTCAGAGTCAGAGTCAGATTCGGATTCAGATTCGGATTATGAACCTTAGTGCTAATGATTTTTGTTTTTGTAATGATTATAAGATAAATATGAATGTATTTGTTACATTATATTTATGATATAATATTATTGTTTTAAGTTAAAATAGATAAAGATTATAAGATAAATATTAATGTAATTGTTGCATTATATTTATGATATAGTATTATTTATTTTAATTTCTTTTATGTATTTATACTATTATGTCTTGACTTATGATTTATGTTCTTTATCTTTGTATATGTAAATTGTTTGAATTGCAGATAAGCTTCAAAGGATAGGTGCATTGGACGATCTTGATGCTGAAGATGAACTAGAAAGTATCAATGGTGAAGATATGGAAGAAGGAGAGTTCATTACTTCAGAAGCTGATAGAAAAAGGTTGCTTGATATACCTTATGACTTTGATCGTGTCTTTAATGAAGATGAAGTCATTTAAGTTGAACCAATAGCTGAAGTAGAACATCTCAATCTTAATCCAATCAGAAACAGTCCAGATGAACCTAGGAATGCAACAAGTTTGAGATTTGCTGTATCTGCAAACATTATTGATGAAGGACATGACAATATTTTTGAGTTATACTGGAATATTGATGCTACACGAGAGATTGATCTTAGAAGATTCAATATACCTCTAGTGCAACAAGATCTTGAGTTCATTATTGATAGAAGGATTCTAGTAGTTGTAACTCGTGCTGGTTTTCATGTGGGTGGAAATTTGAAACCATCAATGTTTTGGGAATTTATCTCAGACAAGGATGCACCCAAGTACTTCTCAGTGATACAAAGTTGGTTCTATGATCACAGAATCAAATTGTTTATTATCAAAAGAAAGGAGGGATGCCAGTACATGTCGATGAGTCAAAGACACTTCCACTCTCTCAGTGATTCTGACATGATAGATTTGGGAAGACGATGGTTCGTTAATCTTCAAAGCAATGGACTTGCAGATTTCTATTGGAATAGATTCAGATATGAAAGAACTAGAAATTTCAGTGATAGAGGTCTGAAGCCAGAAGAGAGGTTGATTAAGCCAACACCTTTGAAGAAGATTAAGAATCAAGATGGCACATTTCGTTTTGAACAGCGAAGGATTAAATGTGTTAAGAAGGTTTCCGCTATTAGATGGGATCAAGATATGCTGACAGAGATGACGTTTTGGCAAATAGATATCAAGTCAGGCGAAGCACAGATTTATGTTGATGATTCACAGGAACAAATGTTGCTACGCATGTATGATCCAATGCAGGTTGTCAACTTGTCAAGAGGTGATCAGAGAAGACTTTTGGATACACCTTGTTCAGCAGTGAGATTTTGGAGAGTTAAAGAAAGGCGCTATCGCAACATTCTCGCGCATTGTTTCCAAGAGAGAATTCATGCGAATAGCACAAGACTTTTGTTCAATGGATAGCTTTGAAGTTCAAGTTCGAAGACTTTAAAGAAATCTAGCTGCAATCGTCAAGGGGGAGTCTGTAGATGCAGATTCGTTGTGACAAGCGCAACATAGATTTGATTATCGTTTATGTTTTAGGAACTATGTTTATAATCATTTAAATAAGAACTTGTGTTGATATTCAATGATTACGTTTGAACTTCAATATTATATCTGTTTATGTTCTGTATTGTGTTTGTGTGTTATATATTGTTTTGCAGGTACAAGAACATAGAATCAAGGTTTATAAGTGTCATAGAACACTTGAACGATGATTGGATGTTATGTATGAGCCAAACGAAGCTAAACAAAGAGCCAAAGGGTCGTCCCTCGTGCTGACGTCATCAGTATGAAGAAACAACCTCGTGCTGACGTCAGCACGAGGCAAGTCGATTGGTTTATTGTTTCGGGCCTAATCTTCGATTAAGGCCTAAGCCCATACGATCCAATACATATATATATGGTAGAAATCCAACCTTATATCCACTTAGGTGTTGGACAACCTTATATTCACTTTTCCCTATATATATATATATATGGTAGAAATCCTGAGAGAAGGTTCTTAAGGAGAGAAGGGAAAGAAGGTTTGTTTTTTAATTTTTTTTAGCTTTTTTTTTTATACTCTTTCATTTTTTTCATTCTTTTTTTTAAATAACTCTATCCATAAAAAAAAAAATTAAAAAAAAATTCTAACCCGAGTTAGTGAGTTATACATAAGGATACGGTACGGGATTCGCCCTTATGGATATTAATAAGGATTAGCTGGTGGGAGTGATAGGTAATAGAGGGTGATATCTCATAGGGGGTGATCGGTGATGGGGTAATCTACTTAACGGGATTCGCCCTTAGCTATCATGACTCTGCCATAGTTTGAGAGGCTTCACTTATAGCTTATGGGCTACGTCCTTTGAAAAAAAATATTTTTTTTTAAAATTAAAAATTTTTATATGAAATTGATTAACTAAAGAGAGAATGAAAAAAGTAAAAAAAAAAAAAAAGTTCAAAAAAATAAGCTACAAAAAACAACAACCCTTCTCTCTCTTCTTTCCTTAAGTTACCTTCTCATTTAATCTCTCTATCCTCTATATATATATATACATATATGAAAAATGAATTAACTTAGTTAAGTATTCAATAATGAAATATACAAGAAATCGATATACAATAATTGAATTGTTATTATCTGTAGATTGCTTATTCCAGTTTCTTGTAATCAAAATTGTGTACAACAATTGTATATAGTTTGAATTAATGTTAATTGAGTAATTTAATTACAAATACTTTGTTCTTCAATTATAATCAATCCTGGGTGTTAGGTCCGTTTTTTGCTGAAAACTGGAGCCTCTCCAGTTGGAACTGGAGACCGAAGAATTGTCCAGAAATATTAGAAATCTAGTTGCAATGTACAGTTATGCAATTGAAGACTTCCTCCAGTTGAAGATCTGCAGAACATACCTGAAGACATTCCAATTGAAGTCGAAGACATCAAGTGGAAGAAAGAGATTGGCAATGGCAGCGAAACACAGTTGACAATCTATCAGATTAATGGACTGGAGACCATTATTGGAAATGCACTTTCAAAGCTTTACACTGATTTCGAGGAGGACTTTACTTTACATCCTTTTACCCGGACAACAATCTTGTCTTTGGTTAAAAGAGCATAGATGTAAAGTGGTTGAATAAAGTGACATTCTTTCTTACTTTATTTAGTATATACAAGAATTAAATATTAATTCTTTGTGTGCTGTCAACCATATTTGTACGTCGAAGTTGAGATCTCAATGTCCAACCTTCGACTATAAATAAAGGTCTTTGCTAGGGGTGTTCATCAAACCGTCAAACCATGAAAACCGAACTAAAACGAGTTATTTGGATTGGTTTGGTCGGATTGAGTTGTTAAAGTCTGGTCCAGCGGTTTTAATTTTAAAAAACCCGGTTCCTTGGTCCAGTTACCGTCAAAAACCAGACCGGACCAAAAATATATATGTATATATATACACTAATTTATTTATATAAACCTACTTTTACTTTCATATTTTCTTATTCTCACTTTCTCCTTTTATTTTTTTAGCTTCATTCTTTCATTATGTTTCCATTCAAAGATCAAAACATTAAGCCTTGAGTCCTCCATCACCTTTAATATTTCATATTTTGTAAGTATAAAACACAAAATATTTGTAACTTTATCACTGTTTTTATTAATATTAAGATTATAGAGTTCCTAACTTCTATATGTGTGATAAAAAAAATGAAAAAACAACTATTGATACGAAAAAATGCATAATTTATTTGTAGATAAAAAAAGATCTTGAAACTGTCGAACCGGGCAAACCGGGCCGGTTTACATGGTTTGGTTTGATCTGGTTAAACAACATACTTGGTCTGGCTTGGTTTAATATATGTTGAAACCGGGAATGCCGGTTTAGTTCAAAATTTAGTCAAAACCGGAACGAACCGGACCACGAACACCCCTAGTCCTTGCACAACTAAGAATCAACTTTTGCACATCTTACTTTGCAATATTCTTGGTGAACTTGTGCAATATTCTCTCAATCGCAAAAAGGAACATTTCACAACTTTAATTGTTTCGATTGTTAAGAGAATTTCCAAGTGTTAGATCAATTGTATTTCATAGGTTGTTAGGATATTTACACTTTTGTATTATCTTGGTTCTGCAACAACCTTGTATTTTATTTAAAGTTGATAAATAAAATACACGTGAAAAATACATATTGTCTCACCATTTACTTACAAGTTATTTACTTTATTGCATCGTTATTTACTTATTGTATTGTCATCTAAATAAGTAAACCTTCCAGTTAACCGGGTACACTGTTCATTTCAACTGGTCTCATCCGGATCCAGTGAACGTGTTGCAAAGTTATCTCACCATCGACATAGAGGTGTCTTCAGTACTCATCTATTATATAGTTGGGACTTACAAGTGGTATTAGAGCAGAAGGCTAATATACTTGCCTAGATTTGCTTAGATGTCTACTGAAGGTGAGATTAATTCTAGTCCTCAACCTGAAACTAATGTTAATATTCCTCAACCCAATACTCTTCCTCCTGGTACCCCACCATGAGCTATTCATGTGAACACTAATCTTCCACCTCCTCCAGCCCCTAACTATGTCCATGTGCATTATTCAAACACCCCTGTTCCCAAATTTGATGGGAATAGTGAAACCTTTGGCACATGGAAGGCTAGGATGCTACTGCATTTTGGTGGGATAGAGAGGTACATGTTAAAAATCCTTAAGGATGGTCCATAGGTACCCATGTCTCATGGGGGGTCCTCTTCTTGATCCTACTGGAAGAAGAGGTTCCAGAGAAAAGCTCGAAGACCATTGGTCTGAAGAGGATTGCAGACTGGTTGACCTTGATACCAGACTGAAGAACATGATCATTGGAGCTTCTCCTGAAGAACTAATTCAAATATTTGTGTTTTACCCCAGTGCCAAGGCAATGTGGGACGAATTAGTCATTTAGTATGAAGGAGGTGATGACACCATTGTCACCAGAAAGGTTGCTTTAAACAAGAAGTATGAATCTTTCTTTGCACTGCCCAATGAAAGTTTAACTCGTACCTATACCAGGCTTACTAGCCTCATAAATCAACTGAGAGGCTTGGGTGTGGAGAAGGATAAGGATATTCTTTTGAGAAGTTTTGTGATATTCTTCCTTCCAAATGGGAAAACATGGTTCTTGTCTTAAGACAAGGAAAGACCCTGCACAGTCACACACTAGCATCGCTCTATGGAGCCTTCAGATTCACGGAAGATAATAATGCTGCTAGACTAGTGGCTGAGCAGGATGCTTTAAACCATGCCCAGAGTTCCAAGGTTGCTAGTCTAACTGGTCAACCTTGTGCTGCTTTAATGTCTACTGAGAGTGTCCAACCACATTCCATGAAGGAGATGTTAAACAGTTTCTTGAGCTCTGGCCTGACCACTGAAATCAGTGATGGTTGTGATGAAATTGACAATGATGATCTGGTTGCCATGATTTCTAAAACCTTTAACAGGTTTAATCATAAATCTAATAGATTTAATGGGTCCAATAATGCTTCCAGTTCCAACTCTCTGGATAAAGCCAATATTACCTGCTATAAGTGTGGTAAGAAAGGCCATTTCATGAAGGAATACAGATCTAGTCAGATGAACAACCAAACAGGTCCCCCTGTCCCTCATCAAAATCGGTCAGATTACCTTTATAAGGCTAAGTACAAAAAGCTTACGGCTCAGATGGCACTCATGTCACTTGAAAAAGAAAATAAAAAAAAAACAAGTGTATGATTGCAAAGACTGAAGAGAAATGGGAACTCTCTGATGACTCATCTGATGATGAAGAAGATATTAGGGATGTATGTTTCATGGCTTTGGAAGAACAGCAGCATATGGTGAAAGATGATGTCATTTCTAGAAGATGGGTGGACATCATACTGAAGAAGGTAAGGGATTGTGACACTGAGGTTGATACCGAACTGAAATTGGACTTGGCTGAGTCATTAAATGCTGATTTAATATTTGTTGAAACTGTGAGAGCTGACAGTGAAAGATATGTAGAAACTGTCTTAACTGAACTAAACAATATTAAACCACAATTGTATGATTTACAAAGTATCCGGTTGGCGCTCGAGGAGTCAGTTTTTAAAAGTGAGGGTTTGGAAAATGAAAATCAAATATTGAATTCTGATTTAGAAAAACATAAATTGATTGTCAAGTCCTGGGTAACATCATCTGATAGGAATTATGACGTTTTCACTAAAACTATTGATGCCCAAAAGAATGCATGGAAATCTGGAGATCTCCAGATGGTGGCAGCAATTCCAGATCTTCATGCATTGCCCAAATCTCTTTAGGTTGAAACTCCATATAATCAACCTAAGAGCACTAAAACTGAAACTGTTGAGACCACCCCTGTTGAGGTCAAAACTGGAGCAAATCAGGCTAAAGCTCCAGGTAAAAAGGCAGCTGGTGAAAAGCCTTTACCTCAAAAGGCCAAAGAGCCCAAGACTCCAAAGACTAAAACTCAACCTGAACCCAAGTCCAAGGTTCAGGAGCCTACTGAAAAAGACATTTTGTTAAGACTTGAAAGTCAATTTCAACAGTTGAGTCGGCAGGTTCAAAGTTGTACTGCTGGAATTAAAAATCTAGAGGGAACCTCATCCTCTCCAGTTGAAAAACAAAATGCAACCCCTTCAAAACTTAATAAAAAGCAAAAGCAAAAGGTTCCAACTGGAACCAAATCTGAGAAGAAAAAGGGGAATGTGCCCATCAAGCCAATTGTTTTTACTCCTGAAGCTGGAGCTGGTGAAAAAGCTCCATATTCAGCTTCCAGTTCTAAGCCACCACCATCAACTGAGACTTCTCAGGAGAAGTCTATGGATTCACAAAAATAACTGATAATTTCTGTGGGTGTGCAGGGAGATCGCAAGAAGCATACATGGTACCTGGACAGCGCAGCTGGCCGAACTATGACAGGATGTAAGCCCCTGCTGGATGAGTTCACTGTCTAAGATGGACCAACACTGACATTTGGTAATGATGGAAGTGGAAAAACTGAAGGATATGGTGTGCTTAATAAGGGACAAGTCAAATTCACCAAAGTTGCATTTGTAAATGGTTTAAAATATAACTTGATCAGTGTTAGTCAACTTTGTGATGATGGCTCTAGAATTTTGTTCGATTTGTAAGTGGTGATGATTGCACCAAGGAAAGGAAATGTGTACATCATGGACATGGAATCAGCTCCAAAAGAGCAGTGTTATTATTCCAAATCTGATAAGGACACCAACTGGCTATGGCACAAAAGGTTATCCCACCTCAACTTCAAAAATATCAATAAGTTGTCTCGGAAACAACTAGCAGATGGGATACCTTACGTTTCCTTCAAAAAAAGAAAAGCCATGTCCAGGGTGTGAGATGGGTAAGCAGAAAAGAGCCAGTTTCAAGACCAGGCAAAACTTCAGCATCACTGAACCTCTTCACATGCTTCACATGGATCTATTTGCTACAGTGAATGTTCAAACTAAAGCTGGTAAAAGATACACTTTAGTTGTGGTTGATTCTCCTGGGTGGTATTCCTCAGATCTAAAAGTGGTGCACCTACTGAAACCATTTCTCTCATCAAGAGAATCGAAGTCAAGTACAAAGGAAAAGTTCGTCAGTTACGAAGTGATAATGGGACAGAATGTAGAATAGAACCCTTGAATCATTTTGTAATGACACTGGTATCTCCCAAAACTTCTCATCAGCTCACTCTCCAAGCAAAATGGAGTAGTTGAGAGAAAGAATCTTACACTGATAGAAGCCGCCAGGAGCATACTATCTGAATCAGGTCTTCCCACCAGTGTTTGGGCAGAAGCAGTGGCATGTGCATGCCATACTCAAAACCGGTCAGTTTATGTCAAAAGACATAAGAAGACTGCCTATTAAGTACTCAGGAATCGAAAACCAAATATTGGTTATTTCCATGTATCTGGTTATCCAGTTTATATATTAAACGATTCTAGTCAGCTTGGAAAGTTTGATGCAAAATCTGATGAAGGTGTCTTTGTGAGCTATACAGATATTCGAAAAGCTTTTAGAGTTTATAACCATAGGCTCCAAAAGGTACATGAAACGATTCATGTCACATTTGATGAATCCAATAATGCAATAAATAAAAGGCCAAACCTTGATAATTCTTCAGTTGTTCCAATTAGTTTTGGTGAATCTCACCAAGTCCATTGGTTAGATACATCACCAGTTGTTTTTTCCAGTCATAATGACATGGAACCGGCTGCTAAAAAGACCACCAGTGACACTTTGTTCTATCCCTCCATCAGTTTTAATTTGCCACAAAAACTGGTGTTGTGTATTATAACTGAAACTTAAAGTTCGTTTGTTTTTATTTTTGAATTATTATTTGTGGATATAATTAAGTATGACTAAATGTTTATATTGTGTAAGGAGCTCGTAAAATATCTATATCATGTGATCAATTTTCAATTTCTGATTAGTAAATGTACCCGACCAATAAAAATTTTACAAGTGACGGCTTATATGGTTAATTCTCACATTTACCTGGATATATCCAATAACCAAGATCTGAACATTCATTACTTGACATAGAAGTTTTCTGATATCTTTACACTATATACAAGCACGGCTCCAACATGGGGGCATTGGGGGCAATTGCCCCCACCCTAATTTTTTCACAATGTAATATTTTTTATTTAAAACTATATTTGGAAATTTGCCAACACCAAAAAAAGAAAAGAAAAAAGAAAATACATATGCAATCGCTAATTAGTGACATACGATTTCAATCCCACATTTCAAATGTCAATTTTTATATGATAGTAGCTATGAGTAGATAATCTCCATTCTCTTTCTTCATACATCTTTTCTTTTTCAACGGGTAATACTTTCATTTTATTGATCTAAATAAAATTATCCATATATATTTTCCCTAATTATTAGAGTTTCTTATTTTCTTTTGGTTTGGATAGAAAGATGAAAGTGTGATGATAGATTGGAAGGGCCGAAGGGGGTTTTGTTTTGGGGAATCTCACACTAGACAACATATTATTGTTATCTTGCATTGATTTAATATGAAGATGAGTCAATACAGTATAACATTATATGGGTCGTCTAAGTTTAGTGAATACTTCGTGCTTTTGGTTATACGACGAAGTTGTAGTTGGTTCGTTATGTCGTCTTTTAGGTTTGCATATTGGTTGTAATTAGATGGTTATTATTTTGTTGGTATAAAAATTTATCGGAATTTGATCGTTATATTCAAAAAAAAATTTTACCTATATAATGTTTTAAATTTGCCCCCTTACAGTAAAATTTATGGCTCTGTCCCTGAATATATAGATTAGCCCCTTAACCGCACAATGCGAAGGTTGGTCATGGCAGCAACGGAGTGGTGGTGGAGGCGACGTCGAGTGGTATAGGTAATTAATTTATATAATTGATGTAATTAATATTTTAAAAGATAAATAAATGATAGTGTAATTTACACATTATTGTTAAGGGCCAAAAAAGAATCAAATTTAACAAGGGTATTTTTGGTATAAAAATTAGTGAATTACTTTAATTTCTTAAAATAAAGTTAGCCACTTTGCTTTATAAGATTTTATAGATTATACATATTTGGTCATAGTTATTTACATCAAACATGTAATAATTTTTTTTTTATACTTCGTATAGTATATAAGGTGATGTAAGATTTTAGTTAATTCATCTTATGATATTTATTTGTAGGTTAATATATTTAATTTGTTGTTTAGGTTGTTCTTTATATGGTTTATGGCTATCCATCTACCCTTTTTTATATGGTTTATTTGTGTTGACATATATATGATGGATTTTTTTTTCCATTAATGGACCACTATCTTAGACGATCTTCTTCGTTTTTTTATATGTGGATCATTCCTTCTGTTTAATGCATGTTCAGTAGTATGTGGAAATGTTCCACAATAGGTTGGCCTTTTCTGCAACTAAGTCAAGTCTTCCATTAGCACAAAAAAGACCTAAAGCGAGGACAAAAGTCTCCCAATACACCCAAGAGCGTCGCTATAAGCCCAATGCAAGGTTGTCACGACAGAGCCATCATAATAGGTTTATTGCGAGGATTATGGATATCTTTGACCAAAAAGAAAAGAAGTTGAAAAGTCCACATCACGAGAACCGTGTCCATACAACCACGCAATACGAAATTTTATCTATTACTATACAATCACACCAAAGGTCAAGTCGTTAAGGTTATTGTTTAAAAGGTTTGACCCAAGCTCCTCACGTTAAGGTTTAAGAAGACAAAGCGTGTGAAGCAATTCTTGACATATTATATCTATTCTTTCTTTTTTTTAGTCATTAGATGATGAGTGTATTAAATGATTGAATGCATAGATAACAATTATATATAATAAGTAAAAATAGGTAATTGACGGTTATTTTTGTTTATTGAGTAAAAATAAATCATTAAATCTTGGAATTTGAATCCTTCTTATGGTTTTTGCCTACTAGTGTGCTGAAAATGTTACACTACAAGTTGGATTTTTGTCCAATAAGTCAAATCATGCACTAAAACAAAAAGACTTATACCCAGCGATAGTCCCGTCTTGGAGTCCTCAGTATAGGTCTATTGCATGTGAGGATCTATTTTCAAAACAGATAACCCATGATGTCTATTGCGACACATTTTGAAGGATATACCAATCGAAACTATAAAAAAAAAAAAGTTAAAAGAAAGAGAAGATACCCTATCGCTAGGACTATGTTCAAGATTAATTACTAGGCTATTTTATAAATATTTATTATCATATTTAAATTAATGGTAATTATGTGATTTTCACGGTTAACGAATAGATACATATGAAAATATGAAAAGAGAAGGGGTTGTTTATTAATGTAAAGTAAATAAGAAAACATCTGGGCCGTTAAATCATGATTAAAATAATAGAAATTCATGCATGAAAATTTAAAAAGCACTAGCATATAAATAATATATAAAATTATTGATCCATGAATGATAAATAAAATTACTTATTATGGCCATCTTTATTGATCGTCATGGAAAACAAAGTTAGTAAATAATGATTATCTTATTTGTTTTTACTACTTATTATACTTCCGTTTTTCAATATTCCTACACTGTCTTTAATCCATGCATAATTCACGGTTTAGCACAATTTATATATTAATACTTAGGTCGCGTTTGGTTCACAGAATTTGATGGAATCTGATGGAATTGGAATTGAATTTCATTCTTTAGTGTGTTTGGTTGGTTAAAGATAAAGGAATCACATTCTGTTGGAATGTTAACATTCCCTCATTTGATGGAATCTCCATTCCTTGGGGATGGGGGAAGGAATCTCATTCCGTCCCTCACTTGAATCTTCAAAAAATCAAAAACATTCCGTCAAATTCCATTCCTTCAGATTCCAATTCCTTTGAAAGATTCCATTCCTTCCAAAAATATTCCGCGAATCAAATGCGCCCTTAATGTGTATTATAACTAAAACTTATGGTTCATTTTTTTTTTGGATTATTATTTGTAGATATAATTAAGTATCACTAAATGCTTATATTATGTAAGGACCTCGCAAAATATCTATATCATGTAATCAGTTTTCAAATTCCGAATATTAAATGTACTCGACCAATAAAAATTTTACAAGTGATGACTTATATGGTTAATTGCCACATTTACCTAGATACCATCCAATAACCGAGATCTGAACGTTCATTATTAGAGATAGATATTTGCCGATATCTTTACATTATATAGACTAGCTCGGTACCCGCGCAATGCAGGGATGGTCGTGGTGGCGACAGTGTGGTGGTGAAGGCGACTTCGAGTAAGGTAGGTTATTAATGTACATGTAAATGATGTAATTGATACTTTAAAGGATAAAGAATTGATATTGTAATTTGAGCATTATTGTTAAGGGGCAAAAAAAAAACAGAATTAACAGGGGTATTTTGGGTATAAAAATTAGTGAATTACTTTAATTTCTTAAAATAAAGTAAGCCACTTTGTTTTATAAAATTTTATAGATTATATATATTTGGTCATAGTAATTTACATCAACATGTAATTATTTTTTTTTGTTGATATTTCATATATAGGGTGATGTAAGATTTTAGTTAATTCATCGATCTTATGATATTTATTTTGTAGGTTAATATATTTAATTTGTTGTTTAGGTTGTTCTATATATGATTTATTTGTGTTAACTTATATATGATGGATTTTTTTTTCCATTAATGGACCACATTCTTAGACGATCTTCTTTGTTGTTTTAGATGTGGATCCTTCCTTCTGTTTAATGCATTATCAGTAGTATGTGGAAATGTTCCACAGTAGGTTGGCCTTTTCTGCAACTAAGTCAAGTCTTCCATTAGAACAAAAAAGACCTAAAGCGAGGACAAAAGTCTCCCAATACACCCAAAAGCGTCGCTATAAGCCCAATGCAAGGTTGTCACGATAGAGCCATCATAATAGGTTTATTGCGAGGATTATGGATATCTTTGACCAAAAAGAAAAGAAGTTGAAAAGTGCACATCACGAGAACCGTGTCCACACAACCACGCAATACAAAATTTTATCTATTACAATCGCACCAAAGTAGTTAAGGCTATTGTTTAAAAGGTTCGACCCAAGTTCCTCACGTTAAGGTTTAAGAAGACAAAGCGTGTGAAGCAATTCTTGACATATTGACATCTATTATTTCCTTCTTTTAGTCATTAGATGGTGAGTGTATTAAATGGCTAACCCTACAACTTCAAACCCTAAACCCTAAGCTACAATGTAAAAACCCTGCAAAATCTAAACCCTAAAATGCTAAATCCTAAAATGCTAAAGCCTACAGGAGGGGGACAGATGTATACGGTACGCTTAAGGGTTTAGGGTTTGAAGTCGTCGGCTAACCCTACAACTTCAAATCTTAAACCCTAAGCTACAATGTAAAAACCCTGCAAAATCTAAACCCTAAAATGCTAAAGCCTACAAGAGGTGGACGGATGTATACGGTACGCTTAAGGGTTTAGGGTTTGAAGTCGTAGCGTTAGCCGGCTAGCCCTACGACTTCAAACCCTAAGCTACAATATAAAAACCTGCAAAATCTAAACCCTAAAATTAATGCAAAATCATTTTTGATTTTATGCATACATTTTAGAAAAATGGCATTCTAAAACCCTAAACTATAAACCTTTGGGGGCTAAAAGCTAATCCGAGGGGTAGGTGTGATCACGGGGACCTGCGGCCTGTGCTTTAGTTTAGGGTTAGCTTAAACTAAACTAAAACTTAATTGCTAATCAAAGTTGATTTCACATGTATAATGTTAAAAACCAATGCAAAATCATTTTTGATTTTATGCATACATTTTATAAAAGTTGCATTCTAAAATCCTAAACTCTAAACCCTTGGGGTCTAAAAGCTAATCCGAGGGGGAGGTATGATCATGGGGGTGTTCACACTGTATGCTTAAAATCATTTTTGATTTTAAATGGGTTTCTTGGTATGTAACTCATTTTGTTTTGTCTCAATGTGCTATATGATTTTGTATAGTTTTTCCCAAAGCATGCGTAAAATCATTTTTGATTTTGAATAGGTTTTTAGACTTTATGAGTAAAATCAAAAATGATTTGGAATATTTTTTTTTAAGACATTTGGTTTGACTCAATGTGCTACACAAAATCATATATGATTTTGTATATTTTCTTGACAATGTATGCGTAAAATTATATATGATTTTGTATAAGTTTTTCACACTGTATGCATCAAATCAAAATTGTTTTGATTTTAAATACGTTTATTTGTATAGAACTCATTTGCCTTGTCTCAAAGTTATACGTAAAATCATATATGATTTTGAATAAATTTTGCATAGTGTATGCTTAAAGTCAATTATGATTTTGAATAAGTTTATTTGTACAGAAGCATATACAAAATCGTATATGATTTTTAATGTGATACACAAAGTCATATATGGTTTTGTATTGGTTTTTCACTATGTATGCGTAAAATCAATTTTGATTTTGAATAGGTTTCTTTGTATGGAAGCCATTCGCTTTTTCTCATTGTTTTACACAAAATCATAAATTTATGATTTTGTTTATTTCCTTAACAATGTATGCGTAAAATCATATATGATTCTGAATATGTTTAATGATACCGAACTCATTTGTCTTGTCTAAATGTATGAATAAAATCAAATATGATTTCGTATCAGTATTTCACACTGTATGTTTGTGATTTTAAATGGGTTCTTTTTATGGAACTCATTACGGTTTTGACTCAATGTGCTACACAAAATCATATATGATTTTGTATAGTTTTTCCCCAATGTATGCATAAAATCATTTTTGATTTTGAATAGGTTTCTTTTTATGGAACTCATTTTGCTTTTTCTCAATGTGCTATACAAAATCATTTATGATTTTCCCACTGTTAAGGTAAAATCAATTATGATTTTCAATAGCTTATTTACTAAAGGACTATATATTCATTCTATTATATACATTGTTTACAACAAATACTACATTCAGAGTTACAAAAATTGAATTAACTATTAACACTTTACAAATATATAGTGATCAAATTACAAAACACAATTTTAACAAATTCAAAATTTAGAATAAATCTATGTACAATCAAGTATGATTGGTTGTACAATCAGTAAATACGTATATAATCAAATTTGATTTATACACTTTGGTTTTGACATTTCATCAAACACTTTGTGGGCAATATTATCTATAAAAATTTTAAACAACAACCAACAATACAACTTATTATCATTTGAAAAAACAAAAATAAGAGAAAAAAAACTACATTTCATAGATAAAAAATGGTTTAAATTTGTTTATCCATTTTTTATATAAAAACATAAACTACATAAAATATCACTCTAATAATATCTAAAACATCATCTTCCATTTATTGTTGTTGCTAGTGGTTTGAGATGAAGATCCAGATTGTAGTGGTGGTGGTTGCGGTGGCGGCGGTCGGATATGGTGGTGGTGGTGGTGGTGGTCACCATCCAAAGAGGAGAAGAGAGGGAGAGAGTGTGTGTTAGTGTGTGTTTTGATCAGGAGAAAAGAGAAGAAGAGAAATGGAAGATAGGGTTATTTTTTTTAGTGTAAATTACGAATATACCCCTTCGTGTTTTATTTTTAATTAGGGGTAAATAATAATCTCAATCATTCATGGGAATGATCCAAAGGCTATAAGCCCTTGAGATCCATGGAAAATTAAGGATGTAAATGAACAAACACCTTTAAATGGTGATTATGTGATTTTCACGGTTAACAAGTAGATACATATGAGAATATGAAAAGATAAGGGGATTGAAAACATCCTGACCGTTATATCATGATTAAGATAATAGAAATTCATGCATGAAAATTTAAAAAACACAAAGTGTATAGATAAATATATAAAATTGATGCATGAATGATAAAACAAATTAATTATGGCCATCTTTATTGATCGTTATAGAAAACACAATGATTTTCATTTAGTAAAGAATGATTATCCAATTAATTTTTACTACTTGTTATACCTTCCGTTTTTCAATATACCTACGGTGGTTTTAATATCTATGCATAATTCATGACCGGTTTAGCACAATTTATATACTACTCCCTCCGTCCCATATTTCTCCGTCTCATATTAAATGTCAAATTTTGACTTGTCGAAGTCTTCTGCTTTAATCTTTGACCCAGAAAATATTTATCTATATTTTATAAAACTTCATATAAAATATATGGATGAATTGATCGAGTTTTCAATGCATTTTTCATTGATATAATTTTCGTCAACTATTATATAACACAATAAAAGATATTTATGGTTAAAGTTATAAGCAGAAGACTTAAGAAGTCAAAATTGAACATTTAATATGAGACGGAGTGAGTTACATTTATTGTGTATTATAACTAAAGTTTAAAGTTCGTTTGTTTTTATTTTTGGATTATTATTTGCGGATACAATTAAGTATGACTAAATGTCTATATTATGTAAGGATCTCCTAAAATGTGTATACCATGTAATCAGTTTTCAAATTCCGATTATTAAATGTACCCGACCAATAAAAATTTTACAAGTAACGAGTTATATGGTTAATTGCCACATTTACCTGGATACATCCAATAACCGAGATTTGAACGTTTATTATTTGACATAGATATTTTACGATACCTTACTAGCCCGATACCCACGCAATGCGGTTGTGGTCGTGGCGATGACAATGTGGTGGTGGAGGCAAAATCGAGTGGTATAGGTTATTAATTTACATGTAATTAATGTAATTGATATTTTAAAAGACTAGCACGGTACCCGCGCTAGGCGGCGGTGGTCGTGGCGGCAACGGTGTGATGGTTGGACGACGGTTGGTAGTGGAGCGGCGGTGAGTTGTGTATATAATTGATGTAAAAGGTTAATGGACATATTTTAAATGATAAAGGACTGGCAGTGTAATTTAATCATTAATGTTAAGAGGATAGTGTATATGAAAGTATTTTAAGGGGTGTTAAGTAAAAATATTACATATTTTCAACATTATCAAAAATAAAAAGGGCTATTCTTTTTATAATAAAGTATAGATAAATAATTGATAGTGTAATTTACGCATTATTGTAAAGGGGCGAAAAAAGAAAGAGATTTAATAGGGGTTTGGGTATAAAAATTACTGAATTACTTTAATTTATTAAAATAAAGTAAGCCACTTTGCTTTATAAGATCTTATATATATATATATATATAGATTGAATTACATCTAACAAGTAATAATTTTTTTTTTCTGTTGATACGTTGTATATAGGGTGATGTATGATTTTAGTTAATTCATCTTATGATATTTATTTTGTAACTTAATATAGCTAATTTGTTGTTTAGGTTGTTCTATATATGGTTTATTTGTGTTAACTTATATATGATGAAGTTTTTTTCCATTAATGGACTGTTTTAGTCAAAAATTACCTAAGATAATTTTAGAAAAAGGACTTTAGACAACTCAAGAACCGAAGATTTGTAAGTGGGGTTTGGTGTTCAAGGATCTTTAATAAAAAAGGAAAGTTTTCTTAACAAAAATTACTAAACTATTAGTTTAGGTTTAAAAAGAGTTTTAAGAAGATCTTTTAGATAGAAATACTTCGAGTAATTAAGAAAACGGTTGAAGATAACGTAAAGTAATGTAAATTAAAACTAAAGCGTTTAAGTAATGCGATAAAGAAAATGCGGTAAAGAATAATAACACCAGAATTTTGTTGACAAGGAAAAACCCTTGATCCAGTGAAGTGATCTTAGGTAAAAAATCCTGGGAGGATGCAATCGACCCTCCAGTTGTTCTCTTATTATTACTCTTGTTTGCGAACGATTACAACGAAAAGAATGAATAACAATTGAATGAGTGAATAACAATTGCTACTTAATTAAATTATGGTTGCTTGAACGATGAGTTGATTGATGATTTGCAGAATGTGTATTCTCAGTGTTGTTGGTAGTTGTTGGTGAGTGATTGATAGCATGCCCCCTTCTGCTCGTTGGCTTCTTCTATTTATAGAGCTACACGTTGAACCGTATTTCTGAAATATCCGGGATCTCCCTGAACTTTCTCTCTACACCGAAGAAATGGCACATATGACCGTTATGAGTGATTCTTCATCAAGTAAATCTGTTGTCAAGTCCGATTCTCGTGGAGGAAATGATAGACTATCCATTGTAACACATTTTCTTTGTGTAACACGTCTTTGACTTTAGTCCTGCAAATAATATCTGACACGCTGGACATATATTGGTTAGTAGAATCATAGATCTTGAAGATATCAAGATCCCATTGTATCATGATAATATTGTTTTGTAATCTGGGTTTCTTATTCTAATAGGATCAAGGATCCTTTAACAGTACACAGTATTACGTATTTATCCTAGAAGGACTTAAGTACAATTTTTATTCAGGATCCTAATAGTGAAAATTTTACCCCAAACAATTGTCCCCAAAACTTATTTTTCATTGTAAATAAAGATAAGTTTCTTATTCTTTCAGCAGTCAATCGAAAGTCAAGGGGTAAAATTTGTACTGATGGGACTTTTACAACTACCAATATTTACTTTCTCATATAAGGCGATAGTTTTCTCTTTTTCCGGTATTATCTTCCGCTATTATCTCCAAACCCTAAAGGTTAGTTTTTCTTTCTCCTTTCAATCTTTCAGTTCTTTCTCTATTTTATATTAGTTTATTAAACTATGCCTCGTATATCTTCTTCCCGTTCCTCAATCAAAATAAGTAAAGATTTCAACCCTACTTATATAGCCAAAGACCCTAGCAAATGTTCGTTTACTGACAATGATATCGAAAGGATTAAGGGTTATTTTCCTAAAGATACTGAATTTAGGGCTTTCGATCCTACCCTTACTTCCGACATGCAGTCAGATCTATGGATCTGTTATCCTGGATTTCTCTTTGAAAACCTAAAATTATCATTCCCTTTCCCTAAATTGTATGAACAATTTTTCAAGTTTTCAAAGTTAGTGTATCCTCAAGCTATGCCTATGCTATGGAGAACCCTTTACGTTTTAAACAAGCTTGTTAAAGATAAAAAGGTTGATTTTAAGATATCAGATTTTCCCTTAGCATATAATTTACAAACTTTTGGTCCGGGTTACTATATGCTTAAGGCTCCTAGCAAGAATGAGAGATTGATTTTGGGGTTACTCAGAATGACCCATTATGGAAAAGTAGATTTTTCTATGTTTCAAAAAAGTCTCTTCCTAAAGGAACCTATCTACCTATGATTTTTCTATTTTTCTATGTTTCAAAAAAGTCTCTTCCTAGATATTTCTATGTTTCAAAAAAGTCTCTTCCTAAAGTCTCTTCCTAAAGGAACCTATCTACATACGGAAAAGGGTAGGGACTCATTTTTCCCCTTTTCTTTCTCATTTTAGTTTAACAATGATTTGTTCCTAACCGGATATTTTACAGCTAATCTTGACGGGTTTCCCACAAGCGGTCATTTGGGAGAAGCTAGAATTGGCAGTATATTGTCTTTCTCAACAGGACTCAGAACCTTTCATACTTTGCCAGAATCTCCTAAAACTTCTAGTTCCGATCAAATTGTCAGCATGTCGAGTGAGTTTCTACTAGAATTTCTATAGTCTGTTTTAAATTTAAAACTAATCCTCCCCTTATTCCTACAGATTCTGGGCTCTTTGACTATGATGATATTGTTGGTAACATTGGAGATATCAAGCCAGATTCTACTGACCAAAGTAAGACTAATTCTTGGAACGCCACCAAGTCATCCAAACGTGCTAGAACTACTCGCTCAAACCCAAACCCAGAAGTAGACAACTTGACCCAAACTGTGAATCCTACTCCTATTGCTCAGATTTCTCCTAACATTACTCTCAATGTTGCTCTTGACCAGGCTGCAATGGTGAGTCATTATCTTTTGTCACTCTTGCTCCTTTTTCTAAGAAATTTTTGTAATTATTACTTTTTCTTCTTAGTTATTGAAAACCATTCAAGACAAAGTCGCAGAGGAAAGCCAGAAGATGGCTAAATTATTGGAAGAAAAGAAATCAATGGCATCAGATGTTAAAAGTTTGAAGGCTGAACTGAAGAAACTCAAGATGGACAATATCAATTTGACTGCTAGTCGTGATCACTTTATGGCATTGGCGCAAGAAGTTGAAAAGAAAATTGGCTACAAAGTTAGGGAGGCGTTAGATATTTAGAAAAAGGTGTATAAAGATACTGCTTCTTGTGTCGTTCTTAAAGCTCAAATTGCCATGGCTTCTGAAGCAGAGGAAGAAGGTTTCCAAAGTGAAAAATGGAAAGTGGCAGAATGGAAAGAGAAGTTAGGTTGGTTGGAGAAAAAGAATCAGAAGTCATCTGTAAGTGCACGTCTATGTCGATAGCAGTCTAGATTGTTTGGGCTTATATTGTAATATGTCTTTGTCATGTGATTGTCATTAATGAACTTTGTATTATGCATAGAATACTAGATTAACTTTGAGTATTGAATGTATAATGATATTCTGCTAAGGAAATACGACCTCGTAATTGCAGGGTCAATTACGAGCTGGCTTATAGGAATACGACCCAGTATTTGCAGGGCCAAATACGAGGCTAGAGCACAATTACGAGGTCGTAATTGAGTCGAGCTGGGCTCTGAAATACGACATCGACGTGCTGAAGCCTTTTGGGTGTTTCCTATAAATACCAGAACCCTAACAGAGTTTAGGATCGAACATTTGTCGAATTATCAAGCATATTTGTGCAGGTTAATAGGTCAAAGGTCGTTCTTCTAGCCCGAAGAACATCTGCGAGACAGCAGGTGATCTAGGGGTTTCGTTGTAAATCACCACGTTATAGAGAGGGATTCCGCACCTCTGGATAACGGGATCAAACTATTAACGATTCGCGTCAAGGGGACTTACATCATATGAGTCTAAAGAGGAGAGATCTGACAAACTTGCAATTTTGAACAAAGAAGATGATCAATCCAAACCAGTGGAGGTTTCATAGGGTGGAACGGAAAAGAAGGACGAGGAAACTGCTGAAGGACAAGATGTGGAGCAGAATGTGGAACAAATGAATGAAGATTAGGCCCTTGTTTCTATGTTATGAATAATATTTCAGTTTCTTCTAGGAATGTGGTTTGTACTCAAAACAATTTCGATGGGGGTTAACTAACCTGGAATGGTTAGTTCTTGTGGTGTAATATGGTTTATGTAGGCCATTTTGGACTTATGCTATAATAATTTTCTAATTCCTAGTTTTCACTAACTGTCCCCAGTATTTAGGAATTTTTTGAAATATGGTTGAGATATTTTAGGGATCTTGGCTTATTTATGTCTAGAACCCTTTTGGAATTTATTATCTATCTCACCCTAAATATGGATCGTTCTAAAGCGGTTGACATTCCTAATACAATTTCTAGGCAATCCAAATAAAGTCATGATGATATTTTTCCTAAGAATCTCAGCGAAATCAAAGAAGAATTTGATTCATTAAGTTTTATTTTTTACTTCTCTATTTAGATTATTTCTAAAACTTTTGATTGTTTTATTTCATATTCTAGAAACTAAAACAAATGATTAACTGCTACGAACATCAACTATGAGACAAGGATTTGACCATTGCTCGTCTATGTAAACTTTCTATTATTCGAAAGGAGGCATTAAGTGATGCATTAGAAGAGATATCTAAGGCTAAGTCCAAACTACATGAGAATATCGTTTAAGTATCATGCAGAACATGAGGCATTACTAAGAGCCTATCATACAGATATTGCTATTCAAGTCCTAGAAGCCAAACTATTGATGGCAGTAGAGGCTAATACTATGGGTTTTGAAAATCCTAATTGGGATGTTACCAAGTGGAGTGATTCACTGTTGAAATTAGAAGATTCATTTACGAAATAAGCATTTGCTAGCAAATTAGAACAATATAGAAAATCTTTGCAATTATTCTAAATTGTGTACCTTCCTTTTTTCAAGAATAGCGTTTGCACTTTTAATAAAGCACTTCAATTTCCGCATCTCCTCTTTATGATCCTGCATTTATGAGATATCCTCCAAACAACATCTAAGCGAATAGTTTTACGATACCTCGTAATTAATGCTTCTTACACGCTTTGATTGAATAGTTAGCGTTCAGCGTGTCGATTCATTTTGCTTGTTCTACTTATTTATATCTAAGATAACAAGGCTTCACACATAGAATTTCATGCCTAGAAATCATAACAAAATTATTTTTTCTTTCTCTATCAATATCTATAACAATTCAATGGAAGGGGAATCATCTTTTGGTCGTAAAACTCCTAAGAGGCTTAGAGATCAGTCTATTTCTATAAGTATTTCACTTGACCATGTATTTTAATTTCATATCAATTTCTAAAAAGTTTTTATTTCATCTTTGCAGCTTATCGAAAAACTGTCTAATGCTTATGAAACAGAAATCAGGTGTAAGGATGAAACGATTAGAAGTGCTAATCGGCTTTTGAATTCAATTATGGATACTAGAAATCAAACTCTAAGAGAAATGGAAAGTTTGAAGAAAGAACTTAACGATACCAGGGCAGAGTTCAGTAATTTGAAAAACTTCTTGAGTTGGTTGAAAGTCAAATATCCTCAGATATTTGGGGAGAATGTATCATTTAGAGAAAGCAAAGCAGGGACTGATGTCAAACCTCCTTTCCATGATCTACACAATAGGATGCCCTTCCCCTGTTCTAGTAACAATTCATAAGTTCCATGATATTAAGTCAAGATTTTTGATCTCATACCTCTTTTCTTGATTGATCACTATGTGGATCTCTTGGTTTTTTCCTTGTTTTTGTTTCCTGTATGAAGACATTGATCCCAGCAAACGATAATTAATCTAATCATTATTTTTTTGGCCAAAGTTTAATCGTTTGAAACTTAATAGAGAGATTATCCCTATTCTTTAAGGTGACCGTTTATGATCACGAGCCAAATGAGTTGATTGTAAATTAATCAACCGTTTTAAAATTCTTAACCACGAGGGTTTCCCATAATTAAGAATTTATAACGTGCGACCCGGGCGAAATGAGGTGTAATGTTAACCCCGATGTTTGAGAAGGTGAGCCCTTCAACCTAGGATTGAAATTTTTGTTCAACCCACTGTAATCCGTTTGTAGGATCTTAGACTTATGTAAAGTTGTCTCGACTTAGGATTTGTACCTTGGGTAGCAGCTTATGATCTTTGTTTTGTTAGGATCTTGTACGTTGTTGATCCTGAATGTTGATGATCCTGCACTAGAATGTCAAGACAAAACACAGCTAGAATAGACACTACCCCTTTTGGTTAATGCCACTCCGATGCTCACATTAGTATTGCTGTTATAGTGATTAGAATAATAACTTTCTATTGATAGTAAGCTTTGAGATGGATTGCATTCCATGCTCTTGGAATCATTCTACCTTTTGGGTATTGGAACCGTTAGGATCCTCACCTGTTTGTGTTTTGCTTTGCTCTTGGAATCATTCTACCTTTTAGGTATTGGAACCGTTAGGATCCTCACCTGTTTGTGTTTTGCTTTGGAAATCATTTTTTGCCAGTGTCCAATTTTTGTTAGGAAGTATTTATCTAACAAACCTTCGTGTATTAATCTCCATAATTCATAATTAAACGCTACGCATTCTTTAGTTTCGTGACCAAAAACTCCATGAAAAATACACCATTTAGTTCTTTCAGTATAAAACTTTATGGGTATTGTTTTTGGCCAATTAACCTTGTCCCCCAGACCTTTCATTATTGTTATAAGTCCGTCATATCGGTGGTAAAATGATAATTAGAAAATTGTAAATATTTTCAACGTTTTTACCTTTGTTTGCCATACCTAAATCTTTTTGGATTTTGCTAAGTGGCTTAGCTTTCAACAAATTCTTTTTGACTTTTAGCATTGACTCCTTTTTGTCTCCAAAGCCTGCCGAGTAATTCTTCACCGAATCGTTTGATTTTTGAACTAATTTTTCCATTGATTCGTCAACTCGATCAAAATACCTCTTCTATACAACAGCTAGATAAAGATCTACAGAAGGTATGCCTTCAGTATTCCCTTTCAAGGTCTAAAGAGTTTAGGTTTAAAAAGAGTTTTAAGAAGATCTTTGAGATGGAAATACTTCGAGTAATTAAGAAAACGGTTGAAGATAACGTAAAGTAATGCAGCTTAAAACTAAAGCGTTTAAGTAATGCGATAAAGAATAATAACACCAGAATTTTGTTGACGAGGAAAAACCCTTGATCAAGTTAAGTGATCTTAGGTAAAAAATCCCGGGAGGATGCAATCAACCCTCCAGCTGTTCTCTTATTATTACTCTTGTTTGCGAACGATTACAACGAAAAGAATGAATAACAATTGAATGAGTGAATAACAATTGCTACTTAATTAAATTATGGTTGCTTGAACGATGAGTTGATTGATGATTTGCAGAATGTGTATTCTTTCAGTGTTGTTGATGAGTGATTGATAGCATGCCCCCTTCTACTTGTTGGCTTCTTTTATTTATAGAGCTAGACGTTGAACCATATTTCTAAAATATCCGGGATCTCCCTGAACTTTCTCTCTACACTGAAGAAATGGCACATATGACCGTTATGAGTGATTCTTCATCAAGTAAATCTGTTGTCAAGTCCAATTCTCGTGGAGGAAATGATAGACTATCCGTTGTAACACGTTTTCTTTCTGTAACACGTCTTTGACTTTAGTCCTGCAAATGATATCTGACACACTTGACATATATTTGTTAGTAGAATCACAGACCTTGAAGATATCAAGATCCCATTGTATCATGATAATACTGTTATGTAATATGGGGTTCTTATTCTTATAGGATCAAGGATCCTTTAACAGTGCACAGTATTACGTATTTATCCTAGAAGGACTTAAGTACAATTTTTATTCAAGATCCTAATAGTGAAAATTCTACCCCAAACATGGACCACTTTCTTCGAGGATATCTTTTTCGTTGTTTTGGATATGGATCCTTCCTTCTGTTTAATGCATGATCAGTATGTGGAAATGTACCACAGTAAGTTGGCATTTTCTGTAACTAAGTCAAGTCTTCGATTACAACAAAAATGACCTAAAGCGAGGACAAAAGTCTCCCAATACACCCAAGAGCGTCGCTATAGGCCCAATGCAAGGTTGTCACGATAGAGCCATCAGTATAGTTCTATTGTGAGGATTATGGATATCTTTGACCAAAAAGAAAAGAAGTTGAAAAGTCCACATCACGAGAAGTGTGTCCATGCAACCACCCAATATGAAGATCTATTACAATCGCACCAAGGGTCAAGCAGTAACGAATCTAGGATTTTAACTTACGTAGGTCCTTGAACGACTTAGTTGAGGTAGAAAAATGAAACGGGTCGAAGCGACCTATTAGATCAATATACTAACATACAAACTTGAATTCGATATAGCCAGGGGAAGTTTTACTATTGTTTAATAATGCATACATTAACATACACTATCCATGGTTGTTTTTGAGAATGTGAAAAAGTTTAGGTTCCCACCGGCTCATATAAAAAATAGGCCCTTAAAATACTGCTTGTAATTTTTATAAATCAAATGAATAATGAGTTGATGTTCATATGTGAATATATTAATTCACATTATTATCAAATTATATTTATAATTACTTATGTTTATATGTGAATAGTTATTATATGAATCCTAGCCTATATACATGATTGTACGCATTAATTGATGTAACTACAACAACGCTTTATAAAATCAAATATAATATCAAAAGTTTATATAAATAATCTAACTTAAAATGTTAAATGTTCCTCGGCTAAACTCAATAGTTCAATCATAATATTGAAATTAAAAAGGAGGTAAGTGTAATATTTGAAACATATATAACTATTCTGAATATTTGAAAATTTTAAATAGTCTAAGGTTTTAAATGAAAATTGTTAATAATACTGTAGAATAATAATAAAAATACAGCAACTTTGAATTTGACCATACAAGTCATATATTATCTTCTTCCTGTACCTTCCTTCTCCTTCGTCCTTCTTCATAAGTCAGCCGGAAAACCTTTTGTTTTCATTTCCGGTAACATAAGCAAAATATCAACAGAATTTTTATCTCCATATATATAAGAACAGGATGTGAAGGTAGGTCCTAATTAAAATTATAACTAAGTCCTCGAAAAATTTATCACATAATCTCTATAATTTTTTCGAAATTGGGGTCAAGTAGTGGAGGCTATTGTTTAAGTGGTACGACCCAAGCTCCTCACGTTAAGGTTTAAGAAGACAAGGCTTGTGAAGCAATTCTTGACATATTGGCAGTTTGGCACCTATTTTTTTTTTTACTTAGATGCTGAGTGTATTAACTGACTGGAATGTATAGACGACTATATATATTAATTAAAAATTAAAAATAGTTAATTAACGGTTATTTTTGTTTATTAAATAAAAAAGAAAAAATTAAATTTTGGAATGTGGATCCCTATTTTGGTTTATGCATTAGTAGCATGTTGAAAATGTTACACAAGAAGTTGGATTTTTGTCCAATAAGGCAAATAATGCATTACAACAAAAAGATTTATGGTGAGGACAAAAGTCCTCATGATAGATGCTATAATCTTCCTTATAGCCAACCCATATATCTATACTATCTTATAATAATTATCATTTTTTCTCTCATAAAAGTGTTAGATGTAAAATTACCACTTTACCCTTGATTAATTAATTTACATCATCAATTCCTTATCTTTTAATATATCTTCACTATATCTTTACATCAATTACTTACACCCACCACCAACAATAGTTCGTCACCACCACGACCGCCGTCACCACCACCCGTCGTCGTCATGACCAAACCGTCGCCGCATCGCGCGGGTACAATGCTAGTATATATATAGGAAAAGTGAGTATATGGTTGTTTCCCATCTAAGCTTAGATGGGAACCCCTTACATACAAATATTTTATTATTTGTTTGAATTTAAAACAAATACATGCCCCCATGATTTTCATGATTATAAAAAACAAATGTGAGGGTTCCCCATCTAAGCTTAGATGGGGAACAACCTCATACTCACTTTTCCCATATATATATATACATATATATGTCTCGAAGCGAAATATCTACTCTAAAAATCTCTAGTGATATACCAATTGTCTTCAATTCACCGGTGTTGCTGCTAATGCTATATTGCTTTTGGTCTTGATCGATCAACACCTGAAGTAAGTTAATTAAGCTCTTTTCAATATCATAATAGTAGAGTACATAATATGAAGCCTACTCTTGTGTTTTTACTGCTATATATAATTCTTATGAATGGTGGAGTTTTTACTCGTGGGCTCAAGGAAGATGCCAACATAACCGTATCGAGTTCCTGCATTGAAAAGGAGAGGCAAGCGCTATTGATTCTTAAAAACCACCTTGATGATGTCTTTGGATTTCTTCATAATTGGGGAAGCGAAGAAAAAAAGAAGGATTGCTGCCAATGGGTGGGCGTTGATTGTAACCACACTCGGCATGTGATCATACTTGATCTTTCTGATAAAGGTTTAAGTGGATCCATGTCTACTTCCCTTGGAGATTTGACTAATCTTATGTATTTAAACCTCCGTAGCAACAATCTAACTGGAAACTTGCCCAGTACTGTGGGTCAGCTTTTATATCTTGATTATCTTGACGTTAGTAACAATTCTCTCAATGGAAACATACCTGACTTCACGGGATGTCCATCTTTGGCAATCTTAGACCTCTCTAGTAATGATTTTACTAGAAACTTACCCACGAGTGTGAATCAACTTCTAAATCTTGTTGCTGTTAATGTTAGTCACAATTCTTTGAATGGAAACATACCTGACTTCACAGGATATCCATCCCTGTACACCTTAGACCTCTCAAGTAATAATTTTACTGGGGACTTGCCCGAGAGTATAGGCAAACTAACAAATCTTCGTTATCTTTACGTTAATAACAACTCTTTTAACGGAAATATCCCTGACTTCACCGGATGTCCATTGATGTCAGCCTTAGACCTGTCTGAAAATAATTTAACTGGGCACTTGCCCATCAGTGTGGGACAGCTTTCAAATCTTGATTATCTTGATGCTTCATCCAACTCCCTTAATGGTGTAATCTCGGACCTTCATTTTCAAAATCTCACCCTGTTAACTTATTTGGATTTGTCTTTCAATTCTTTTTTGCTTGAGTTGACGTCCATTCCTTCTCAAGTGGAGACAATAAAATTGCAATCCTGCAAGTTAGGACCTCATTTCCCTATCTGGCTCAAAACTCAACATATGTTTACATATCTCGATATTTCAAGTGCTGGAATATCACATAGAATTCCTTCATGGTTCTGGGATCACCTACCATCTAGATTGAATTTTCTTAACATCTCTTCAAATGAGATAAAAGATGTGATACCAGATATAAAGGTAGACTTCGATGAATATCCTGGAATAGATTTGAGTGACAATCAATTTGTAGGTACTGCACCACTTTTTCCTTCTAAACTTGCCGCATTACTCCTTTCTGGAAACAAGCTCTCCGGAAACATCTCTTTCTTGTGCCAAATTGACAAGGCAATAACTTTGATTGACCTCTCAAACAATTCGTTCACAGGGAACCTTCCTGATTGCTGGTCGAAATTTCAAAACAACTTAACAATTCTTAATCTATCCAATAACAAATTGTCTGGAAAAATTCCTTCTTCTTTGGGAAACTTATCTCGCCTCGAGGCATTGTATTTGCGAAACAACACCTTTATTGGTGAACTTCCACTGTCCTTGAGTAACTGCACAAAACTAAGGTTTGTAGATCTTGGGGAAAACAACTTATCTGGCATGATACCTGCATGGATAGGGGAAAGACTAACCGATTTATATGTTCTTGTTCTACGATCCAATAGATTCTTAGGTACGCTACCTACGCAAGTATGTTGGTTGTATAAACTTCAATTTCTTGACCTTTCTGAGAACAAATTATCAGGCAACATTCCTGAATGTGTTGGTAACCTTACAGCTATGTTCACGAAACCGTTTGGGTATGACATGTGTACCCATTTTTATTCGTCATATGCTACTACTAAATATGTCTATGGGCGAAGTGAATACACAAATATGGCAGGGGCAATATATCGCTCACTTCAACCCAATTCCGGAGAGACCATCATAGAAGCTACAGAAGAAGGTCTATTCACTGACATAGCATTGGTTGCATGGAAAGGAAAACTTCGTGAGTTTGGAAGAAGTATTCTGGTGCTACTTAAGAGCATTGATCTTTCAAACAACAACTTTTCTGGAATACTCCCCAATAAGATCACTAATCTTACTGAATTGGTGTCGTTAAATTTGTCTGGTAACAAATTTCACGGACAAGTCCCAAAAGATATCGGGAAGTTAAAATCACTTGAATTTCTTGACTTGTCACGCAATGAATTCTCCGGAAGTATTCCCTTGAGCTTGTCATGGGTAGATTCTTTAGGTTATCTTGACCTCTCAAACAATAACTTCTCAGGAAAAATCCCACTTGACAATGGGGATAAACTTCAAAGCTTCAATTCTTCCTCCTATAGTGGTAACCCTCTACTGTGTGGACTTCCACTAACGCTAGAATGCGGGGTTATACATGATCATGGAAAGCATGAAGATGAAGAAGAAGAAGAAGAAGAAGAAAGTGAAGTTTGGAAATCGTATTACATAGGAATAGGTGTTGGATTTGCTGTTGGATTTTGGGGAATTTGTGGTGCTGTGTTTCTCAATCGCCGATGTAGACATTTCCTGTTTGTATCATTGAGCCATGTAAAGGATTGGATATACGTAACAATGGTTGTGTATCTTTGGAAGCTTAAAAGGTAAATGCGTCTACTTCCAGTTAGTTTATTTACAAACTTAATCATTGATAGTGATAAATAGGATGAGATTTCGGGTAGTACAGCTGAGTAACTTGCACGTCCGCAGCCCAAACTGACCCTGTAAATGGATGGAAAGCCATGTTTTTTCTTATATATATACATTTATAATCACTTCGTTATTAGTGCACTACATTCATATGCAATCTCGTAATTACACACCAGCATTGCTTTGTTAATTGTTATTATCTGTTTATGATTTTGTCATATGATTATTTATTCATTTTGCAGGCTTTAGGGGTAAACTAGATTTATAAGGAATTTCACATACTACCGAAGATTGAATTATCATAATGTACACTAGATTCATAGGGAATCTCATACTTCATAATGTAGTAGATCAAATTATCATAATGTATATAAGATTCATAAGGAATCTCAACTTCATACTCTAGTAGATCAAATATCATAATGTATACTAGATTCATAAGGAATCTCATACTTATTCTCAGTTATCATATAGTAAAGACTAAAGAATTTTAATTTGATAGTCTATCTACTTCTAGAGGTTGTTTCTTACTATCAAACGTTTGTACATTACAGAATATAACCGCACCGCTGGTCTTTCTTATAACTTAATTTCTAAATACGTTTAAGGTTTGAAAAGGTCTTGTTTCACAAAATTCTGGGTGATTTTACTTCTATTTACATGGTGCAACAATATTTCCCGGATCATTGTTATATCTGATTCACAAAGTGAAATGAGCAGTGTAGAAATCAATCGTTAATAAAACAATTACATTTTTCATACGGTAATGTAGTATCTAGTCAACCTCAGATATCATCAAATCATTCGGGCAAAAGTAGAGCAAGTACGCACCCAATGCCGTCTTCTACGGGTTTGGGTCCCAATACTTCGACGGTGTATGGGGAGGTTAAGATGTAGACATAGTTACCCCTACCACAACGGTGTAAAGAGATTGCTGTCAGATTCTATCTAAGATAGAAAGGGAACTTCAACCTTGCAAGTCATTTCTCAAACTTGCTCCTGCATTTTTTGTGTGTAATCTGGCAGGAATTAGTTTGTTTGGACTGCAGAATGGTAGCGGTTAAGAATTACATTTTCACCATTAACTAATGACGCCATTTTTATAAAAAAAAAAAAGAAATGGACCGGCTCGTCGGTTCTCCACAGCTTCTAAAGAACCTTCTGTAGTTCCATGGATCTCTCCTCTTAATTACATAAGAGCCAGGTCACCAAAACCCGACCCTCCAAAAGAACCTTTAGCAGAAGCCCCTAAAAGATCCAAGTATATTTTTCACGAGTCAGCTATCGATCACGTTGATCAAACGTGAAAAAAATCCGCGTTGTGTTCTGAAAATCATGGTAGCTACTCAAAAGGGTTTTAGTCATAACCACCCTACTTACGCTGTTACACTACATAAGCTTGGCCGCTTAAAGAAATATGAAGATGTCGATTCTGTTCTTCATGAAATGAACTATGAAACTTGCAAGTTTCATGAAAGTATATTTCTTGATCTCATGACTCATTTTTCAAAGTCTTTACTTCATGAAAGGGTTGTTGAGATGTCTATTGCAATCCAACCTATTGTTCATGAAAAACCGTCCCTAAAAGCTGTTAGCAAATGTCTTGGCCAATAAGGATTTAATGAAATGAAAGGTGTGGGGTTACAACCATATTGGCTACACCATTTTGATCAATTGTTTGTGTAGAGCTGGTGAAATTGATGAAGCGATCGGGTTTCTCAAAGAAATGGAAGTACAAGCTTGTAAAGGCGACACCATTACTTATAATACTTGTGGGACTTTGTAGATATGATAGAACATATGAAACTCTTGAAATGTTACAAAAGTTGCCTTATGAAGGTGTTTATTGATAAGTCAAGCTATAGAATTGTCTTGAATTCTATTGTCAAGTTAGGGGATTTGCGCGTAGAAGGCAACTGAGTTGGTACGTAGGTGTGATGGCGAGTAGAGGATTTGTGTCCCATTTTGCTACGTCGAGTGAGCTTTTGGTTAATCTTTGTGAAGGGGGAAAGGCTGTTGATGCAGCCATGGTATTGGTTGTGTTGGTGCAAATGGGGTTCAACCCCGAACCAAGAGTATGGAGTCAGCTTATTGAGGTAATGTGTAGGGAAAGAAGGTTGCTTGCAACATTTGAACTTCTTGATGTATTAGTAAGAGAAAGTAAGAATTGTTGAAACGGATATGAACTAACAATTTTTGAAAATGTGTTTCTTTTTGTCAGCACTTTTCATGGGTATGTTTTTTTTTTCTTCTTCTTTATAGAATTATAGCCCTCTTCTGGGTTTATTTTTTTAAGGTAATCCACATATAGTGTTTCATGTTGCTGTTTCACACGATTTACACCAATATATAAGAAAGATACAGGAGATTCTTGCAATCAAGTGACTGAAAACCAATTTTAAAAACAAGTAGCATATAAAGAGACTTGCATCAATGGTGAAATTGAGAAGGAAGAAATAAACACGAAATGAAGAATTCATTTCGTGTTCTCAATTACTCGTAGCCCTCCTAAGTTATGTCGAAAGCACCAAAATCAAATCCAAAGGTGAACTGATGCCCTAAATGCTCAACACCTTAGCATTCGGCTCAAAGATGAGATTTCGAATATACTAAGCTCATCTAACAAAAGGGATTCAAGAAATCGTAAAACTCAGCGAGTTGATCCGAGTACTCGCTACAAGGCAAGGCGCCTAGTCGACCCGAGTCATTCGACTAATCCGAGTACTCCCCGAGTTGGCCGCTTTGACCTCCCGAGTACTCACAACTCACTAGTCGGTCGACTTGGGAACATCTAGCGACATTCACAAAGTTAATTGCGTTATATCATTTTTCTAAGTTTGTTACATTTTTAAAGTTATCCTATGCTACTACATAGTATTACTCACCTAATAAATTGCATAATATTTCTGAAAACATGTTATAAAGTTTACATGTTATTTTGGACAATAAACGTAATATTTTCCCGGGCAAAGTGCAGGGATATACCTCGTATGTATATCGTTTTTTGTGCACTCCTCTCTTTTAGTGAAAATAGTCCTTGTCGTTAAATATTTTGAAGTAAAGGTCATATCATCAAAAAAATTCTAACTAGCGCTAATGGTTGTTAGGTTCTCTTTGGGTGTTTACGAAAATTACATAACACCTGTAAATGAGGTCCCCGTAAGGTTATTTTCTCTAGCGGGTGTTAATAATCATTATATGTTATTTGAGTGTTTAACGAGAGTTACAAGAGTTGTTGCAAATCTGGTCTATTTTTCTAAAGGGTGTTAGAG
This sequence comes from Erigeron canadensis, assembly GCF_010389155.1. Lineage (NCBI taxonomy): Eukaryota > Viridiplantae > Streptophyta > Magnoliopsida > Asterales > Asteraceae > Erigeron > Erigeron canadensis. The sequence continues at coordinate 22,986,779 of NC_057762.1, read as the reverse complement.
TATATAGTATTCGTGTTAACTTGGTATTGTGTATTGGTTTCCCAATTTAACTAAAAGGCGTACGTTCGTTTTTTTGTTTTACGTTTTTATTTTTATTTTATACTTTTAACTAAAATTGTCGTTCTCTTAGTAATTTTTGACTTTTTACAACTTATTCTACGACTTAAGTTCGTATACGCGTTCATGTGTCTTTTGCTTTCTACAACAATTTGTATGGTATTTTTTTTTTTTATTTCTTTGTGTGTTTCACATATAATTGTATACTATTAGTATGTTTCATCTTTCTTTTTCGGTTTATTCACATTTTTATTTGTCTTTTATTTTTCTCAATTAATCATATATAGTTGTTACATGATTAACATTCAAATTTTTATTTTTTTATTTTTTAGTTTTACGTTTATATGCAACAATACATTTTTAGACATGTGTTAAATAAAAAACAAACGAATGTGTCTCCCACCTGTATAAGATCTTTGACAACATTTTGTCACCAGAACAACGCTTGGGTAATATAACTAGTTGTTATCATATACACAATAACTTTTAATTAAAAAATACGTGGGTTTGTTTTATATTTTAATCATAACTTAAAATATATATCTTGTTTTATTAAACTGACAAATAAAGAACCAAAAATTTTAAAAATAAATAATATATATACACTATATATATGATTGTTAAAAGATAGAAAAAATTAACAATGAAATATGTTCATTTTTCTCTTTTCCATTGTAGTAAAATCATATATTTATCCATTCCCTTTTTCATAAAAAAAAAAGTTTAATTATCGGGGAAGTGTAAATAATTTTTACACTTTTTTATTATGTAAATGTAACTTTTATTTGATTCATTACATATAATTAACCCGTTAAACTGGGTGTTTAATATAAAAAGTTTACATGTAAAATACCAAACCAAACAAAAACACAAAACCCACCCCAACCAATTCACCCTTCTTTTCGCCGTCAAATATATCTGGCCAATAACAAAAGCCCGGTCACCGGAACACACACACACATATGGGAAAAGGAAAACAAAGAAAAGGGAAAAAACAAGAAGCAGAGCTATTAAGCACATTAGATGACTTCACAAGCAAAGAAAACTGGGATAAGTTCTTCAGTATAAAAGGCACTGACGACCCTTTTGAGTGGTACGCTGAGTGGCCTCAGCTCCATCATTTACTTGTTTCCGAAATCCTCGGAGAAGAAAAAAACAGTACTCGGGTGGTCTCAGAGGTTCAGATTCTGGTACCTGGGTGTGGGAATTCAAGGCTCTCCGAACATTTATACGATGATGCAGGGTTTAAGAGTATAACTAACATTGATTTTTCTAAAGTTGTCATTGCTGATATGTTGAAGAGGAATCTCAGGTCTCGCCCTTGTATGCGTTGGCGGGTCATGGATATGACTGCTATGCAGGTATCATCACTAATCCAAAATGTCAATTTAGAGGGTGTTTGTGATTGCGTTTTGAGCTGATTATCTGATTATTGCGTTTGTATAATGCAAATAATGGAAAAATGTTTCTGTCAAAATAAGTGATTATATGCCTTTAACTAGCGAGAAAACACAGTTTTGGAAAAGCGGGTAGGGATATGCTTTTTCAAAACGTAGTTTTTAGACGCATAATCTATTTTATAAACACAAACACAATGTCTGGCAACATGGTCAACATATACACTGATGACGGGCAAATCATGATATAATTAAGTTGTTATGAATTCTATAAAATATATTGAATTACAAAAAACTTTACCCACAAGTCTAAAAAAGGGACTATTAAGCAGATTATATTTTAACTTAATGACATGTTAGGCTAATAGGAGGTTCGCTCCTCTAAGACAATAAACATATGAGGTTTCCCTGTTCAAGTTACCCATGGAGGGCAAGTCTGATTCAGATGTATGCGGCCTAACTGGGCTAACCCTGTTATCATTTACGAATACTTCCCCCGACCACCCATAGGATTTTTATCTAGTGAGATTCGAATCTTGGACCTTGTGAGGACAGTAATGTCTGACCACTATAGCACCTTGTTGGTGGTTTCACTCTCTAAGGCAATGCAGTTCTTTAATATCATAAAAGAACATTTTTTTTGTCTCTGATTGCTGCTGTTTCCAGTTTGCAGATAAATCATTTGATGTTGTTCTTGATAAGGGAGGATTAGATGCTTTAATGGAGCCTGCGCTTGGCCCTATGCTTGGGAATCGATATGTATCAGAGGTCTCTTGGAGTCTATTTTAAGTATAAGCTTCCAAATAATATATTTCTTTGTTGTGTGTTCCATAAAAGTGGATGCTGCCTAACTGATAATATGTGAATTAACACTCGGTTTTTAATGCCAGGTAAAGAGGGTACTAAAAGAAGGTGGAAAGTTTATATGTCTAACTCTTGCAGAATCTCATGTTTTAGGTATCGTTTCACATAGATTCCTTTTTTGTGTTGAATTTTGCAATTCTTGAACTTACACCTTTCATCGCAAAACTTTTTTTTTTAATCACTTGAGAAATTTGAATAGCTTTTTATCACCTTGTGGTCTTAGTTATTACACTTCAATTTCTCTGTGTTCTTTTAGGCATGTTTTTCCCCAAGTTCCGGTATGGGTGGAAGATCAGTATTCATGTATTGCCTCAAAAACCATCTAAGAGGTCAGATTTAAGAACTTTTATGTTGGTTGCTGAGAAAGCAAATCCCACTGTTCTGCAGATGGTATTGACGTCTTTCTATCGTGATACACTTGGAAGTGGTGATCAGGTACACAAATCTTTTGTATTCATAGAGTATATTTTGTTGTAATATTTGACATTAAAGTACTACATATATATATATATATATAGGCCAGTGGGATGTTTGAAGCACTTGAAACTGAGAACAAAGTTCGAGCAAAGTGGTCCAGTGGTAATGATATATTGTACTCACTTGAAGACCTAAAAATAGGAGTCAAAGGGGATCTTTCAGAACTTAGTCCTGGTCGTCGGATACAACTTACTTTAGGAGAACCTGGCGAGTCTCGCTTCTGCTACAAAACTGTACTTCTAGATGCTAAGCAAAACTCTGATGATTTTTTATATAATTGCGGTGTCTTTTTTGTGCCCAAGGTCAGTCTTTCATCTTACATCCTGAAACTTTGTATATATAGTTGAAAATACCATAATGATGGTAATTTTTGATTGATGACTTATAAAAGCTTATTCTTTTTCTCCCGCATTATTGTTCTTATTGCATTTAGCTGTAGTCTGGGCTCTCACCAATTCAATAAAGCAAGCAATTCATTGTGTAGTTTTCATTATGAAATTTGTAACTATATTATAGATTTCAGACCCGGTCTCAAGAATGGCTCTACGCTTCAGAAGAAGGGCAATGGATGATTGTTGAAAGTTCAAAGTCAGCTCGGTTGATAATGGTAGCTGCGTTTAATATCACAAGCATATAAACCTATCTCTAAACTCACCATTGACTTGGACCACCCAAATTAAACTTTACCCATTCGTTTCAGGTTTTCTTAGATTCTAGCCATACTGGTACAACCAGTGAGGAATTACAGGCAAGTAATTGTATTATGATTGATTTATTTGTCACAAGTCTATCCATGCCTATTAATAGAACGAAGCTTATATATATGTATATATATATATTTCTCTTCAGAAGGATCTTTCTCCTCTTGTTAAACAACTAGCGCCTGCTAATATCAAGGACCCAGCTCAAATTCCGTACGTTGTTTTGCAGTATCTTATGCCAATGTGATCTTAAAATCTTACCTTAAGAAAGATGTTTATGCTGATATGTGTTTGTGTGGATGAAATTTTGTTTAGATTCATGGCAGCAAGTGATGGGATTAAGGAGAGGAAAGCTGTTCACCAGGTATTGGTCTTCTGTAAATACTAAATAGTCCATTATTACTTTATTAGTGTAAAAAAGGGTAAACCAAATGGTCCATTATTAGTGTATGGTACTTCAAGATGATATTTATTGTGCTGAGTTATGATTTTTGTTTTGTTTGTAGGTCACATCTCCGTTGACTGGTGAAATAACTGTTGATGACGTGATATACGAAAAAGTTGACAGTGAACTTGGTCAAATATTTTTCTCGAAGGACCTTATATATCGCCGGCTAACTTTTGAAAGATCAGAAAACTTGATACAGTCTGAAGGTTTGCTAACAAGAGAAAGGTCTCTACAAACTGTTTCTGACAAAAACAATAAGTCAGGTTCTTCCAAATCAAAGAAGAAAGGAACTCAGACGACTGATTCTAACGTGTCATTAGCAGCAGATGGTTGGCATCCTTTTCTTTTTCTTTTTTCCATGGGTATCATTTGTTTGGGCTCTGATTTTATGCCATCTAAGGGATGCAGACAATGATTTGAGTGTTGATCACGGCTATTTAGCTAGCTCTTATCATTCAGGGATTATATCTGGTTTTATGCTGATCTCATCACACCTGGATAGAATGGCATCATCTAGAAGACCGGTAATAAATTTTTTCATTTACCTTATTTTGATTGAAGTCTTTCGCTTATGTTCCTATGCATTTACGTTACTCCATCTGTTATTTTTGTACCTAAATATAAATGTTAGTTGTCTTAGTTCTTCATGCTCTTTGGGTAATTCTGATCTTTGTTCTTTTGTCGTTTATATATTTAAGGTAAAATTTCAAATGTTTGTTAACTTATGTTTTATTTCAAACCGGTTGAACACAAACATTTAGCTACAAGGGGAATAGGTCATATGGGTGGAACAGGTTGGAAGTCGGCCTAGGTCTTATATAATGCTTTCAATCTCCTAAGCAGTTTATCTAAATGATTAGATTATGAGTGTTATCATTTTTTCATGTAATCATAATTAGTGATTTAGTGCATTATTATACATTATAATATGGACAATTAGGTTTGTACGGGCCAATTCCCCTTGCTAAGAATGACCCAATTTGATCAGTTTCTTTCTTGACCTGTAAGTGAACCCCCATCCTGTCACTTCCATTGTTACGTCTGTGAGCAAATGAAAAGGGAAGTATTGCTTCCTGTTTCAGAAATATGTCCAAGGGTAGATAATGGTAGTCCTGTATCACATGTGGAGTCAATTGACTGTTTGCATCCTTCCATATATAGCTAAATATTCTACTTTTCAGGTTAGGGCAGTTGTAATTGGTCTTGGTGCTGGGCTACTTCCTATGTTTCTTCATGGATGCATTCCATTTCTACAAATTGAGGTAATATGAAAGTTTCAGGTTAATGGCTTGTTCAAAAAAACAAAAGGAACCGTAATATAACTTTTTTCAACTGGTACTTCAGGCTGCAGAGTTAGATCCAGTAGTTGTAGAACTTGCAAGGGACTATTTTGGTTTCAGAGAAGATGAACGTTTAAAGGTTATTCATCAGTTGTTATCATCTATTTATCCAGTTCTCTACATTAGATATCGTTTTCAGTCATTACTCTGAATAGGCAGTAATCCGCTTTGAATTTTGGTGAACATATTAGGTACATGTCACTGATGGGATCAAGTTTGTGGGAGATGTTACTGGTAAAGCAGCTAATGAAAACAATGACAAACTAGACATTACTGGTAAAGCAGCTGATAAAGGCAATGACAAACTAGATATACTTATAATAGATGTTGACTCTCCAGACTCGAGGTTGGTGTAGCTCTTATTGTATTCTTTAGTTTTTGTTAATGAAGAAAGGAAAGGAAAGGAGAGGGAACAAATCAGCCCAATTTTGAGAGGAAAAGTGTTGAAGCAATTTACGCTGTAACTTCCCCTCCTTATCTTCCCCTCTCATCTCCTTTCCACCTTTTAAAAAAATCTTATGTAATTTATAAATTTTCTCTTCCTATTCCTTTCCTTTCTTCATTAAAAAAAAAAATTAAGAATACAGTAAACTCAGCGTTGTGTTACATTCTCTCTTTGTCGTTTAGTTGTTTGTGTACACTCTGAAGTTATCTTCCACTTCTTTTTGTGTAGTTCTGGAATGACCTGTCCTGCTGCAGACTTTGTTGAGGAGTCTTTTTTGAAAACGGTTAAAAGTTCTCTGTCTGAGGAAGGTCTTTTTGTTATAAATCTGGTATCTCGATCACAAGCTATCAAAGAAATGGTTATATCAAGAATGAAAGCGGTAAGAGCCCATTCCAGACACATCATTTTCGCTTAACATTGCATTCTAGCCGTTCATTCTTAACGGCTTTTATCTGTGTAGGTGGTAAAATTGGGGGGGTTAGGTAACAAGTCACGGTAGGTTTTGTCATTTTGATCAGAAATAGTACTTATTTTATTATGGGTTAAAATGGGTTGGGGTTCGGTCTACACAGAAACACTTCTTTGTCATTATGAATAAATTTATAAGTAGTTATTTTGGTAGCTATCATTTACAAAGACAGTCTGGTAGTTATTAATTTATCATTTACAATTATAAAGACTATCTTACTCGAGTAATAATCTAACTCAATATTATAAGACGATTATTGAGGCTATATTCATTTTACATGATGAAGCTTTTGATATGTTTGACCCGTTTTCATTGTGGTTAAGTTTAGCGATTGACATGTTCGGGAAAAAAGATATTATCCAAATGGTTGAAGTTGTCTCCTCCAAAAATTTATTGACCTGACCAACTTTCTTTGACCAAGAAAAGGATGCTAACTCAAAGAGGCACCTGCTAATGATGCTAACTAGATTATATACACAATGGACTGATTCTTTAACATTAATTTATTTATTGTTTCCCATTTTCTCTTTTTTAGGTGTTTGGCAAACTTTTCTCCCTTCAGCTTGAAGAGGATGTTAATGAAGTTATCTTTGCCCTTAACTCAGAGGTCAATACAGAATTTTCTTCACCTGATGCTTATAATCAACTCGAGAAACTATTGAATGTGAAAGACCCTGGGATGAAAAAAATCATAATTGATTCCGCAAAGAAGATCAAACCTCTGGATGGTTGATACCTGCCACTCTGTTTTAACAAGATTTCCCAACCTGTCTATGCATCAAACCCGTTTCTCATACTTATGTGGATTATATTTAGTTCTTTAATACAACATTCGGGTAATTAGGCGTGTACACAAATTTTCTTTATTTGTGATTGATTGTACAATATTATCGTCTTGTCATGTCTTAATCTAATTATTGAACTCATTTCTAGAAAATTTCATGTTTTTTGCTACCGTGCCTACTATTTACTCGGCATGTAATGACCTAAAATAACTATTAATTTAGTATATGGTTTACGAATTTTATAATGTCATCTAAATGCCTATAAAAAAACACTATTTTAGTAAATATTTACCATTTTGGCAAATGTTTATAAAAATACACTGTTTTGATAATTCTATTTTTCATCTACACTATTTTAGGTATTAACTCGCCTAAAAGAGAAAAAATCTCGATATTTGGGTAGCCTACAAAAACATTATTCCCTTAATATAACTTTAAATTATTAGATTTTCTATTTTAGCACACTGTCACAATTATTTTCATTTCTTACACTACCTCCACCGGGTCATCACAGACACCAGCGTATTTTTTGTGAGATTTAATAATCAACATCACCCATGTAGGCCAACAATTGTAGCACATTCTACGAGGAATAAAATTAAATAGGATTAAAATGTTACTGATAAAATGAACTCATTAGATTATGCGAAATATAATTCCAGCAGTTTAATAACTAGCGAGAAAAATGAATGAAAATAAAAACGGAGGCCCGCCATCCGCCCACAGTCTGTCTCGCCCGCCGACCCATGAATTCTTCAGAGAGGGCCAACAAGCCGGGCATACGGGAACCGTCGAAGAAGTGCTTCAACAGGGTTGATGAAATGGTATCTTTTGAAACCATAAACTATAAAATATCATTGAGTTTACCATGGCTGCAAAAGAAGAGATGGTATTAGCTTTATAACACCCACAAGTCTATGGGATCTTTATCCTTTTTTGCTTTTGGTTACAATCAAGAGTGACATCCCATTACATAACTAAACATAATCAAATTGGCTCGTTCAATGATTCCAGAATCTCTTGTCCCCCATTCGCTCATGCAGTAGAAAATAATATATATTAAATAGTTTACCAGCCATCATCATTTTACCCATAACATACAGGCGTTGGATAAAGATATAAAATGAAAAGTATGCACAGGCAATCAAACACCAACTCACATACAAGGTAAATCCTTTCCCAGAGCAATCTTTCAACAAATCCTAAGTATTACTGTAACATTTGTATTTGCCAATTCCTACTCTAGATAAGGCATATGTGGAAAAGGGTGTTGAGCTTTTAACCATAATACAAAGTTGACAGCAGTGATACAAAGCTTTACATCATAGTTGCAGCAATAATCAATCTAAAACTGCATATCCATGACTAGTGCACCTGCACCGCCAGCAGATCGACTGCCTCAAGGGTGTAACCATATGTACCAAGCCCCTGTCTCATAAGATGGAGGTCTTCATCCCAAGGCCGTTGCATGTTAAGATGAGGCCCTTGTAACGGTTAAGGTAATCCTGCCCTCCCAATTGGGTGATAATGTCAGTAAGAGGTTAATGAAATGGGGCTAATGTCAGTGATACATTATGAATTTATGGTAATGATGATACTTACAACAATGTTGTAATCGTAAAGATATAGCATTCCTTTCTTGTCATACTCTTCTTTGCGAATAGGATCACTCAGAACTGCAAAGAGAAGAACAATGAAAAGGTTTGATTCTAAACTTCAAGTTGTTCATGATATGCCACAAATTCATATTCATATAACCACTGAAAGGTAGAAAGATCTGAAAATGAGCAACTGCAACAGAAGTGCTTGCTTGGGAAAGGTACGAAATGGTAACGATAATGATTGAAGGTTGTACAGTCACATTACCCAAAGAATTGCGAATAATGGAACAACTGCCCACAAAATTGCATACCCCTAACCATGCTTTATCCGATTAATGACAAAAAGCATTGTTTGGGCTTCAGATTATCATAAATGGCTATAAGCTTTGTAACTATCTCAGCTCATAACTGTAAATTCTATATTGACGGTTTCATGCCTTGCAAAATATTTGACTTACTCTATTTTGTATCTTATAAACTAAAAGCCAAAAGGCCATGCCAAATACAGTCGTATTTATCATCAAGATTACATTATCGTATACAGTACAAGAAACATAATCATTCATTGCTCCCTAATCAAATCAATCCTAAGCACATGTCATTAAACAAATGACAACAACAGGCACTTATTTGTAATTAAAAAAAATACGAAATAACTTTTAAGTGGAAGTGGAAACATTGAGTTCTTTATGGACTCTAAAGTCTACCTTTTAAGCTTTGTATCTTAATTATGAGAGTCAGGGGAATATAGGAGCACATAAATAAAGACTGAAGCTAGTCGCAAAAGAAATCAACCAAAAAAAAAAAAAAACATGTGATCTTTGAACCAATCCAATGATATATACTCAAACTCAATATCTATCAAAGATAGATACCAACAAGATCACACACATATTTTAATTCATGTATATATACACACGCATGAACTTATAAAATTATATGTTTCAAGAACACAAGAGAGTCAGTGTGATTGTGTGGATAATGGGAGTCAACTAATCCAAAATTCTGAAGTATCAAAGAAACTTAGAAAGTACTTATGAATGTGTTTCTACATGTATATTCTGACACTAAACTAATAAAAGGAAGAGGTGATCTGCATGGGTCTTTCTATTTAAGGGTTATGTTCCCTGAAATATATTCAATTATTGGCCAAACCTTGTCGTATGTACCTAGCTTTTAATGTTGCTATTTTGTGTATCCAATATTCAAATATGACAATTCAAACATTGTATGTATACATGCAATAAACTTTTGATTTGGAAGCAATCTCTCTACCCTCATCTCGTTTAAAGATACGGTTCTCTATGTCCCCCCCCTCTCCCATGCCCCGTTCATGTCGGGACTGGATATCATTGTTATGGTATACAATAGACTCTTGACAAAAGTTTGATATACTCTTAAACACTTATTTATATGTTCAACGTACATAAAATAAGGGGGTTAGAGTCTTGGGTTTCATCCCAGACTTGCATGGTTAGAGCACCGCATACCAATTAGATGTCACTGTGGTGTCTCAAATGCTAACTACTAACTCGTTGTTTAAAAAATAAAACTTCTTACTTTAATTAATGCATCCCTACGAGAGGCTAAAAAAATGAATCGGTTGGATAACCTACTCTTTTTTTTTCTTTCTCATCATAACCTACGGGCAGCCTAGTTTCTTTAGTCGACAATTCTAACATCGTTGTATAGATACTATACTAGTGTGATATACATAAACAAAGATGCAGATGATATATATATATACACACACGTAACAAAGAAACGAAAAATGGAAAAAAAAAAAAAAAAAAAAAAAAACGAAACCTTGGTAAGCTTCATTGATTTCTTGAAACTTAGATGTGGCACTATCCTCTCCTCCTTTTTGCTTATCTGGATGCCATTTCTATCCAAAAACAAAGGTAAATTGGGGTTTTTTAGAATTCAATTTTAAACCCTAAAAAAATAATAAAAATCAAAACTTTCGTATTCGAATTCGAAATGAGAGAATTGAAAGAAAGAAAGAATGACTAACCAGAGCTAAACGAATAAAATTGGAACGAATTTCATCATCAGTAGCTTCATAATCCACCTCTAATATTCGATAGTAATCCTAATTCACACAAAAATCAGCTCAAATTATTTGTATACATAATAAATATATAGATATAATATAGATATAGAAGTCAAAGAACAAACCTTGGGTTTAGAAATGAGAGAGAGGTAATCGAAATTGAGATAAGACGTATCATTATTATTATATTCTTCTTCTGCTGCTTCTTGGTTGCTATTGTGATTAGTAGAATCGCCTTCCAATTCTTCCCATCTCATTATTATTATTTTTTTATTAGTAAGGCTGGTTTTGTTAATTTAGCGACGGAAATAAATGAGAGGGAGAGAGAGATGCGGCGGCAGAAAGATGATAAATTTGTTTGTTTAGTGAAATGGTGGGTGGGTTTCCCGACGGTGAAGAACAATATAGATTTTTGGATTTTTTTTTGTTTTGTTTCTATTTTTTTATTTTGTATTACTATCACGGTACTCGTGCTATGCGGCGGTGGTCGTGGCGGCGATGGTGTGATGGTTGGACGACTATTGGTGGTGGAGTGAGTTGTGTATATAATTGTTGTAAAAGGTTAATAGACATATTTTAAATGATACAAGACTGACAGCGTAATTTAATCATTAATGTTAAGAGGATAGTATAAATGAAAATATTTTAAAGGGTTTTGGGTAAAAATATTACATATTTTCAATATTATCAAAAATAAAAAATGTTATTATTTTTATAATATAGTATAGATATTTTTGGGTTGAACTTAAATCAATGCTTATGTTTATTTTTGTTGTGAAATTTAGTTTGCCACGCCAGGTGATCCATATCCACATTATTAATAGATTAAACTAATTTTGCCTGTTTGATATCTCTAGCAAAATATCAACCCCTATCCACTTGTTTGTCTACTAGATTGCTGATTATGAAAATGATCTGGTGTAGCAAGGCGGATCGCAGTTGGACAAGGATTTTGAAGATTTCCGGTTGTAAAGTCACCGGTTAGTTCCTTGCCACTGAACCGGATTGAACCGCTTGAACCGGATTGGTTGGACAGGACTGGACCGACAATCGAACCGTTTTGAACCGGTAAAAAAAAAGTCAAACCTCCTTTTTTTAAGTTTTTCTTTCAAGTTTTAAGGACAAAACATTTTCCCATTAAAAACAAACCTCAACCAATTAAACGTTTACGTTTACGTAATATTTGTAAAGTCTAGCCTTCTTTCGAATGAATTTGTATATATTTGATGAATTGTTTAATTGATAACTTAAATATTCAATTATATACAGACTTGAACTTTAGTTTGGTTTAAACATATAGAAAGGTGCTTACAATGTAATGTTACGATGAAATAGACTACAATAAAGCTATCAATTTCTAATATAGCTTCATAGAAGCACATTTAATACGGTAATGTAATACATTATTTGCCAACAAATGAAGTAGACTATGTTAATATGTTTATTAATACACTAGAGCATTGTACCCGCGCGATGCAGCGGTGGTTGTGACGGCGACGGTGTGGTGGTGGAGGCGAGTGTTGGTGGTGGATGCGACGTCAAGTGTCGTAGATAATTCATATAAAAGTAATTGATTTAAAAGGTTAATGGAGATATTTTAGAAAAATAAAGGATTGATAGTGTAATTTAATTATCAATGTTAAGAGAATAATGTGTGTGAAAATATTTTAAAAGGTTGTAGCCTTGTAGGTGTAAATATTACATAGGAGGACATTTTCAACATCCCCCCCATGTAACTTTCAACATGGGGGTATTTTCTTTAATATAGAGTATAGATTATTATTGAATGAGGAATGCTACAATGATAAAGTTTTTACAAACGTTTCTTTACTAACTTACGTGGAGTGATCATTAGACTCATCCATGTCATCCAATATTGACTAAATTATAAAGGTTAATTAAACAAGGTCAAATAAAAATCACGACAATTAATCTTCTTTCTCTCCCTCCTAATATCTTCTAAGTTACAGTATATTATGATCTTTTCTAGATCAAAAAACAATTTGTCAACATTAATCTTTCATCATCTTTTTCTTCTTCATTACATGATAAAGAGATATTATTGGATCATTTATCCTTTCTTTTTTCCCCATCAAAGGCCATTAAAAGAGTCATTATCAAAAACTAAACAGTTTTAGTATTTTGAGGATGTAAATCATCAGTTAATTATATATATTATAGGCTTAGTTTACTTGCCTGTTAAATTATTATCCCAAAAATAATGAAACTTTTATATTACAAATGCAATGAAACTTTTGGTGTTAAAAGGAAATTTGTGTTATTGAATACAGAATAATGCTATAATATTAAAAATGAGATTGTGTTAAGTTGATCAAAATTCAATTAAAACCAATTGTTGTTCATTGTAGGCATCATCCAAATTAAATGCCGTGGAAAAAGAAACCATATGTGAGATAGGTGTTGATGAACAACATGAAGATGTTTTTTCTTAAGACAAAAGTAACAGTCTTAGTTATGCGTCTGGATTTAGCTTCTTCTGAAGATATACCATTGTGTGATTTTTATAATTAGAAAGGTATCTTCTAAAAGCATGGAAGTCCATAATTTCGACCTGTTGCAATTTCAGATGTAGTTATAAAATAGATAGTCCTCATAATTAAGTGTAAATTCATTGTAAATGACAACATCTTAATGAATTCGGGCCCGAATGAACCGGCTGGTGTAAACAATTGCAAATCGTTGACTCATATACATTTAAGTGGACTTGAATCTGCCAAAGAAAGGGACAAAAGAATAATAGTAGAAAGGACCATTTCGTTTGAACACTTGTTAGAAACATACAATAATCATCGTTTCGTAGACAGGGTACTATGAACCATTTATATTTTCAACACTACATATATTTAGCCACTACAACCATGTAATTTAAAAATATTCATGTAATTTAAAAATATACGAAATAAAATAAAATATCGTTAAAAAAACATCATTTTGACTTATTATTAGTGAAGTTTAACCACCGATAGATGTCATCTGTTAGTTAAAAATATTAATATTCATAAAAGATAGGTTCAAAACATCAATATTAATATTCATAAAAATATTAATATTTGTAGACAGGTACTATGAACCATTTACATTTTCAACACTACATATATTTAGCCACTACAACCATGCCCAAGTATTATTAAATCTAATATGTTGTAATATGTGGGACATTTATTTTTAATAATTTTGAATATGTTTAAATTTTGATTTTATTGGTGATAAACTTTGTTTAATTAGAATATTATCTTTTGAGCTAGAATTTGGTTGACTTTTAAATAATTAATCCTGAAATTTAATATTATTAAACTTATGTTATGATGAAGTTAGAATTTGTGGTATTGTTTTGATAGAAATATGTATGGTAAAAAACCGGGTCCGATTCCAATCCGATCAATAAAATTTTGTTAGGCTGGTTCAGTGTCAAGTCTAATTTTCAAGAAAACGTTAAAAATGATTATAATCATGGTTTCTTAAATTATTTGGCTTGTGATTCAAATTACATCTCATATATATTCATGTAATTTAAAAATATACGAATAAAATAAAATATCGTTAAAAAAACATCATTTTGACTTATTATTAGTGAAGTTTAACCACCGATAGATGTCATCTGTTAGTTAAAAATATTAATATTCATAAAAGATAGGTTCAAAACATCAATATTAAAACATTGTCATGCGATGTATTTGAAAAAGTCACGAAATGCCTCGACTAAGTCATGTACATTTTATTTAAAAAGATTCATAGTTACCAACTAGTCTTTTTAATTTTAACATTCAACTTTGGAGCCTGAATTCTAACTAGACAAATCAAAAAAATAAAAAAACCACGTAGACTTGTTACTCTAAGAATTCGAAGCCAAAACTTATAGATAAAAACCAAAGAACACTTCTGAAAAGTAATAACCTCATATGTGACAAGTTTAAAAGAATGCTTTCAACTTGTCACCATTTGATGAGAAGAAGGATATACAAAAGGTTCTTAGAGTGCTCGTAATGGGTTATGGTGTCATCAAAGTGGAAGATACGACCCCGACGACTTGGTATGGTGCCATTACAACATCGACGTCTTAACGGGGTGGAAGAACCAAGGTGGAATGATAGACGCTGAAGATTGTCGCCGTCCTTTTTTTTTGTAAGCAAACTTTTGTACTTCAATTGTTTATTTATTGTCCAGCCTCTACTTTTCTCAATTGAGATTGAACTTATTAGATGGGTTAATTAAAAATAATTCTTTTTTCAAATTTTATTGATAGATGAGTAATATAATAAGTGTAATTTAGGAGTAGAAGTATGAGTAGAATAAAATACTGTTTAAAAATAAAAAATAAAAAAATACCATGTTCTCCTCTATATATTCAAATCTATATGTAGTATGTATATGTATATTTTGAGAATCAATTTTCCTTTTAGTTATCAACATATATCTCAATTGCTATACCGACATGAGTTCAGATAAAAAAATAAATACACTTTGCGATGTTATTTTAAAACCGTCGAACTATTACCTGCTCTTGCTGCCGAAGAAGAACGAGAACAACAACTTGAAAACGAACCCAAAAGTTCAAACCGCAACAGAACTAAACGACGAAGAAGAGTAATCCTGAGAGATCGTGTGGCGGCTAATGCCCTTCTAAATCATCATTACTTTGATGAAGATCAGCCGTGCACTGATCACCATTTCTTTTAGTCTGATTAATTTTATGTTTTAAGATAGTTTGTTTTACTTTTAAAGTATTGTAATAACTACAGTATAACCTCTATAAATTAATAATGTTTGGATCAGGGTTTTTTTCATAAATATATCGACATATTATTATATCGATAAATTAATAAATTATGAATTTAAAGATATTCATATATAACCTTCAAAATTTCCCTTTTTAATTTTCATTTTTAATTTATGTTGACACATTAAATTAAATGAACTTGTCAAGTGCATTGTTTTAAATTAAAGATAGTTCAATGTACATGATTCTAAATTCCTCACTATAAAATGCCCAAGGATAGGTTTAAAGTCACATCAACTATGGCTTCTTTACTAAAAGGTGTTAAAAAAATCAACTATGAGTCCAGGACCAATCAACAACAAAAATTGTTATATAAGTATAAGAGAGATCATCAAGGGTGTACCCAACAAAATTTGGTGCAGTGGCTTGACAAAACTGTTGATCTGAAAGTTAGTCAAACTACAATATAAAACACTCTCAAAAGATCATTGAACACTTCACAACTTTTGTTACAATACGAGACGATAATGTCTCAACTCTTAAATGCGATGAGAAAATTTAAAGATGAACTCAATTTAGATTCCAAGTTCCAAAAAAAAAAACAAATGACTATAGATTCATTATTTTACTAGACAATGCTAAAACTTTAAAATATTTAAGGAATTATTAATTTATAGTTTTATTGGGACTAATATATTTATATTAGAGTTTCAAAAAAGTTATTATCTTATTATTTTATTGATTGGGTCCGATTTTGTACTGGCCCCAAGTTGAGACCAGACAAATTATTAGTTTATCGAGGTTATTATTTTATCGAGTATTAAATTATAGAGGTTCTACTGTATCTATATTAATGAAGTTTTATTTTAGTTATCTGAATTTGTTATAAGATTATTAATAAAGAAAAAGTGTTATACTTTATATAAAAATATGATGTGGTGTGATTATTGTTACGGTTATAATGCGTTATTGAAAGGTATTTTGTTGGGTTGATATGTCATAGGTGTGAACCATTACAAACACTGTTACTAAACTAGTTAAAGTATCATAACAAGTTTCCTAAAACAATCGTTACAAACGGAATCATGGCAAACACGCTGCTTCACATTTCTAACTTTTGTTGACCTGTTTTAGTTTATTGATTTGCAATAGTAGTGATGGTCTTTAAAGTGTTTTGATAGCGATGGTAGAGTTATTGACACCAGGTCCTATCTTACTCCAAAGTCCAACTTATACGAGTACAATTTAAATGCACACAATATTGGATACATTCTACGACAATAATAAAGTAATAATATATTTAACTAACTAGTCCTAATTAATACTCATACGATGTACGTTAGCTATATGGATTGTATCATAAAGAAATTCAAATATGCCTCATACATGATTTATGAGTATGAAATACATTGTTGTTAAAATAAACCGATTATCGAAGTTAGGTTATAATAAACAGTAATGATAAATATAATATATGTTTAGTTAAAGTTTTGGATTTATCTTAATTTTTTAAAATCAAATCAAAATCAGAACTTGTAAGTATAGAGGATGACGGCAAATGGCCTTGTGATTTCGGATCGTAAACTAAATTTTATGAAGTCTTCATGTTATTAACTTATTATAAGTACTATAAGTAATAGGAGTTGAAGAATTGAGAAAGAAAAAGAGACCATTTTATTAATCAGAAAACGATCAATTAAATAAGTTTATAATGTGTTTTATATCTAGAAGTTATTCTAAGTCTAATAAGGAATTTGAATCTATATATAGTTAAATAATAGAATAAATAAATATATTAAAAAGACACATGAATTCGGTTCAATTTTTATTTAATCTTAACCTTAGATTAACCTTTGTTATTGTTTTGTATACAAAAGATACTTCATGTTTATGACACCCATCAGATTTTACTTTTTTAGACGTTGATGTTATTCTTATTTTATCTCTTTTTACTATGGGGATTTAGACTCAATTTTATTAGACATGAATTGTAGGAGATCATTCGACTCAATAAGCTAGGATCTTAATTCCCTTTCAAGTCACTAAAACATTACTTGTCTAAAGAGGAATTTGGATGAGATTACTAAAATTTGTTTTATTATTCACCATAAAATTTCATATGTTTGTTCCTTGTGAATCCCATAAAAATCATTGGGACATGGTGGACAAATAATTCCTAGCTCAAATAATGGCTCCAAGAAATTATCATTTGTGCAATTAATTTTGCCCTCAAAATCTTCTAGAAACGGTTCACCCCAAAAATCGCTAATGGTTTCTGCAGTCACTTGACTAGAACATGCCTCATCTTCCACTCCAGAATTCTTATAATTTGTGTTTGAGGATGTTGTGATAGAAAGAGATGATATTGGTGTGCTTTCAAGTATGTTAGCAGTGGCATGGTCTAACACCGAGTCAATATCTAATACATTTTTATTTCTCTTTTTTTCGTCATTGCTACTGAATTTGTTTTTGAAACTGTTTGGTTTTGATTTTGAAGTGTTGGCTGACCGGTTCTTGAGGGATGAGTGCCAGTGGTTTTTGATCTCGTTATCTGTTCTTCCAGGTAGGTGAGTTGCAATGGCGGACCACCTATATATATGAATACTTTAACTTGTTAATCATTATTACAAACAAACCGTTGAAATACGTATTCATATATATATGCAAATCTCAATTAATCAGACCTGTTTCCGAGCGAGTGATGCAATTGGAGAATAAGCTTGTCCTCCTCTTGACTAAAGTTTCCTCTTTTGATATTCGGACGCAAATAGTTCATCCAACGGAGTCTACAACTCTTTCCGCACCTTGATAAACCTGGAACCGTTACCACGTTTCAATATTAAGCAAGGTCAGTGATATATATAAAAGGTACGCTACAACAAATATGTTATTTATTAACACTCATTTCTTTACGCTTTTTAAAGATGTTTAAAAAATTGTTAATTTGTTCACACTTATATATGTGTGGAAAAAAAACTCACATTTAAAAGTGTGAATAAAGTTAAAGAATCAAAATCTTTTCACAATTATATATGTGGAAACAAAAATTTTACATTTTTAAGTGTGTAAAAATTTATAATTGTCCACACTTATAAGTGTGGAAGTAATTTGTGACACCAAATTTCCCCACACAAGAGGAAGTGCGAGGAATTTGAGTGTAAAAACTTAGCTCTCACACTTTTAAGTGTGAAAATGTTTGACATTTTTTCATACTTTTAAGTGTGAACATTTTGTTTATACATTTATACTTGTGAAAAGAGTATGATTTTTTTTAATTTTTTCACATTTTTAAGTGTGAGTTTATTTATACAATTTTAAATGTGAATAAATTAACATATTTTTTCACACGTTTTAGAAATACGAAAGAAATAAACATGAGCAATTGGCACAGTGGTAAGATTCAGGTAAGAACCATAATATTGTTAACAGCTTGATCTGTTTATGAGAACATAGGTAATTATGATGAATATACGATAATATTAAAATTAAATATCATTAGTTGTATATGTTCACCCGCATATAGTAATTTAATGCCTATATATATATATATATGAACCTGCGTGCTTTGGAAGTTGTCGCCAGTTCCAACAGCCATAAGTAGCAACATAAGCCATCAACTTGTGGTCTTCTTCAGGAGTCCATGTTCCTTTCTTTAGACCATCTTTGTCACAGCTTGGAGTCCTCACCATTTTTTAACTAGTAACTAATTAAGTATTCTGTGTGTTTCTTTGGATAGCATAGATTTTGATTCTTCATGAAGGATGATTGTGAGGTTTATATGAGCATGAGAGCATCCAAAACAGACAACCAAAACGTGCAACACAAAAGGAGTAAATGATAGGAGTGGTGTGTAAACGGACATAAGAATAAAGATTATGTGGGGTCCATCTAAGAAAATTCTTGGAAGAAAGATTATCCACACAATGGACTTTCCTCTGAGCTGCACTATTCATATTTAGGAAAATAGCATAACATAATATATGTTTTGATATGAAACATTAACTTATAGACTAACTTATTAAGAATTTTTGAAAAATGATAAATGATTTTTGTTGATAAAAACATTAATCTATATCTATACTATCTATATAAACAAACTACTCTCTCCTTCATTTAACTCTCTACCTTTGAATTACTTAATATACCCTCTACATTTAAACTATTTCCACACACCTTATCCCTGAAATTCTGAAATTACCCTTAATAAAAAAAACTCACAATTACCTAAAACTTCTGTTGTTATAAAATCTTCATTAATTCTAAAATTATTATTGTTACGGATAAGAAAAACATCTTAATTGTTTTATTACAAAATGTTTAAACAATATTGCCTTTTTATAACTCACGAAATTACGAACCAATTATGTCCTTTGTATAAATTTTAATCTTTGACTATTTATTTTTTTTAATTGTCTTGGTTTCCTCCCTTACAATTGTAAGTGGTTATTTTTCATGGTTAGTGTTTGCACTTCATTATTTTTTGCACCTAATACGCGACTTATTTTTAAAATGATATATATGGTTAGATCCTGCATTGACGCATCTCATGAAAGTAAACTGAACGCTATAAACCGTTACGGTGTCTAAAGCGTTATAGACCGTCGACGCTGTAACGCGCGGACACCACTCTAGTTAATTTATATAGCCTTAGGTTTACCATGCGAAGCACTCTGATGTAGCGTAAATATATATTACTATTTTACAGTGTCGGTAGAAAAACATATAAAAACATATAAGTTAATTAAGTATTCCTTTTCCTTTCGTCATTGTGCGTCAATGTGAACTTTGATGTCAGCACATTCATCTTTAATTAGTTACAGTAACATGCATATTGGTTATTTTGATTAATAAGATGAATTATATTGGCGTCTGGTATCCCGACCATTATTTTGGTAACCCGACCAGATTATTAATGATAGGGGCCCCGTTTTTACTCTATCATGTATACCATTGTAGACATGGAGGCCCACACTATTTTAGTTGAGATACTAAAAAGTGTGGTTAGGATATGGGGAGTGATTATATTTTAGATGCATGTTAATTAGTAATGACAAGCATCTAGTTCCCATTAACATGCATCTTAAAGTATTATGTTTTATAAAACTATATATTAGTTTTAAAAATATATATATCATATAAGAGTAAATTAGTGACTATAATATATCATCTTATCACTTCCTCCCCTCTCATAATGTTTCAAGCAACAAAGTAAACATTTATGTGACAAAAAATAGAGGAAATGTAGAGGGTGGTAGCGGTAGTATTTATAAATGGGTTTATAATACTAACGAAATTTAGAAAAAGATGGAAATATTGTTAGAGGTAATTTAATCAATTATCAAATTTGAAATTTCATAACATATGTGTGTGTTTTATTAAAGAGTATTAGATTTGTTTGTGTTTATTTTATAGATAGGGACGAAGAATTTGATGAGCATACAAAAACAAAACAAAGATTGAATGAAAATGTATTTCTTGATGTTTCATATCTTGGAGCTATGGATAGCACTTTTAATTTCTTTTTTTCAGTCATGTCTCATGCATTCTGGAGTTACAGCAGGCTTTTTTCAATTTTGGTAAACTTTTTTGTACTTATATATTTTTGCACAACAATGTAGTTTGCTGCTGTAGACTTGTGCCGTAGTTGTAAATAGGAAAATGATCGATCAACCTATAATGTTATTATTTATTAACTTGTTAGCCCATTACTATATGTATATTTTGTAGATGGAGCCCAGCAGGTCCATTTGAGTCCATTTAAGCCCAGCAAATATAAGGCCAACGATTTTTGCAGTAAATTCGGGCCAAACCAGTTTAACATGAGCTCAACTGACAACATAATTGACCGAGCCTTGGGTTTCATTTTTTCTATTTAGTGATTTTGGGTTAATGTGATCCATTTTATCATTATATATATAACAATCTAAATTTGGATTGCTACGATAGATGGCTTGGTTGGATAGTAATTGGCTTGGTTGGCTTGTAATCGGCTTGCTTCAGTTGTTTGTCTTTATTATTGTCGGCTAATGAAAAAATTTGGCCCAAATTTACAAACAATTCTTTATATTTTGCACCCTTTATCTTCTCTCTTTATCTTTTACAAACTTTTTACCTTTTGCAATCAGACTTAATTGGTTTCTTCTTTTGAAAGATGCTTAAAGGTCTCTCTTCAATCCGCAGCTGCCGTCATCGTCGTAGTCGTCGGCGTCCATTGGAGGTGTTTTACTTCGGCAATATACGGTTGTTGTCTTCCTAGATGTCTTCTTCTATTAATAACTGTTTGGTGGTTCCTCAACCTGCAGAATTTGTCATCCTGGACGTCATCGTTAGCAGCCGCCGGAAGTGTTTCAGGCCAGCGGTATTGTTCGATGACGGTTGTTACCGTGTCGGCGTGTTAATTAGTAGTAATTTGTTGTAACTTGGTACCTCTAGAGCATGCCAAATATCAAATATTGTACAAGTTTTTTCTTCCTTCATAACTCACTTTCGATGGAGTGCATCACAAATCCATGTTTAAATTTTGTTTGTATCTGTATATTTCAAAATCATTTACCTTTTTTCATACTTTAATGTGCACAGCTTCAGTGGCGAACTTAACTAAACCAAACAAATAAGGATGGTGTTTTTACATGATTTTTTTGGGGGTTGGAATGAGATAAAAGATAGAACATTTGTGGTTGAAATGGTGGATGTTTTTAACATGAGTCATAGACTCACACATACATGTGTAAGTATCTGTATACGTGTGTATGTTTTTGGAAGGATATTTGGAAAATCAAGAACTAAAGTCTGAGTAAGCAACAAGAGATTGGCGGATAGCAGGATAATATAGGTGGCATAGCATGTGGAATGGGAATGTCATGAGGTGGGGTTATAATTTGAATCAAAATTATTTTTAATTATAATAATTTTAATAATTTTAATTTTTTTATCAACCTTCATAAAGTTTTAGATAAATCAATTATTCTTCAATAGACATTATATATTTCTGTTATGAAATTTTATGTGAATGAATATTGTAGTTTACATTTATTCTTAAGTAAATGTTACACTAAACATCATTTAATTTATTGGTATTGGGTTACGATACAAATACGACATATATTTACTGGTTTCTAACGAATTTTAAGTAAGACAAGAAAGAAACCAACTTCGAGGATAAACAATTAACTATCCTTATATTATGATGCTGGTAGTTGTTTTGTAATACGTACATCTAAGTTTGGGTCTTTAGAACGAGTATAAACTCTTAAAAAAAACACACAAAAGCTACGACCCCGGGCAACGCCGGGGCAATTCCACTAGTTGTGAATATTGGAAAACTAAAATACATCAATTTTCTTAATTAATTTTCCCACTAGGAATTTAGATTGTTCCATCGATGATCATCTCAATTTGATAAGAATCAGACCTGATTCCGGTTGTAACTTGAGCATGAAAAGTGTTCCTCTGCTAACATATCAATAGCCATGCCTCGACATTCATTTATTGAACAATTTAGGGGCCATGGTAACAAGCATGAGTAGAGGCGTATCTAGAAAATATGATCTTGGTGTCTAACATATTTATTACGCACAACTAGTGCGTCAAGAGCTGGAGCAAGACCTGCCTCATCAAGCAATACGTACAATTGTAAAAATTGATTTTGTCAGTTTGATTAAAATAGAAGAGACAATTAACCGGATTTTATTTTTCTCTCTCCTCTCCCCTCCTTCTCTTCTAAGGTCGAGTACCCCTCATCCACATAAGTACAAAGGTTCAGTTGCACGATGTCGAGGAGCTTTTGTTACCTAGGTTTTTCTTGCCATGTGTTTTTTTTTCTCTGCAAGTTAAGCTAAATTATATGTAAAGAGAATCCCTCAATCAAGTTGGAAACTTTAGATTAAAATCAAATGTCAAAATTCAAATATAATGATCTTTGTGTTATAAATGTAATTTATATAAATATATATTTATATTGTGACTATCCATGTACATAACCTATAATCTCATTTATGATTATAAGATTCCTAGAGCCCTATAAATAGTGCCATTGGATTAGAGATATCTTAATAATATAAGAACTCTCTTACTCTCTCTACTTTCTTATGTCTTTGTAATCTTTGTTAGTAATTGTTATCTAATACGTTATCAGCACGATTGGCTCTTCGAGTAAGATCGCACTATCAAAAGGTATAACATATAGTCTAATTTATCATTGTTCCTTAACCTTTCATACTAATCCATATTGTAATTCATACAATGTTGGGTTGTTAGAAAGTTGTATTGATTTTCTTTTATTCTACTAATCTAATCCATATCGTAATTCATACAATTTTGGGTTAAATATGACTATTATCACATGACCATAAAATAGAGTCTTGGTCTCTTCGTTGGTAAAGTTTCTGTAATTTAATTTGGTCATCTTGTATTTTTAATTTCGAATAGTAATACAAGTATAAAGCCACTCAAATTTTTCGTCTTTATTTACAATACTTCTTTTCAGTAAATTTTTATATATATTATTTTAGTTTTAATTAATATTTTGATTATGATAACATATATAAATATAGACACAAAAGGGTATATACATATTATATCTAATGATAATGATAATGATGTGTTTGCTTTTTCACATAATGGACTAATTTATTTTTCTAAATCAATACCATCTTTCAAAGGCTTGGTCATTTTAGTAATGTTATTAGGTTACGTAAGGGTTTTTCTTTTCTTTACTGGTTAATTTGGTAATTTGAAAAGACTATCATATACTTCTACCTTTGTATATAATCATATTATTGTAGCTATGTTCTTTTGCTATATAATTAAATTTTTAAGATTGCAAATAGTTTCACAAATATAACGACTGTTTAAATTCATATGTATCAAATCGATTGCTAATATATTTTATATTGTAGTTTATTATTACATATGTATTTTATAGAATCATTAACGTGTGTTAAATAAAAATAAAAAAAACCTTCATTTTTCACATGAAGAGTTATTTGTTTTTGAGTGGTTAACTAGTAAATTATGTGTTCTGCTTGTATCAACATTGTTCGACAATATCCATCAAGCTAATAATCATTCTCATCAAGATTTATTGTTCTATAATATTAGTTATATTAATTCATGTGTGTTTATTTAATATAGTTAATCATGTCGAATCTTGCAAAGCTTGAGTTTGTGGCATTAGATATCACTGGAAAAATTTATTTGTCATGGGTATTGGATGCCGAAATCCATTTGGATGTTAATAATCTTGGGGATACAATTAAGGAAGGAAACACTACTAGTGCCCAAGATAAAGCAAAGGCGATGATATTTTTACGCCATCATATCCATGAGTCATTGAAAAATAAATATCTCATTGTGAAAGACCCACTTGTCCTATAGACCAATTTGAAGTCGAGGTATGATCACCAAAAATCGGTGATATTGCCAAATGCTCGTCATGAATGGCACAGTTTAAGATTGCAAGACTTTAAGTCTATAAGTGAGTATAACTCGGCCATGTTTAGAATCACATTACAAATAACTTTATGAGGTGTTGATATTACTGATGAGGATATGTTGGAAAAAACATTTTCCACCTTTCATGCCTCAAACATTGTCTTGCAACAACAATATCGTGAAAAAGACTTTACCAAATATAGTGAATTAATATCATGTTTACTTGT
The DNA here is from genome assembly GCF_010389155.1 of Erigeron canadensis. Taxonomy (NCBI): domain Eukaryota; kingdom Viridiplantae; phylum Streptophyta; class Magnoliopsida; order Asterales; family Asteraceae; genus Erigeron; species Erigeron canadensis. The sequence goes on along the minus strand of NC_057762.1, from coordinate 22,961,745 downwards.
GGCCGAGCAAAATAATGAACGCTTAATGAAAAACCACAAGGCCCGTCTGGTTAGTGCAGCCACATTCCCTGAAGCGAATGTGGCAACATATAATGGCCAAAGTGGAAGTCAAGGACATGGTCGTGGCCATTCTCGTGGTCGTGGTCATGGTCGTGGTTGTGGTCGTGGACGTGGGCGTGGATATGCTCGAGGAAATTATCAAGGTATTCAATTCAAAAACAAGAGAACCCACCAAAAGTTGCATGATAGTGAAAAGAAAACCAATGATGACAAAGAAAAACCCATCAAATAGATGCTATCGATGTGGAGGCAACAACCAATGGGCTCATACATGTCGCACACCCAAACACTTGGTGGAACTTTATAAACAATCAATCAAAGACAAAGGAAAAGGAATAGAGTCAAATTTCACATACGAAGATGGAAGTGTTGATGCTACCAAAGAAAATACTAATGCAACTAATCTGGATTATAATGATTTCCTTATCGAGCAAGGTAATTTGGATTTTGGTGATGTCATGGCCAATACAACCCATTTGGAAGCTTCCAACTTTTCCCTTAATACGGATGATTAGAATTTATGCTATGTTATTTTATTTTATGTTTTGTTAAGACATTCTCGTTTGAGATTTGTCATGTCTTGTCTTGAAAACTTGGAACATATTATGAATAGTTTTGTTTGAATCTTATTATATCTTTTATTTGTGGAACTTTATTTTCTTTTGAAGCATATGGAGTATTTAGCTAATGGAGAAGATAAATGTCTTATTGACAGTGCTTCTACACATATAATTCTAAAGAAAAAGAGATATTTTTCTAATGTATCTTTGAAAAAGGCAAATGTTGGTACTATATCTAGAAAATCCAAATTAATTGAAGGTTTTGGAGAAGCTTATATTGTTCTACAAAATGGAAGTCCGCTTAAAGTTAACAATGCATTATTTTCTCCATTATCTCAAAGAAACCTAATAAGCTTTAAAGATATTCGTCAAAATGGATATCATCTTGAGACTACTTGTGAAAATGATGATGAGTACCTTCAAATTACAAATATGATTTCGGGTAAAAAACATGTGTTAAAAAAATTACCCGCACTTGCCTCGGGTTTGTATTGTACTACAAATAATGTAGTTGAATCAAACACGGTCATAAACCAGAAGTTTATGGACCAAGAAAACTTTATCATTTGGCATGAGCAGCTAGGCCATCCTGGATCAGTAATGATGCGAAAAGTTATTGAAAATTCATGTGGACATTCTTTGAAGAACCAGAAGATTTTTCAGTCCAAAGACATTACATGTGTTGCATGCTCACAGGGGAAGTTAATTACTCGACCAGATGTATCTAATTGATGCATTTAGATCTTTTATGGTCCAAATTGATGCATCAACCAGATGGTCACATGTATGCTTACTATCAAGCCGTAATATGTCATTTGCACGACTACTTGCTCAGTTAATAAAGTTGAGAGCACAATTTCCGGATTACCCGATAAAGAAAATTCGGTTGGAAAATGCTGGTGAATTTACATCCCAATCATTTAATCATTATTGCATGTCTATTGGGATAAGTGTAGAGCATCCTGTACCTCATGTACATACACAAAATGGACTCGCTGAATCACTTATCAAGCGAATCCAAATGGTTGCAAGGCCAATGATTATGAAATTAAAACTACCAGTAACTGCTTGGGGACATGCAGTTTTACATGCAGCAGCATTAATTCGCATCAGGCCAACAAGTTATCATACCTCCTCCCCGTTAAAGTTGGTTGGTCAGGAACCAGATATTTCCCATCTAAGGATCTTTGGTTGTACTGTATATGTTCCTATCGCTCCACCACAACGCACAAAGATGGGACCTCAAAGAAGGTTAGGGATATATGTTGGGTATGAATCACGATCAATCATTAAGTACTTAGAGCCATCAACAGGTGATTTGTTTACGGCTCGATTCGCTGATTGTCCATTTCTTGAATCAATTTTCCCAACATTAGGGGGAGATGAAAAGCAGCTGAAAAATAACAATATAACTTGGAATGAATTATCGTTATCTCATCTTGATCCTCGAAGTAAACAGTGTGAACTAGAAGTTCAAAGGATAATTCATTTACAAGGATTAGCAAATCAATTACCAGACGCATTCACTGACCCAAAGAGAGTGACCAAGTCACATACACCAGCTGCTAATGCTCCAATGAAAATAATTGTTCCAGAAGGCAACCGCGTGTTGGTAATGAGTTAAAACCACGTCTCAAACGTGGTAGACCAATCGGTTCCAAAGATAAATATCCTCGAAAGAAAAAAGGAGCAAGTAATGTAGATGATCAAGTCGATGTAATGTTGACACCGGAAAAAGAGTCTCTTGAAGAGACTCTAGACATGATGGTTCCAGAGGAACCTCAGGTACCTGAATATGAAGAGATCTCAATAAATTATATCATGTCTAGGAAGGTATGGAACCGAAATGAAATCGACGTCGATGATAGTTTTTCGTATGATGTAGCGCTAGAAGTAATGGAAAACAATGAGGATCAAGAACCAAAATCTGTTGATGAATGTAAACAAAAAAATGATTGGCCAAAATGGAAAGACGCAATCAAGGCAGAATTAGATTCCCTAAATAAACGAGAAGTTCTTGGACCGGTGGTCCATACATCTCAAGGTGTAAATCCTGTCGGCTATAAATGGGTCTTTGTACGAAAGCGTAATGAGAAAAATGAAATTGTCTGATACAAGGCAAGATTGGTAGCACAAGGATTCTCGCGCAAAGACCTGGATTGATTATGAGGAGACATATTCTCCAGTGGTGGATGCGATAACTTTTCGTTATCTTATTAGTCTGGTAATACAATAGGGGATTGGTCAGCGTCTGATGGATGTTGTAACAGCCTGTCTCTATGGCTCACTTGATACCGATATTTACATGAAACTCACGGAAGGGTTCAAATTGCCAAATTCATGTAAATCAAGTTCTCGAGAACAACTTTCAATTAAATTAAATAAATCATTATATGGGTTGAAACAATCTGGGCGTATGTGGTATAATCGCTTTAGTGAGTATTCAATAAAAGAAGGTTACAAAAATGATTCAGTATGCCCATGTATCTTCATGAAAAGGTCAAATTCAGAATACGTGATATTTGCTGTATATGTTGATGACTTGAACATAATTGGAACTCCGGGGGAGCTTCAAAGGGCGGTTGAATATTTAAAAAGGGAATTTGAAATGAAAGACCTAGGAAAGACGAAATTTTGTCTCGGGTTACAGATTGAACATCTCAAGGGTGGAATCCTTGTGCATCAAGAAACATATATAGAGAAAGCACTCAAAAGATTTTACATGGAAAAATCACATCCCTTGAGTACCCCAATGGTTGTAAGGTCGCTTGATGTTGTGAAAGACCAATTCTGATCCCCGAGCGATGAGGAGGAAATTCTTGGTCCAGAAATACCGTATTTAAGTGCAATTGGTGCACTAATATTTCTTGCTAGCCATACGCGACCAGATATATCATTTTCGGTAAACTTATGGCAAGATATAGTTCATGCCCAACAAGGAGGCATTGGACTGGGGTAAAACAAATTTTCCGATATCTTCAAGGTACAAAAGATATGGGTTTGTATTTTACAAACCAATCGTAAACAAGTTTGGTTGGTTATGCAGATGCAGGGTATTTTTCTGATCCTCACACTGGACGATCTCAAATTGGATATTTATTCACAAGTGGAGGTACCGCAATTTCATGGCATTCCGTAAAGCAAACAATCACAGCCACATCACCAAACCATGCAAAATTATTGGCGATTCATGAAGCTAGTCGAGCATGTGTTTGGTTAAGGGCTGTAATACAACACATTCGTGAGTCTTGTGGCATATCTTCGAGAGATGAAGGGCCGCCAATTTTACACGAAGATAACGCAACATGCATTGCACAACTGAAGGAAGGGTACATCAAAGGTGATCGAACAAAGCACATTTCACCAAAGTTCTTCTTCACACATGATTTGCAAAAGAATGGAGATATTACCGTCTAACAAATCTGTTCCAAAGAAAATTTGGCAGACTTGTTTACCAAATCACTTCCGACCTCTACATTCAAGAAGTTGGTGCATGGGATTGGGATGCGTCGACTCAAGGAGCTTATCTGATTATCACCAGGGGGAGAAAATACGCGTTGTACTCTTTTTCCCTTAGCAAGGTTTTGTCCCACTGGGTTTTCCTTGCAAGGTTTTTAACGAGACAGCATCATGCGTATGAAATGGATAGTCATGGGGAAGTGTTTTAAATGTAATTTATATAAATGTATATTTATATTGTGACTATCCATGTAAATAAAATATAATCTCATTTATGATTATAAGGTTCCTAGAGCACTATAAATAGTGGCATTGGATTAGAGATATCTTAATAATATAAGAACTCTTTTACTCTCTCTACTTTCTCATGTCTTTGTAATCTTTGTTAGTCATTCTTATCTCATATTTTGAATTTGATCCTTGATTTTAATCCAAAGATTAAAATTTTTCAAACTTAGACTAGAGAACTTAAGAATCCTCCCCCAAATTCTATAAGATCCATAAAAGTTTTATAGATTTGTTATTGGTGAAGAAAATTTATCTTGAAGCCAATCACATATTTAATTCTTTAGAAGAAAAACCACAATCACTACATATTTAATTCTTTAGAAGAAAAACCACAATCACTGAAAGTAGCAATATGAGAATGAGAACATGACAAAAGACGCATTGTATTGCTTTTCACTTGTTGTAGCCTTCACATTAGGAGTTTAAAAGTAGAGGAGAATTTGTTTGAAAAGTTGAAGATAAGGACTTTATGAATCAAGGAATAATGTTATTTATTTAAAACATGGTCATTTGACCTTCCTTTAGTTGGTGGATCCTATAGTGCTTGAAATTATATCATTCTCAAATGTGTCGCACTCAAAAATCTAGATATTTCTTTTACAAATTATTTAGTAAAAAAAAGGTGCACATTGATACGATTTTGGTTTGAGGTAGACCTTTTGTTTTTGCCAAGCAGCCTATTTGTTTTAGCTAAAGTCCATATCTTTCTTTTGGTATCTTGTATTGTATATCTAACTAGTATTAATATCGGTACGTGATGCACGGTTGACTCATACTAATATTTATATATATATTTCATATTTCATATTTTTATATTAAAGTTTGTAAAAATCCATTTGATGTATAAATCATGAAATGCATATCTAAAAAATATTATAACACATAGCCAGGAAGAATAGAACACCAAAAACATCGACCTAAATCTAACCGATCTGGTTACATGTTTTTAGCCAAATTTAACATATAACCAAAAAAATCATAAGGTAAAAAAACGTTTAAAATATGAAAAACTAACATTCTTGTTGTGAAATAGTAATACTTTAAACCTCTAAAACAATTACCTTAGAATATAATAATAATAATAATAATAATAATAATAACCAAGAAAAAAAATCAAAAGAAAAGATTAGAAAAAATACCAATAATGTGATTCACAATAGATGTAAAAATAATGTAACGGTGGAATGAGATTTGTTAAAGATCTAAGAACTCTAAATCAAAAAAATCAAAAAAATAAAATTTTTTTGAAAAGATTAGACTAAATACCAGTGACATGATTCACAAATAGATGTAGATCTAAAAACTCTAGATCACAATTAGTGATCTGTAACTTGTTTTTCTTCTCTATATTGAACCTTAAATCACAATTAGTGATATGTTACTTGTTTTTCTTCTATTCTGGTCTATTACTCATATATTATATATATATATGGCCATCATAGCTAAGTGAAAAAAATATTTTAAATTTTTGATCTTGGCCATTGAAAATCATAAGCTTTTAAATCTTGACCTTTGAAATTCAAAGTCAACTTTGTAAAATCTAAAAGTCAAAAGATAATAAACATGGTAACTATTTAATTGCATATTAATAATACTAATGTTAATTATTCTTAGAAGTTTTGAATTAGTGTACCAAAAAAGAAACAGGACAATGATCAGTAACAACATACTCATCAATCACAATTTCATAATTAATTACATTATCCTTAACAATTTATATGACTTTTGAGTTTATATCATTAAAAAAAACATAACACTTCTCATTTCAAAGTATCCCCATAAATATTTATAATAATAAAACATCAACCGAAATAACATTGAAACTAATAAGTATTGCAAATAAATTTTTCAGAGATGGTTAGGTGTATATATATTCAAAACACACACCCTACTGTTATTTGTATATATACTATGTAATAATTCACTTGTAATAACATGAGATAATCTTTAAAATATTACAAACTTAAAAAATAATAATATGCAATTAAAATAATTAATCTTTGTAAACAAATTAGAAGCAATTTAAAAGATCAAAACATAATTTGTCAAGCCCAAAATTAAAAATATAAGATGGGTCCAAAATAAAATGAAGTTAGCCCATTAAGAAAATAGAAATGGGCCCAAACAAATAAAATGGCCCGTTACTATTTTTTACACGCATTTTCGTACCTTTGTTTTTAATATATATATTAATAACATAAAAATATGGGGTTTGCTAATTACAGTCCTTAGGGCTGTGTTTAAGGTGCATAAATTGTTAGTACATTTACCATGAAAGTTAGGGGGCGAGCTTTTAATATGGAAGATACAAGTCTTTTTATGCACGTTAAATACAACCCTTAGGGCTGTATGTATTTAGCATTTCCCTAAAAAAAATATTAATACTTACTCTCTATTTTTTACCTTTTAAAATAAACTAAAAAAGTAAACCTCAGCATAAAAATAAAAGTCATTGATAGACTAATATTGGAAAGTTAATGAATATACAACTCTTTTAGGTTTATATATTGAATAATTTTATTTATTTAGTTTTTTAATCACAATATTAATTTAGTACCAGTAGACGTATTTAACTAACATAACTATGTTGTAAACTGTAATTAATTAAACGTATGGTATTTACAATTGAAATTTTTTTTATAAAAAGTGACCGGTATTTAAGGTATTTAATGTACTTTTATTAAATTTAGAACCATAATAATATTAAAAAAACATGCCTTTTAATTTTAATACCATTTGGAACTTCAACATAACCTTATTTCTCTATTAATTGGTAATTCCATCTGAAATGAAATACGGGTAAAAGTAAGGATGTTCAATTAATAAACAATAACTTACTTCAATTTAGAGTTGGTCAATTCTACAACGTGAAATGTGAAACCAAAATCAATATCGAAAATCAAGAATCAAAATTGGAAATTATAGATATTATAGATACAATATATAAATACGATGTGAAAATATAAACAAGAATCATATCCCCACAATGCGTAACATGGTTAATAATTTATCAAAAGATTTAAATTTTTAGTTAAATCAAATTTAAAAATGATGCTTATAAATTTTACGTATGAAATCGGGTGAGGGTGACGATGGTCCACTTCACCAAAGATCGACTTTAAAATTTCCAATGCACAGATAAATAACTTTATATAGAACAAAAGCTAAAATAAATATGTTTATAATTATTTACATAATTATAACAGGTTTAGGTTAACTGATTTGGATTAACGAGTTGAAAATAACCAACCTGAACCTGACTTGATATCAAAATCGACTTGAAAATCTCAACCTGCTGTCAAACCGAACCCGGCCACCAACACAAAAAATCGGGTTTGCAATGGGTTAGTGGGTTAATTTCATATCACATGGATTGGTGGGTTGACATGTTAAATGGGTTAGTGAGTTGACCTCAAGTAATATAGATTGGTGGGTTGATGGGTTGAATTGAAATCAAAATGAGTTGTGGGTTTTGGATCAAGTAAGTTGATGGATTGACCTATTAAAAAACATTATATAAAGTAAATTAGATTTAGGTTAACGAATTGAGTTATTAAACCAAATGGTCAACTCAACCCTGACCCACAAAAAGTCAAGTTGGCGGGTTACTAGGTCGAGATTCACAACCCTAACCCAGTTTTCTGAGTCGGTTTTAAATCAAATTTCGGGTAAAGTCGAGTGTTGGCAATCTTAATATATATCAAACCGACTCTATATATCTTATATCAAAAGTTGTGCAAATTTAAGACTTTATTTAACATTATACTTGATTTCATAATAAATTTTATTTCTGAATAAAATGCTTATAATTTTACTTGGTAACCCGGTCACCGACCGGGTATTGATCTAGTTATACGTTATTTAGGAATCCTAAGACAAATATTGACGTGCAATAACATGTATGCGATAACATGTATGCTGACCAATCTGAAAACGCTGACATTGTTTTTATTAACGATTTATGTATGAGAAAATAAGTAAGAAAACGGATTTGATGAGATTTTTTATTCTATATATCCAAAGCATTAGTAAACGTCAAGAACTTAGGAATCCTTAATGAGATACAATATTTTAGTTTAAATAATAAATTGATCAACTTGTATATATTCTAGTTAAATATGGATAGATAAGATTAAAATAAAAAAAAATCAATAAATATGTATTTTTTTTTAATAAATATGATTAAAAAGACACTTGTCACTTTAATATAACGCCACATGTCGATTAAAGGATGCTACAATCATGTTTTAGTTTATTAGTATCTAATATCTAATACTATCTTATAAAGCATTTTGCTCTTTTTTAAAATCTCAAAAGATAATTTGAACTACCGAAATTATCCCTCTTCATTATTCACTAATTTAAACAAATCTACCTAATATACATATGATAACTTTAAATATCAACCATTCATTTTTTCCCCTCTCCTCAAATCTCAACCACTCATTTTTTTTTCTCCTTTATAAATCATTTTATTTCTCTAATTCATTCAAAATCTTTTATCTCAAAAACCGTATATCGATAAATTATAAAAATTGTATGGGTGTTCTTAAAATTTCATGCTCTTTCATTAGAGATGTCATTTGATACACTTTCAACGAACTTTGAAATCCGAGGACAGAGCCCGTACGGCTAAGGCAATTGGTTATTATACTCTATGACTTGACCTATCACCCAGTGGAGGAGGGAATAGGGGGACTGGGGGTGCCCAGCCCCTCTAATAGCTCAATAGCAGTAGATTATAATTAGCCCATGACCACAATTTTGGGTCTAGCCCCCTCCAATGGACATTCACATCACAGCATCACCTCATACGAATATCTTTTGACTCCTTTTCAAATATAAACACAATTTTCTTTCTCTATTTTTATCTGTTTCCTTTAATTGATTGTATGTATTTTTTTCACCATATCATAGTGTTTTCATAAATACTAATTATATTAGAAACATACTTACACAAGAAGTGTCAAACTTCGAATGCACAAGATAGTTTTTGTATATAAATCAATTTTTTTTTATCTATATTGTATTAAATATAATTTTCTTGACTTTTTTTTTAACTAATTTAGTTACCCAACATGTTCCCACATGAAAAAATGGATCAATATCTAGGATATTCACAATTTTTAATAAGAACTTGCGTATAAATCTGGTACGTATCTTGTAAGTTTTTGCTACCTATGTTGTAAAATTTTGACCATATCGTTTTTATCGTATTGTTTGAACTATATCGTAATAATACTTACTTATATTGTTTGAACTATATCTCATTTTATTATGTAAACCCTCGCCAATCTGAAATCCTGAGTTTGCCTCTGTTATCACCCCCACCATATCACTGTCGCAACGTGCGAACACTATCTCTCGTATACTAATAATGTGGTATACTGGTATGAAATGTCATGGAATCCTCCTTTGAGACTTGAGTGTCTTTGTTGTAACTTTTTTGTGCGTCATGCCTTAATGAGGCACATGAGTCCTTATCAAGTATATATTGATTACTTAGCAGAAAAAGAAACTGCATAGCACTACCAACGTAACTGTCAGCAGATATAGAGGTTTTAGGGCCGAAAATTCGTCTGAAAAACGACTTTGGTTAATAGTAGTATATAAATGCTATAATTCTGCTTATGAAATAAATATTGTTGATATAAGTTTTTGGTCCGACTTGAAGAAATTGCTAGCTATTTTAATGTGGATATCCATCTTAATATCTTCAAAAGAAGTTTTAGGTTTAAATCCCATCCGAGAACATATTAAGGGTTGTCACAAATAAAGATTTCAAAATAACCACGGGATACTCTAGTTATCTATAATACCTTATAAAGCAAACTAGATTCCTCCCTTAACTTAATTAAGAACCTGATAAGACAAAAATGCCCTTAAATAATCTTCCTTGCTAAGCACTCTCTCACGTGATATACCAACTATGCCCTTCAACCATTTTCGTCTCTAGCGAAGTAAAACCCTATCAACGCCACCACCAGATTGTCTTCCCCACCACCGCCGCATTGCGCGGGTACCATGCTCGTATATTAATTACGCATATTTAAGTTAGAAAACTCACCATGATAAAATGAACAAGGAAATCTTACCCATTACATTTATTAATAGATAAAAAAAAGTGGTTATCAAATATTATGTTAAAAGATTAGAGAATTACGAGTCTAAAGTTTAAACTTTGACTATCGAGAAAAAAATTTTTACAATTCTTTTGTGATAACATTCTTTGTAAAACTTTTTAAGTTTTATCTAATGTATATAAGTCCTTATCTAATTCGAGTTTATGTGACAATAAATCCGAACACCTTACGTTACTTGGTCAAATCAAATGCATACACCATGAAAAAAAAAATCTATAAACATAAGTAAAGGAAGTCGCACTTTGCTTCAAAATAGTCTTTAAATAGACATGTTCCATGGTCTCTAGACATGACCCAAGTAACATCCTAGCCCATCCATATTCTCAAAAGGTCACACAACTCCGACTCCAAGTCACATAAGTCAAGGCGGAGTCATTCATGTTTGCATTAACTTGGGCATAAGTTTCGAATATCCCAAGGGCCTTCTCCATCCTTTCGTTATTCTCAAAGGGCCATACATCAAAATAATTAAAAATCCCCTCAACCAATCAATACACATCACCCACATTATACAGGTAGCCAAAAAAGACAAAAACCAACAAAACAATTACCAGTACTTGTAAAAAAAAAAAACATAAATCAAATTAAAATATAAAAATAGATAGATTGATTATTGATACATAAAATAAGATGATTTTTTAAGTTTTGGGTTATGAATGTAAGTAAAATACTCTCTAGATAAAAGTTTTATTAAAAACGATGGCATTTTTTTTAAAAAAAATTTGTTTTAAAGAAAATCTTACGGGTTTAATTAAGATGCATGCATTAAATAATTATATATTTATTATAAAATTTAGCAGTGGATTTTTGTTATTAAAAGGTAAAAACTTTTTTTATTGTGAAAGATTAACTAGCAATTTTCTTTCTATTAATTGAAAATTTATATATAAATTCTAAATTTATATAAAAGAAGAGAATATGAATCTGTTAAGGTATTTAATTTGGGTAAAAAAATCTTTAATATACATTTTTTTTAAACCTTAAAAATCATATGATAATTATTTATTCAAAATATTAAAATATTGATACGTGAACATGAATCCCATAATCAGTTTTTTTTTTTTTATATAAATACTACTAGTTAAACTAAACTACTAAGAAAAAAGTTAATTAAAAATATGAACATCAAGAAGCAGCCTCATTTCATTTCAATGGCAACAACTATTTTCTCTCTCTAAAAAAACCACACACACTACACAGACTGAAAACAACCTTGGTCTCATCGAATCATCATCAAAACAGAAACATGGCTGCATCAATTTCGGGATTATGTTCTCAAAACTTAATCCCAAAACCACACTTCCAATCATCATCATCATCAACATCATCAAAACAGTTTGTCGAAACCTTAAAAGTCAACAACAACAAACTCAACTACAATCTATTCACAACACATTCAGTGGCGCGTGATGCACCAACAAGTCTATCATCACCGGCTATCACCGGTGAAAAATCGACAAAAAAACATCAGTTAGAAACAGACCCAAAAGCATTATGGGAAAGATACACAGAATGGTTGTATCAACATAAAGAATTGGGATTGTATTTGGATGTGAGTCGAATCGGGTTTAGTGATGAGTTTGTTAAGGAAATGGAGCCTAAATTTGTGAAAGCTTTTAAAGATATGGAGGAATTGGAAAAAGGGGCGATTTCGAATCCGGATGAAGGAAGAATGGTGGGACATTATTGGCTTAGGAATCCTAAATTGTCTCCTAATAGTTTTTTAAGGTTGCAGATTGAGAATACCCTTGAAGCCATTTATTCGTTTTCGGACGATATCATTGCTGGCAAGGTTCGGTTTTCTTTTTTTGTTTATATATCTAATTCCGTAATTCGGGTCGGTTTTTATTGATGTTGTTGACTTGTTTTTGTTTGAGTAGTGACTGAGGATTGACTTTTGATAGAATTTGTGTTGATATTAGTACTACAGTAATTTTAAGTTAACTGATTCGACATTGTTGAAGTAGTGGTTGTAAATCATTTATCCCTGAAATCGGTGCTCGCCTTTCTATTTTAGTTTATTTCCAAAGTAACATATTTGTTTTATAAGATTTACAATCTTTGGCTTATATGTGCAAAAAGCAAAGGGGTATATATACTATCTTGGTCTTATACACTGGAATTATCATATATATATATATATATATCTAAAACTGTGCGTCTTCTGTCTAATGTATACTCATTTTGAGACGGAGAGTATATAAAGTAAAATCCAAAACGTAGTTTTGAGTTTTGACGGACTATATATGGTCCGACAAGCCTTTTTGTAGGGTGAAAAGTAATATTTATGGATTCAGGTTTATTAACGATAAATGGAACAGTGTTTGAGGTATATGTAAACCGAAACCACATTTCTGGAAGTCTTGGAAGTTTTCTTTTTTCATTGTCATTGAGCTCTTATATAGTAGGGAAAAGGTTATTAAACTTGACATTGAAGTGCTATCCCATGGTTATTGAAATTGCTGAAGTTCAAAGGGACATTATATATTTTTAGAGTGAACAAGAATGTTGCTTTTTTCAGATGTTACGGAAATCTTTATAGTCCATATAGTTCCTACGTTTTGGCCATGGTGAATCATTTTTTACGTTCAAATTGTAGATGTATTTTGTTGACCTTAGTGATTAAATGTATAAACCTTAAAGGCCAAAATGTAACATAGTGAATTTAGTATTAAGAGCAAACAGTGGTATAGAGCCAAATACTATGTATAATTATGTAAGTTGTCACACTTTGACTAATGACTAATTGACTATACATATTAAACAAAGTACTAGCAGGTGTAATATTTTTTTTAAATGTATTTGAACTTAAGACAGAAAAATTAACTATATGTTAATATCAGGTATAGCATCCATATATAAAAAAGGTCTCTGTTTATATTGAAATTGTGTAAGTTAATTATAAATTTGAAATATATGTGTGTCATTAACTTCAGAGAATTTAAAACATAAAAGTGTGCATTTTCCGTATAATTTTTAAGCTTTATGATTTCAGATAAAGCCGCCTTCTTCTCCAAATGACCGATTCACACAAATACTCTCAGTCGGGATTGGAGGCTCAGCTCTTGGACCACAGTTTGTTGCAGAGGCTTTAGCACCCGATAATCCTCCTCTCAAGGTAATGCATTTTGTGATCCGTCACCATTCATCAGTTAGTGATTTTCAGCCATTAAACCTATTGAGGCAATTTCAGCTAGGATAAAGAAACATCATGTAACCGTTCTTTGAACAAATTATGTTTAACGATTCAATTTTGTTTATTTAGATTAGCGAGTCAGGTAATTTTTTTCTTTTGGCTGAAGAAATCAACATTAAATAAAAGGTTGCAATAAATGTCGGGATGACAACTATTTTGACAAGCCCTATACTGAAGTATTTTTATTTGCCAATAAGTAATATTTTTAGAATTACCTAACGATAGTCCTTAATTGTCAAATTGGCAACCTGCTGGTTTACATCAATATTTTCGGTAAATAGCTCTATACTTTCGTGATAATTGTTGAAGCAAGTTACCCATTATGTGACAGCCTATTTGAGGGTGGTATATTTATCGTGTCTTTCATATTAATCTTTTCGTTTTTCTTCTGTCCGTTGTTGCTAAGAATGTAAACATTTGATTCTTACTGATTATCAGATAAGGTTCATCGACAATACAGACCCAGCAGGAATTGACCACCAAATCGCTCAACTCGGCCCGGAGTTAGCATCTACTCTTGTAATAGTAGTTTCAAAGGTCTGCACAGAAATGATAATTTTATTTTCTTGTGTTTGTTTTTTTTTTTTTCCCGCTGCTCTTAAAGTAGAGATCGCAATTTCAACCAGTGCACTTATAAATAGGTTGATTTGAGTTATATATTATCTCTCGTAATGGGTCAATAGTGCCCCAAATTGTTAGTAATGCAAAAAACTTAAAGAACCCCCTCAATCACTTTGTTCAAAATATCGAGATAATATGAATTGTGTGATCATATCTGAGACACTAATTACTTTTCAAACATAATTTTGGGTAAGAAGTGCTCGGGGTGAACAGAAGTACAGAACACAACCAAATCCATATTTACTTGTACAGAAAAGTACCCTTTTTCACCCATTACCCAGCCTATCAATTTTGCCACCTATACATGCAAACCCCTGCTTACTTTTGATATTTTTGACTCAGAGTGGAGGCACTCCAGAGACCAGGAACGGTTTGTTGGAAGTACAGAAGGCATTTCGTGACGCTGGACTGAACTTTGCAAAACAGGTTTTGATCTCAGGTTCTTCTTTTTGCTTTTATTATATTTTCTCGCCCATCGGAACATGGACCTACATTTAGAGGTTAGATGGACTAAGTTTGGTGGGAAAATGCAAATAGTTCATAAGTGTTGTTACAGTAGTGGCTTAGTGGGATGCTGGCTTTAATGCATCACACATGCATGGAAGCATATGCATTATGCATATTATATATATATAGGGGTTGGGTATTGTAAAACAAGTATTAAAGTAAAACAAATAGGATAAGATCTTGACCCTTAGATCATGGTTAAATTGATGCACGACGATTCACAAAGCAATTGATGCATGATGATTTTCATGATGCACGGTGATTTTCAGTGAAGAGAAACCTATTGTTTTATTTGTTTTACATTATTACTTGTGTTATTTTACCTAAAACCTATATATATATATATATATATATCCATCACTGTATGTTATCATTTTATTAGTCTTACTCTTATAGTCAATGGTCAAGAAATGAATTCAACATTTTGGGCCGTTTTTGTGTTCCTTTCTTGGTGACTTAACTAAAGAGTTATCTATTTTTATTTTTTTGGCAAACTATTTGTAGACTTGTAGTGGTTGGTTTCAATTTATTCTCATTATTGCTTATGTACATACTCATATGCAGGGTGTTGCGATTACACAAGAGAATTCACTACTAGACAACACTGCAAGGATCGAAGGGTGGTTAGCTAGATTTCCAATGTTCGATTGGGTTGGTGGAAGAACTTCTGAAATGTCTGCTGTCGGTCTACTAGCTGCAGCACTTCAGGTTCTCATATCTTTTGAAATTTTAACTGAATTATTACTTCACTGCAGCAAGACAAATGTTGAGAGATGTTTATTTTAGGGTATCGACATCAAAGAAATGCTGACAGGTGCATCACTAATGGATGAGGCGAACAGGACTCCTGTGGTCAGTAATAATTTCTGTAAATTTTGTCAAGATAGAATTATGAGTTTCCTTTCATCCATTTTTAATATTTATATGTAGATCCACGTAAACTGTAGGCTGACGAGTTTTGTTAATGTTAGGTCAAGAACAACCCTGCAGCATTGCTGGCGTTATGCTGGTATTGGGCTTCTGATGGTGTAGGATCAAAGGTAATTAGGCGTCAATAATAGTGAATCAGTTTTTCATTTTTGGATCTGCATTGAACTTTTAAGCTATTACCTTTATTGCAAAATTGATGATTTCTTATCGGTTTCAACAGGATATGGTGGTACTTCCTTACAAGGACAGTCTTTTGTTATTTAGCAGATACTTGCAACAGTTGGTCATGGAGTCTCTTGGGAAGGAGTTTGACCTTGATGGCAATAGGGTATGCTTCATTATCTTTATAAAACTAGTTTGATTCGCTTTATGCCTAATATAATCCTGACTTCTATGTCACTGCTTATAAAACGTATTTTGAGAGTCTGAAATTTCTATAGAAAAGTTTTCTTTACACCAACAAATTTTAAGTTCATGCGAACTTTAAAATAAATGTTACTTAAAAGAGGAAAATGGTTCATGAAGTTGTCAACAGAGAGTATTATTGGCATCCAACATTTTATATAAGTTGGTATTGAAAAACTCAGTCATGTTTTTAAGTTGCCAGAAAAATTAGTCTCATTTTAAAATCACATCGCCTATCGTCATTTTACAAAGAATTCATAAAACAGCTTCGTTTTTAAGTTTTTCGTGGGGAAAAAAGTGCTCAAAGATATTAAAAACTTAAATGCTTAATTCAAGAAGCTTGTCATCATAAAGATTTGTGACAAACATTTTAATAGGAAGTCTTAGTGATGTTAAAAAGCTAAAATATTGGTAAATGCAACTCCATAATCGGAACTTGTTTAGAAGTACTTATGGTTTCATTCCCTGGTTATATAGGTAAATCAAGGACTTACCGTCTACGGAAATAAAGGGAGTACGGATCAGCATGCGTAAGTATTCAGAGTCCATGGTCATCCAGCATTTTATGAGTGATGGTGGTCAAGTTTAATTTGTATTCTGCAACAGGTACATTCAGCAACTAAGAGAAGGTGTACACAATTTCTTTGCAACATTCATTGAAGTACTACGTGATCGACCCCCTGGTCATGATTGGGAGCTTGAACCAGGGGTCACTTGCGGTGACTACTTGTTTGGAATGTTACAGGTCTATTACGTTACCAATCTATTTATTAAAATCTCCTTTTTTTCATTCTTTATAGTTTATTTGTGATTGAAGATTTTTTATGAAAATTGGCCCGTGGAATAGAGAATGGTGGAAATTGATACTCCCCGGTCCATGAAGTTGAGATAGTTCCTCATATAGGCTCTCCGGTGCTAGATTTATGTACTGGTCGTTGCCATTAATATGAAAGTGTTGGCTGGTGATTTGGGTATACAGTATCACACTTTTTTTATTCTAACAGAGTTGATGTTACATCCCATATTTAACACAAAAGTACCAAAGTTTCTTAGATACAAAGACAATAGTAATCGGTATAAAAAATATATTCCATAATAGTTTAAAATATCGAGAATTAGTTACTCCGACTTAGAAAACACATATTTGTCATAACCATATTATTTAGAAACAAACAAGTACACTTCATATCATTTGTATGAAAGAGGGGAGGTGTAACTTGTTTCATGCAATAGCATGGTCATGAACAAGGTCCGCCATTACATTTGTATCAGCTTTACTTTTCGTTGGACCTCCTTTTTTGTTCACTTGGCGTATGCTTTATTCTTAGCAAGTAACACGGGTTATAAATTTAAACACCATAAATAAAGCATTTAACCTTGTAGTATCACAACAAATTCATATTATTGAAAGCATACTATGTGAAGTTAGTAAACAATAAATATCATTGCATGAAGTAGTCGCCAAGGCATTACTTTCACAACTCTAGTTCTAGAGGAATACAAGAATAATAGGTGCAAACTTTGAATGTAGCATTGCATGAATTATATTATAATATTTTTTATTTTTTATTTTTGGTGCAAAATCCTGTATAGTCACCTGAGGACTTTGCCTAAGCTACACAACGTAACATGTACCAAGCAACTTATTGGCAGTGTTTTCAAACCGGCCGGTCCGACCGATTGGACCGCGATCGGACCGGAATTTTTTAGATTTCCGGTTGGAAAGCTCCCGGTTGAATAGCTGTTAGAGAACCGCCCTGAACCGTATAAACCGGGCGGTCTGATCGGAACCGTTCCGCTAATCGAACCGTTTTGAGTCGGTCAACGAACGTCAAGCGACCAATTTTTGTTTTTCGTCTAATTTTTAGAGGGTAAAAATCAAAAAAAGGGACACACAACTTGAATCTAATCGAAAACATAGCCGGAAAACTTCCGTCGCCGTCGTGGTAGATCTGGACGGAGTTCCGATCATTGTGGTGTATTTTGAAGGTAGTGCTTATCTGGGATGCAAGAACGAAGTAATGGAGCTGTGGTCATCATGGTGACTAGATTTATGGGGTGGTAGATACGAAAAATGGAGGAAGTCAGAAAGATGGAGATGTAAGAATAAAAGAGATGGCGATGAGAGTGTATAAGGTAGAGAGAAGATAGGAAAACATGTGGTAGACTATTTTGCTCAATACATTTCTTTAATTATTCTCTGCCTTATTATTTTAAATTTAATATTCTATTTCTATGTACTATAAATGTCTAACTAACTAGTTACTCTATTTCATTAGTAAATATATATTTCGTATAATATTATTATTATTAAATTTAATATCTACATATATTTTTATTACCTGTATTCATTAACCAATATATATAAAGAGGTTGGTTATTTTAAAACAAGTATTAAAGTAAAACAAATAAAACATAAAATTGATGCACGAAGATTCACGAAACACAAGTATATAATTGATGCACGATAATTTTCATGATTTACAGTGATTTCCAGTTAATAAAAATCTATTGTTTTTATTTGTTTTACTTTAATACTTGTATTATTTTTACCTAGAATCTATATATAGAATATATTTATATGTATATTATATACATATATATAATATCCGGTCTGACCGCGGTTCAATCGATCCGACCGGTCAGACCAGTAAAATATTGTGTAACCAGTTCAGTGTCCGGTCCGGGTTTCAAAACATTGCTTATTGGGTTCATCAGTATAGGCACAGCATCATTCCAGTTGACTACTGTTGGATTCGATTATATCAAGATCAGTTGTTCTTAATTTGAATACTCAAAAATGTAATATCATATTGGCTTGATTGTTTGCACCAGCTAACCAAACTCAAAGTTTACACAAAGTTAACCCAACTGCTATTCTTTTTCATGCTAAATATACCACTCAACCAAAGTGTCTGATTTGTTTTGCAGGGAACAAGGTCAGCACTCTATGCAAATGGGAGGGAGTCTGTTACAGTGACCGTGCAAGAAGTGACACCTCGGTCAGTTGGGGCTCTAATTGCTCTTTATGAACGAGCAGTTGGTATTTATGCATCACTTGTGAATGTCAACGCTTACCATCAACCTGGTATGTATAATGTATTCTTTTATTTGAATTTAGTTTTCCGTTAGTGATACTTTGAAGAAAGTTTAGCAATTGGATATGGCAAGTTGGGTTATTTTTGGAAAATTCCTTGTACATATGGCTCTGTAGTGATAAAGGTACGAGAAAAACTCTTTTGCAGAAAGTTACATTTAAAGTCCCCATGTGACTAATGGGTGTTTCATAGTTGTATTTGTAATATGAAAGTGATTATGTCATGGTAAATAAACAATGTCAGAAGGTTAAATGTGTTAAAAAGGACTGTAATAGATAGGGTTAAGTTGTTTTATCAGCTAATCAGATCTTTTAGCTGATTGAAAAATCCTGATTATTTGAGACACACAGTTACATTTATTGTGAAAAGAATGGAGACTTTTTGATGTGTGAAAAAGAAGGGGTATGGCAATCTATTTTATTCCAGCTCGTATAAAGCTGATTAAACCTTATAAATACAAAGCAGAATCAGAACATGTCTATCCAAATATTAAGACTGATGGATTAACATGATATGTAACTTATATCTTGTTAATTTTTGAAGATGAACATATATAATCTTTTCGGAATATGTAGGAAAAGTGCAATAAATGTGGAGTATTGTGTGTCAAGTATGTAACGGCAGACATGTTACTTATGACTATGATATGTCCAAGTTTGACCATATACAAGTTTAACACTCACAAATGCTTTTAATTCTACATCAGGAGTTGAAGCTGGAAAGAAAGCAGCAGGAGAAGTCTTAGCTCTACAGAAACGGGTTCTTTCCGTTCTCAATGAAGCCAGGTATGCTATTGCATATTTGCATATGGTTGATTTATTATTATTATTATTATTATTATTATTATTATTATTATTATTATTATTATTATTATTATTATTATTATTATTTCCATTTTTCAAATTTGGGAGTCTCAGGTTTTAAATTACTATTGGGATTTGGGAATTGTGTAAATAAATTGGAGCTACTTCTGCATTCGATTTTGCAAAATACTATTTTGGTCATATGCCAAGAATCTGAAGTATTATGTAGCATCAATATTTATATGTTTGTTGGTCTTGTTTATCGTTTATCATTAAACATGTTGGTAAGTTGATTTAACAAATGGACTTTGCACATGCTTGATGGTGCACATTGTATACCACAAGATTTGACCTGCTTGTAAAATGTCTAACTACCCTCAGTGACTACAAAATTAGGATTTTTTTGATGCTTTCTGAGTTTCTGTTAATGATGACAAGAAGGCCAATTCGTAACTTCTGTTTTTTAAGTAATTGAACCAAGATATATTGTGAATCCAATTTATTACCCATCAACTTACTGGCAGTGTTTCTATGATTTGCCAGTTGTAAGGACCCTGTGGAACCATTGTCGATCGAAGATGTAGCGGAGCGTTGCCATGCGCCTGACGATGTATGTACTTTTATCCTATTTATCCTTGGTGATCTCATGAATACATGAGAATGAGATCAGGGGTAGAAAAATAAGCTGATCATGCAGATGGGGTAACTGGTCAAAATGAGCTCATAAACGGGTTATGTTCCAAGTATGGCCAAAATCGTCCCATTAACACTTTCTTGTCCATCTTTCTATAATGAAACAAAATACTAGATGCCTTAAATTTTTTCAACATAAAAAATCTTTTTCACAATTAGTAATATATCTTTGGATAAAGTCAAACTAATTTTGGAGGTTGTATGCATTAATGCAGAGGTTGAGGAATTTTATCCCATTCACTTATTTGGAGCCGTTCTGATTTTATTTAATGTTTTATATTTGGACCATTTGCAATAAAACGCCACCCACTAAGTGACCCGAAATTACCACTACTACACGAGAAGAAACGACTATGGGTCACATTTACTAGAAATCAGGATAAGGCCAATGAAATGTAAAACAAAGGGAAGTTATTGGAACATATGTAACCAATCATTTTTGTTCGCTTTTTAACATCTTTTATTTCATTTTTGATAGATTGAAATGATCTACAAGATTATTGCACACATGGCTGCCAATGATCGAGCTATTATTGCTGAAGGTGATTGTGGTTCACCTCGAAGCGTCAAAGTTTTCCTTGGGGAGTGTAATGTTGAGGCGATGTACTGATAAACGTGTTCTTGGGTGCATGTGTAACGGCCAATATGACATACTTCTTCATTTCCCTCCTTTAGTTAAATTCAAAGATATAATTGTTACCTTAATAAAAGAAAAAAATGTTCTTTCAAATATGAGGAATAACACAACTATATTTTTCGCTTGTTATTAGGATTTGATAACCTGTTTGACTCGTGTGTCTTGTTTGTTTTAATGGAAAAACGGGGAGAAGTAAATTGCTATTTTGATTTAATGATTTCTGTTCAACAGATCGGAAAATGAAGAAGTTGCAGACACTGGATTTTGTGCAAACATAGATTTTTTGGCCGAATCTTTAGAGTTTGTAAAATGTGAGACTGAGTGGTGTTTCGTGTATAGTTAAATAACATTAGTGTGTAAATTGTTAAAAAGGCGATGTTTCATGCATGGAAAAGAAAAAAAATAATGTACACATCATCACCCTTTAGAGATAGTTTACTCTTGTGTTCTATGCCTTATCATGTAGTTGATGTCGTCTTTTTCGGACGTAAAATTAAATCTTAAAAACTTTAGTTATTAGCTGATTCTATTCAATTGATCTTACTTTTGCTATTTTCATTTCAATGATTGCAAAAGTAACCATTTACAATGTTAAATTGTGATTTTGGTGAAAAATGATAACTAGTGAAAATCATCTTTTAGGTATGCACATGGTACGACGCTCATTCTTTTCGCATGGCTAACCAACTAACCAAGTGCCATTTGTAACATAAAAACCAAGGCACATTGTGAATTGCAACATTGAATGGCAAGTATCATTTCTAACTTCAAATTTGAAAACAAAGAAAGTTAAATTGTTACGAATGGCACGTTATCCATGGTGTTTGATTTTTGTTATATATAAGTTGATTTTGCTATATATAGTAACATGTTTAGTGATCAACTTATACATAATGAAGATCAAACACTGGGAATATATAAATCCAATTCTTTTAGTGAATATATCGTTTCTAGAGATGCTTGTTTGTAAAAGGAATATGTACTAGATGAGATTAAATCCATCAAAACAACCTAAAGACTTGTTTTGTATATTCTTGTTGGGGTTATGTGGATACCAATTTAGTACATGGAATTAAAAGGTTTCATCAATCTACCCTTTATATAAAATAAGATGGTTTTACCTGATTGAGGCTAACGATGTGTATATAGCAAGTTTTATACATCTGATAAAGAGATGTAATCTGTCTATATCACTATATGTGGTGACATGTTAATTTTTACTAGATCAAATTGATATAAACAAAGTATAGCCCAACTGACCATGTCGTTGGGTTGTCTTCCATTAACCATGAAATTAATGACCACCGTATTCATGTTTGTTCTAATAGCAAAGATGTCTCCTAACGCTGCCTTAGCACCCCTCCTGTTGCTGCTCCATCCTTTCAATCGCTAGTATTTGAAAGTGATTTGACTTTTCAATATGGTGCTTTAGCTCCTATTGCTTTGAGGACCCCCTCCGTCCGCCAGGAACGGAGGTTTCTGTGATGCCAACGCCACCTTCACCTAGACAAGATTTTACATCTTGAATAATACCTAGCATGGAAGATTAAAATTTCTATGAGGCATTGCTTGGAATTGCCGAATCTCATCCCACAGCCCAATTAGGATTGTAATACTTATATTTGTAATTTAATTTGTAATATGGATTGGTTGGACTACATTTTTTAAACCATTAAAAAGCTCATTTTATTAACAAATTTACAAAATTACACCAACCAATTCATATTATGGATGAAATTACAAATGATCAGGTGTTACAATCCTAATTGGACCCTCAGGTGGAAATTCGCCAAGCAAGGTCTCATAAAATCTGGATCTTCTTGGGTATGGTTTATGATTTAAGTTCCTGTTTGAGGTGAAGGCGACCTTGACGGTGTCACGGAAAGTTGCGTGGTGGCAGACAGACGGGTCCTCAAACAAATACGGGCTAAAGCACCGTCTTGTAGATTGAATCGCTTTCGAACACCGGTGATTGAGAAGATGGGGAGGACGGACAGAGCGGCAGTAGGGCAACCACAGGAGACATTGGTTGCTAACAACACAAACAGAAATACCGTTGTTATGAATTACATGGCTATTGAAAGAAAGCCAACGACTAGATCATTTAACGTGAGGGGCTTGCTTAAAGTTGCGCCTGCAAAGGAGGATCATCTACCATATATTGATTGCGCTGTCGTATAAACTAACTAATATATAACTTCATTTTCGCTCTAATCCTAGAAAAGAATGAATAAAAAAATCAATTGTGAGAGTTCTTCCGTCTCAAGTTTATAATCAACCATGTTTGTTAGTCCTTTTTTGATTGGGTGATAATAATTTGTATAGCTTTATGGGTTTTAATCATTTATTGCTTATAGAGTTGAGAACTTAGGATTGATTTGTTATTTAGGTTTTTTTTAAAAAAATTGATGGTAAAGCAAATTTGATGAATCTTATTGCAAATTTATTTTTTAGAATCTAGTTATGTATTTCTAATTAAATTTATATATAATAAAATGTAATGTAGAAATTATGTGATGGTTTTAGGTAAAATAAAACAAGTATTAATGTAAAACAAATAAAACAATAGGTTTTTCTACTGTGATAATCACCGTGCATCATAAAAATCATCGTATATCAATTGTTTCATGAATATTCGTGCATCAATTTAACCATGATCTAAGGGTCAAGATCTTGTCTTATTTGTTTTACTTTAATACTTGTTTTACAATATCCAACCCCATTATATGGTTCTATGTAAGGAGGATTAATAACTTATTGTTGTGGTTAAATAATATTTGAGAAAAAGAAGATAAGTAGAAACAGGAGTACAAACATATAAGCATAGTTGTCAAACCAGTACGAGTCACGAGTCGACTCGTACGAGTCGAGTCAAAACAAAATGAAAACGAGACAATTCGGTGGATGACTCTTCTTCGCTCCAAACTCGTAGCATGACTCATGTTTTGTTGTGAGAGTCGGGCCGAGTCATGTTCCGAGTCATGAGACAAATTATATTTATTTTTTGTAAACATTACTCTTTTATATGCTATCAAATATAATATTTTTATAATAGAATTTCTACTTTTAACTTAATGTATCAATAAAATACTATATTTTTACAATAAATACTTATATATAATTATATAATTATATATTATCAAATATTATGACTCATACGATTCAAGTCACGTTTCAAGTCATGAATCAAAAATTCAAATTTCCAGTCGAGTCGAAAATAACGAGTCCATAACCATGCATATAAGTACCAATGATTAGTAGGCCTTAAGTGCTAGGATTTTGATATTCAGGCAGAATATTATACACATGTGCATTACACATGGTAGTTTAATGGTTACATATATATTTAAACGTCAATGAGACCGGACCGAGTGTGACTCCGGTTGGGACGTCGGACCCGGCTATGGAGGCTTTATTTTGAGACGATCCCATTAGGCAAGCACTGGGTCGCAACCTTATATCAGTTGTCGAGTTTTTCCGATGCTACATCCGGCCGATCGACAGGTTTGGAGGTGACCCAGGATATTTGGGCTCTCAACAATCTGTGACGCTGAAATGATTTAAAACAAGAGATTCCATGAAGTTTTTGGCAAAGCCGGATCCCGAAGGTTTTTCGAGAAAAAATTATAAGGCTCGGATGGCGTATCGACAATATATTACAAACCCGAGTTGGCAAATTAATTTTATGTGGCTAGTGATAGCGACCAAGGCCAAGATAAGGCCGAAAACGACGACGAATAGTTATGGTTTATTAATTATAATTTCTCTTTTTATGTGGTTGTTGATAGCGACCAAGACCAAGCCAAGGTTGAAACGAAGACGAGTAGTTATATTTTTATCATTTATTATAATTTCTCTTTTTTTAAAATCGTAAAGTTTAGTGTTTTTTTTGTTTTAGTAGCGTAATGTATAGTTTTGTAACATCCCAAACTTTTCAAGTTTGACTATTTGACTCTTCCGTTAGTTAACGTCAGATTCGTTAAGTTTATGTGCCCTAAATGAGATTATGTGATTAAATGCTCATGCGTTTAAAATGATATGATTAAAGCATGTTAAATGAAAGTAATTAAAGTCAAGTCTTGAAAATTAAGTGCTCGTTAAGTCGTTAAGTGTTCCAGTGAGAAAGTTAAGTCAAGAAAGTAACATTTAAGAAGTTGAGGGGCTAAATGTGAAGTTATGAAAGTGTTGGCCAGGGGTTAAAGGATAATTAGACAACCATTATTGTCATAAAGTTGTATCTATGGTGTGAGAGACCTAAAAGCAGCCCTCTTTGAAGTGAGTTTAATCATATGAGTCTTAGAAGTGAGTTTAATCAAGGCCATGGGGTTTGCGTTGGGTTAATAACTTGATTGATCATCGATTTCATGCTTTCGGGTGATCAAACGATTGTATTATGTTAGCAAATGATTAAAGGATCAATGGATTGATTAAAGTAATCAAAAGTGTAATTAAAAGGTCAATTTTATGTCCCCAAGTCGATTAAAAGAGTTAAAGTCGTTTAGGGTTCGAATGGGTATAGTTCAAGAAGGAAAAAAGGGGTTTTTACCCGTAACTGCAGTAGGTGTCGCGCGCCCCTTAAAGGGTGCGACACACTTAGTGGGTGCAAGAGGGAGTGTGAAGATCTGGTGCGACAGACACAGTGGTGGTCTTTGGGGGTGTGGCGCACTCCTCACCTAGGTGTGGCGCACCTAGTGTATTTTATGCTGAGTTTTTGTCATTCGATGCATAGATCATTCGTGCTTCTTTATAGGTTTGCTGGGAGTACTTATCAAGCACCGTAAGCTTACTTCAGTTTTTGTGAGCCCGTATAAGGTAAGATAACTTATTTTGTCACGCTACACAATAAACGTGGGATTTAATAATAAATTGATTTGATGAATATGTAGACATCTCATACAAACGTAGGGGTGTGGGAACCACGTGGGGGATGATATGGGTGCTTTAAGAGGTTACCTTTACCATGCTTATTATGTAGGATGGGAATGAGATTCTATATGATATATGAATTCATAACAAGTAGTATTTCATCCCTTAATTATGGTTGTAAAGTAGTAATGTATGAATGTTGATTGTGCAATGCCTATGATGCTTGATATGATGAATGCCTTATATCAAGTTGTAACCCTTATCATAACAATGGAATGTAATGATTGCTTGCATATGTGTTGAGTATGTCAATGATTGATTGATAGCTCGGTAGTATCATGACCACGTTGATTTCGTCGTTGATGATGTTGTTTGTTGTCGAATGTCCTATTACATCTAGTTCACTAAACTTGAATATGAATGATATGTCACGATGCACGATAAGGCTTTAATGGAAAATGATGTTGATGACGAATTAATGATGTGCACCGAGATAGTCTTAATGTTGAATTAATGATGTGTCTAATGATAAAGCTAATGACGGTATAATGATATCAGATGCAATAATGATTAACGTGTTGTGTCGATTTGAGATGACATGTGTTGATATGTGACAATATGTGTCATTATGTGATGATATGTATTATATGTGACGATATGTGATGATTGTGACGAACTCGAGTATAAACTGAGATGTAAAGTGTTAAGCTTAACCCTTGCTAGTCCTTTGGGGCTATTGTGCTGAGTTGATCACGAGGGGGTAGTCATGATATCTCCCGAGTGACCCATATCTGTCGATTGAGTATTCCATCTGGTATGATCAACCAACCTGTGACGAATGGATACTTAACCCTATCCTTGTGACGATTAAGTAGCGTAAGCTACTTAACTTTATGTGACGATCAAGTAGTGTAAACTGCTTGACTTTATGTGTAAGTATGATGTGACAATGACATAATAAAGTTGATGTATGACGATTAAGTGGTGTAAGCTACTTAAATGTGACGATCAGGTAACGTAAGTTACTTGACTATATGTGTAGATAAGATGTGATGATGTGATTTTCATGATGATAAAGTTGATATGTGAGACTACGTAGTCATAACTACTTAGCTATATGCGATGATTAAATTGCATGGCCTACATGACTATACGATATGTATATAGATGATGCAATGAGGTTAATGTTGATAACATAAATTATGATAATAGTTGATGATAAACTCAACGAGGACGTTGAGTTGTGTTGAAGGGGTGTGAAAGCATACATCGCTGACATACAAGGGAGATCCTGGCTATAAGTGACATCAATGGTCTTACATAACACAACGCGTTTTGGGCATATTGGTTGTGGATAAGAGGAGAACTCCACAGTTAAGCGTGCTCGGGTGGCAGCAATGCCATATAGGTGACCTTTCCGGGAAGTTTGCCCGAGCAACCAAAAACAAAGCCGTGAGTCTGCCGGCAAAGCGGACAATATTGTGTTGTGGTAAGGCGGGGTGTTACAAGTTTAATGTACTTCTTAAGGATTTTTAATGTTTCAGTTTAAAAACTATTAACGTAATGCCTTTAATTTACGAGGGAATGTGCCGGCGCATTACGGCGGTGAGATGGTAAGAGTGATAGGTCATTGGATGTGATAAGTCATAGAGTGTGATAGCCAAATGCTTTATCCGTACAGGTTCCGCCCTCGCATTTAAAAATTCGTCGAAAGTATATCAAATGACATCTCTAATGAAAGAGCATGGAATTTTAAGAACACCCATACAATTTTCATAATTTATCGATATACGTTTTTTGAGATAAAAGATTTTGAATGAACTAAATGAATAAAATGATTTATGGAGGAAAGAGAAAAAAATGAGTGGTTAAGATAAGGGTATTATATGTATATTAGCTAAGAATGTTTTAATTAGTGAATAAAGAAAAGAGGTATTTTAGGTAATTCAAATCATGAATTGAGATTTTTAAAAAGGACAAAATATTTTATAATATAGTTTAGATAAAATATATCAGTTTTACATAGTTTGTGTTAAAACAAAATGAAAAATAAACAAAGTGGAGAATGAGGTGGGGATAAAGTTATGATAGAGAGTCTTCTTAGATGTATCTTGGAGCGAAAAAAAGACTTGGTACCTAAGATGAGAGGAGTTTTCATGGGAAATGGTACACATAATCACATATTGATATGGAAGTGGCAAACCACCAAGAATGGGCATAATGTTAAAAAAAAAACACCAAGAATGGGCATGTGGTGCTCTTTTGCTTAAACAAATGGATTACGACGCTCGTATGCCTCTCCCCGCATACCCGCTCCAACGTTCGACTCACTCTACTTTACTAATTAATTAACTGAATACTTTAATTATTATATAATTAACTAGTTACCGCATAGTTAATGATACTCAATTTGGACATGAACATTTTAGGAAAGTGATATATGGACAATTTTATCCTTATTTACAGGTTAGGAAAATTGCTTAACAAAATTAATATATTTCGCACGAAATTTAATATGTTTCGTATATCTAAATTAGAATATAGTTTTATCATATATATATATATATATATGTTGTGGTCTAGTATTAATTGTTCTAATCAGACTATCAGTGTTTATTTGTTTTGTTAAACACTTAAACCTTGAACTTTGTTAAATATATACTTTTTCAATAGAAAAAAAAGGTAATTGTTCATGTCTTTTAACACTTCGAGTGTTGGTCGACTATTACCAAATCTTATCCGTCTTGTCCAAAGTTCTTTATTACAATCATTCTTATATGCTTTGTAATTTTAGTTATGGGATTGATTAACATTTTATGGCAATCATTCATAAATTTTTGTATTTATAAGTTTTAACTAGAAATAAAAACAAAAGTTATATCAAAGATAAAGTTGTTAAAACTTGTATATGCCTTTAAAAAGGTTCAACTTATTTAAACCTTCTAGTATTTAAGGTCTCACTTTTTTTTAAAGATATATATAGAGTTAGTGTATGTTTATTAATCTAAAAGAATATATTGTTAACAATTGATATAGAAAATAAAAGTAAGACTATAAGACTTATACAGCCTTTGATACAAAAGAGAAATAAAAGACTACATTGTGAATTATTGTTATTATATTTCAACTAATTACAATGGGTTTTATTTATACTAGAATTGTAGAAAGTAAATATGGAAACAAAGATCCTTGTAGAGCAAGCTGAAATCTTTTATTTTTGGTAGTGATGACGATTTGTTTTGATCCAAAATCCTTTCTTCTTTCTAACACTCTTCCTCAAGTTGAATAATGGGATCACCAACATTCAACTTGGATTAGTTTTGAGTTTTGATTTGAGCTACCGCCTTCTTCAGACATAGTAGCTTTTGATTTGATTATTGATCTATCGTCTTCTTTAGACATGGTAGATTTTGGTTTGGGTTACTGCCTTCTTCAGACATGACAACTTTGATTTGAGCTACCGCCTTTAGACATGGCAGTCGTTTCTTTTGACCTGTCGTTTTCAAACATGGTAGCTTTTGGTTTGATCTACCACCTTCTTCAGACATGATAGATTTTGGTTTAGACTACCGCCTTTTTCAAACATGGTATTGATCTACCGCCTTCTTCAGACATGGTAGATTTTGGTTTAAAATACCGCCTTCAGATCTTTATATACCTATATCTCCCTCTAAAAAAAATAAAGGTATATTTCTTTTCAGATACTCCCCTCAAGCTTTGGGTCTTCTCATTTTAAAGGCAAGAAGCCTTTTCTTGTGATTTGCTTCACGCTCCTCTCGTACCGACTCTCTCTCTAATCTCTTCTAACTTACGAATCAAAAACCCCTCCTAATTAATACCAACTTCTAAGCACCTCACTTAAATTGTGAGGGCTCACTTTCTGCCGACCTTTTGCCCAAAATTCAATCCAAGAGCACCTCAATAGCCTCTCCTGCCGACTTCTCTCCCGAACCGACACCTCCTAAAACTAAATTAATTCGATAGATGTTTTCGATCTTCTATGATTGATTTTTTGTTTTGTTGTTTGTTTTGATGATCATTGTTTATTAAGATTTTATGGCTCTTAATACCATGTTAACAATTGATGTAAAAAATAAAAGTAAGACTGTAAGGTTTATACAACCTTTGATACAAAAGTGAAATAAAAGACTACATTGTGAATTATTGTTATTATATTTCAAGTGAAATAAAAGACTACATTGTGAATTATTGTTATTATATTTCAACTGATTACAATGGGTTCTATTTATACTAGAATTGTAGAAAGTAAATATGAAAACAAAGATCCTTGTAGAGCAAGCCGAAATCTTTTATTTTTGGTAGTGATGACGATTTGTTCTGATACAAAATCCTTTTTTCTTTCTAACATATGTGAGTCGGGTTTTGAAGGCTTTTTTCTTTAAACCTTTGAGACACAAAAAATGGGACTCATATTTACTATAGTGAGTGTGGTCGGCATAAATTTTTCGGCTACAATCAACATGCGACATCCTTGCCCTTTTATTTGGTATGTGACACTGGCGTGAATAATCGGCATAGTGATATCGATGGGCAATAGAAAGAGAATCGACATATCGGGGCTTGCAAGAGACTCGTCCAATACAAGCCTTTTAAACTTGATACATGAATACATCTAGTGTAGAATTTTAACATTAGATAACATTCCTCTCTTACTTTTGTTATGAATTCATGAATTGATACAATTTGACATTGTTTGACAAAAACTATATAACATTATTTGAATGGATGTGATCATGTCAAAAATGATAAATTAACAAGTATACGCTTCACTCTTAAATATTAATATTAGGGTTAAGTGCAAAATCATCCATATTGTTTCCCGAATGTGCATTTTTCATATCCAGGTTAACTTTTTGGCCGAAATCATCCTTGTGGTTTTCATTTAGTCCCTGCTTCCATTAAGTGCCCCCACGTGCGTGTCACGTGAGAGGTATTTTCGTCCACCAGACTTTTCGTGTGTCTTATAAATACGTACTCACTTCTATTTTACCCCATCTCGTCCTACTTTCCCCAAATTAATCAAACCAAAAACACACATATACAAACACAAAATAAAATCAACCTTTGATTTCACCATGAAAAAAAGCAGAAAAATGACTACGAAGAAAACCAAACTCCATCAAATCAACCATTGATTTTTTTCCCTTCAATTCGCCTTCCATTTTGTTCTTGGATCGTAGCAATCCAAGTATAATCTCCATAGATCTCACACACATTGGTGGATCAACCCATCCAAAAAACCCAGAGTACTTAATACCTATGCAACATATTTGATTTTTAACAACAAAAATACCAAAATCAAAAAATAAAAACACTTCTCAAACAACAATGAAAACGACAACCTGGGTTCCTTGTTGTCGATAATGTTCGAACAATCGATGGCTTGCCACACACACAGTGGGGAATCATTTTTACGTGGAAAATTAAGATGGAAAGAAAAGAGGGAAAAGGAGGGGGAAATTAGTCAGGAAAGAAAAGGAGGAGAAACATATTATGAGAAGTAAGGAGGGTTTTTTCATTTATATAATGAGTATATTTAGGTATGTGGATGAAAATACCCCTCTAGTGACACACACGTGGGGGCACTTAATGGAAACAAGGACCAAATGAAAACCACGGAGATAATTTCGGCCGAAAAAATAATGGAGGGATGAAACATTCGGAAAATCACAGGGATGATTTTTGTACTTAACCCTTAATAATAATTTCCAAGTGATAAGGTTTCAATTGATAAAGTCAATTTTAGTTCCTACACAAAATAGACATGTCAATGAATCATATTTAAGATTTTTATATTTTATTTTACTTTTTTTTAACGTTCGTTTTTTCGTTAGAGTCTGTTCACCTCATATGTGGTATCCACACCTGTAACACCCCACCTTACCAAAACACAATATTGTCTGCTTTATCCGGAGGCTCACGGCTTTGTTTCTGGTTGCTCGGGCAAACTTTCCAAAAGGGTCACCCATAAGGCATTGCTGCCGTCCGAGCACGTTTAACTATGGAGTTCTCCTCTCATCCACGGCCAATACTCCCAAAACGCGTTGTGTTATGTAAGACAATTGATGTCATTTATAGCCAGGATCCCCCTTGTATGCTAACGATGTATGCTTTCACACCCCCTCAACACAACCCAACGTCCTCGTTGGGTTATGCAAGTGCGCCATACACTCCTAACAATCCTAAGGATTGCTTTGATATCACTTGTAATGCCCTAAAATTTAAAACCCTTTTTTTATTCATTCAAAACTTTTAATTTAATCATTTTAAAGACGATATGTAAAATCCAAACCATGATCCATCCTAAAATGGTAAATTAAATATAAATGTCAAAAAGATCCAATTTTAATTATTATGGGCACACATAAATACCGAAAGCACAAGTGTAAGGGATCACTAACCCATGATCACCAATAAGCTATATCATCTGAGATAAACTTATGCACCACAAGACTTTTAATCAATCCTCTTCTTATCTCGATATGTTTGGGATGCCTATGAAAATGAGAACAACTAAACAATAAGCGAATACTTAGTGAGTATATCCATATATTTACATACATGTCATGGCAACCACATCTCATATCACATCATGTTAGGAACGTTAAAGCCAACTGGGTCTTACATAACGTCCTAACCATCATACCTAATATGGATCCATATTACACCACCAAGCTCATGAGTCGTCGCCTAAAACTTGTGGCCTCACACAGTCACACATCAAATAACCAGTTAATCATGGTTTGTTTTTCAAACCATATTAACCCCCATGATATAATATATACATAAAGATATATTACGATTAACCATTTCAGAATATCAAATTTCCATGTACCTATCAATACAAAGCATAGCTTTATTAAGCTACAAATTCTTACTTTCAGTTTCATTAGTACATCTCGTAAAGCTCCATGGTGTTTGGCTAACTTCTCATTTTATTTCCATACCATTACAATCTCATTCTCTTATAAATTCATGGATCACATCATTTTATTTTCTTTAAACCGTATTGACTATATTAAGTCAAATCATTCTCATACCACATTAACAATAACAAATTTATTGCCAAACACCTTAGAGATATTGACAACCAAGGGGTTTATTGCAAATGATGTCTATTACACCATTATATAGCATTATATAGCATTCTCCATTTTGATAACACTATGAACTCAAGCTTATAATGAATGACTGTGATTAGAACTCACCTCAATTAGTTGGAGCTAGTACACTAGTACTTGGTATTTTATTCCAATATCTTATTCTTCTTTCTCGTGCTCCTTCTTTGATACGACGACCACACACACGTTCCCACCCAACTTTAGTTTTAATCTTACTAACAATACTAATTGTGTTATTGTTATTACTATATATCTTATGATATCTTCTTGTCATAATGGAGTGAAGTTTACGTACTCTTAGCAAAGAAAGGAGTAAAGAAGGATATAATAGATTTAGTATGAAACGAAGACATCTTAAATCGTGAATAGATGATCAGTATGAGATTAAAATGCATTAATTTGCTGGCTTCATTAGTTGTTGGCCACGTATGACATTAAGTTATATATATCCATTGTTATTGTTATTTTAAGAATTAATATAATAACTTGATATTTTTGTATTGTAACATGTACGAACTTGTTAATGTTTAACTTCTATTTTTTAGGTATTAGAATTCCATCTATAACAATACTCCCAAAAATAAAATATCAATATAATAATATTATATTTCAATTAAAACACATAATTAACTTATTTAATTACGTTTTATAAAAATTAAGATGTTACAACACCCACCGGGCAAGATGTCATCGCGGTAGTTCACAGAGAAATGACACGACATCTACGACATTGAATGCCATTGGGGTAAAATTTTTGCGCCCCCTTTGGATTCGAACCTTGGTTATCTAAGGAACAAACCTTCATTAGAGGTCTGAGATGCCACTGAGCTATCAACCCATTGGCTATATTTTATTTTACTTAGTTTGAAAAATGGTTTTACTTTTAAGTATTTATTGTACTTTATTTGCCATTTTTTTTTTACTTTTTGAAAGTCTTTAAAAGATTTAATGATAATCAATGATATTTAAAGTAACATTTGTTTAGCTTGGGTCTAAATGTAAAGTTGAAAGATAAGAATTTGATCTTAAAACATCAGGTATCAAGTGAAAATATTTTACTAACATGAAAACTTTACATAGAAGTTATAATGAAAATCCAATATGATTTTCAAGATATTTTATATATGAAAAATGTTATTATATGTTATAATACAATAATAACTAGTGTTTATTGTGAGTTAGTACCTAATCCTCCGCTAATATGTATCCCACACAAAATGTTAAATGTGATAACACCATAGTGGAGCACAGATAGATGGAAAAAGATAAATCTTCTCAACTAATAATTCTAAAAATCCTCCTAACATAAGATTACGTATGTGGAGATTAAAAGATGAGATTAAGTTAAAAAGTTAGTGAAATCCAGGTATCAAGTTTTAGAGGTTTTAAGAGAATATTTAAGAAAGATTAATTATTTTCACATATTGATATTTCAGTTAAGAATCGTTTTGTTGAGTTTCTAGAAAAAATGCCATGTTTAATTTTGTTTCTGCAAAGCAGAGTTCTTGAAAGTAAAGGAGAAACACAACAAAAAGTGATCATCACATGCCTTCTCTTTTTTGTCTTATAATAAAATAATTTAAATTTAAATTCCCCTTTTATTCAAAATTCTTCCTTCTTTTTTATTTCTCAAATTATATATAGATTAATTAATAATAATTACGCTTTCTATCTCTCTTTGAATTTTTGTTTCTCAACGTCTATTTTTCTCATCGTCTCTCTCTACATTCCCCTGCCACACCTTCAGATACACACACACACACACTTCAGTTTCAAACATTAAAGTTCCTACCTTTTTTATAGCACATATGTAACATCATACATTAAACTGATAGTTTAACTTTCAACATTAAACTTCTTACCTTATTTGGGCTTTCTTTCAAGATTCTGATCAATCTTTCGTATCCCTATTATCTCTTTTTTATTTTCTTTTTCTATTTTGAAAAAAATTGTGTTGATTGAATGTGATTTCCCACCAAGAAAAACCACTTAATAATAATATGATGTTTACTGAAGGTCTGGATACTAATGCTCTGAAATGGGTTCAACAGGTTTCTTTCTACTAATACATACATACATACATATATATATATACATTTCAATTTTTTAGCCTTTTTCATTTATGGGTTTTCTTGATTCTTTACTTTAATCACTTGAATTTTTATAAAGTCTGTTTCTTTCTTGATTTTTTCCTTTAAATTCTATCTGGGTTAGTGTTAATTCACTAATTTAATCACTTTAAAGAATTGGGTATCAAGAATTGGAATTTGGGGTTTTAGTAGAAAAAAGTTTTTTTGGGGGTTTTTTAATCTGAAATCTTGCATTATTTTTCTTTTATTAATTAATGATGATTTGATGAAGTGTGTTTTGAACGTATGTATAGATTGATAATTAGTAAATAAAGTTAATAATAATTGTTGTTTTAATCACTAGAATTGGTATCAAGGTAGCCCACCAACCAAAAGTTTATTGGTTCAAAGTGATAGGAACTAATGTATATTTTATAATTAAAAAATAAAAAAATATATGCTAATTTATTCTTATTATGTATATGGATATTTGTCAAATGTGTTTCTTGGATTCAAAAATTTGAATTTATTCTCATTATGTATATGGGTATTTGTTAAATGTGTTTCTTGGATTCAAGAATCTGAAATTTTAGCATATCTTTGTTTTGTATATTGAAGCTTTTAATTGACATGCAGGGATCAGGTGATCCGAAAAAAGAGACACCTCATTCCACATCAAAACAAAGAACTCGAATGGATTCAATCTCGTCAAGAAGTGGAACTCGTGGTGTTGGACTTCCTCCACCTTCGAAGTTTAAAAGCGGGCATCTATCTGGTGTCGTTCCACTGTCTCAGGTGTTGCCCAGAGACGACACGAACTCGACTTCAGAAGACATGTCAACGGATTCGGACACAGAGGTGTATGGTGGACGATATTCAGTTGATTCCTCTTCTCCTCAAGATGATAGTAGTAATAGGTACCATGATCCTGTGCAACGGCGCCCACAGTATCATGTGTATTCTAGTGATGTGAGCTCTTCAATTGAAATGACCCGGGGAAGAGGGAAGCAGAATGTTGGTGATAGATTGATGATGAATGGAGCTAATAGGTATGCTGTTAGAAGCAGTGCTTATACTGAGGATGAATCAGATGATTCTTTAGAAAGTTCCGAGTATTCAAGTACACAAGTAGGTGCCAGCATTGAGAATTTGCCTCGTAAAGATGCGTATACGTTGGATGGGTATTCGTCTCACGTGTCATCACAGGTCATGGGAAACATTCCTTTAAAAAAGGTTGTCATAATCTAATAGTTCTGTTATACGTCTGATTGTATTTAATATCTTTGTGAAAATGAGTTTACGTTGCTATGATTTGTGTTAATTGTGGAAATCAACTGTTGCAGGATTTACATGATAGAAATATGCAAAAGAGGCAGTCATCTAAGGAAGATATTCCCAGCGCACCTCCAATTTCAGGTTCTTTTGAGGAAATTAAGCAAGAGAAGGAGCACCCTCCCTTTTCTGAAGCTAATAATGCATCATCCCGAATTGATTCACATGAAGTTGCAGCTAATTCAAAGGCAGAAAAGATAACTCCTGTTGTAGATACGAAAATAAGCAATAAACAGGGGACCTCAGACCCATCTAGGTTCGTTTTTACTATCTCAAATGTGTCTACCTTAACTGGCCTACTCATTAAAACATCACTCGTTTGTATATATAGGGTGTATCTAGGCTTATGCCATAGTTAAAGTAGCAATTTCAACTAGTTAACTTTTGAACAGGCTACTTTCAGCTGTTTTTTATTCCAGATGAGTCGAATAGAAACATTTAGCTTGAAGGGGGAATGGGTCAAATGGTGGTGTATTAATCGAACTGGTTGAAAGTCGTCTAAAGTCTGTTTTTGATGCATAGAATCTCCAAATTTGTTTTAGATGCATAGAACTTACAATTATATATAAACAATGGAAAAACATATTTGAGGGTCAAGCCAACTCAAGTACTCAACAACCCTGTTTCTATCGGAACCCATTTTGAATTGCCACCCAACTATCCAGATTTCAGATATGCATGTGGCCTGCTAAGACTCAGAATCTTTAATTAATGCACCGCACATTATGGTGTATCTTACTGACATCTTTTTGTATCTTGTGTTTTACTTGTGACAGGAGCGTTGGGGTCAAAACTGGTTCAAGTTCTTTTCCTACCCGTCTTCCAACATTTCATGCAAGGTACACAACACAAACACCTTGAATTTATGCGACATTAGTTTCTTTAAGAAGTTCTAATTCAGCTTATATGTCGTTTATTTTGATTTAGTGCACTTGGACCTTGGCATGGTGTCATAGCATATGATGCGTGTGTTCGGCTTTGCCTGCATGCTTGGGCAAAGGGTTGCATGGAAGCCCCTGTTTTTCTTGAAAATGAATGTGCTTTGCTGCGAAGCACCTTTGGGTGAGTTTAATTTTTGCATATGATACATGTGTTTGACTTGACATTCTGGGTTGTTACAAAGATAAAACATTTCCATGCATTATAAAGCTTAAATAAGCATTACAAGATATTGGTCAAATTGATTTTGACTAAGTGTTTTCCATGATTTTAGCTTTTGTAGGGGCATATTAGGCTGATAGCTATCTTATTACTAGTCTTAGGTTCTTGTTAACAACTTGCAGAGTCAAACTTTGTATCAGTTTAGGAAATTAGATGTACCAGTATATGTAAACATACAATCCTAGATAATTTTTCAGAAAATCTCCAGATAGCTTTGGATATGTTAAATACTAGAGGTGGCAATTTCAGTGGGTCAAATAATATATTGCGAAATGAGAACAGGGTTGAAAGTTTCTTAAAGTGAATTTTCATGCTTTACAAAGTGTATCTTCATGCTTACAGCCCCCATGATCGTTTTATTATAAGAACAATGGTAAACAAATTTTGTGATGCCATAGGTTTTGTTATCATATTTAACGCTTTAACTATCTTTAAAAAGAAAGGAAAAAGAAAATATTTGTGGATCTACACACACCTGCTTTGACCTGTAACCAAACCTGCTTGAAGCGGCTATTCTTCCATCTATAACGGATATGGATAATATCACCATTACGAGGTAATGGCTTTGGGACTCGAAATCCATGAAATGGATGCTGGATTTTCAATATCCATCTTAAACACTACAAGTACTATCAACTTTCTTCTATATGTTTGTGGCTCTGTGTACTCTAACATCAATCATTTCGTAACAGTTTGCAACAAGTGTTACTACAGTCAGAAGAAGAATTGCTTGTTACCCGTTCATCTGAAGTTGGTTGTGAAGGGGCTGTTCCAAAAACGAAGAAAATGGTTGGGAAGATGAAGGTCCAAGGTATTTTAATATCTAACACATCATTAATTTATTTTTGTATTTCTTTTCTTACCTACAAAAACTAAGTATCTAGAAAAGGGCTCATAAAAACTATATGGGTGCAGTTCGTAAGGTCAAAATGTCATTGGACGGCCCACCTACAGGATGCAGTTTTGCATCTATAAAATCACCAAAAGTAAAGTTAGAAACGGTTCGACGTCACCTTGTTAAGTTACAGTCGAAAGTGTCTTCTGGATGGCAAGCAGTTCGAAGTATTCATTTCTCTCCTCGTGTGCCTGAAAATGGTGGTTCCTTTTCTCGCCATAGTTTGGCTTACATGCAAGCAAGTACTCAATACATTAAACAAGTTTCTGGCCTTCTCAAAATTGGGGTCTCTACTCTACGCAGTAGTTCATCAGGCTATGAAGTACAAGGTTTGTGAGATCTTAAGTAATTACTTACATTAAATAGGATTTAAAATTTATTCCAAATGATGCAAAACTAACTTTAATGAAAGAAGATTTTAATTATGATTAGCAAGCTTTCCTTGTACTTTTGTAATGATTATTTATTTTAATTCAACCTCTTTATACATTACACGTAAAAACATAGAGTTTATGTTTAATATCTTTCATGATAGATATATTTTGTTTGAGGTTAACAATATATTTACAGAATGCTCGTGGTATAAGATAAATTAATTGCAGCATTATGACGCCTCTAGGTTCTCTGTCCTTGTTAGAGTGGCCTTATCTATGTTTCTAATTCCTTAAAGCAAAATATGGTTGCTAACATTAATGATTTATCATATTAAACAGAATCATACTCGTGTCTCCTAAGACTTAAAAGTTCAGCTGAAGGGGATGTCATTCGAATGCAACCTGGTTCTGGTGAAACCCATATATTGTATGTATCCTATGGATCCTGAATCTTGTTGTATATATTATGTGTAGAGTTGTCAAAATTGGGGAGTCTATTGGGCCGGGGAATGGGTCAAAATGATTAATTTTGTGCGGGCTAAAACAGGCTGAGTCAAATATGATTACAAAACTATATGATTTGAAATCAAATGATTCGGAGGTTTTATGTATATGATCTTTGGGCGACTTTAGCGTTGACGTTTTCACCCCGCTTACTTATGCTTTCTTTTCATTTTATTGTCCCGTTAAACATTAAGATAACCTTAATTGCTCCATTTATACTTAGATGGGTCAATATTGGCATCTCTAATGTGCTTTTGTGAACGTTACTGACTCATGAAATCACAGTTTGCCAGATAGCCTTGGGGATGACTTAATTGTGGAAGTGCAAGACTCCAAGGGGAATCATTATGGTCGTGTCCTGGCCCAAGTGGCCACTATTTCTGAAGATCAGGTGAAATAATTGGTTTTACTTCATCATATTTACAAAACACTAAAGTTTTGCTCATTTCTATTTTACTATATAGAAAGCTTATACATTTTTGTTGCAGAATGACAAACTAAGATGGTGGTCTATATATCGAGAACCAGAGCATGAAGTGGTCGGCAAAATTCAACTTTATATAAATTACACGACTACCTTAGATGAGAATAACCTCAAGGTGAGTTGCCCAATTGTTAAAATTATATACAATTCTCTATATATCTTCACACTAATGGGGGATCTTTAAAATATCATGATGTTAATTTCTTTATTTTTATTTTGACAGAGGGTTAGTTGTTTCATTGCTTGAGTCTCTTTGGATATCTTTTCTGACTAATATTCCTCAACCCTCTTGTTTGACAGTGCGGTTCCATTGCTGAAACAATGGCATATGATTTTGCCATGGAAGTTGCCATGAAAGAGCAGAACTTTCAGCAAAGAAATTTACTGTTGCATGACCCATGGAAATGGTTACTCACTGAATTTGCATCATATTATGGGGTTTCGGATGTTTACACCAAGCTAAGGTACCAAAACATTCTCTGACCCAACCTGTGCCGGACCTTTGGAACCTGTAATCTTGATTTATATGTTTTTACATGAATCATTTATTATTTTCAGATACCTCTCCTACATCATGGATGTGGCCACTCCAACAAATGACTGTCTCTCATTAGTGTATGACCTACTGTTACCCGTGATAATGAAGGGACATACTAAGAGCACTCTTAGCCACCAAGAGGTATGCACGCACACATGCCTTTTGAATCTTTGATTTTAGTCATTAGGTTTTTAATTTGTAGCTGTACCCTTCACTAAGGCACTGTGCTTTTTTGGTATCGGCAGAATAGAATATTGGGTGAAATTGAAGAGCAGATTGAACAGATCTTTGCTGTTGTATTTGAAAATTACAAATCGTTGGATGAGTTGATTCCATCTGGCATTATGGATGTTTTTAAGCCGGCTACTGGGATTGCAGCACCAGTTTTGGAACCTGCTGTGAAACTGTATAAACTTCTTCATGATATATTATCTCCCGAAGCACAGAATAAACTATACAGCTACTTCCAGGTTAATGAATCTACGATAGTTGATACTTGAAAGAATTACTAGTGTTTAAGGAAGTATAGAGGTGGCAATAGACGGTTTGGACTTTGGGTTTGATAACGGCCGGGGTGGGTCTAGCTGAAACGCTTATGTTCCAATCTTTTGAACTTTTGTCTATGATTAGAAGAATAATCAGTTCAGATTGCAGAATACCAATATACTAGGATTTATGCATTATCAATACACTTGTGTGCGATTTTGTATCCATTTGATCCATTTTCATTTTAACTGAAGTGTTTGCCCAGCTGAATCGTTGGAAAATCATAT
Organism: Erigeron canadensis; assembly: GCF_010389155.1. NCBI lineage: Eukaryota > Viridiplantae > Streptophyta > Magnoliopsida > Asterales > Asteraceae > Erigeron > Erigeron canadensis. Next base: position 22,920,207 of record NC_057762.1, on the reverse strand, counting down.
ACCCTGAGTTGACTTATTCATTGGTAAATGGATTAAAATTTGAAATGCCACCTCTAAGTAACTCATTGTACAAATAATTAGACTCTATGACATTTTCTGAATGATGCCATTGTTATGCATTTCTAGAATATATGTGTCTGTGGTTGAACTAACTTTTGCATTTATTACTAGGCCGCTGCTAAGAAAAGATCAAGGAGGCACTTGACTGAAACAGATGAATATCTTAGTGGTACTGGGGAGGGAAATATGATGGATTCTGTTACCGTCTCTACGGCTTACCAAAAAATGAAATCCCTCTGTCTAAACATCAGGAATGAGATTTTTACAGATATCCAGATTCATAATTGCAATATACTTCCAAGGTAATTTTCTCCCTGTCTTTCATTATTACATTAGGTTTCTTTGGCAACCTTTTTTTAATTACTGAATTTTTTCTTTAAGAACTGAATAGGTCAGGCAGTTTGATTAGTGGGTCAAAACAGGTTCTAGCAGTTAGGTTAGTTTGAGACTTTGAGTTGACCGGAGTTTTAAAACACTTTCCTCCAAAAAACTTTTATCTTTCTCTTTAAATATAATAAGTCTGCAAAATATGATTACAAAAGTTAGATTATTGCAGAAATAGTCTAAATTTTTATTAAAACAAATTAGAAGGTTGTATACGTTAAACATACACTTTCGATGACTTCAAACCTATTTTTGACCCATTTAGCCTGTTTCCTTTTTTATTTATTTTTATGTTACTTGTTAGACATATTCATAACACATATAAACTCGTTCATAAATGAATGGATCGAAGCTTCCATCTCTATCTACATTATAGATCAAACTAACAGTCAAAAAATAAATTGGAATGAGAGTGCAAACCTCATACTCGGGAGAGTATGATGGCTTATTTTCTTCTGGACAATTACACCCATTTCCTGGAATACCATCTGTTATCACACTAGTATTTTCTATCTTTGGATGTCAAGCCTAGTAACTTAAAAAATTGCAGACATCCTTTTTTATTCTAAAGTTTGTTGTGCAATGTTTTAGTGTGGTTATAAGATTTTATGCAGCTATAGTTATAGTTTTAGACTTAAAAAACAGTACTTTTAGTCTTAGAAGTCAACTGATAAATTTTATATGAGTTACTACTGATGTAGTATGCTAGCTATTTTTCTATTTACAAATTTTCTGTTCTGCAGTTTCATCGACCTCCCAAATCTTTCATCTGCGATATACAGTGCTGAACTTTGCAACAGATTACGATCCTTCCTTGTTGCCTTTCCTCCAGCAGGTCCTTCCTGTCCTGTTACAGAGCTTGTAATTGCAGCCGCGGACTTCCAAAAGGATCTTGCAAGCTGGAATATTACGTATGTAATAAATTTGTTTTCTTCATTTGATTTATCGATAGTTGTTTTTCTGTACCTAATTCAGGTTCTTTCCCAGTCCCGTGAAAGGTGGGGTTGATGCTAAAGAACTGTTTCATCTTTATATCATCATTTGGATTCAAGATAAGCGCCTTTCATTACTTGAGACATGTAGATTAGACAAGGTATGTGCCAAGTATCCTATAAAATACTTGTAAATTAAAGTGTTATGATTTCTATCTGATTACCAAGTGAAACTACATTTGGCATATGTCACCTTCTTATGCAAAGTTATCCAACATGGCTTTTTGAAGGTTAAATGGTCTGGAGTCAGGACGCAAAATTCAACAACCCCATTTGTGGATGAAATGTATGACCGGCTTAAGGAAACTTTGAATGATTATGAGGTCATAATATGCCGATGGCCGGAGTATATCTTCGCTTTGGAGAATGTAAGGCCTCGTTATCTCTCAGCTTCGCATGTAGTGCTATTTCTTCTTAACTATGTTATAAAGAGGCCGTTCCAAAAAACAATTATGTTATAAAGAGTTATATGTAACTGTTCATAACACGAATACGCGAGACTTATTAAAGAATTAAATATTGCTCTTTTTGGTATCTTGACCTTTGTTTTCATGAGAAAAGCAACATATTTTGCAGAAATGAACTTCTTGGACTAAAACGCGAAAATATTAAGCTTATATTTCTTGGCAACTTTTTACTCTAATATTGCTCACTCTTGCAGAATATATTGTTTGGCATGTTTATGAGTTGATAGCACCATAAACCAAGTACTTAATTCTTTAAATGCATGATTTTCTCAGTCCCATTTTCGTTTCTCCTGACGTCAAATAATAAGATCCACAATGATATCTATATTTCTTCCCACACCATAAATGAAATTGTAAATTATATTCATACGTATTCCATTAAAATATCTTTGTTAGGTTGTAACTAATCCAACTTTATAATTTGGTAATTGAATTTTAGGCTATCACAGATGTTGAAAGGGCGGTAATTGAAGCTTTGGACAAACAATTTGCTGATGTCGTAGCACCTTTGAAAGAGAACCTGGCACCGAAGAAGTTTGGCTTCAAGTATGTCCAGAAGCTTACAAAAAGAACCCCGAATCCTTATGTCGTGCCTCCTGAGGTATGTCTAGTATCATTTCTGTGTGGGTTATTCGGTTGTTTCAAGATAATTTTCATCTACCTTTTATTCGTAATGATGATAATAAGTCAATTAGTCAATTTTGTTTTAAAACCTCCCATGAAAGGTAACCCGGAGATTTTCTTGTGATATTATTATTATCTACTAAAACTTAAAGGGTCCATTCATGTATTTGGCACTTCAAAAGTCTAGAAGGCTGTAAATAGTATATGAAAAATCCTCATTTGACTTTTGGGTTTGTTTCTTGATTCAGCTTGGAATTCTCCTAAACTCAATGAAGCGAATGCTAGACGTTTTGCGTCCCAAGATTGAGGTTCAACTGAAGTCATGGGGTTCATGTTGTCTTCCGAATGAGGGAAATACAGCAGCCGGAGAGCGTCTAAGTGAAGTGACTGTCATGTTAAGATCAAAGTTCAGAAATTACCTTCAATCAGTGGTAGAGAAACTTGTTGAGAATGTAAGTTCCTAATTTATACCGTTGTTATTTTATACGCCCAAATTCATTCGTTCTTAAAAGCTCTCAAGTTATATTTTGTAAATCTATTTAAATCGAGGAAATATTTTCATATGGAACAGACAAGGCTGCAAAACAGTACAAAATTGAAGAAAATACTCCAGGATTCAAAAGAAAGCTTAGCAGAATCAGAGATCAGAAGCAGAATGCAACCACTTACCGAGCAGCTTACACACACTGTTAATCACCTCCATACCATCTTTGAGACTCATGTTTTCATTGCAATATGCCGAGGATATTGGGATCGGATGGGGCAGGCAAGTCTCTTATTTCATACAGTACCTAATAATCTCTAAACACATTAAATAAAAGAAGAGAAAAGTAAGATATTTTTTAGTAATGTGACATGAAAATTGTGTCCTGTGGTTCCAGGATGTTTTGAGCTTCCTTGAAAACAGGAAAGAAAATAAATCATTATACAAAGGCTCAAGAGTTGCTGTATCTGTAAGTATCTTCTTTGTTAAAGCAAATCATTCTCATAATTTTTTTTAAAAAGTAGCATCTTATTATATGTGTGTTCATGTGTGTATTGTTCTAATTATTCGATTATTCGCAGATTCTGGATGACACATTTGCGTCTCAAATGCAAAAACTGCTTGGACATGCGCTTCAAGAAAAAGACCTTGAACCGCCACGATCAATCATTGAAGTACGATCGATGTTATGCAAAGACACTGGTACTTCTAGCCACAAGAAGAACAGTTACTTTTATTAGAAACAATAACCATTTCTTGTAGATAAAGAGAACCGGCGAGGCATCACATATATGATCATCATTGTTGGCCTTCACTCATCAATTGATGAGTATCGTCAACATGCCCATTTCGGCTACACCAACTTTCTCTTTCTGTCGTTTGAGCCTATTCATTTGTTTCTTTTGTATCTACATTTAAATAGTATATACATCTGCACATCACCCATTTAACGACATGTATTCTTTCGAGCAAATATATTACCTGTGTATATACACAGCCTTTTTCGCGTATGAAATCTGCAATCTCGAATTGAAAAGATCTGCTTGAAAGCACCATTCTTCTTTGTTCTTTCTTCCTCTGTGTTGTAGGCATAATTGATATAACAGAGAGAAATGTTACTAATTAGCATTTTACAAAAGGACATTTTAACAGCATCTAAATGGTATATTTCTTGATATGTAATATCATCCATCAATCAACATTAAAGGAAAATGATTAATCTAACCTAATTCATATGCTTAAAAATCAACTTAAAACTTTAAGAATTTGACATGTGAATTCTACTAATTCTCTTTCCTAATCTTACCTCTTGATTTTTTCACATGTCATCATCTTACGATTAGGTTGATTTGTAGGCATACAAATTAGGTTGATTAATACATATCCTACTTCAACAAAGGAAACACCTTATTAGATTCCAGGGAAACAAAAGTGTTCAACAACTTCTAGATATAGACATATTGGGTCAAAATATGTTTTATAATACAAGAGGGATATCCCGGCAATACGGCGGTGGTGTTGGTGGCGACGGGTGGTGGTGGGGGCAGTGGTGGCGGTAACAATGTGATTATTAATGTAAAAGTATTTGGTGTAAAATGAGTATTGTAGTTATTTTAAGGGTTAATAAATGTATGTTGTAAATAATTTCATTATGAATATTGTATATTAGGTGCGATATTTAATTAGTTAATAAATGACAAAGGTACTTGGGATAGATAGACTTAAATAGAATTAAGGATGTGATGTATGGGTTGAAAATGTATTAAAAGTTAAAAGTATTTTAGGTTTTTAAAAGATGTAAAGTTGAAAAAGAGAAAAGGATATTTTGTTTTATAAAAAAATAAAGATGAGTTAAAGATAATAGAATAAATCGACTTCTAATGATATTTCAAAAGAGTTTACAAGACAAAACAATATAAAAGTATATATGTTTAAAAAAGTTATACTATATGTTTTATTAAAAGTTTGGATAAAAAAAATATACCCTAGTTAGATTTAATTTTTTGTTAATATAAACAAACCACAAAATATGTTTAATATCTAAAATATTAATTTATATTGATATGATGTAATCTGTCACCATGAGTTGGGTGCATAGATATTAATCGGATTAAGATGTTTTAAAGTTATTTTCAACTTAAACTAATAAAATCGAGAATTTAACTCTCGTAGTAGAATCAATGGTTAAGATTAAAAGATAATTTTATAATTTTGATCATATAATTTAAATCCAATGGTCAAAATACATCAAATTTTATTATTAAGTTGGAAACAACTTTATCCATTTTAATCTTAGCTAAATGAACCATTTTAGATATGTTGTACAATAACCCCTTGGTATACGAATTATAGCCATAGTTTTCGACTCGTACTTTTGACTATACTAAATAATATGATTTTTTTTTATTCGTGGCCAGAACGTGACTCGTAAGAGTTAAGCACTTTTATATATTAAATTTTATTTTATAATTTACATACGTGATGTATTTAAAAACAATATATAGTTTGATTAACTTAATATATCATCAAAAATTCAAAATCAAGGAAAATGATAAAAAAATTTTTAAAATAGCCTAATTTTAATTAAATCATAATTTTTTTTATTAAATTATCTATACTACTTATTAAATAAAATACCCCACATGTTGAAAGTTATATGGGGGAAATGTTTAAAATGCCCTTCCATGTAATATTTTCATCTACCACCCTTAAGATATGTAATATTTTTACTTAGCACTAAAATATTTTTACTTACACTACCCCTTAACATTAATGATTACGTTATATTATCAATTCTTTATTTTTTAAAATATCCCCACTAATAATCTACATCAATCGACGTCTCATCTACCACAAATAATCGCATCTAACAATAGTTAAATTAAATGATTAAACAAACAGTCGTTTGTAAATTGTTTTCCTGTAATTTTTAAATGAAAGCGTTAACCATAAAAGCGTTTCAGTTTGAGGAACACAAGATATTCGACTCCATATTTCCATAGCATCTTTTTTCTTTTGGTTGATTGTTTTCCTCATTCCATTCCCATTTTTTTCTTTCATAAATCCATCCCAATTCCCATTCCCATTCCCATTCCCAAACAACAACAACAACAATTACAATCACCCATAATAATACAAACGAAACCCTAATTACACAAGTTCTGCATAAAATTTCATCCAATTTTATTTCAGTAAATTATCACAAATGAGTGACAAATTAAATACGCATCAAAAAGGCATCATGACTGAAGAAGATGTTTCCACCATCTTACAAAGGTTTCATTTTTTTTTTCACTTTTTTTTTATGTTAGGGTTTATATATAGATATATACTTATATATATATATATGTACGTATATAATTGGTGGTAAAGGAAGGTGCTTTGTTTTTGAAGGTATACAGCTACAACAGTGCTGGCATTGTTACAAGAAGTGGCTCAAGTTCATGATGCAAAACTCGATTGGAAAGCGTTGGTTAAACGGACCGCAACCGGTATAAAGAGTCCCAGGGAATACCAAATGTTGTGGCGACATTTGGCGTATCGTCACGACTTAGCCGAAAAGTTAGAAACTGAGGCTAAACCTTTGGTTAGTGTTGGTATTTTCAACTTCTATGATTATATGCTTTGATGATGATTTTTTGTCGAGTGTATATCTCTTTACCTAGGTAATGTCGTAGTTAACGTTCATGGGATGTCAGTGTATTTTTCACGAAATTTGGTTAACGAAACGTAGTATTAGTTCTATGTAATTGCCCTAGATTTGTTATTGTACCTTATTAGTGTTGTACTGTTGTTAAGGTATTAGTATTAGTATGATGATTCTTGATTTGTTATGGATACTGACTACCATATTTAAAAAGTGCTGCAAATCTTTTGCATTTGCTCTGTGTGTGATTGTGTCTCAGGGGATGAATTTGAACTTTACATTTGGATACATTTTATTAAGTTGAAAAGTTTTGTTCCTTTAGGAATGACAAGACTATTACTCTTAGTGAATTATATTCTTACGGCGTTATATTGATTATTAACTATTTGAAGTGACATTTATGTTTATATCATATCCATACGGAGTTCCTATGTCTATCTTGTCAGCTTAGACCATGCTACTCTGCATTATTTTTTTTTAAGCTTGTTAATGATTTTATGCTAGACATAGGTTTAATAACTGTGGTTTTCACATAATTAGTTATTTTGTTTATAAAAAGCATCTAATTTGTTAAATACCCATTGGCAGGATGATGACAGTGATTTAGAATATGAGCTGGAAGCTTTTCCACCTATTAACAACGAGGCTTCATCGGAGGCTGCGGCATGTGTGAAGGTAAGCAAGAGTATTGAAGTTATTATGACTGATGTAAATAGAATATTGGTTACTTGCAGAATGCCAGTTCCAGGGTTGAGGCTTTGGGTTGGTTTTGACGCAAAATCGAACCCAAACCGAAACCGAACATCAATAGGGTCGATTGATCAAAAATTAACATACCGAACCATTGGGTTTTTTGTGGGTCAGTTCTAATGGATTGATTTTTGGTAGATTCGGTTATGCCCACCCTTATCAGGTTCAGAGTTCTTGTTCCGTTTCAAATGTTGCTATAAAATCGCCATTTTATAAATTGCCTTGACAAAAAATTGATTTGATCACCTGTTATTGGATTGCGATTAGAAATGGTAAGTTCATTAGCAATATGTATTAAATTTGGCACAATCATTACTTTTGTTTGATGTTTCTAAATATGAAGTTAAAAAATATTTGGGTTAATTACAAATTTACAATGAATGTGATATTATTTGGGAATTCGTATTTTGCTGATGTTGAAGAGAGGTACACAGTCATTATTGGAATCTAGTATCCGACTATTATAACTAATGAGTTCCATGCATGGATAAACAGATTCTGTTTCCGATTATCTCATTTTTTAAGGGTCAAATGATTAGCTTATTATTATTATTATTATTATTATTATTATTATTATTATTATTATTATTATTATTATTATCATTATTATTATTATTATCATTACTATTATTATTATTATTATTATTATTATTATTATTATTATTATTATTATTATTATTATTATTATTATTATTATTATTATCAGTTTTGTACCTGTTTCGTGAAATTGCTTGTTTAATGATGAAATAAATTAACTCTTTCACTTCTTTTATGCGAATTTGAGTCTCGTATATCCGTTTCGCCAAGAGTCTACTAATCTCCACAAAGGAGTCCTGTTTGGTTATTTTATCTTTTAAAAATAGTCCGAGTATGTGAAACACTTGGGCATTTGTTTATCTGATTAAGAGACCTTAAACTACTGAAGCACGTCCATTTGTTCAAAAACTATTTTCTACATCCTCTTATTTACGATCGATTAATCTGATTCTAACTATGCAATGACATGATTGCTTCCATTAAAAATTTTATAATTATATCATCTGACCAAGTGTTACACTAATTGTATTCTTCAGGTACTGATAGCTTCTGGTTCAACATCTCATTCTGGCTTAGAAAAGGGGTTGACCATTGAAGCTCCATTGACTATAAATATACCTGGTAGCAAGTCAACTGGAAATTCATCAGAAAATCCACTAAGTGTAAGAGGGACCAACATTACAGTTCCAGTTTCAGTTCAAAGACAACCACACCCTGTAGTTGCAACATCTACAGAAGAATTGGATAAAAACGGTCCTGTATTTAGCAGCTTTCCTCCTCGTAAGAAAAGAAAGCCTTGGTCTGCAGCTGAAGACATGGAACTGTTTGCTGCGGTTGAGAAATGTGGTGAAGGGAATTGGGCTACCATTTTAAAAGGAGGTTTTAAGAGTGATAGAACTGCTTCACAGCTTTCTCAGGTTTGCTTACCTTCCCTGTAAATATGAAGATCATATCTGTTTTGTTACTTTGTTTACCGCATAGGGCTGGAATGAGCTGTTTCTTCCATTTTACTTATTTAAATTCCATGGGCAAGGGCTACTTCTTTTGTTTCATCTTGCTCCCATTGAAATTTTACAAGCTGCCTCTTTCCTCTGCAATCTTCAGTTATATGATCTTTGTGAAGTTTTTGGAACTTGAATCATCCCTAATAATACTGTAATCAAACATGAAAATGGAATGTAACTAAAACATTCCATAAATATTTGTTGCTTGGAAACTTGAGTTAAATAAAGTCAATGTTTGTGGATTTTTCATTGGTTAGCTGAGACCATTTTTCTTTAATTGGCATCCGTTACCTATTATGGTAGGATGCCTTTCCAATCAACAAAGAACTATCACATTATATAAGCTAATCATTTATCTCCTTAAGCAGGCCAATTATTTTTTACTTTTATGCTGATATCATGAATTTGTGAACATTTTCAGAGATGGGCTATTATCAAGAAGCGGAACGCCAATGCAAATGTGAAGCCTGGTACCCAACTTTCTGAGGTACAATTGGCAGCTCGACGGGCGCTTAACATGGCCCTCGATCCACCTGGAGGGGATAGTTTGAAGACATCTTCTACACTTGGTACAACTTTTTGTATTTCTTGAATTCATTTATACTTTTTGCTTATTTTGTTTGGTCACGACTCTTTCCAGCAAATGAAAATCACAACTTTTACTTCATTAGAAGCACATATATCTTGTCTTTACCACGAGCCATTTTCCGGCTAACAAAAATTGGTCCATGAAATTGTTAACTTTGTTTTTTGACAGGTATCTTAGTCCTTAGATATTCAACAGATAGTCAGATAGTTTTCTAAAACTACACGTCTACAAAATTATTGCACTGCTCATGAATGTTTCGTGAAGATTTCAACTTTTCTTCTTTTAAACTGGAATATTTTCATATTAATCACCAATTTGCCACTATCATCAAAATATGATTTATGGTATTGTTATTGGTTTTTGAGATACCTTTGTATAGTACTGCTAATCAGAGGTCAAAATCAGTCATTTACTTTTAAGATGGTCAATTTGGGTTTAGCCTCAAATGGGTTAAATTATTGTCTTTAGCTAAACGGGTCAAAATTCATCCAAAGTCTGTTGTTAAATCATAAAACCTCATAAACGCCCTCCAAGGCTCCAACATCTTTGTAGCAGTGTTATATAATCATAATTAATATATTAATTTTATAGAGACAAAGTGTTTTGCTGTCACCCTATCAGGCCTATCTGACCGAAACCGAACCAAATTTCAGCTTGTTACCCCCCTGACCATGACTATCTTTCCACATAATATGATACTGATTGTAATGTACACAGGTAGGACAAAATCGAGCATCACCAATATTACACCCATGCGTTCCATTTTCCCCGACAGTCCATCTACTTCCACCCTTTTTCATGATCAGCCCTGTGAAGATACTTCTGCCCAAAAAAAAACATTTCATAAAATTCGACCCAAGACATCACCAAAATCTCTAACCAATGGCCCGGATCCAATAAAAGCTGCTGCAGTTGCTGCTGGAGCCCGCATTGCAACCCAGACCCCTGCTGCAGATATGTTAAAGCAACGTATGAAGTCCGCCATTCATATCAAAACAAATGCTACGAACTTCCGTAATCTCCCTTCACCACTTGCCTTGCGGCCTCAAGATCATAATGCAATTGTGGGACCCCCGGTACAGTTTATTCCAGTCAGCGCTGCTCAAGAAACAAATGGTGTCACAAGTTCCAGCTCAGCAAACTCGTCAAAAGTGGTCCAAGAAGATCAGGCTACTACTATCACGGCAAAAGTTGAAACTTTACAAGATACTTCAGAAAAGGAAGTTAAAGAAGATGCAGCTTCGTCTATCGTCGAACCTATGATCATGGAAACCTGCGACTGAAAGAACCAAGCAAGAGCAATAGTGGCCATGAAAATTAGGTTCTTTGTTGTATTCAGTTTTGGTAGGAATGGTAACTTCATATGCTTTTGCAACTCATATATGTGACTGTCTGCTGGATGCTGTATACAGTTCTGTTAGAAATTGTCAGATAGCTTTACTTACAAGTTTATGAAAGTGGCAGATAGATGTTTTTCCTGGTCATAGAATTATTTCTTCCGGGTTTTCAGTATACTGTTTTTAGTTTTCTGGTCTACAGTTCCTGAAAGGTCATTTCCAGTTAAATTGCAGAAAATCGCTTATTTATAGACATTTATATATTATAATCTAAAAGACAATCATCACAGTTTTATAGGTATTTTTTAGAATGGGCAAGGCACGCTTCTGGTTGACCTAAAAACACTTGTCCACATTTCAAAATTTTATGAGCAAGTAATGTTTTCGAAGAGATTGCAAGAGGCATAAAACATTTTAAGTTATCATTATTTATATTCTTTATGTACTCTTGGGTGGATTATCCATTGACCCAAACAGTCAACCCAGCTATATTTCAAATATGATTTTTTGAGGTCAAATTGTACCATAATAATCCATTTGTGTGTCAGTTTCAAGAATAGTTCCAGGTCATGTCGAGTACTTGCAACTGCCAGAACCAGGCTAAGGAGGAGGTCTTCAGATATGTAGTAGTTTCTGTCCAACGTTACTCGTCGTTCCCATCCTAATACCGGCTTTTTGACAACTATGTCCTCCATTCCTCCCTTGATTAACATTTCTTTCACCAACTATTCATAATTCCTTAAAGCATTATGAGAATCAAAAGCAGGTTTGCAACATCATCTATTGGTTTGATATTTTTGGTTCAGGGTTTTTAACACCTGTCACCATGCCCAGATTTGACAATCCGATATAATGAACAATACATATCCTTACGGTCACCATATATACTTGCATTTTCATAGGAAAATACATGAAGTAAACCAAATTAGCACAGTAAATCGCTTTACAACAATAAACAGTCTATTAAATTATTAATATCAGTTTAGAATCCAATTTACAAGAATTATTATCAGTTTTATCACTCTTTTTAGCTTTTCAAGAAATTTCTTTTTTCACCCTCACTTCCAATAAATATTTACATCATACAGATTATTTACATTAGTTCATAGATCACCAAACAAATCTTCATTTTCATCATCTTGATTCTTAACCAGATCAGATCAATTCAAGACAAAAGGATCCAATCTTCAATAAATATGGTCTTCTTGACACATCAGGTTGTTTCTTGTCGTCACAAATCAGGATCATTTTAAACCCGAAACAATAAAGTATCAGCAGCACCACCACCACCACATTGACTAAATAAACAGCTTTACATATAGATACATATTTACAGTTAATCAGCTAAGATAGACGCTCAGTTGTGCTGCAAAGATGACAGCCATTGCTCCATGTAAACTTCGTTCTCTGCAAACAATAGTCACATTGTTCATAAGACATTAAAACAAGACACAAAGCAAACTAAGGTATAGTGAACAAACTACTATGAGATAAGACTTTGGGTGACTTTCAACCATAGGATGAAAATATATCAATAACAAATGAGGCATCTTCAAACCATTTGGCCAACTCAGACCAATTAACCTATTTCATTTTTAGGCAAGTTTTTATACTTAAGCCATTCAACCCATAAGAGAGAGATTTTAATTAATTTTCAAATAAATTGGTTATAAGTTTATGACAGTGATCCCATTGACAACAATAACCAATTTTGAACAAATTGGGTATCTTAGATCAAAACATACTTGTTCCAAAATTGTTCATTCTGGCTAATCATAGTCTTCTTCGCAGTTTTGCAAGAACAATGGATTTCTGTAACAGAAACCTAGTTCAGTGGTTTGAAACATGAATACTCCCCTTATATTTAGGTGTCACAAATCTTTTATATTGCTCGTTTTAGCAAACAAGTGTATTTAGCATCATTTGCACAATACTGGTCAGTCAAAAATGTAAAGGCACATATTGATGACTCAAAAGATATATCACTCAAGCTAAAATACATACATAGAAAGAAAAAACTGATATTGATATCTTGAATCTGTAATATGATGTTTCATGAAGTTTTAGTGATGGATAAATGGTAAGTTAACATTTACTTTAGACTAACGATACGTAACTCTTGAATATACTTTCTATGACCATACATAACTAAGTTTTTATCTGTGTGGCCTATTTTGTCCCAATTTGATTTTAAGAAAATACTTAAGTGCCCTTGAAATCAAGTCATGAGAGATGACGTTACATAAAGTCACGGCGTTCCACGTGTCAGCTATTCACCGCCAACCTCCCACCCTTCTTATATACATACGTACGCCAACTAACTTCAGGAAGGGGTTGCTCATGTTTCAAATGGTAAGGGGTCAGATCACTAAAGAATAAGCAATGTGTATAGTCTACAAATCGTCATTAATAACATGTACGGGTATAACTTTCTCAGAAAATCTCCCATCAATGATTTCATTTCAAATCGTCCAAATTTGTGATCAAACGATAAGATGCAGACCAGATCCAGGATAAGGGATGAGCTCCATTTTCATGATCAACAAATAAAAATTAGATAGGCAACTACGCTACCCTGTATCTAATATGGTATCGTATAAGGTAAATATCATTCTCTCGTTTCTTTGGTTTTTAATTTGTACGATACGCACCCTATTTGCCAACATAATATGAAACTACTTATGCTATATTCTTGAAATATCACACAATTATGCACCTAATTATCATGCAATATCTATTATGGATATTTAGCATAAACAGAAGCCTTACCAGCAGAATATAAGTCAGGAACTCGTCCAATAGTCTCTAAGAAATTGTCATTTGGAGCTTTCTTTGCATTAACAACATCATTGCGTCCACGGCCATAGCAAGGCACCAACACAGCAAAACTATCATCCGAAGAATCATCATCATCGCTACAAAACCCAGCACCGTGAGGCTCCAACCATCCAATTGACCAATCAGAATCATCAGATTCAGATCCTGATAAACAACCACCATCTGATGGAACCAAGACAACATCATATTCTTTATCCACTTCACGCTCTTTTCGACTATGCCACTTTCTTTTTACCCTTTTAGATTTTGATGGTGCCACATTTACTATTGGGAATTTTAAGTTTTCAAATTCCAACTTATTTACATCAGTTGTGGATGTGGAATTTTTGGAAGACCCGCTAGGCAACTTTGCATCTCGATGCTTTCCGCTCCATGACCACCATGAAAGCTGTGAAAACGCCACCGCCATTTTTACCTAGCACCACCCTTGTACAGGAAAATTTAACTTAGTAATAAAAGATTAAATGGTCTTTAACACATGAACATAAGTAACTTAACTACAAAACCTATAGCCAATATCTCTATCTCTACTATATAACAAAGCATTTAGCACCCTCAAGGCCTCAATTTATAAAATCTTAAACATCGACTGAGCTAGATTCCGTAACTAGTCATAATATACTAAATACATTTTCGATTCAATAAATTTCATCTGCGAACTACACATAAAACTATTACAGTACTAACAAGTATTAAGGGTCTTGCAAAAATCTGTCCCGGGAACGTATTACACACATGTAGTAAACCCGAGAATTCATAAAGTATAGATCTTTACAAATCATTCATACTAAAAAACACAATTACAAGATTGCTTTTAACAAAAAAAATTTTAAAAATGCATTCCTTACATTTAAAAAAAATATCGTGTTCATTAGATACACGAACATACACGTACGAATGCATTAGAACAAACCAAATATGAAATAACTTACAAGTATAACTAAAAATCATAAATTCAATATATGCTGCTAGTACAAAGTATATACTAATTTTGCAATATTTGCATATTGCGCGGATATACTGCTAGTATATATATATATATAATCAAAAATAATTGTTTCCAGCCTCATGGGTCAAATCCTAAATCCAAAGTTCTCCACTTTCTTTCATAACAAGTTGATATTTTTTAGAAAAATAATATATATATATATATAAAGGATCAAAGTCTCATATAAATACACACCCAGAAAGAAGTATTAAATCTACTGTCAAATTGGGTTTGATAGTGAAATCAATAACACAGTTTAAATGCATATAATACTAAAAATATAAAAACTAAATAGTATTGTAAACTAAATACAAGTATTAAATTAGAAAAACTAGAGATAAAGGTTATAAAAAAAAAAAAAAAAAAAAAAAAAAAGGTATACCGGAAAATTGAAAAGAGTAAATCAGAAGCAGAAAGAAGAAGTGTTGCTGAGAATCGAAAACAAAATTGGATGTGATTTTAAGGAATTTTGTTTTATTAATTTAATAATAATGTTTATGAATATTTATTATGCGGCGGTTTTATGATGATTGTAATTGTAATTGTATTCGGAGCCGTGTGTGGTTCGATGATATGCTTTCTTCCTTCTCCTTTAATAATTCATCAACAAAACATTTTTTTTATATATATTTTAAATTTAAATTTATTTTATATTATTGTTATTATTTTATATCGTGATACGTACGTATATAGTTTCATTTTGACGCCTTGTTGTTATGTTCAAGTTATAAAGTTATCGCTTTATGTTGTTATTGCTAATTTGTACGCTTAAGTAGGTTGAATGATTGGTATATGTGTTTTAGATAATCATGATTTGAGATTCGACTTATAGGATATGAATGGCGATTTATTTTGATTTAAATATATGATAGTTTGTAAGTCGTTAAATATGAGATCTAAAGTTTATAGCAAGTCTTGTAAATCATAATATAAGAAGATCATTTGGGATCAACTTTATATAAAACTCACAAGACTTTGATTAAATTGAATGAACACAAACTTAGTTCATCGTGAATGTTTATGACATTTTTTAAAAACTTACATATGAACATCTTTGTGTATAAAATTTGTAAGTTTTCAAAAGAAATGTTACATAATGCTATTAGTACAAAAATATTTTGTAGACTTATAATTTGATATATTACTTGGGCATGTACCATACAAATTTTTTAACGTACTTGTACAACAACAATGGTTAGGTAATCGTCTAAATACTTTTCAACTCGAAAGCAGTAACACCATTGGTCACGCCATGCTTAACGCTAACCACAAAATTTTCAACTTACTTGTAACAATCTTTATAACCTTAAGGGGTATTGTGTATGTTGTGGCAATATCAAGGTGTTGTAAATAAAACTATTGATATTTTTATGGGAATGAGAGGAGTATGGATGGATGCATTCAAAGACGTGGAGATTTGCGCAATGAAGACTTGTACGTCAATGATAGGTTTAGCTTTATTTAATTATTGACAATTGTACATAGGAGTGTGTTGATGTACAAGTGCAACTCTTTGTGCCTCAAAGTTTGTCAGGTTAAAAACTTTACTTAGTTGGCTCTCTTTTTGTCTTTGGCAAATTGTTGTCGAACGTGGCATGTGGGTCCATCGTCATCTTTTCAGTGCCAACGTGGCACTCTTATTGACCAAATAATTTATTTATAGACTTAAAAGAAATAAAAGTTTTTAACGAAAAACCACCTCACAAGTTTTTTTTGGAAAGGCTAATTTCATTCATAAACAAACACAATTACAAAGGAATTTCACAAGATCATAAGAGCTATGTATTGACATAAAAAACTAAAATTTTTCCATTTTGTCCACTCCATATTCACGCGAGAAGCCGGATTGCTAATTGCTAATCCGAAGAAAGCCAAAGGATTGAATATCTTGTACAATCTAACTAGCAATAAAAGAGACCCCTTTGAAAAAAAATTCATTTCTCGCCTTTCGGATGCTCCAGCAAGCAATCAGCATAACTGATTGTAGGGCGCGTTTTTCAATTGGCCCAACAACCTCACAAGTTAATCATAAATTATTAAATTTACTAGTGTCAGACCCGTCCATTGGACGGATAGTCTAAAAATATATAAATCTTATAATAATTGTGAGACAAAAAGTGTATGACCAATATTACAACTTAATGAATACGAAAGCTAAAGAAGAAACATATGAAAATTAATTTCATATAAATATTGATTCATGTTTACCTTTTTTCGACTTTAGTTAAATAAAAAAAGAAACAAAAACTGTATGACTAATATCACAACTTAATCAATACGAAAGCTACAGAATAAACATATGAAAATTAACTCCATATAAATATTGATTCCAGTTTACCCTTTTCTTCAGCTATAGTTAAATAAAAAAATAAAACAAAAAGTGTAGATAATTTGAAAACATACATATCAATTCATCAATAAAGATCATCTCAAACGTTTTGATTATCTTCGGTTTGTTCCACTCCGAAACAGTTCATACATGCACAACACGGAGTCGTCGATGATGGTTAACATGCATTGGTTTAAAATCTTCAAGATGAACTAATGTGGTCTTATTTTTTGTTGTTGAAGAAGACATAATAAACCTATAATGGACAACTAACTAAATTAAAAGAGATAATAATAATAATAACATAAGAATTCAATATTAAATAATAATAATAATAATAATAATAATAATAATGATGATGATGATGATAATAATAATAAAATAATAATAATAATAATAATAAAGTATATAAATAAAAAAAAACCTTTTTGGTAGACGATACGTGAGGGTTTTTTCTAAGTGGTATATATATAGATAATAATAATAATAAAGATTTTTTTATTTAAGGTCAGTCATTTTTTATTAAATAAATATTAAAAAAATAGAGAATTAATAAGGGGGGAATAGTAAGCTAAAGGAGGAGATAAGGGGTGCCAAGTATATCTCTAATCCCTTCTTTTAGTTATATTATGGATATTTGTATACGATATGAAATACAAATACTTTTTAAAATCCGCATTAATAAGTTTGGGGTCGTTTTTTAAAAATAACTCTCATTTTCTTATTAACCGAGACCACAATAGTTGGACCATAAATGGTTGAGGAAACTGACTCATTTTAGTCATTATTATCGTGGGTGATGAACAATGTTATCAAAACTTTAGCATTGTTCCCATAGTCAGTATGGGTGGGTGGGTAAAACCAACTATGGCTAGATTTTTTTATGACAAAAAGCAGGTCAATGACCGTTTCGTTTCCAACTCAAGGCGTGGGTTTGTGTATCGGACGATTTTGATAGCTTTGCAATAAGTAAAGTTATCTTTCAATATGTCACGGGTGAAAATAAGGGATTTTGCAGATTTAAACCTCCTTCAGTAGCTCTTAGAGATTGCCTCAAGGATAAAACGTTTCTTCTAGTTTTAAATGATGTATGGAGTGAAAGTTGCGATGATTGGGAAACCCTGGTGGGTCCGTTTCGTGCATGTGCTCGGAGAAGTAAGATCATCATGACAACACGAAAGGAGCAATTGCTCAAAAAGTTGGGTTACAATCATTTAAACCACTTGCAAAGTTTGTTGCATAATGCTGCTATGACATTACTCGCTCAAAATGCATTGGGTGTAAATAAGTTCGATTCACATCTCACGCTCAAATTGCATGGTGAAGGCATTGTGAAGAAATGTAATGGCTTGCCTTTGGCTTTGAAAGCACTTGGTAGACTATTGAGGACAAAACAAATGAAGAAGAATCCTGGAAGGAAGTGTTAAATAGTGAGATATGGATGTTAGAAGATGGTGATGGAATTGTTCCAGCTCTTAGAGTAAGCTACCATGATCTTTCTCCATGTTTAAAGCGGTTGTTTGCATATTGTTCCTCGTTCCCCAAAGACTATGTTTGACAGGGAGGATTTGGTTTTGTTGTGGATTGCTGAAGGGCTTTTGCGCCAATCACCTCCTACCAATTTGATAGAAGAACGCTTGGGTCATGAGTATTTTGAAGAGTTGTTGTCAAGGTCTTTTTTCTAACATGTGCCTAATGAGTCATTTTTGGTAATGCATGATTTGATGAATGGTTTGGCCACATCTGTTGCTGGAGATTTCTTTTTAAGGTTAGACAATGTGACGCTGAAAAAAACCAGGGTAAAACGGTTGGAAAAGTGTCGTCATGTATCATTTTTCCTAGAAGAATATGTAACTTTCAAAAAGTTTGAAGCAATCATTAGAGCTAAAAGTCTGAGGACTTTCTTAGCAACGTCTGATAGGCCAGTACAAAGTTGGCAATGTTTCCACCTATCTAATAAGATTCTTGTTGACCTGCTTCCAAAGTTACCATTGTTATGGGTTCTATGCTTGAGTCATTTTCAGATAAGTGAAGTACCAAAGTCGATTGGTAGTCTAAGGCACTTGCGGTATCTTAATCTATCTCGAACAACATCACACATCTACTAGAAAGCGTATGCAATCTCTACAACTTACAAGTATTGATGCTTTTTGGTTGTTATTTACTGGATAAGTTGCCCAAAAGCTTCTCTAATCTGAAAATTTTGAGGCATTTTGACTTTCGGGGAACTCGGTGGTTGAGAAAGTTGCCATTAGGGATTGGTGACTTGACTAACTTACAAACTCTCTCCAAGTTCATTATTGAAGGTGAAAATGGCTTAAAAATAACCAAGCTTAAAGGTTTAAAGCAACTATGTGGGAATTTTTCTATACAGGGGTTGGATAAAGTGCAAAGTTCAATTCATGCACGGGAGGCGAATTTTTCAGGGTAGAGGCTTACTGAGTTAAAACTGGAATGGAGTAATGTGTTTGATGTTTCTAGGAAAGAAATGGTTGAGAAGGAGGTCTTAAATGAGCTGAAGCCTTGTAATGAAAGCTTACAACAACTCAAAGTGGTATCTTATGGGGAATAGAGCTTCCAAACTGGGTTGGGGATCCGTCATTTCTTCTGTTGAAACATGTGTCAATACATGGCTGTAAAAGATGCTTGTCTCTACCATCATTAGGGCAGCTATCATCACTTATAAAGTTGTCTATTAAAGGCTTGCATGAAGTGAAAGTTATAGACTTGGAGTTACTTGGACCTCGACGTACATTTCCTTTACTTGAAATTCTAAAATTTGAAGATATGCCGGGGTGGGAGGTGTGGTCAGCCAATAGTGGGGTTGTGTTTCCATGCCTTAAAGAGCTTCGTATCAGATGGTGTCCCAAATTGTCGGAAGTCTCGCTTGAAGCACTACCTTCATTGAGGTTATTAAAAGTAAGTAATTGTGGTGATGGAGTGTTGAGAAGTCTCGTTAAAGTAGCTTCCTCGATTACCAAGTTGGAAATATATAATATTTCAGGGCTTACATATGATGTATGGAAAGGTGTTACAAAATATATTGGTACAGTTGAAGAATTAAGAATTGGTTTGTGCATGGAGATAAAACACTTGTGGGAATCAGAAGCAGAGGCAAGTAAGGTTCTAGTAAAATTAAGGAACTTGTGGATATGGGAATGTGATAGTTTGGTGAGTTTAGGAAAAAAAGAAGAGGATGAGGAAGGTGATTGTGGGAGCAACCTCCACCTAATGTCTCTTACGAAGTTGGAGATATGGGAATGTAAGAATATGGAGCATTGTAGTGTTCCAACTAGCATTGAGACATTGGATATTTCTTTTTGTTATTCACTTACAGAAATCTCCCTCCCATCAGGAGGAAGAGGAGGGCAGAAGCTCAAGTCAGTTTGTATTAAGGGATGTGAGAAAGTAATGAAAAAGGAGTTGGGAGGATATGAAAGAGGAGACAAGAGCGCGATGCTTCTAAACAACGATTCCATGCCAATTCTTGAAGATATATAGATTCAGAATATGCCAAATGTGAATGTCATCATGAAATTGAATTGCTTCCTTCACCTTACCAGTTTGACTATAGATGATTGTTCAAGTCTGGAGCTGTTTCCTGACCACCATTTGTTGGATATGGCTTCCTTAAAAGATATGACAATTAGAAAATGTCCAAAATTGGATGCATTCATACAAGATACATTTTGGCCTCCAAAGTTGTGTAAGCTTACAATTGGGCGGCTGAAGAAGCCCATCTCAAAATGGGGCTCACAGAATTTCCCCTCGTCACTTGTATATCTGAGCTTAATAGGGGAGTCTGAGGATGTGATTGATTTTAGTCAATTATCCCATCTTCTTCTTCCTTCATCTCTTACTCAACTGATAATAGGGGATTTTGAGAATTTGAAATCAGTTTCAAAGGGACTCCAACACATCACCTCCCTCCAGCATCTTGATTTTTGGAAATGCCCAAAGATGAAACATCTGCCAGGGATGTTGTTGCCTTCACTTCTAGGTCTGTACATCTCTCATTGCCCATATCTGAGAGAAAGATGCCTCAGAAATGGCTCCTACTGGCCCGTCATTTCCCATATCCCCCGCATCGACATATACCCAAAATAATGGAGGTATGCCTCTCTCACACAATCTGCAAGTTAAAACCGTTATATTTCTTTAAAGTCAATTAGGCTGAAATTGTAAATGCTTTCCTTTCAATTCAACATGCGTTTTTATTTTTCTAGCAGGTGATCTAATATAATGGCATCCTCTACGTTTTTTGATTAAAGTTGTTTTGATTTGTTGTAATAAGTGGGTGTTGGTAAGCACTTCTCAAAGCTAAGATTGTGTACAAGCTATGAGACATTGGGAAAACTTTTCTAATACTTACTTCATTTGTAGACTTGATTGAACACAAAGGAGAAAGAGAGCCTGTGGCTTTCAGCAATCACACCTTCTGTAGCGTAGTCAATGATTTACAGATACGATGTTTTCACACCATTCTCATAGAAGCAACATGTTACCTCTGCCATGTAGAAACTCGAATCTGAAAATTTGTAATCAGTTTCAAGGGACATGTAACACCTGACATTTAATAACTCAATTCATATTCAAATGTTAAATCTTTTGTTAGATTACTACTTAAGAATTGGTTTTTTTAAAAGTACTTGATCTTGACTAGTACCACATTTGTTTATTGAGTTTCACTTTGTTTAGAGAGTTTTCTTGATATATTTGCTTATAACTCTGCATGATCCACAGTTTAATTATGTCTTTATTTTTATAATTTGGTTACATTGATTGATAAACTTATTTATTCTGTTAACTTTTTATTGCAAGCATGGTGAGCCATAGCCCGATGAAGTTTTATTCCTTACCTTGTCATTTGGGTCATCTTGTAGTTCCTTTCAATACTTTTTCACTTTTGGTCGGAAGTACTTCTGAAAGCAGTCTCTCTACCCTTTGGTAGAGGTAAGACTATCTACATCTCATTTCCCCATACTCCTCTTATGCCGAGATAGGATACCGTTGTTGACTTGTTGTCATAGTTCCTTTCAGATCCATATAGTATTTTTGTCTTTAATGGTTTTTGTTGACTTATCTTATTATAAAATCTTTCTGCTTGATCTTTTAGGTTTTTGTATGCTATCTCACAAGTTGATCTAAGAGGAAACTGGCCATGTTCCATGTATACTGAATTACTGATTTAATGGTGCAGACCCAATTACAGGCGTTTCAAACCTTCAAGTGGTGATTTGGAAAAGTTCAAAGCAGATAGCAAAACCTCAAAGAACAATGAAGATCAACAGGGTAAAGAGGTGATGCAAAAGATTGGTTTATACTCCAGGCTGATCCCATCGGACAGAGAGATCAGAATTATCACTTCAAGGAGACCATAAATTCGTTAACTACCCATTTTTTAAATTATCTTATGTGATTTACTAAGAGATAGAAAGATCAACTAAGAAACTACACGTTTTATCACAACCATATGATCCAGGGTCATTTGAGTGTTCTAGTTACTGATGGTAATCTCCATGGTAATCAAAGTCGCATTATATCTCAGGCGACTTTGAATCTAACATGGTGGCCTGCCATAAAGTTAATCTTTCTGATGTATATGCTATATTACCACCAGCATTCTCTTGCTAAACACATGATCTTCTCATTTAGCTTTTAAGATACAGTCTTCAACTACATACATACATACATATATCATTTTAGTAACCATATACCAATGGGGTGAAACCCCAGTGGTACCACCATCATGTGATCACATGGGCTCACAGATGAAGGCTAGAGGTCATAGGTTCAAAACTTGTCAAAGGCAAGTGGAGAACCTATATCTTGTGATCTCATGTGTGAGGATGGTGACTTACCGGGCATGAGTTCTATACGGTGTGTGCTCTGAGTACACCGCATTGGTACATGCGACCAGAGGGTTCTCACCCATTTACCTTCATTTTAATAACCATATTCCCCCGGCCTTTTTAAAAGTAAACAAATGACCAATTTTTCATCTAATCCCGTGATCTGAGTGTAAATCACATCATTTTGATGAAGTAACGGATTATGGGTCGATTGCAGCCTGCATATCAAGTAGTGGGGGGCTGCATTCGAGATCAGGACTATATGTTAGCTGGACTCTGGTTTTCGTATTAAAATCTTTTATTCTTTTAATGATAATGAAAGTTGATAAAATTAAACTATTTAGTGGATACATGATCCGTTTTTGCATCAAGGTTACTGCATACTTTTTGTTTTAACTTTTTACAGAAACGGTGTATCATTTTAATAAAAATAGAGACATGTTTGGCATGAAAATGTGAAAGTCAAAACTCCCTTTTATAGAGATAGACCTGTCTACTCCTCTTTTCATTGCTCAAATTGGTGATGTTCATAGTGTTAGCAAGCTTCAAAGTGGAAAGCAATGATAGAAAAGCTAATCATATATATGAGATTATCTAGAATGGAAAGCTACCTGTTCTATACTTCTCCTTTCTTTTCTTATGGCATGTGATTATCTTAAAGAGATGGAAAGAGCAAACAAGTATACATGGTCATGGTGTGTTAAGAAGCCTAGTTCAAAGTATTCAACAATCCTTGTTGACGCTTAAACTGCACAACACAATTTCAAAGATGTAAACATGCATCAAAAACGGATAACTAACCAATAGGAAAGAATGAGAAAATAAATAAAGAATAAAGTAACTAAAACCCCTAGGGCTTCCATAACATATATAAAAAAATTGTATCTTTTATATAAAAACCAACCCCTGGATTTTGATATAATATACAACTATTTATGCATATTAATTACAGTCCTAGCAAACCACAATAAATTTCAATATTTTTATATAAAATATATGCATCTCAGACTGGATGATAGCCATGAAGGATATAACATGCTCAATTTGTTAAACACCAAATTATTTCAAAAGCAATCTCAATTCTCGATGGTACAAAACTACATGTTTCCCAAGGAGAAATAACAAGCTAATTTAATTTTGGTAGCAACAAGATTGTCTTGTTCCGATAGTTTAGAGCAAATACGATCATGTATCTGTTTTTGTTTGTATGATGTATTTGTCCCATACAACAGATTCTGCATTGCACAACCGAACAATGCATATGTACACCATTGTCAGGCTAGGAAGAAGCGAAGAAGGCTCGGAAAAAGAGAACGTTTACAGATGTGAGGTCAAAAAGATTTCTTTTCATAGGAAACGAGGCCGTGCACTCCTCCTTCAACCTGTGCTGCTCCTGTTCGAACCTGAAGAAAAAGATCAGAAGCAAAAATTTGACAAGGTGCTTCAGTCTTCATATTTGTTTAGAAAAAAAGAATGACATGTGGTTTTATATCTTAATAGTCAGAGTGTGAACCTTTTGAAACTTATAGGTAAGAATGGAAAAGGTCAAACGATGTACATTTAAAAAAAGTGACCCCTGAGTAGTTAAATGTTTGCAGCCACTTATACATCTTTTATTAAAAAAATTTATCATCTTAATAAAATCATCACTTTAATCACATAAGATAGTTTGTGACATTCAAGGAAAAAGATACAAAAATCGATAGTCCAGTCAACCAACTGAAAAATGCTCATTCTGACCCAACTCCAATTCAACCAGTTTACACAACACCAACTGTCCCACTCTGTAACCTCAAACAATGTGGAGCCCTTGTCTCTATTGGTGGATTTGCTATAAAGAGGGTACTTGGATGTGTGTTAAAGTGATTGCCACAATATTAAAACAATAATCACCTAACTATCCCTACATTTTACCCTTGGATGTTTATTTAGTTAATTACCCATTATTTTCAAAGTCCCTGTAACATAATGGACATTTATCCACAATCAAATACTACAAATTTTAAGTGGGACAGCAATTGTAAAGAAATGGATATAAAAAGCAAGTACTTTGATAAAAATTAAACCAAAAAACATCAAGCCATACCTCCAGCCTCAGAGTCCCAGACCTCAACAAATCATGAGCAGACTCCAAGGACGAAGCACCAAGATCCTGCAAACCCTGCTTAACTGCTTGCATAGTGTATGGAATGAACTTTAACACAGAACCTTTATCTGCAACGGCTCCAACAACCCCTTGAGCAATCTTCATTTTAGCTGTATCACCAAGGTACCGAGCATCACTTCCTTTTGTCATAGCTTCAAGGGATCCCATCCCTCGATACTTTTTAACTCGGCGACCATTCTGCAATTGCATTATTGCAAAGTGAAAAAAAAAATGAGATACAGACCACCATATCATCCATTAATCACTGTTTTAGCAATAAGCATACAAATACAATAGACCAATAACCCAAAATAAATCCGTAACTGGTGCTAATATAACAGTGAGTTTCAATGATTAAAGAGAGACTCAAAAGAAATAGGAATGATAATACTTGTTACTTATATAAGACGACTAAAAGGCGTTTGGATGTGTATCTAATTTGCAGCTGCAATTCACTTTTTTAAATGTGTGGCAGAACCTGATTATGATTATGATTTTGCTAATATTTTAGAGTCAATATAATCAGATCGAAAAACACAAGTAACAAGTTCGAGTAAGAAAATTTGGTATTCATATTCAAGTAAAGGCAACATTATGTAACTATCCCTAACTTTCTTTTTTTAGTCTAGTATGAAATGCCATTAAAAAAGAACAACGATTTTTTAGACCATTGGGCGACTAAGAGTATCTTTATCCCAGTCACTTACATTAGTTCCGGTTGACACTTAATAGAGCTCAAGATAAGTTACCTGAAGCATATAAGCTCCAGGAGCTTCATCACTTCCAGCTAAGAAGCTTCCCATCATGACAGTTGAAGCCCCAAGAGTCAAAGCTTTAAAAAATGCCCTGAATTCGAAATGCCACCATCTGCAATAACAGGAATACCACTTTGTGCAGCAATCGACGATACCTTGTACACCGCAGTCGTCTAGTGAAACAAGTACTTTGAATTTAAAAGTTTCCAACTTTCTTTAGTTTATACTTTACTTTCACATAATATAAATTACCCATCATAGTAATATATAAAAATATAGATACTATTTATCAGTCCCAGTTGAAAAAGAATTAACTAGTTGAACTCAGCACACAATATACAACACAAAAATCAGCATATTAACATATTATGGAGTGTATTAGCTAAAAAATTTTTGACAAACTACCTGTCCGCGACCAACTGCACAAACTTCCTGAGTAGTACAAATAGAACCAGACCACATACCAACTCTCAACCCATCAACACCAGCCTTAATCAAGTTCTGAGCTTGATACATCGTAACCACATTCCCACCAATCACATCCAAATCTGGAAACATCTTCTTGGCATACTTAATAATTTCAATCTGATAAATAGAATTCCCTTGAGAACTATCAATCACAATCACATCAACACCCGCTTTAACAAAACTCTCCAACCTCACCTTATCACTTTCCCTCGTCCCAATCGACGCCCCAACTAAAAATTCCCCGTCTTTCCCAATTGACGGAGCCCCAACTTTCGGATACCCCTTAATCCTCTCGATATCCGTCTCACTTACAACATTAACCACATCCCCTTCCCTATTAACCAAAGGCACAAAATCTAACTCCTTGGAAGCTAAATAAGCAGCCACATTTTCTAAACTAGACGAATTCGATAACGACATTACATTTTTAATCATATAATTCCCAACCCTATCTTCCTTATTTAAAACCTTATCCCAAGTCATTTTATCAACATACCCTAACAGCTTTTTATAACCGTTTTCAGTTACAAAAACACAAGGCATTGTATCAAAAACTTCAGAATCCAAAATACATTCATCGGGCGACACGAAACGAAACTCGGTCGCAACGAAAGGAACTCGATTCGACTTAACTGATCGAATTAAACCAACTTGTTCTGAAACAGAGTTGTTGGAATGAACAATACCTATACCGCCTAACGCCGCCATAGAAACGGCCATAGATGACTCAGTTACGGTGTCCATTGGCGAAGCGACACATGGCACCGAAAGAGTGATGTTGCGGGTGAGTTTGGTGGTTAGTTGTACGGAATCTGTTGGGAAATCGATGTAGTGTGGGAGGAAGATGACGTCATCGTAGGTGTATGAGTACCCTTGGTTGAATAGCTTGGTGGCTGGAAATCCGTCTTCCAAGTCTAGTCCGTTGCCGAGGGTGGTCATGGTGGCTGCTGGTGGTGGTGGTGGTGGTGTGGCGGCAGTGGTTTGAGTCTTTTTCGATAGTAACCAGGTTAGAAAAACGAGATACGCAACATGTGTTTAACGTTTTGAATATACTAAGTATTTCTACCCGGGCCGGAGAAAACAAAAATCTCGTGTCAAAGATAAAAAACATTAAGTCTGAAAAATAAAATTTTCGTGGCGAAAGTTAAATAAATAAAAGTTGTAGTCAAAAGTAAAGAGAATGAAACTTTGATAACAAAATTTAGAAACCAAAAGTTATGTGTTACAAACAAATAAAAGAAAACTTTTAGAGCGAGATTGAAAAGAAACAAAGTTATGTGGAAAAAAATACAAAACTTAAGAAACTTAAACTTGAAAACAAAGCTTGTTAAAGTTATGTGACAAAAAGTAAAAAAAAAAATTGTTTAAAAAAAAAAGTTTCCGTGACAAAAGTTTAAAATTTAAAAGTTATGTGGTAAAATTAAGAAAGAAATAAACTTTTAACATAAAAATGTTGAAAATCAAAAGTTATGTGGCAAAAAGTATATAAGACAAAAGTTTAGTGGCAAAAGTTAAAAAAACTCAAACTTAAATACAAAATCCATTAAATATCCTTTTATAACTACCGTTAGTTAGTTAAACTCAAACTTAACAACCGTTAAGACCGTTAGTTGTGCATCATGGAGTTCTACCTTATGTATTGAAGGGAGTACTTTTAGCTACGTTAATCCCCCTCACATACCCAACTTCCTTTTAAGTATATATATATATATATATATATATATATAGGTTTTAGGTAAAATAAAACAAGTATTAAAGTAAAATAAATAAAACAATAGATTTTTTCTTCACTGAAGATCACCGTGCATCATGAAAATCATTGTGCATCAATTGCTTCGTGAATCTTCATGCATCAATTTAACCATGATCCAAGGGTCAAGATCATGTCTTATTTGTTTTACTATACCCAACCCCTATATATATATATATATAATTGCGTTTAGAAATACAAGTAAGATATAATTAAAAGTAAATATACGTTTTATTGATTTAATGTAGTTAATTGGCTACATAATAATGTAGCTAATATTCCCCCTTATATTTATGTGGTTATTTATATATTGAGGTTTTAGTTTTTAGAATTAGCCCTTGGGGTTTGTTTATTCGTAGTGTATACTATACGATTATAAATTCAGACTTCTATCAACCGATTACATGATTAATATTAAAGTAATGTAAAATTTTGACAAAAGAGAAATGTGAAGAAGCTCGAATTTATTATAAAAAAAAAAAAAATTTAGAACGGCTATATCATTAACTAGATTAAACCCGCACGTTGTGCGGGACTAATTGAAAACATAAATTAAAAAATACAATAAATAATAGTTACATTATTATTCTTAATATATGATAATGCAAAAAAACTGACAAATTACGACTAATACAAACAATAAAGTTATAGTTTATGAAATATATGATATACGTCAAATATGTTAAATCATCACTAATGAAACATAAATATTTTTAAAAAATAATAATAATAAATACTTCTCAAAATGATAAACATAATATAACGAACAATCTCATTTAAAAAAAAAATTATCATTGATTTAATAAATAAAAAAAAACTTACTATAATGTATAATACATCTTTGTACTCATATAAAAAAAATTAAATATTAATGATTAGGATTATGATTAATAGTTTAAATCATACATGGCAAGAGAAAACATATAAAATCAAATTCTTGAATTAGCTAGATGCTTTTTAGTAGCAACTTAAAATTATGCCCAAAATTAATCAACAAATAGTTCTTAAAAGAAAGAAAAGTTAAAAGTTTTATAAACATGAATATGTTAAAATAATAAGAAAAAAATTTAATCAATAATAATAATAATAATAATAATAATAATAATAATAATAATAATAATAATAATAAACTCGATAGAATGAATGTTTTATTAGTGTTGGAACTGCTATACTAAAGGGATAAATAAATATCCACAAGAATTTGAAATGATTTGATTTTTTCAAACGTAATATCACATCAATATAAATTTTAAATTTAAAACTTTAAATTATTACTTTCTTTTAATAACTATTTCCACATTAACACTTATTTGACAATATCAAATAATATCTGAAAATGACAAGTAAACAGAAGTATTAGTTGTCAAATAAAGAATTATTTCACATTAGCCCTAAACAATCCTCTCTTAGTTATATAGAGAGATGAGCTAATAACAAGACGCTACAAGATTAAAAGTCCAAATACACAACTAGAAGAAAATGCAAATCAAAAAAATGACCCAACAAAAAACGCTCAAAACCTCTTGTACAAACATCTAGTGAAAACACTCCAATCTTCCCACAAAGCATGAAAATCACGACATCGATTAGATAACAAGTTGACTACTATTGTTAAAAGCATAATATTGATTAAATTTGCAAAACAATAGGAGATGTTAATGGATGAAAAGAGTTTAATATTTGAAAAGTTAGACTCAGAGTCGGCCCAATAGTAGTAGTGGGTTAGACACAAGCCTAAGGCCCACTAACTACTAAGACCCCAAAAATTATAATAGGTTAGAGTTAGACTATGAGTATATTAATCGTTTATTTAAAGGTTAATATTTTATCTTTAGTGCTTCTTTCATCTAACAGAACAACCGCTCTTTTTTTTTGAATATCAACCATCAAAATCTAACTTCTATTACTCTTCAAGAAATTGAAAGAGTCTATACGGCTCTACAATTGATGGCGTACCTATTTATAAATAGGTAGCTACGTGGGTGCAGGTATATAAATATTATTTCTTGGCTTTTCTTTCAAATTGGAGATTGTAATATATTGCTTTTATTTCACAGGGGACTAATGGAGGTAGTAAAATGTTTGGGTCATACTTACATTTCACATTGTTTATTTTTTTTTAAGAGAATAGTAAGTATGAGGTTGTTATGCATCCAATTTAGGTGAAAAACCTCTTACATACCAATATTATAATATTTTGAATAAATGTTTGGCCCCCTATGATTTTTATGGTTTAAAAAAAGAGTATGTGTGGGGTTTTTCACCCAACTTAGATGCCTAACAGCCTCATATTCCCTTCCCTCTTTTTGTAATTGCTTTTTGCGTTCTGTAAGTATTATTTGGTTGGTTGCATTTGTTATTTAAGATGAGCATTAAACCGGCAGAATATGTGTCAAGATACTAATAACATGTATGATGATTTGTTTAAGAATATGGCAAAGTAGTGTATAAAATGAATGCTATCAGGTATTTTTTACGATTTTAAAGCAGCATAAGAAATTTAGCTTTTATTGAATAAACAATCATTAATTATTATCTAATGAGTTAGGCCCCAAATTCTTCTTGTTTAAGGCCTAAAAAAAGCTTAAGCCGGTGTAATTTACATTTTTATATTTATAATAAAATGAAAAGAGAAAGGTTCATTACAACATTAATAAAATGTTATGCGTAAATTAGGACATGAGATTAGTGTGGTGCTAGTATGGAAAATTATTTAAAGCGAAAAGGACTGAATTAAAAATTGAACAAAAGTATGGGATTAAGTTTGGAAAACGTAGTGTACATTGTTTTGTTTTAGACAAAAAGTCCACGAAAGAAAAACGTAAGACCACTAGAGAGACTTTTTTTTTTTTTTTTTTTACTGGTGTAGATTACAGAAATACCGACACACTCCCTACCTAACATGGTAAGGACCTACTTAACGTGGGTAGTCAGTTGTTTTAATCAGATCCCGCTACATCCAAACTGAGTTGGCTGCCAAGGAAAAATTCCAAAAGGCTCCCGCACATAGGAAATTTAACAGAGAATCGATTCTGCACTTGGCAGGGATCGAACCCTCCACCTCAAGGATAAAACCTTGGTAACTCACCACTAGACCAGTGGATCATTGTGAAGACCACTAAAGACTGGACCCGTGTTTTTTTAGAAAGTTTTCAATTGACTTGTGTTGTAATTTTTTTTTTAAGAAACAAAGTTTTCAATTGACTTATAAGAATATTATAGTGTTCAATCCTTATACTTTTGTTTCTTTTACATTCAGTGCCGCCTTTGAAGATGTAAAAATTTACTCGGAAACAAAAAGTGAGCCTCTAACATAACGAATCAATAACAAAATATAATACCATAGTATTACAACGATAATCGCACTCGACAATAATGTTAAGTTCTTCAAATACTCATTACTTCATTAGCAAAATCTAATTTCTTCACCTTTTGTGCAATAACTATTTTTTTTTACCTTTTGGTAGTGTCACGGATTTCATGTAGCATTCTTTTGCACAAATTATATCTACTCGATCATGGCTACTATTCACTTATCCGATTCAAGACTTTGAATTGCTTCAATATAAGATGAGGGTTTGTCGAATCCTTCTTTTCTAACACATTTGTGTATCTTTTGGGGTGGTTTAATCCATCTTGGTGTTTAATGACAACTTCATAATCCTGGATTAGAGAATTAGGATGACTTGTATGTTTAGTATTAAAGTCCACCTATTCCTAATCATTCTTTTCTTTTTAAGAATTTAACAATGGTTATATCCTTACTCATTAATCGTGACATCCATTGATGCTTCATAGTCAAGATATCATAATTCATAATTCAATATTTATTCACACTTAAAGTATAGCTGAAAAAAATTATTATTTTTTTTATCTAAGTTATAACTTTTCTTGACATAAATATAACCTTAACATCCAAAATTTTTTAAGTGAAACACATCTTAAAAAACTTCAACCACAAATGTTTTAACTTTTTATGACCAAAATAGTTTTGAGGTTAAATATAGATGACATTTTCATATATGTCATGTGAATGGATTATTGAACTAGTTTTTAAAAATACTCAAACATTTGTGTCACGAATTTATGGATTGTGATCTTAACCATCAATTTAAAATTAAAAGTCAAGATTAGAAGATTAGTTTTTAATCTTGAACTTTGATTTTAATAAAAAAACTAAGATGCTTTGAGTAAAATTTAAATAACTTTAGAGAATTCCGATAAAAAAAATTAAAAGAAAAGGAAAAGATAGAGAACTTCCATTGTTCTCCATTGCTTTCCACTTTCACAACTATTCCCTCATTTCTAAACCGCACCATTTCATGGAATCAATGACACATTCCCTGCCATCACCTGCCGCTTTCTTTTCATCTCAAAACCCTAATTCCAACAACAATCTTTCTTCTTTCTCTCCAATAATTACCACCTTCCGCCACCCACTCACCAAACCAATCACACTCTCCTGCTCCGCCTCTCACCAACCCAACATGTCCGCCGCCGCCGCCCCACCTGACAGAGAAGCCAAGTTATGGGGTGGCCGGTTCGAAGAAGGTGTCACTGACGCCGTGGAACGGTTCACTGAGTCCATTTCTTTTGATAAAGCTCTTTATAAACATGACATTATGGGCAGCAGGGCTCATGCTTCCATGCTCTCTAAACAGGTTTTTTAATTTTTTTCATTTCCCTTTTTACCCATTTTTTATAAAAAATATGTCTTTCAAGTTTCAGTCTTAGTGGTGGGACCAGGGTTGAAAGTGACTAGATTGCTACAAGTTTAGCTGTTTTTAGGAGTTTTTGGCACTTTAGATAGTTTTATTAAATATGACTTTAATAAGTTTCATTGCTAAGACAATCTTTCAAAAGTTTAGAGTTAGCGATATTGATCGGTACCCCATATGTATTTTAACCCGTAGCACCAATAAAGAATACTAACATTTTTCATAAAATTTTAAAGTACATAGCCGACACCCGTGGTCTACGTATATAAAACATGTCCGTGTTGATTATTTTGTTACAATGTTGATTAGGGTTATTGTGTTGTAGGGATTGATCAGTGAGAGTGATAGGGATAGCATTATAGAAGGTTTGGATCGAATAGAGAAACAAATTGAAAGCGGGGAGTTTAAGTGGAGGACGGACAGAGAGGATGTACATATGAACATTGAAGCGCATCTGACTGATTTGATTGGAGAGCCTGCCAAGAAGCTTCACACGGCCAGGAGTCGTAATGATCAAGTATCAACTGATTTTCGCCTTTGGTGTCGTGACGCTATTGATACGATTGTTACACGTATTAAGCAGCTTCAGGTAGTTTGATTTCACTTGTATTTGGTTATGAACAAATGTTGAAGCTTTTTGATGGTAATACAATTGGAAAGTATGAAACTTTTAACCAGACGGTTTTGTATTTTATGGTTCGAAGGCTGCTTTGGTGAGGCTCGCAATTAACAATACTGGAGTGATTGTACCTGGTTATACTCATTTGCAGAGGGCACAACCGGTTTTACTTCAGCATCATCTTCTAGCATATGTTGAACAGGTTTAAATATGTAACGATTAACCTTTTGAGATATAAAAATTGTGTCTGTTATCGGTCTTTGGAAATCTAAAAGAATTTTGTTCTTGTGTAGCTTGAACGTGATGCTGGACGTCTAGTGGATTGCAGAGTTAGGCTGAATTTCTGCCCGTTAGGTGCATGTGCATTGGCTGGCACTGGCCTTCCTATCGATAGGTTCATGACTTCTGATGCTCTCGGTTTTGCCGCCCCAATGAGGAACAGGTATAACATGGTACACTTGTTATAACAATATAATTTGTTGATGTGGTTGAATAGCTGCTCTTGCTGACGTATATACTTAAAATAGCATGGATGCAGTTTCAGACCGTGATTTTGTTTTGGAACTTCTTTCTGCTAATTCAATTACGGCTATGCATCTTTCTCGGCTTGGTGAAGAATGGGTGTTGTGGGCTTCAGAGGAATTTGGATTCATCACTCCAAGTGATTCAGTTTCAACTGGTAGCAGTATTATGCCTCAGAAGAAAAACCCCGACCCTATGGAACTGGTTCGTGGAAAGTCTGCTAGAGTTATAGGAGACTTAGTCACACTTTTAGTGTTATGCAAGGGGCTTCCACTTGCTTACAACCGTGATCTGCAGGTAGTATCCATTCGTTCAATATTCTTTCTGGCCACAAGTCCCGCTTTTACATTTGTCTAACTCTCAAACAGTTGATCATCTTTTATTATTACAGATTTAAACATGAGAAGAGTGTTCTATTCTACCGATTAGCCGAGACTTATTATTCAATATAATATAATATAATAAGTTTAAAGATAACTGATTGGTCTTTTTTTATGTCGGCTACGAATCCGAATGTAATGG
The DNA here is from genome assembly GCF_010389155.1 of Erigeron canadensis. Classification (NCBI taxonomy): domain Eukaryota; kingdom Viridiplantae; phylum Streptophyta; class Magnoliopsida; order Asterales; family Asteraceae; genus Erigeron; species Erigeron canadensis. The sequence continues at coordinate 22,885,826 of NC_057762.1, read as the reverse complement.
TTTTAATGGTTTTCTGGTGCATTGACAGGAAGACAAGGAACCTGTATTTGATAGTGTGAAAACTATTATAGGGATGCTAGAAGTGTCAGCGGAGTTTGCACAGAATATCACCTATAATCAGGACAAAATACAAAAGGCTTTACCAGCTGGTCATCTTGATGCCACCACGCTTGCAGATTATCTTGTTCACAAGGCAAGTCTATTTATATGCATCCCTCTTCAAGGGTATATTACCAGATGTGCAAAATTAAGACTTTTGTAGATCAACACAAACTGCTTGTCATTGTTAGAATTAAGCTACTTCGCCAGCTAACATTTAAAAAGATTATGCTATTAGGTATCAACTTTACATCATGGATTCATCATCTTTACTTTTGCATTCCCCATATTCTTAACTATGTTGGCCCATGTCTCCTTACTTCTTTGCACCAAATAAGAGTATAAGACCGTTTCATTGGTAGGACCAGATATAACTTCTACTGGTAAAACCAAATAATAAGAAACCCGCAAACTTGAATGCTTTTGACAGACCACCCAGTCTCTTCATTATCATGATAAGAGGTAAGGCATTCTCCGAGAGATGCTACATTGATAACCTGTATTGTTCAATCAAATTTCACAAATGCAACATAGTATTTCTAGTTTAATCAAACTTCACAAATGCAACATAATATTTCTAACTCCTTTCATGGAAATCTTGACCAATACTGTATCCCTATGTTATCAATTTCGGTGAAATTTTGGTGGTATACCGGTTTTCGGTGGTGGGACATAATTTCGGTACTGAATTTCGGTTTTGATATCGTTTCCGAAATTTTCGGTGGTTTTGACCGAAATACGACCGAAATTTCAGTGAATTCTGTTTCAGCACTTCCAGGTTTTATCTTATACTCTTATTTATGTATATATATATAATATTAGAATTACCGAAATACCACCGAAAAAAACGATATTTCGTATACCAGTCCGTGACCGAAACACCGAAATTTATGTCCTTGACTACTTAGCTGTATCCTACTAAAAGTACTATGCTCTGCCTGTTGCTTCGTGTCTCTTTGATCCCCTTTCTCCCTTATGTACTATCTATGTCTGTTGCATTGTGTCTGTTTTCATTTTTCGAGCCATTTCACTATGTATGCATTGGTGTGCGTTTTAGCTTCTAGATCTGTGGAATTGGTGTTAGTAACTAATAATCATTTAGAAATCATGCTACATACAGTTTGCTTATGAAAGTAGGTTATTTTAACCTGTTAAGGTTCTGATTTGGTGGTTAGTTATTGCAATTGTTTATGGTTTCATTTTCTGATCAGTTTTACTCCCTACTCTCTGTGGATTGGTTTAGCTTTTAGCTTATATATGTAGATTTGTGTTTGTAAAGAGAAATCATCCTACATATGGTTTAACTTTGATGACCTAAAGTTGCTTGAAGTTCAATCTTTAAACTAGTTAAGGCTCTGATGTGTTGGTAGGCTGCTGATTTTGTACTAGTAACCGGAATCCATTTAGAAATCGTGCTAAATAGGATCTTTCTTTGATGAAATTGATGTTCTCTGAACCAGTGTAGCTCTGATATGGTGGTTAGTTACTGCAATCGACATCTGCTACTTTGTTTGTTCTGATTATTTTAGCAGTTTTACTCTGTGCCTCTGTGGTCGCTGTCTGTTAAGCTTTTAGATCTATGGATTTTGGGTTAGTAACTGGAAAGCATGCCGCATATGATTTGCCTTAGATGAACCAAAGTTTCTTGAGTTGGTTTAGACTTTAGGTTCTGAGTTGCAGTTTTTATTCTTTGCATTTCTTTTATCATCTATTTTAGGAAGACTAGAACTAAGTTACTTATTCTTGATTAAGCCATGGCTATAAAACTTCCTAGGAGGCATTCGAGCGGTCGGCTACCTCATAGTAAGTAATCGGCCTAAGAGGAGTGGATAAGCATTTTTTATATATAAATTTTGAAATTATATGTATGACATGTTCATAGGTCCATAGTATTAAACACTTCAAAATTCAAACTGAAATATAATCATTACTTAGACCCTAGAAAAATGTTTAGAAACATGAAAACAAGCAAGTTTTCATATACTTTAAACTGAGATTTTACTGAATTTGACCGAGTTAACACCAGATTTTTAAACGAGCTGACCGAGGTATGACCATATCATTATTTTTGGCTGATTCGGCTAACTTGCCTTCGTCACTGACCTTGCAGTGCGTTATCGTCGATAACCCAGCCTTGTTATCCGATTTCTATAACACTGGATTAAGTTAAAATTAAAAGGCTATATGCCTATATGGCTTCTTAAAATTATTAGATGCATACCTATATAAATAGATCCATATACCCATATTTAACCAGTTCAATTTTTTCCTTATTGCTGACTAACAAATAGTTATATTTTATGCAGGGCATACCGTTCAGAACATCACATGACATTGTTGGTAGGGCAGTTGCTTTGTGCGTTGACAGAAAATTTCAGCTTCAGGACCTGAGTCTTGATGAACTACGTGGTCTTAATCCAGTGTTTGATGAGGGTGTGTATGATTATCTTGGGGTAGAAAATTCCATCAAGAAATTTAGCTCATATGGCTCCACTGGTTCAGATTGTGTAGCTAGTCAACTAGATTACTGGATTTCAAGGCTCAATCTTAGCCAGTGACTATCCAGGTATGAAATGTTCAGTTAAGTTAGTGCAACTACTGAATTAACTATATGGTTGAAACTGTAGCTTAGTTTTGCTTGAGAATTCGGCAGTTTTCAATAGCAATATGAGGCAGGACCATGTTATTTTTGTGTTTGTACTCATCCGTCTTGCAGCTTGACCATGTGTTATAAGCATTTAAAGCTATATGTTTGCATTATTTTTAACAACATTTTGAAAGTGCATGGAAAGTTAATAGGAAATACTGAACACAACACATACGTTGCAAATTGGAGCAGTATTGCAAAGTTACATTACTTCCATTAAAAGATTTAGTGAATTGTTTTTGTGTTTATCTTGAGGTAATGTTACCCTCAGGTAGATGTATAATTGTCTACATCATACTTTTCCCATACCCCGGCCACGGTGGGATTGGGTATTGTTGTCTGGAGAGTGGAGACTAGAGGTAATATTCTATTTATACAAGATAACCATACAAGGCTAAAATCTAGGTCAAGCCTTGACTGGCAAACTGAATCAAACCAAATCAACTTATTGTATCTTTAACAGCTTTTAAGTGTATATTTTGTGAGTGGTTGCACCCATATCATAGCTTGGAGGTCTGGCCATATCTCAAGCCTCATTTTAATGGCTGAAAAATGTGCATCCTTGGTCGATCGAGATATAGTTTTCCACTTATACTATTGGGAAGTTTCCTTTTCAGAGTTGGAGTGAAATTACAAATGATGTTATGCTGATGGACAACATCTGAGTGTAACACCCTGCTTTATAAAAATTTGGATTTTAAAAGATTTTCAGCTTTAAACATAACACCGTTAGCAAAATGCGGAAGCGACGTTTAAAAATCCCATTTGATTCCTAACGGAATCAATAAAACATAATAAATGTCTCAAAAGGTGTTACCGACAAGTATCATCACAATAATCCAAATGAAACCCACAATCTGAACCAACAAAGTAACGGCCAAATGGCTGAATAAAGTCTACTTAAATAAATGCAACTATGGGTAACTAAAGCCAACATCCATAAGCTCCGGTAAAAGCTACCCATCTCGTAAGCATGCTACCAAGTCGCCAATCAATGCCTAACCTGAGAGCACAACACATTTTTCACAAAAACGAGTGTCACCTTTTAAAGCTGAGTAAGATAACATGTTAGTTTAATGAAAAGGATTGCCAATTAAATCAATTATAAAACAACTCATGCATATATAAAGGCACAACAACAATATCAACACAATCTGCATAGTAGGAATATTAAATCCTATAATGTGCCTAGCAATCCTCCATATCAACACTAGCTACTTAACTGCACAAGCAACACAATCAACGCAAAGGTTATGCCAAATAAAATCTGCACAAATAAGTTGTATGAGGCGGCCACATGACCAAATAGGAAACCTCACACCCAACTAGATGGGTAGACCTTACGGGGTCCATCATTGTCATTATGGATAGGCATAACCAAATTCATGAGTAGCCCGTTACTACACTGGTGTTCAATCACTTCACCCGGAGTTACTCTATCAATGCTAATTGGGTCAAACGGGAAATATGTACAGTGCCCCCGAGTGATCAACGCAGCATAACTAGCCTAAATAGGCTAACTGTGGGTTAAACTTAACTCTTTCAACACAATGCTCGAGACTTATCTACACAAATAGGCTGCAACCAAATCTACTTATCAACACTAAGGCCCTTGTCGTGCACGTGACATGGCAACTTAAATCATGTCTAGTGTTCTATGTCAACAAGTCCACACAAAATATTCACAACTCATACGACAAGCTAAAAAAGTAAATCATGCAATAAACATCTCATTACTACATAAACATGCATGAACAATACCCCAGTCAACCTCCCTCATATATCTCACACCCAACATATGCATGAGATAGTTTAAACAACATAAAATGGGGTTTTAATTATCAAAACAAAGTTTTGTTGTGTCCCTCATGTGTCAAAAGTAAGTTATCTTACCTTTACGCTTCACCAACCACAAATAATAATAGTTTACCAAGCTTGTTATGTATTACCGACAACCTAAAAATAACCAACGACTAAAGTAAGTCAAGCGAAATGACTTGTCAAAACAGACACAATTCATATTTAATGGTTACCAAATAAATTAACACAATAGTTGCTAAATATCATACCATAAAAAAACAAGCAGTATTATTTATCTTTCTTGGCTGCACAATTAAAGAACCCAACGACTGTACCAAAACTCATTCTGCTTAAACTCTTTTTTTCCGAAAACAACAATACCAAAATACATACATACATGCTCGTTTTTAGATTTTAACAAAAAGGTGCTGCACCATCTATTAATTGTAAATATATATATAAACTTTACTAAAAGAAAATCATTAAAAGACAACAAATTTGACTTTCATGATGGTGGTCCACAAGTACATAAAACACAAACATATAATATATGTACATATGCATATCTCGTTTAAAGCTTCTAAGACACAATACAAAACAACATGACCATGGACCACCATTTATGACAACAAAATATTAAAATTGAGAAATTGGTCCATAATCTTATTTCATTAAAAACACCAGTGCACCACCCCACTTATAACATAACTAAATATCAAAGATAGTACTAGATGCAGAGGTCAAACATATTCTTAGACTCTAGTTAAACTAAAATACTATTATTCTTTATCAATAAATATATCTATATCAGTAGGATAAACAAAAGAAAATAAAATACAAAGCCCCATCTTACTTTGTTCGTTTGCTGCACACGAAAACCCAGATACAAAAGTCAACCAACTTATCCCTTTCTTCTTTTGATCCCGCCTCCCTTTTTTTGTTTTTAAACGATGATTTAGACTCCAAAAACAAATGTGTTTAGCTTTTTACTTTCTCGTTCGACGCCAATAAACCTAAGGGTTTTTTTTTTTGAGTTGGCTAGACACAGCCAAATAATAATGTATATATAAATATTAAAATTTTGTTAAATTAACATCTAACACCCTTCTAATTTTACTAATAAATAACAACTTCAAGTAACTTCATATAATAACATTTAATAATTGTTAGACACTACTAGGGAATACATAACACCTCGACAAGTATTATAGGTAAATACTTATCAACACTTTTAATCATATTTAATGGAACACATATCCATATTTATCCACATAAACACAGAATAATTAATACCATAATTATTCGTCTAAAATATAAGGTCACCTAACGATATGTCAACTTTGACTAACGGTAATGGTCAACGAAATGAATAAAAGAGTTCGGGATGTTACATTGAGTTATCTCAACTTCATTACTGCTTAACTAGATACTGAAAGCACTACTATTACGTAATACCATTGGCGAGACATTGTGACATACTGACTAAAATCTTGCACTTGATCGATCAGATACATCACCACAGGACTCTTGATTACATCAAAGTCATGGTGTCCCAAGTGTTCTAAATGAAGATGCAAACTTACGCTTAGTTTTGTGACATAATCAACATTGTTGCTGACACAAACGTGGCTAAGATAACAGTGACACAAAATTGACTGGACAATTACTATGTCACAATGATTAGGGGTGAAATGCGTTTGCTCATCCTGTTTTGATTTCTTATCAGAGGTCTAATTTTGCTTCCTTAACTATGATGTCGTCCAACATTATATTTAACTTGATGAACAGTGTTTTCTGCAGCCCTCCTGGTAACAACTATGGTATGATTTTTTATTTTATTGAATATTGATGAACTTTGTTAAGTAGTGAATGAGTCTGAATATTACAATTCTCAATGTTCAACCATTGTAACAAAAATTTGGTGATGTGATCATAAATTTTGTCAAGCCAAGTTATCGACTTGTGTCACAACACACCTACATTAAAAGTGTCAATTTTTACACAATTAGCTAGGCTGGCTGAAATTTTATGAACATAACGAGGTGACAAAAGCTATTGTCCCTTCAAATTTGCTAAGACAACTCTTGCAAGTATTTGAGTACAGTTACTCTTTTACACATGAATTCACGATTGTAGTCGCTGAAATCAGCCTAAGAGCTTGTCATCTGTGCTTAAAATCTACTAGACAAGGACCAACTAAAAAACATAAATTTGAAGACATAAGGTGTAAGACCATTCTTAAAGGTCGGTCAAGACCCTAGGTGGAGGGAGTTGATAGCATCAGTGAACGGTTAAGGAGGTGGAGGTGAAAGGCTAGTCGGTGAAGCAGTTCATCGAGTGAAGGGAATCAGGTAATTGTTTTCTATTATTATCTTTTTTGTTCTTTTGTGTTGATATATATTGAAAGATATAGATGGGTTTGTTTTTCTTGCAAACTTTTAGAAACCCAAATCAAGATATACATCATATTCGCTGGCTTTGAAGACTTAATTTCGAGATTTATTCATAAAGAAATAGGGGTGATGAATAATACTATTGGGATATACATATAGAAATATGTATGTATGGTGTGTGGAAGATGATGATTTTTTTTATTTTATTATTATTTTTCTTATTTTGTTATCATTATTATTATTTTACTATTTTCATTTATTTTAATTTTTTTGATATTAATGTCGTTAGAAATTAATTTTAATAAGTTTGGTTTTTTAATTCTATTTGTATTTGAACTATTAACTGAAATATGTTTTTATATAAAAAACATTAAAATGTATTGTATTTTGATTATATAAAAGTGGTTACGAATGGTCTAATAAATAGCCTTTCCCTATCCTGACATCGTCAATCCATCATTCTCACTGCGACATTATCTTTCACTCTCCAAGACAAGCCCAACACACCCAAGAACCCTCCTTTTCCCTATCATAACTTGATCCTCAATTCATCCTTGATTAAAAAATTATAAACTTATATCTCTCTCTTCATTCTCACATAAAAAGGAATATAAACTTATACAGACAAATACACACTTTGGACCACACCTTGGACCCACTTGTTCGTCTACCGCTCACAAAATTAAGAGGCAGGATGATGATCAAGCATGATGAGCCCATGCCTATCATGTCTTTTACGATGAGCAAAATGACGAGCACATGTAAGACCACAAGGATTGTCTTGATCTCTTATTCTCTTTCTTAGACATGTTCTAATATATATCAATATATCATTTTGGAAATTATTGACCAAGGGGCTCCCATAGTAGTCCGATCAGACATCAGTAAGAAGAAAACACCAGCAATAAATTGAAAAATTTGATGGTTAGAATATTTCATTAAATTTAGAAAACAAGATATAAAAAATCATTTGTCTACGGTTTCCAAGAATTTTTTCCACTAATGAACTTACTTCCATTAAATTCAGAAAGAAAGAAAAATCGAAAAATAGACCACCAGAGCAGCTGTTCCGTGTTTGTGAAATGACTTGCCTTTTTACAACCATACGATTAGATTATGTACTCTAAAGCTGACATGAAAGTATCCAAAACGTTTAATAGACCTAAATTATGATGGGATCCACTCGCCATTCTTACACAAACCATAGAGACCCCCCTCCAAATAAAATATTAGCATCAATCCTAATCCTGGTTTACCAGTTACCACATCACTATTCACAGAGCTTCACATTCCATTCGCATCTTTTTGGTGGGGTTCTGCAGATCTGATTTCAACCTTGGGGAAGTTACGGAATCAGTGGGAGAAGTACCTTGACTATCAGGAAATCTAGGATCGTCACCTTCATTAACATCAACCATATGAACATGTTCTGACAATGTGTTGTGTATTGGTGATCTAGTTTTATCTATATTTTGCCTCAAAAAAATTTCTGAATCAAGTTGACTTTCCTTAACTAGTTCTGGGGAATCCTCACACACGGATGTTGACGCTTCTGGTAATGTTTCAAGGTTGATCCCAGGCACTTGCCAAGGTTCCAAAGTTTTAAAATCTTGAGATGAATATAGATCTTCGGGTATGATTCCATTTGCTTGTTGGATTCCAGACTCCGTTTGAGTATAAACAAACTGCACATCACCTTCCACAACTTCCTGCTTCAAAACTTAAATAATGTCAGGTCATGATGGCAGTCAGGGGATTGACCTAGTTAGGATGTAAACAATTCCCTAAATCAAAAAGACTAACCATGATCTTCCTGCTCCATTTAACCCGCTACCCAACACACACGACTTACCCATTTGCTAATTCTATTGATATATTCTATATACATGAGAAGAACTAGATAGATTATTTAAAGAAGATCAAAAGTACCTCAGACCCCTTTAACTCCTCAAAAGTAGTTGCATCGTTGAAGCCTTGAAAAGGTGTATCTAAAAACAGCCCTGATTGAAAAGATAACTTGGAAGTCATGGTAGGATCGTCAACGCATTGTACAGATGATGATGGTGTTAAAGAGATTCCAATTTCATGAGCAACATGAGAATTTTGATGAGGGGTTGATTGCTTGCATCTCTCTGGAGATAAATTTACAACACAATCCTTGTAGACATTTGTTGTTGAAAAACTGAGGTAGCACCGTTCTTCATTACCAGCAGCGGAAGAAGATTCATGATAAGGATTCTCCAGCAGTTCACAAATTAATCTTTGGATAACTGTTCTTTTCAGAGATGCTTCAGCAGGTGAAAACCAATCCACATTTAACTGAAAGTATGAACTTGAGTGACTTTTGGTTATATCTTACAGAAAACTAGAATGTGATGGTATGTGATAATTATTATTATAAAAATTTAAAAACTGTACTTACAAAATTGGAGCTATTTATGATCTTAAATGGACTAAAATGTAGAGGAGCTTGCTCCAAGAAAAGTTCTACATAATGGAGCAAAAATAGACCACAATCATATAAATTTGGCTGCTGCGGTAACTGCACAAATAACACATCACACATGAATAACACAAATACAAAACCTTATGTTGTTTGACAGAATGAAAGACTTACTAGAATAACAGAAAAAGCATCCACTACCCAGACCAAATGAGAGAGGATTGATTTATACCTCTAGAGAAATGAATCTCAAGTTATCAAATTTTGAGCAGACGTCTTCAGATGCCACCTGTTGCCTCCCTATGCACTCTTCCCTAAGATAACTGCGTTGTCATATCCAAAGGTAGACTTTAGTTTTATATATTAAATGATCTACAAGTGTAGACTAATCATAGTTTATTGATACCTTTGAACAAGACCTTTTAGACCAGAATGACTGCCTCTGAGAGAATCCATATGCAAAACACATGGAACCCTAATTGACTCATTCGCATCTTCACCTGAAGCAAATCATAACATTAGAGAAGCATGAACCATATCTGATATAAATGAAAGTCAAAAATACCTTCATGCGTAGCCACTTCACAGAGATGACAAATGACAATAAGACTCCAGTGATAACTGTCAACAAAAAAAGAGAAAAGAACAACATCTCAGGCTCTTGCTTGATGCAGATTATTAACAAAATAAGCAATGGATTACATGGTTCATCACTTACTTATAATTTACAGGGATAAAAATATAATCTTTCTCAAAGAGATTGACTTTTCTTGTCCATTTCTTGACACGCTGATAAGCAGCCTTCCCTTGAGAAGCATCAAGTTGATCTTTATCTGGATCAGCTAGCTTCCGGAAGAAAAAACTGTTGAAAAAATGGTACCTATGCCTCTCTTCAGGCTTGATTTTATTTTTCAAGTACCTGTCATTAATTAATAGAAATTAGAACTTTATGTTCTCAAATCTCAAGAATCATGATATACAAGATGGCAAAGATGAACATACTTGATATAAAAGTCAATGATGGTGTCATTGACAAATGTGTCTGGTTGCAGTAAATCAAAGTCTCTTTTGCTTAAAACCACCGCATCAGCGTCACCTTTTGGATACACAACCTCCTCAAAAGGCGGATCAAATCTGTAAACACAATCAGAAAATACAATACAAGTCATGCAAGAGCATTAGACTATGCCAACTTAAATACAGACCATCTTGAAGTGGTTTTGATGTATACAAGAACTTATTACACATACAACCGTCACTTACTTGGGAAGAGATGTTGAAGAAGATACTCCAGAGTGTCTAATTACTGCATCTCTGAAACAACCATAAATGTGCCATTTTCACTATGTTCATATTTGAGAAACAATGTTTATCATAAAAATTCTACACGAAAGAAAAAAAAAAGCAGCTTTGTCTTCAATATACTCACTTTTAGATCACCCCATTAGACATAATTGACATGTAACAATTTTCAATTAAGCAGACACATTAGAGAAGAAGCTAATAAGCATACTGCTCAATAAAGTAGACGAACTTACTCTGGCTCAAACATGCTGCTCCATAAAGCTTTGTACATCACATTCAAAGATGCAATTTCTTCAAATCTCTCGTGCCATCCAGGCCCAGGAACTGCAAATTTCAATTCAGTGCCTGAACGATAAGAGGCAGGACATATCAATAGCAGAATAATTACTAGCATCAATACAACAACTAAATTGGTCATTTACCATTTGACGCAGTAAAAAAGCATTTGATCCATAGTATTTATAAGATATGAAATGTAAGTACTCTAAAGACCTATTAATATCGAGTTTTGCAAAAGAGCGGCATTATATATCAAACAGATAACACTTTTTAGAATCCTGTCAAGGAACTAGATGATAGTTAGCCAATAAGTATTCCTTACTACCTCATAATACGTGCCCACAGTAGCTCCTTTTAAAGTAATTGCCCATAACATTGAGGATAAAGCAATAGAAGTTTGATTACCTGAAGAGAATTCAACAATTTCAGCCTCTAATTTATCCTTTGTAATTACATGAATCTTCACCAACTCAAGCTGCACAGAAACCAGAATAGTTGCAGGAATCTGAAAGCATTACAAAAAAGCGCAGCCAAAAAGTAAATACATAACACATCACACATGACATAATGGACTTACCTGGCTATACCAATGAGAGCGGATATGGAGTATATCATTAATACTCCATTTGCATTTGACAGTGTCGTCATCTCCATCTCCGGTTGAACCCTCCATTTCTATGGAATCACTAGTAAAAGATATCATAGAATCTGTATAATAACTAGTACCGTACGTCAGGTAATCAGGATAGAAGACAACTGTTGCCATATCTTCACTCTCCTGTCAATCGCACACACACAAAAAAAAGAATTAGAAATATTCCAAAATACACCCATGAAAGATTAATAAGAAGAGCATGAACTGAAGCTTACATATTTCAATATAAAGCTTGAATATTACAGTATGTCCATAATCATATTTAGATCTTTGCAGACTATGTGTGGATTTGTGTGTAGTTTAGAGTAAAAAAAAAATCAGAAGTCATGAAGCACCCAAGAGATTCTATAGAACTTTAAAGCACATAGCATCTCTATGCAACCATTGAAATCTGTACCCAATATAGCATGCATTGCATTGCCATTTCACAAACAACTATTATGCACATATTTACAGTAACAAACAAAAGCTTTCTACCAACAAAAGTCCAATCTTAAACAACACATGTTAAATCTCACAAACAATCCCATAAGCCACTAGAAATGTGATTTCATGTAAACAGAATGCTTGGCCGGAAAGTAAAGCTAATGTGTCCCTTCAGCATAGGTTTGACAAACACCAACACATTAAAATGAAGATACCAAAATCAAAAATTAGAAACATGAATTTCTTACCGGTTCCCACTCATCAATGCAGTGATCTGATGAAGGTCCAGTACCTAGAGAATTAAAATAACAATTTAATAAGTATATAGAAGCTAATTACCCATATACAATTCCAAACAACAAACAGTAACCATGTAATCTTAATATACATACAACATTTAGCAAATTTAGATAATGTTATGCGGAGGTTGGGGTGGTAAAATAGGCAGCCCCTTAAACAATTGATCACAGGTTCTACCGCCACCTTGGTTTTCTTTATCTGATGTTCAACTACACCTCAAGATACATGTTATCTCATATAATTAATTACACTTGTTATTACAAAAACAATTCAGCTTCTACTTTTCAAAAAAAAAAAAAAGAAAAAAAAATCTATTGATTTTTATGTTTTACAAATTCATATATGAAGTCCATTTGCATATAATTTTTTCCCTAAATGACATCTTTAGTTTCTTAATATTGAATTTTCAAGATTTAATCTCAAAACAAATTTTTATTTTACTTTTTTCTATTTTATTCTTTTAATTTATTTTATTCTTTTTAGATCATGCTTTGTAATATTTATTTTCCTTTTCTCTTGTTACAATTAACATTTCTAATATTGGGTTTTAGTTTTCTTTTTGGGTTTTTCCAAATATTCGGTTTTACCTTCTCTTTTTGGGTTATATTGTTTACAAATTTGTTATTTGCATTAGCAAAACTATTATTATATGTGATGTTATCTCCCGTATAGTAAGACTTTATATAACTGTAATTAAAATGTCATGATTTTCGTTAATGTAACAATTCGTAAGACATTATTCATCGTTATCGAAGTGTTATTATCTGCATGACTACGAGTATTATGATATGTTATGTTCGCATATGATATTATGCCTATCTTATAATAGTGTCGTTATTTATTTAACATAAGTATCATATTACGTGCAGCTACATTTTAAATTAGGAGATACAATACCCGCGGCAACGCGCCCGCATAATCTCGTCATTTAAGTAACATATCAAAGGGCACAGAGATGAAACATTATTCCTCTCCCCTTTGCCACATCTTAAAAACTTACAAAGATGACACAAAAACTTAAAGGTATGACACATAAAGACTAACCCAAGTGTCTGATGAGGTAAACCCAGAAATACCTGGTGTTGAAAAAACTATAAAAAAGCAAAAAAAGTAAAGTAAATGAGAGTTCAATCAATACCATCACTGTCAGCTTCGCCACAAGAAGAGGGAGATCTCTCAGATACACTTCCATTTTCACACGGATCCATTTCACCTGCCTCATCCTGCAGCCATTTCAGCTTAAGTGAGAACTTTAAATGAAATATAGACGTTAAACATAGATCATAAGAGCATACATGTTCAGGTAGACTGGGCAAAGAATCAACAACTAGCGAATTTGATTTGACATTGCTACATGAAGCTGATGTGACAGCCACATTGACCACTGCATCAGCAGGTGCACTGACCGCTGATTCAGAAAAAGTTCCGAGTTCTGGACTAGATTCAGAAGGATGTTCAGTAACTACAACCGCTTTCTTTGAACCAGCCACGATTCTATCAGGAGCATCTTCTAATAGGGTAGTAGACACGTGATTAATGTCTAAAGCATCAATGTCTAAAACCGGAACATACTTAATCTCCTCAGCTGAAACAGCCTTTCCTGATGCCGCTACAAGAAATTGCAGTAAACATAAGAAACTGAAATAAACAAACTCAAAATGCAAGCTAACTGTTCACAAAGTAATCGATGCAACTTCATAAAATTATAATGAACACCATATTACTCATGAATAGCTCACATCAACTTTGGAATCATCTGTAAATGCGAGTCGAATTGAGCTACGATTGTCTGACATTCCTTTAAACTGCAAAATGTCACTTGCCTATTGCAATAGTGCATGGAGTATCAATAAACTATTTGGCTTTGTGCAGGTCGATGCACATTTGTAGGGTACACTTGTTATTTGTATTGAGAAGATCAAAGCGATTTCAAATCCTGACTACTGTTTGTAGCTATACTAATGACTGATTATAACTTTTTCAACAAGAATCTTGTCTAACAAGTTCAGATAAAACAGAATACCTCAGGGAAACCAGCAGAACCGTTTTCTAGATTTGTAATCTTCAGTAGATACATATCGCACTTAGCAACATAGCTTAGGTGTACACGGACTAGATAAGTGGTCTCAAGACTCAAATTATATCCATTTTTAGAATACGCATGTACTTCCTTAATCTAGAGCCATGCCTCTAATTAGCTTCCCTACCTCTAGTCTTATCACAATCTAATATTAATCCTTCAAACACCCATTAAGTATTGAGATGACCTTTTTCTGATTTTAAGATGCTCAGATTCAAAGCATTCAACTTACTGCTCCGTACAAAGTAATAGCAATTTTTTCCTTTATTTACACCCTTGGGGTATCATGTTGATAATGAATTCCCATCTTTCATGCTATTGACAGTCAAAATGAATGAAAGCTAAACTAAAAAAAGAAAAAAAACGCAAAATAATGAAACCTATAACAAAACTAAATTAGAATCTTCCGTTAATAACAAGTATAAGCACGCATATACCTGGTTGTTCTTGAATGGAAGCCAGATTAGCATCTTTTCTGCTTACCAAGACTAAGCACGTACCATTAGGGTACCAAAGTGGAAACATTAATTTCCGATAAGAAACTTACACAAGCCATCATACATCTTGACACAATGTAAAAATCTTTTTGCCTTCGTAAAACATTTCATTTACGGAAATTCTTAATGACAATAACAACTCACATCAAGATATCAATTACTTTCCAACATTTCCCGGTACTTCAAAGCGGTTCGTAACTTCTTGAAACCGTAAACAAATCAAGGGCAATCACTTTTCATATAACATTTCGTAATCCCCGATCCTTCGTTTAAACTTTCAAATAACCTAATTTAACTAATCGGGGTTTTTCCCTTTTCCGCTTAGTACTAGTATGATAGTTGGAGATTAACACCCCTCCCATCTATCTATATATCAACCAAAAAAATCAACAAACTTTAATCAATTCCACTATATCTATCAACTACATTTCACCTAAAAAGTTAAACTATATATATAACACGGTATATAAACAAGCAAAAAATCAACACTAAAAAAAAAAAATATTTTTTTTTGTCGCAGATTACTATAAAAACACAAATATATCTACAAAAAACAGATAACTCAATTAAAAATAAATACAAAAATAAAAAATAATTTACCAGTAGCAAGGAAAGTATATTTATCAATAGCATTATTGGATTGAATCCTGATTCCAAAATCAGTGGCTTCATCTTTGAAATCAAAGACATCTAAATTACTTTTTTTACTGTTGTTGTTACAAACAGCCTTCATCTTCCTTCTAGTGTATATATGCATGTGTATGTATATATTTTAATACATATACATACACATAAAAAACTAGGGTTTTGGAGGTAAGGAAATGAGAGGATTGAAATTGGGGATTTTGTTTTTTATATGTGAAATTAGGGTTTTAGGATTTGAATTTTGGAAAGAGGGGTGAGGATGATCGAAAGAACACAAAATGAAATTTTCTTGTTTTCTTGTTTTTGAAGGGTGTGGGTTTGGGTTTAATGGGTTGCGGGTGGGTAATTAAATGTTTTAAACTTAAAATGGAAAGTTGATATGTTTTGAGCGTTTGGAATTCTCAGTGAAATAAACTTTTTTTCGTTTTAACATTAATTTATTTAATTTGAGGTGTGTGATATCTATCTATATCTATAACCGGACCTGGACTTAGTATTAAGAGATTGAGCAGATATATATTTTTTCTAAATATTCTTACTTAAACATAAAACTTTTATAATATTGTTAACAATAAAGTTAGAAAACTTATAAAAATATATGAAAGTTGTCCATGATGATTTAATAGTGAATGGATGTAGACCCGTGTTAACACACGAGTTTCATAAAAGAAGTTATATATGTGCGTAGATGAGATATGATAGATGTTGATGTTGATTTTCAATATCAAACAATTGCAAGGTATCAATAAAAGGTGTTCAAAAATTTAGTCAAAAGTTCATCATATTTTGTGTTCCAAAATTAAGTCAATATCTACAAAATGACATTGTAAAAAGATAACAAATGGAAATAGCTTATGCAAGCTCTAACACTTGTGTTGCGATAGAAGTTGATGCAGGTTTCATTATTGACTATCATGAACTTGGTGGTTGAATCACCAACATTGAAGTTTGTTATCAGATAATAACCGGACTCTTGCAAGATGTGCTTAAACTTGGGCACCAATTTCTTGGTGGTAGCATGAATCTTGGTCCCTATATTTATATATAACATTAAAGAAAAAAAAACCACATTAAGTAGTCCCATTATTATTATAAAAAAATGCAAGGGATACACTATGAAAACATTATCAAAGTGTAATATAATATTACATTTTCATCAATAAGAATCATCTCAAGACTTCCTTCTTTAATATTCTTATTTCATCCTGGTTGTGAACTACACGCACCTTAATACGCTAGGTATCTTTCACATCACTTATCATGCCAGGTATGCACTATGCAGAGAGTTGTAAAAAAAAGGATGTAATTAAGTGTGTGGTTTTGTAGATGGAAAAGGACATATATATATTAGTTGTAGATAACCATATTTACAACATACGAGATTTGAATTTCGTATAAGAGATACATATACAAAAAAAATACGGAATTTGAATATTAGATATGAATATCAGATGAAAACTACTTCCCAAACATTATCTATTTAAATTATTTAAAATTATACTAAAATAATAAGATTTGATCCCATCCAATGTAACAAATTTCACTAAATTATAAGGACAAAAAACCTCTGTTTATGATAGTTACAAACAAATGAAAATAGTTTATATACTAATCGAGAATTCTGTCAAGTTGAGTTATCCGCAACACAATTCACAATTGGAAATTATACACAATTTACAAACTATATAAACTGATGGGTCTTTTTTTATTTCTTTTAATTAATTCAAAAGGTATGAACTGATATGATTTATGCAATATGTCGCATTTTATATTAAAAAAATAATCAGATGAACTTGTTTTCATATATTTTTAATTTTTTGTTTATTAAATTGATGACAAATATCAGAATTCATCAAATAAAATTATCAAATCATACCAAATTAACATGTAAAGCAGCCAAATCAAACGAATGATAGTGAAATCGCATATAAAGTCCTCCCTTTTTTCCCAAATTCTGATAATTGAAAGTCTCCATGATTAATAGTTGGTGATGATATTGCAGATACTTTGATTAAGATGTGAATCTAAAATTATTATTATTGTTTTAATCAAGATCAAGATATGTTATATCTCGGATAAAGATGTTGCAAAGTACAAGACAATCATCTGGAGTTGGTTTTATGATGATGAATTGAAGCTGTTTGTGCTTAAAAGACCAGAAGGTTGTCAGTACTTAGCGTGGTGTGAGAGACATTTCAGAAGTTTATGTGAAGAAGATTTACATGAGCTTGGAAATAACTGGATTATCAATCCAAGCGATGATGGCTTAGCTGATGTTGTTGGTAAGAATCTCAGAAAAGATTTCTGGTTAAGGAAGAACATGAAAGATTCTGATAAACCACAGTTTAAGATCGAGCCAAGATCGAAGAAAAGAGTGGTTAAGCCAGATAAAACAGTTGAGTTTGTTCAACATGATATTAAGTGCATGATCAAGGTCCCTGCCAAGAAATGGGCACAAGATGTCTTGGACAAGATGGATAATTGGGAAATTGATCGAAATTCTGGTGAAGCCAAGATGTATGCAGATTCAAAGAAGAAGATTTTGTTGAGAAGAGTTTATGATCCGATGCAGCTGGTGAACTTCTCAAGGAATGATCTGAGAAAGTTGTACGATACAAGTTGTACTTCAACTCTGCTTACATGAAGATATTCATGCAAATAGCAAAAGATTGTTGTTTGATGAATGATCAGATTTTGAAGACTAAGAAATCGAAGGTGCTGCTGTCAAGGGGGAGTTTGTTGATGCACGTTGATGTGACAACAACAACTTAGATTTGATATGTCGTTTAGATTGAGACATTATGTTAATTTATGTCGTATCTATATATGTAATTGATAGATTATGGACTTTATGTTTTGGTAATGATCGATTACATGTTTTGGTGTTATATATATGTGTTATGTATGATGTTTGTTATGTGATATACAAGTACAAACATAATATGTGTTAGGATTCCTGAATAACACTTAGGAATATAACTAAGTCTTATATCTAACGAAGATAAGGTATATCTTCGTTAGAGGCAAACGAAGATAAACTTCGTTTGGTACAAACGAAGATTAACTTCGTTACATGGGCTGGGCAGCTAAGTTCGTAAGAACAAAGCCCAACAAGCCCAGTTCGACCTGAAACATATATATACGAATGAATACCCTAAAATATATCATCACATTCGACAGATACGTACTCCAGACATCTAAGTTCGTTCTATAGCTTATAGAAACGAATATAGCATCATACGGCTGATTATTTACTTGATAATTAGCGATATACCCGTTTACTAATCAAACTAGTTATCTCGTGAGGATTCCGCACTCACGACATAATCATAGACGATCTCGAGAGCGATCTGTAGCTATCGGGGACTCACATCCAATTAGTCCAACATTGTAATAATTTCCTTGTTTCGACCGTGGTCTTACACAGATTAAAAATATGATCAATTTATTCCACCCCATTTTGCAATAGGAAGCAGCGGAAGGTGCTAACATCAATTCCTCTTGCAAAAAGATTAAGACTAGTAGGAATACAGTCTCGACGCAGTCTCCCCACAAACAAATTGACCTTTTTTAGAACAAAATTATTCCATTTGGTTTTAATTTTATTATCAACTAGAAGACAATTATGATCAATACAATTACGTAGTTGGGAGATCGAAAACATTGACTTACCTTTGAGGTTCGAGTTCCAAACATCTTTTATATTCGTTATTCAGCCGAGTAGGTAACAACCGCACCAGTTCAGCCGCCACTTCCTGCTCATGACTCGTTCTAATCGGCCTACGCCAATTCCAACCCCAACCCGAGTGATGTGTTAAATCGAGTAATAAAATTTATAAACACAAATTACGAAAAGACTGACTACAACACACTTACAGGCAGTGAACCTGATCGCATGCAGTATAGTAAATTCGGTAAATCTGAGGTCAAACATAAGGACTTTTGTAAGTAATTGTTCAAATGAAATGATTCAAATAAAAGGGGGGGGGGTTTGTGGCCGAATTGCCACGTTGCAAATAGTTAGTAAAAGAGTTAGTAATCACTCAGGATTAATCGAAAAGAGGAGTTGTTGTATTAAATAATAATTTAAAGGTCACCCATCTTGATTTTTCATTTTTTCTCAACAACATGTTCGGATTGCATATGAAATGAAGTTCAAACTCAATTTAGTTGATTAAATAACTGAGACTCAAATTAAGCAACAACCCTGTACCCATCAAGTTAATAACTTCTTTTGACTCTCTTGTGTAAATTAGTTTCTTTACAAAGACCGGTACCCCAAGACATCTTTTATAACTTAGCTAGTTCAACAATGGTTTTGGTTATTAAGATAACAATTACATCTACCGATTGTACTCAACCGTTAACACATTTACTCCTATTATCATTGAATGGTTATCTACCGTAGCCGTTATAGATCCAACACGTTTGTACCCAAACAATTGAAATAAATATATGTGAACAACAATTACCATTAAAGATACATATAAATCACCAACCAATTCAAGATAAATGACAAGGAATAAATATACTAAGATCACGATGTAACGTTAGATATAATCAAATTTGAATTATTAAAAAGTATGCAATCCTTACATATCGTGTTACTCCATCAAGATGGATGAAAGGACGATTAGCCACTCTTATTGAAAAGATAAAAACACACAATAATATATGAAAACATATTTTACCGAATGTAGAAATCGTTCCAAGAAAGATGAATAATCAAATACGGAATGATGAAATTACTCCAATCGCGATCTTTATCTTCCAATATGATTCTTCAGATGAAAAACCCTTAAAAGATGCTAAAAAAAGGCTGGAGAAAGTGAGGTAGGTTTTTATGAATGTTTTTTGCAAGCTATTTATATTTTCCAAAAATAATATCAAAATCGGAGCCACACTACGTCGCAGTCTTCCTTTGACTTTCCATGGTATGACCTCTTCCTTTGAGGCAAGAACTATTCCCCATTTAACCCATGACATCTTTCTTTTTTGAGTGTTACCACCCCAAAGAAATGTAGACCTTATAAACTCCAGCATATTATTTACTTTCTTAGGCATTCTCAATAACGATAGAAAGTAGATACCGAGAGAACCAAGAACCGAAGAAATGAGAGTGGATCTTGTTGGAGTGTAATCATGTAATTATAAGCGTATGTCCGAAAATAATTTAAGCCTACAGGGTCGCACGAAATGACACGGCAACTCTATATTAATAATTAGTATATTAATGTAATATAATAACTAAAATATAATCACAAATGATTAATTAAACTAATTAAAAGGTTAATTGTATTTAATTAATTAAAGAAGAGGTGTTAGATTGAAATTAGGAATTACAGTTGTTTCCTAATTCCATCCAAGAAGGGCCAAAAATTTCAAGGCTTAGAAAGCCTTGAGAGTACTTGTCCATCAAGTTTAAAACCCTAGAGATTAAGTCTACAAATAGAGGGCTTAGGCTTAAAGGTTTTTCATGAATTCACACAAGAAAAATCTCCCCTCTCTCTCTCTTAGTTCGACCGAAACCCACCCTCAAAGGGGTTTACGGTTTCGACTTTTAGGCAAAAGAAAAAGGGTTTTCGGTTTAGTTTAGGTTTCGGTTTTGAGGGTTTACACAAAGGGTTGTTTGGTTCGTGATCGGGGTACTAGCATATGGTATAGGGGTGTCTAGTGTGCGATCGTAGAGGGGTTTTACTTTAAACCTTAATATAATAATAATCTTATTATTAACTAATCTATTGGAAGCTTTGCGCAAAGGTACATGTTTTAATTCTTTTCTTTGTTAATTAATATTGATTGCATATATGTTTCGATTCTTCCATTGCGCATACTTGTGATTATATGTTTAATATTCTAACAGTGGTATCAGAGCCACATATGTGATCTATTAATTACAAAGATCAAAACTTTAGGGGGGGGGGGGGTTAAGGGTTGGTTTATGTTTAATTAATTGTTCAAATAATTAAAAGAGTTTTCTTATTTTTTAATTAATTAAAATCGATCTTAATTAAATAAAATCTAGGGTTTTGTTTAAGTAATTTGACTTAATTCAATGGTGGATTGAAACCCTCAAGCAAGTTTTGAATTATGTGAATTGACATGATTTATGTGTTATAAATTGCATGTTACGTGTATCGTTTTATTTAAAGTTGTTAAATAAAGGGTATAATCACAAGTAATTCATGCAAGGTTAGTTATGATTATTACTATTATAATCACAAGCAAAACATGATGATCAAAATAATTAGGGTTATTTATTAGATAATTGTGTGACTATATGAATTTTTGTGTGATTTTTTTGATTTGTGACAGTTCACTAAAAAAATCATATCTTTTAATCGGTAATGAGTTAGAAGTCGAAATTCAGACTGTAGATTTTCGACTCATAGGGCTACAACTTTGTAGTTTTGGTCGAAATCTAACTTGGACCAGGAACAGGCTTAAACTGGTTGTCAAGCTGCTGGAAATTTCCAGTCAACATGTTTATGTGTTTATGTTATATTATTTGGTAATTTAAATTGTTTAAAGGCTTACGTAATCAAGATAACTTGATGTATGTGGTTCTCTTCTTTGGAAGGGGGAGCTGAAATTTAAACATATGCATGAACCATAGTGACCATGTTTAGGTGGCCTACCTAACTTGTTGCATGATTAAGTAGTTCGGTAATTAGTAAGTTTATTAAGTTTTGTATTGTTTATAAGTTGTATAAAGGTGATGCAAAAATTGTTTTCTTGGAAAAATATAAACTTGACTAAGAACTATCGAAACAGAGATTTCATTAATAAAATTGGAGTCTTACAACCTTGAGATACACCGGCTCACCCATTTGAACAAACTTTAAGAGAAGTATAAGTTGGAGTGCGTTAGCCTTCTAAAAAGGCGGGTTTTTAATTGCGTTCATCTCAAACCTTTGCCCTTGCGCTTCTTTGTGCGTTCAAATGGAGCTACCGAGCTCTCTTCTGTTGTTAAGACTATAAAAATGATTTTATTAAATATTATGTTATATATGAAGATTATGCATGAGTCTGCAAACATAAACTTTTGATTCACATCAAATGCATTACCAGGTTAAAGTTAAGTCAATGCCACCCACTTTAATTAGAACACTTGCCAGTGCTTTTCGCTCCTACGTGAGACCGTAGGCGAATTGTTGTTAGAAATCCAAAAATAGTGATACATTGTAATTTAAGTTATGAACTTACTTGTTGTTAAGTCATGAGTTGATAATTTCTAAGGTTGAGGGGCTAATAGTGTTAATTAGCATAGTTAGATAGTTTGGACTATAAATAACCCTCAAATCCTTAGAAATTATAATTTTGGCATATGAACAACACATTATTCATACAATTACATCTGAAAATCACACTCTTGATTCCAATTCTCTCTCAATACACACACAAACACCAAGAACACACACACTAACCAAACACCATTGTTGATGTGAATTCGGTTGATAAATCGTGTTGATTACATTTGGTATCAGAGAGAACATCATTTTGATCTCGATCCATTGCAACATGTATGTGTGCTAGGTATCAAGCCGCTCCAACTGAGTTACATTACCAAGCTGTGAAACGGATTTTTAGTTATCTGAAGGGTACACCCAATCTTGGTCTCTGGTATCCAAGGGATACTGGATTCAATTTAACTGCCTATTCAGATGCAGATCATGCAGGTTGTAAGCTTGATCGCAAAAGCACATCTGGTACTTTACAATTCTTAGGGGATAAGATTGTAAGTTGGTCATCCAAGAAGCAAAATTGCGTATCACTGTCAACAGCAGAAGCTGAATATGTAGCTGCTGCTAGTTGTTGTGCTCAAGTGTTATGGATGAAAACACAACTTACCGACTATGGTCTGAAATATGATCGTGTCCCTATCTATTGTGATTCTCAAAGTGCTATTGCAATTGCCGTCAACTCAGTCAACCACTCACGTTCAAAACACATTGATGTGAGATATCATTTTCTCAAAGATCATGTTGAGAAAGGTGACATCGAACTCTATTTCTTAGGAACTGACCACCAACTCGCTGATTTGTTCACAAAACCACTGGACGAAAAGAGGTTTAATTTCTTAATCTCTAAACTTGGTATGCTAAATCTTGATCCTTGATTCACTTTACCATGGAAGGAATTCTTGATTCATTTTTCAATTAAAAATTGAAAAACCAAAAATCAAATACAAAAATAAAAATTTTGAAAAATAACAAAAAGATTTTCTTAATTTTCTTTTATTTCAAAGTGGCTTGCGTATATTCAGTATGCAACCCGTTCTTCATTAAACTATTTATTTCAAGATGGCTTATGCACACTCAGTATATAACCCGTGCTTATTTGTGCTATTTATTTCAAAATGGCTTGCATATACTCTGTATGCAACCCAGTCTTAAAAAGAAAAATTATTTATGTTTCAAAGTTGGAATTAACTCATGTTGTTATACATATAAATTGATATAAGATAACGTGGAATTGAACGCCTTTGTGTACTTCCAAGTAGTCTTATATGAATGTATATGTATAATACAAAATGTTAATTGCAATTTTGTTACACCTATTTCAAAAACTCTCAATTGTTGATATGAGAAACAAAGGATTGAACGCCTTTGTGTACTCCTGAGTTATCTCATCTTGAACAATTGATTGAGTTCATTTTTCATAAAACCTGTTTTGATTTCACACAAATCATTTTTGCTCCACCTTTTCTATGAAAATCTTTTTGATTTATCTTTGCATAGATTAAGGAGGAGTTTGTGATTTCAAATCTCTTTCAAACTTTATATGTGTTGTTTAAATTTTTTTTTCACATTTGATGTTTTTTTTCAAAACAGTTGCTTCAAAGGAAGTTCGGTGTTTAGTTTGCACATGAGCGACTAGTTTTTTCTCAAAATTCTACTCCATGAATTTCATTATCGCCGATGAGTTCTAACCCCGGAGTATTCACTTCTTTCATTAGATAGTGAGGATATTTTGAGAGATGATGATTTTGTGCAACTAAGTTGGAGGGAGTAAAGTCGAAAAGTGAGAGGTTAAGGTGATATGTGGTGAGAAAAGGGTTAAAAGAATTGATACCCTTCTCTAAAATTCTAAAATCGCTGGGTAAAACACATTTCTATCGGATGTCATTTGTTGAAATTTCGGTATTGAAAAAGCCTTCATGGACCCAGTGAAGCAATGCACATCTTTACCTAACCACTCAAGTGTTTCTTAACAAATGCTTGTTTTATTTCTCACGGAGATTTTCTAATTTCTATTAACTCTTCATTTGGAAGATGTTGATATTGAAAAAGGGTGACACTCTGCTCCAGTACCCGACTTTATTTGATCACTATGTGTCTAGAGCTTTCATAATTGATCATTAATTTGATCGTTATTCATTCCTTAGGACACATTTGCGTCATATCTTTGTGATATACATGCTTATCTTTGTGATATAGCCGGAACATTTGTAGTGATATCTTAGAAGATATTTCACGATGATCAAATAGAAATCCTACCATTGCTAACATCATTTCCAGCTTTGAACGTAGGTCTCATAATTGCATTTTTGTAATTATTGAGTTAACAAGAAGTCTATTGTGACCTTGGATTTTTCCTAATAGTCTTTAAGGATAGTAGAACATGGTTATCGAACGCCTAGGTGACACTGACCATGGTTTACATTCCTTAAAGCAGTCTTGAGGTTGGAAAGCCAAAAGACCAAACTATGTTAGAGGTTTGCTTTGTGCTTTTCTCAATGATACATAGGAAATCCGATAAATGATATACATTTCTTTCGGTCATTTCATTAATCCTTTCGATTTTTGAATGCAAAACGGATCATTCTTATTCGGTTTCTTTTCTCATCACCCAAACACAGAAAACACCAACACCATAATAAACTGTTTATCTCAACCACTTCAATCTTACATTTTAGTCACACATAGGAACAATTGGGTTAATTTATGTGGTTAGATAGATGTTTTGATGATTGATAATCCTCCATGAGCTTAATGTCAAGATTTTAGTCATGATTATTTCTTTTAAACAATCAAATCAATCAATGTTTGTATAATGACATTGGTTCCCAACTTTGTCATTATGAGGGGGAGAAAATAGTATGATTGATTATTGATTAGGAAAAAAAATTAGAATGATTGATAAGGTCAAGGAGAAAAGTTTATGTTTGGTTGTTTCAATTGCTTTCAGAGATACAATCATTCAGCTTCAAGAATCAAAGAGACTGTGATTACTCATGGATTAATAAGGAGCATGATTACTTCATAAGAGACTTTCCAAAAGATCAAAAGATCAAAACGATGTGACAAAGATCAAAGATTCAAAGGACAAGAGATTGAAGATTCGAGACAAAGAAGAAAAGCTTCAAAAAGAGTCTTTGTCAAATTAAAGATCTTCACGTCATATAACAAACACTTTATCTAAAGCTACATTGCACACATCAAGGGAGAGAGTACATATTTCTGAAAATTCATTTCCAAGATTTCAAAGAAATGACTTCAAGATTCGAAGATTGAAGAATTCAAGACAAGTTCATACCTTCCGCACCTCAAAAGACAACTTTGATTCATAATTCAACAATATTCGAAGATTTAATACACACACTCATCATTCTCTGTTCACAAAGAACATTGAGAAACAACAGATGATCTAACTTCAAGAAGTCCAAGACCAAGATTGAATCAAGTTCTCCAAAGACAATGAGATGGAGGTCTTGTATCGGAACCTAATGCCAATGCTTCACGAGAAGCCATTTGTAAGAGATTTGTTTTGAAACTTGAAATAAATGAGAGTTTGAAAAAATCAGGAAGTGAAATGATCTTGATGAAGATTGTTCTAGGTGAAGATCGTTTTTGGAAGATGGTCCTAGATTTGAAAAAAAAGCAAGACGATTGAATGGAAGATCGTCTTGGAAGAAATTCAGTGGAATTTGTCTAAGTATGAAATGAAATTGAAATTGAGATATGTTTTTGAATTTTTGAAAATGAGAATTGAAATTGAATTAAAGGAATTGAAAATGAAAATTGAGAAATGAAAGACTTGGAAATGAAACGATCTTGTTTAAGATCGTCTTAGAATTTTGAATGGAAAATGAGACGGTCTTGAGATGAAGATCGTCTTGGGGTACTCAGAAATTTTCTAAGTAATTTTTGAAAAATTTGACAGAGTTTCACTATGAATTTGGAAGGAATGAATTTGAGCAAAACCAATCAAGAATGATCAGTTACCCAGGAAGTGTGTGATTCCCAATCACAACAACTTCGATTAAACAACCAAAACACACCAACTTTTAACAGACACTGAGACGATCTTGGGCAAGATCGTCCTAGAGTCAGGTAACTGAGACGATCTTGGCAAGATCGTCTTAGTTTTCTGCCTTAATTTTCAAAGTATAAACACTTTGAGTTGACCAAAACTGATCCTTTCGGATTAGTTAGCCACAATCAAACTCTTCACACCACAACCACTTGCTAGAACAATTTTGTGAAGATCGTCCTACAAGCCACAACACACAAAGTATGAAAAATGGATAATCAGGCACGAAGACGATCTAGGGAAGATCGTCCTAGTGAAGATCGTTCTGGCATCATCTTCTTCATCAGATAACAACACATTTTCAGAAACTCCATTTACGACTTTTAAAACTTCAATATCTTTCGAATTACTTGGAGTTAGAACTTGAAATCAGTTGCAAAATGTTCGTTTTCACGTCCGCAACAAATCCTTAAACAAAATTCAGCTAAAAACAAAACTGAATCAAAATCCGAAATTTGAGCGCCAAAATCCAAAAATTCAATCTCGAGAGTTAGGTCGAATTGAAACTGGAAACTTAACAGGATTATATTATAAGCTATAAGGAATCTAAATTTGAACAAAAATTGATGATTTTATGTGATTTAAACAAGGAAAAATGATGAAACAAGGGACGGTAAACAAAACGGTTTTTTAATTTGATTTTTGATGAAATTGAGATCAAAATCAGTTATGGATCGATATCAAAGTGATGTTTTTCTCTGATACCACATGTAATAACACGATTTCTGCTCTAGATTCGATCTCAACAATGGTGGATGTAAGTGTGTGTGTTCTTGGTGTGTTTAGTGTGTGTGTTGAGAGAGAATATGTGTGTGTGTGTGTTTTGAGACGGACAACGGTGTTAGGGAATTATGAAGGTTGTTATTGAAATAGTTATATGTACATGTATATATATGATGCCTAAGAAATGAGGAGTATTTATACTATAAGT
The DNA here is from genome assembly GCF_010389155.1 of Erigeron canadensis. NCBI lineage: Eukaryota > Viridiplantae > Streptophyta > Magnoliopsida > Asterales > Asteraceae > Erigeron > Erigeron canadensis. Next base: position 22,858,010 of record NC_057762.1, on the reverse strand, counting down.
CCTTACACATGCTAAACTTTATATTTAGCTCCTCATCCTTAGTTATCATATATCTATGATTTAACAACAAGTAAGTCCACAATCTTAATTACAATTTATCACTATTTTTGGATTTCTAACAGTCATGGTGGGAGAATACCCTTTCCATAGAATTGAACTTGTTGATTTCGTGATTATAAAGGCCTCATCCTCCTATAACGTTATATTGGGCAGACCTTCAATGCAAAAGTTTGGAGCAATTCTCTCGACCATCCATGGAATGGTAAAATTCCCAACCCCCTCGGGAGTGGCCACCATTCGAGGACGCATGACTTGGCCCGAGGAGTGTAAGCAGGTGGAAAAAGTTTTGCCAAAAAGATTGAGCAGTTGCAAGACCAAAAGCAAGATAGTCCCGAAGAAAAAGTGATTATCAATAAGAAATTTCCCGATCAACCCGTGATCATTGGGTCGCAACTCCCAAGAAAAACCAAGGAAGAATTGATAAGCTTATTGAAAAGCAATTTAGAAATTTTTGCTTGGCAAACATTCGACATGACTGGAGTCCCAAGAGAGTTAGCGGACCATGCATTAAATGCCAACCCCAACATACTACCGATAAGACAGAAAAAGAGGGGAATGTCTCAAGACAGAAGCAAGTCTGCAATTGAACAAGTTAACCAAATGGTTGAAGCTGGGATATTAAGAGAAGTAAAATACCAGACTTGGGTAGCTAACCCAACCATGGTAAAGAAGCCAGATGATTCTTGGAGACTTTGTGTAGATTTCAAAGACATTAACAAAGCTTGCCCAAAAGACAACTATCCTCTGCCAGAGATAGATTGGAAGGTAGAATCACTTGATGGGTTTAGGCTAAAGTGCTTCCTAGATGCTTACAAAGGGTATCATCAGATCTCGATGAAAAAGATAGACGAGGACAAAACAGCTTTTCCACACCGATCAAGGAATCTATTGTTTTAAGAAAATGCCCTTTGGTTTAAAAAATGCTGGAGCTACTTATCAACGTTTAATAGATAAAGCTTTCAAAGATCAGATTGGAAAAAACATAGAGGCATATGTGGACGATATTGTCATAAAAAGTCACGAAGAGGAAATGATGCTGGCAGATATACAAGAAACTTTTCATACTTTAAGGAGCATTAACATGAAATTAAACCCATCGAAGTGCAGCTTTGGGATGGAGGAAGGAAAGTTCCTTGGTCATATAGTCACTCCAAAGGTAATCAAGGCAAACCCCAAGAAAATTCAAGCAGTGATAGACATGCCATCTCCCAAAACCAAGAAACAGGTACAAAGTCTCAACGGGAAGCTGGCAGCCTTAGCAAGATTCCTTTCTAAGTCAGCAGAAAGATCTTTGCCCTTCTTTAGAACCCTGAAGGGATGCTTAAGAAAACAAGACTTCTCATGGTCAGAAGAAGCAGAAAGAGCATTTCAGGACATGAAGAAATTCCTAGCTAACCTCCCCACTTTCACAGCTCCAATAGCAGGTGAAACACTTACTCTCCACCTAGCCGTTTCTAAAGAATGTGTATCTGCAGTGTTACTTGCTGAAAGAAGCAATGGCCAAATGCCAATATAATTTGTAAGTAGAGCCTTAAAGGGCCCCGAAATAAATTATCCATGTTTGGAAAAATTGGCTCTTGCCTTGGTCCACGCGGCCAGACGCCTAAGGCGATATTTTCAAGGTCACCCAATCCGGGTTCTAACCGATAAACCAATAAGACAAGTATTGGCCAAACCTGAAGTATTTGGCAGATTAGCCAAGTGGGCTATTGAGCTTGGGGAACATGAAATAAGTTTTCACCCAAGAACGTCCATAAAAGGCCAAATATTGGCTGATTTCTTGGCAGAAATTGACTCCTCAGATGTTTCAGGAAGGGAAGTAGAAGCATCTCAACAGGAGGAAAGCCCAAAGTGGACCCTCTTCACTGATGGAGCATCAAATCAAGAAGGTTCGGGAGCAGGCCTCATCTTGATTGATCCTGAAGAAAGGGAATACATTTATGCTCTACGATTCAACTTCCCAGCATCAAATAATGAAGCAGAATATGAAGCTCTCCTTGCGGGACTAAGGATAGCAATAAAGATGGAAGTAAAAAGGATTCAAGTGTATGTAGATTCCCAATTGGTGGCAAATCAAATCAATGGAGCATTCGAGGCAAATCAGGTTTCAATGCAACTATATTTAGAAGAGACAAAGAAACTTATTGGAAAATTTGAGGCCTTTGATATTGAGCAAGTCCCAAGAAGCCAAAACAAGAAAGCAGATGCTTTAAGCAAATTAGCTTCTTTAACCTTTGCTCACCTCACCAAAGAAGTCCTGGTTGAAATATTACAAGAAAAGTCAATCACGAGAGGGAATGAAGTATCCTAAGTTGAAGAGGAAGTGGAAGATTGTTGGATGAGTCCTATCTATAATTTCATAAAAAATGAGATACTCCCAGAAGACAACCATGAGGCTCAAAAGGCGAGGATGAAGGCACCAATGTATCTCATCATTGAAGATAAATTATTTAGGAAGTCTTTTCTAGGTCCCCATCTTCGATGCGTAGGCCCCACTCAAGCACAAAAACTTATTCAAGAAGTTCATGGAGGCACATGTGGGATTCATGCAGGACCAAGGTCTATTGCCACCAAGATAACGAGACTTGGCTTTTATTGGCCTTCAATGAATAAAGATGCCAAAAAAGAGATAGAAAAATGTGAATCATGCCAGATACATGCCCAATCTTAAGGATGCCAAAACAAGATCTCATCCCAGTTAACACTGCATGGCCATTTTATAAGTGGGGAATAGACATCGTGGGCCCATTCCCAACTGGAGTTGGAAATGTAAAGTTTGTAATAGTCGCGGTTGACTACTTTTCAAAGTGGGTTGAAGCCAGGCCACTGGCAACCATCATTGGCCAAAGGGTAATCAATTTCGTCTAGGAATACATAGTTTGTCGTTTCAGTGTACCTCATGTTTTGGTAAGTGATAATGGAAAACAGTTTGCTGAGAACCCCTTCAAAACTTAGTGTGAAGATATGGACATCCGACAAGTGTTCACTTCTGTGGCCCATCCTCAAGCAAATGGCCAAGTAGAAGTAATGAATAAGGCAATAGTCGGGGGAATCAAGGCACGACTCGGGAGGTGCAGGTCCGGGTGGGTAGATGAGCTTTCTGGAGTACTCTGGGCCCACCGGACTACCCCAAGAGAAAGTAAAATGGAAACACCCTTTAGCCTTGTGTATGGAACTGAGGCAGTTATCCCACCTGAGTTAAGTATTCCAACCCATCGCACTTCAATCCAGCCCAAAACGAAGAAAACTTGAGGGAAAACTTGAATCTCATTGAAGAGAGGAGAGAAATCTCTCACATCAAGTTGGCTGAGAATAAGCAAAAAATGGCTAAGTACTATAACAAAAGAGTCCACCCTATGTCTTTCAAACCGGGGGACTATGTTTGGAGAAAAAATGCAGCAAGTAGGGTGGAAAGCTTAGGAAAGCTTGGACCCAACTGGGAATGACCATACTTGGTCAAGGAAGCAAATGGTGATGGCTCATATATTTTGGCTGAACTTGATGGTTACCCTATGCCTAGAACATGGAACGGGATGAATTTGAAAAAATGTAATGTTTAATCAACAATATTTTGGTCAATCTATGTATCCCATTTATCTTTATCTGATCAATGAATCATGCTTGTATATATCTTTCAAAGAAAAGAACATTTCCTTTGTATCCATGAAGATTATCAATGAAAATTCATCTTTATCGTCTGATCTATGTATCCCATATATATTTCATTTCATTTTTGGTTTTTATTATAAGAAAACATATTTCATACCTTTTAAGTCATACTATTTGTGACAAGTGATCTTCAAAGAAGTTTAAAATTATTTAGAATTTTTGCAATTTGCACTCATAAAATGAGAACAAAGTCTGAACATGGGGTCGAGCATGGGAAAAGAAAAATGCTAGCTTAACATTCCCAAAATCCCAAGGTATATCCTTATACGAATTATCTTGTAAGATATAAAAAGCCAACTAATAGGCTGAATACTTAGATAATTTTAGCATCTTTTTATCTATTGGAGAAAAGGCAAGCATTTCCTATTTGGAAGTGATACTCGAGTAAAAAATAAATAAGGTTAACCTAAAGAACTTTCATTCATAACAAATTATGAAAAGCAAGTCAAAATATGCATAGCAATCAAATAAATCACATTACAATACACAAAAATATAAGTTCAAAAGCTACACCAAGGAATAAAATAAGTCACAAAGGCACAAGCCTTACAATAATCAAATGGAAAAGAATGTAAAGAAAGCCATAACTACTGAAATGCACTAAGGAAGTCAAGGCTGGGGAAGATCCATAGTGGCTGGTGCTGCAGACGATGAGGAAGAGGAAGAAATGTGCTGCAGAAGATGAGAAATGCCCATGGAACGGGCTAAGGAAGGAACCTTATCCACAATGGGAAAATTGTTGGCACCAAATGTCTTGTTCTTCGCTTCAAGATTCTCTTTAGCCTTTCTATGTAAGAAAGGAAAATCCTTAAGAACGGGAGAATCACTATGACGTTCCTTCAACAAATTATACACCTCAATACTACCCCCAAGCTTCCCAACTAACAAAGCAGCATTATTATATTCTTTAAGAGGATTATGGAAATTAGGATGGTTAAGTAACCTCCTAAACAAGTCTGGAAAGGCACTAAGGAAGGCATCTCCTTCCTCCCTCATATTCTTCTCCTTAATGAGCTCCTCCCTGAGTCTCTCCACCTCAGACTTGGACTCAGTGAGATCCATCCCAAGCCTCTCAACATCAACTCTAACTCCAACAAGCTCATTTTCCCTCTCCTCCAAGTCACAAGCAAACTTAGAAATCACCTCATCCTTATCCTTAGTAACACCCTCAAACTTCTCAGCATTGTCAAGTAAAACCCTCCTATCCTCTTCAAGGCGACTAAGTTTTTCATCTACAACTGTGTGATATGAAGCACCTATGACAGCGGCATGATAGGCATGGTAATGAAGCCTACCAGCAAGCTCCTCTAAGGTCTTATGTCCATGCTCAATGCCCACAACTGGAGGAGTCATCTCCTCAATAACCGCCCTAGCCTGAAGAGGAGTACTAACATCATCCCTCAAGGTAAGAGGCGTGGGAAAAACATACCTATGGGTACCCAGCCCCCTGTTGAATTCTAAAGCATAGCTGGAAACCTGAGTAGAACCATGTCTCACAGGCAGGAATGGAGCGGAGGGGGAAGAATCCTCTTCCGCAATCTTCTCACTTACAACTTTCTTAAGAATACCATAATCACTATCACGAAGAAGAACCACACGGCTACCATCAGGAGCAATAACACTCCCACAAAGAAAGGGAGCATCTGGACCACTGGGAGGAAGGTCACTGGCAGAAGTAGAGGGCAAAGAAAGGCTAAGATCAAGTGAACAAGTGGCTAAAGCTGAGGAGAAAGCAGAAATCTTCTGACACTTGGTAGAATCACCAACAAGAGTCTCCCCTTGTCTCTTCCTACCTAGGGAGGAAACATGTTCATCCTCTTCTTCGATATCTAAGAGAGCATCTCCCTCAACGGGAGTATCTCCACGAAGGTCTACATAAAACAAATATAAATTAGTTCATATACAATACTTGAGCTCACATAAACAAAAGTATATATATGACTTAGAAGATAACATTTACCTTCGTGATGAGGAGTAGTAAAAGGGGGACCAGCATCATCTTGATTAGCTGAAGTGAGGAATGTAAAGTCAAAATGGGTAATACCCTCAGGCTGTGAGTCATCATGTAAAGAAGGTTGAACACCTTCATCAAAAACATCCCCACAATCATAACCATCCTGTTATGTGTTAGGCCTAAGAGGACAACCTCATCAACCTGCTCACGAATAGCCAAAGCCTCGGTTGTCTGAATATCAGGAATATCTAAGTCAGCTAAATCGATATCTAATGCCTCCATCAGTCTCAAATCTGAAAAATAAAAACAAAAAGTTAGAAATCGAAGACAAAATATAACAAACATGCATATAATCAAAGGTAAGGATAGGGATTTTACATTCTCCGGAAGATTTCTTCCTAAGAATGGGGATCGTAGTCCAATTCTGATCCGGGCTAATCCCAGCCATGGCCAACATTCCTTCGGGATATGTTCTATATGGAATTGACCTATCCTGAAGCGCTTTGCAATGAGCTTTATTAATTAAGGCATCCAAAACCTTTTCATTAACGGACTTATTCATCAATCTATCATCGACTTTCCTAATGAGACGGAGCATATTCTTCAACTCCTTAGAAATGAATGTATCATCGATAAAGAAATAGTCAAAACGCCACTGATTAGGCTTAGGAGTCAAAATGAAGAACTTCCTAAATAAATATAAGGATGGGATCTGTCCTAAAGCTTTGGAAAGCATCTCAAAGGCAACAATCCTCCAAACACCAAAGGGGTTCAACTGAGTAAAACCTATCTTATAGTGGGACAAGACTTTGGCAAAGAAAAGTGTAAGGGGAAGCCTAAGATTGGATTGGGTGAGAAAGCTTTTATATAAAGTTACTTTGCCAAGAGGTGGGGAACTAGCCCTCTCATCCTCATTAGGAAGGGAAGGATGGTATCTGGCAAGGCACGGATAGGAACCAATCAATCCTGAAAGATCATTATTAGTGAGACAAGAGAGGCAATCATCAATACTCTCAGGTAGTTTCCTAACCGTACTAACTCTACCCACAGTCTCACTAGTTCTTTCAATACTAGTACCCCCAACGTGGTCACTACTAGCTTCCGACATGCTAGGGGAAACACCTGTGGGCAAAGCAAAAAGAAATCCTAAGTAAGATCACATGCAAAAAGCTAGCCTTACATGACTATCCTACAAAGCTATGTAAAATTTGAAAAAACATATCAAGAAAATTTCCTAACAAAATACATCAAGCATAACCAATAACTTAGATCATATTTATTATCTGAAAATACAAGCAAAAATCCTAGACAAAGATCTAAGAGGCAAGTATGCTTACATTTTCGGATATAAACATATATGAAATATTCATATATTTATGATCAAATGTGAGAGTGAAGTAATTTCTACATTGCAAAGCATTAGTATGAAACTTTTTATTCCACCTAGACAAGCAAAAATACAAGAAAAAGTTCTTGATATATACCATTTGAAATATGGCACACAGCAGTGAAAGATATATCAACCTCTTCCATCTCTTCACGATTACATACATCAAGAAAGATTTAAGGTTTACTAATTCAAGATACCTATTTTGGCTACAAGTTATAATTCAATTTTTTCAACAAGGTTATATGTTGAGCACATACGACATTAGTTTCAAATGATGCTTCGAAACCATATAGACAATACAAGCAAGCCTACTAGTACAATTTTTTGTCCGAATTGACAGACTTGCTCAAATCAATATGCTTGTTCAAGAATTAATATTATAAAGAGAGAAGTGAATGTAATCTTTGAAGGATAAAGGAATGGATAAAAAAAAATGGCAATCGTAATTCACCATGCACTCAACAAGAAGAAAAATGGAACCCTTGCCTCTCCATTAGCTACAAAAAATAGAGGAAGGATTAAAGAAAATCAGATTTATTTTCTCTTTTTCCATGCTCTTGCATCCAAAATCCACCACCGCTAACTCAGCCGGAAAAAGAACAACCAAAACAGTACGCGGCGAGAGATACACAATTTTATCACTTGAAGCAAAACTGCAAAAGAAAAATACAAGAAGCTTTTATTATCTCTTATGCAGATTCGTAAACACAACCATATACATAATGCACCTTACAGCAATTACTGTCAAAAAAGAGACGGGTGAAGCTAGGAAGGAAGAAAGAATTAAATTTAGTCGATCTAAAACAGTGAGAAAATAACGATATATTTATATTTATGTACATATATATACATGAAAGAAATTTTGTACCTTCTACCTTTGGTTGTGTATGTGGTCGAAGAAAGCCAACAATGAAAAGGGGTATTACTTTTCTATGAAAAAGACCCGTCAAATCTGGATATAAAAGAATGATTTTGGAGAAGACAGGATGGAAATGCTTTCACTGATATTTGCTTGGTCAAAAGAAAAGAATTAGATTTGTTTTACAAATCGGTTACAGATCGATAATTGTCCTTATATCTCACTCGATCCAATGACAAAATAAAGAAACAAATCAGACCCGTGACTTGTATACAATCAATTGCAAACCCTATGGCCGCTCAATCTTATCTACAATCAAGATAAATTAATCAAAGGGTGAAGAGAAAGCAAAGCATATTAAGAATCAATGAAATTGAAATATGTAAATACCCAAAAAGAAAGATTAAGAAAGAGGGAGTTGTACCTTTTTTTTTTCTTTTTCTTTGTTTTGTGCTGTCCCAATGACAAAAGAAAAAAGCAAACTAAACCCTTACTTCAAAATCCCATATATCTTGATATTTGCCTGACCGATCGACATATTATTCTTTATTTATGAGGCTATATCGATTCAAAATAAGGAAGACAAGAAAAGATAAACACGCATTACCCTATTCTCTTCCTCTACAAAGACAGTCAAGGAAGGAAAGAAAGAGAATACAAAGCAAAGAGATAAGAAATGTCTAAAATTTTAATAAAAATTTTCTATTTTGAAAGAAAAATTTACATCCAAACTGGGGGACTTGATTGGGTAAGGTCTAAATCCTACCCTAAAAAGACGGTATGGTGAGAAGGGAAATAAAGGAAGGGATCGGCTATGGGGAAAAAGGGTGAAAGGGTTATATGACTTGGTTAGAAGATAAAGAATAAACAACCCTTCACAAAATTTAGTTCCAAGCCGATTCCCAGCCTACATCCCAGCTGAATACCGAGCAAAATGCCAGCTGACCTCCCAGCCAAATGCCAGCCACTTTCCCAGCCATTTTCCAGCCAATGAGCATCAAGGCAGGAAAGAGTCTTTGGTTGAGATTTTTTGTTTTTATGATCAGATGTCGGAGTTCTCTCCAAGACACCCATGGCATATACATATAAATTTAATTATATATTTATATATTGCTTGGCAATAATAATTTTATTTCCCTTCCTTTAGGAAAGACTCTCCTCAACCCTTTAGTACTCCCTTACCCTTGGGGATAAGCCTCAGGCCTTCCCATCTTATTACCAAGGGAGCATGGATTGGTCGATATTCATTTTCTCTAATTCAACAAGGATATGAACAGAATACAAAAAGTATATTATCATGATTCGGGAATGTTCTATTCCTCGTACTGACATTTTGGATTCAAGGGCCAGGCCCATATCTGACAAGGCCCAAAATACGAAATGCCCTAATTGTCGGCTTATAAATACCTCATGATTGGATGTTAGATTCATCCAACATCATTCAATAACTTTTCAGAATTCACACATTCAATACAATTCATATTCATTCAATATTCAATCATCATAATTTCACACACACATTCATATCTCTCTCAATCAATCAATTATCATCATCAAAATCATCAGAATCATATATATTCATTTATCCTCCAAAGATCGATACATCTCTTTGGGAAAACCATTATTCACCTTATATTCACGAAAAATTTAATAGGTTTGCACTACTACGTAGTAGGAGAGCTATAATGGTTTTCGTGGTTAAATCTTGTTCGTGATTGGGCTTGATTTCTAATGCTCAAACAGGACTCTAACTTACCATTATAGTTCTGGTTAACCTCTTGTTCTTCTGGTATCTCTGAATCAAATGTGGTGTAAACTGCTTGAAACTTGTTATCTTGATTAACGGGTATCACTGATTCAACTGGGATGTTATCAACCTAAACATTACCATCACCATCATGATTATCAGGTCTCACTACTTCGACTGGAGTGTTATCAACCTGTGCATTACCATCAATGTCTTGATTATCAGGTTTCCTTCAGACTACCAAGCAATATACTTAGCTTTTGACTCCTGTACGTGTTTCTTCAGTGATTTGATGCTCGAATTCCCCCATACTTAGCTTTTGGCCAAGTGCATGGTTTCCTTCAGACTACAAAGCAATATACTCCTGCACACTTCAATCAAATATAAAAATGGAAAATAACAAGCTAAAACATAAAAATAAAAACGAAATACAATTGCAACAAGTTACTTGTTTCTTCGATCCATTGAAAGCTTGCATCTGTGATACTCAAAACATACTTCATAAAATATCACAATGATAAAATTTAAAACAATCACTTAATTGCAAGTAGTCACATATTCTTAAAAATGAAAAAGAAAATAAAATAAAAATACGGCTTGGGTTGCTTCCCAGGAAGCGCTAAGTTTAGCGAGTTTTCAGCCAGACTCGGCCTAGGAACTAGGTTGAGGAGTATGGGCTGGGCCTAGGGCCGGTACCCGTCGGGTTGTATCGAATGAAAATATCTGACTTATCTTCTAAATATGACTTGATATTCATCCTTTCTCCTTGTCCATGGCAAAGCTTATACTTACAGTCAAAACCATAGGGATTGTCCTCACTAATATCCTTCTTGGTAAAATTCAATATGTTAATCCCTGACTGTAATATCAATTCTCCTAATTCGCATTTATATCAGCACATGCGGTTTTTAAGAATGGTGATATGTTGTATTTTATACCCATTTCCCACGGATAGTAGTTGTTTAAATAAGGTTTACGAGTCATTTTCGTGTATATTTGGTACGTTCATGGTATTTGTTAGTGTTTCAGGAGTTAACAGGTACTTAAGCGATAATCTGAAGAAAAAGAAGTTTCTGGAGTAAAATGAGTGCTTACGGATGTTTTACGAGGCACGAGAATGAAGATTGGAAGCTGGTCAAAGAAAGTCAATGCTGGTCAACGCAAGTCAACGGGCACTGTGGCGCAGTATTGTGATGCGTCGCAGTAATTCATGCCGAGGAACAAACTGCTTCGCAGTGTGCTAAGACTGTGACACAGTCGTACCATATACAGCCAAAGACCAGTCAACGGAAGTCAAAGTCAAGAAAGTCAAACAGGAGACTGCGACGCAGTCTGGGACTGCAACGCAGTAGGGGTCGAATCTGAACAATTTTTTAGAAAGTATAAATAGCTTGCAAAAACATTCTTGAAACCCTACCTTCACTTTCTAGTCGACTTTTGTAGCTTTGGGAGCAGATTTTCATCCGATTATTCTCTTTCAAAGAACTTTATTACGATTGGATCAATTCCGTTATTCGTTTTCATTCCTTTGTATTCGGTAACGATGAACTCTTTTTATTTGATTGGATATTCATATTTTAATATGAGTGGCTAATCGTCTTTTCATCCATCTTGATGGAGTGAGACAATATGTAAAGATTGCACTATTTTTATAATTCAAGTTGATTTAATTTAACGTTGTGCCGTGATCTTAGTTTATTAATTCTTTATCATTTAGTTATTGGTTGCGGATAATTTTTGCACAATCTTAGTGGCAACTCGGGTTAGGTAGAAGTTATTTTGATCACTTGGTTAGAAGCGATTGGTTCTATGACGGGTACGGTAGAAGGTAATTAATAATTAATTAGAATTAACGGGTTAATGATTGGGTACAATCAATAGACACAATTGTTATCTGAAATGACCAAAACCATTGTTGAATTAAGGAAGTTATAAAAAGGCATCTCGGGGTACCGGTCTTAATAATGGAACTAGTTTAAACAAGAGAGTCAAATGAAGTTGTTAACTTGACGGGTACGGGGTTGGCAATCAATTTGAATCTCGGTTATTGAATCAACCAAATGGAATTTGAACTTCATCAAATGTGCAATCTTAACATGTTGTCGAGCGAAATCAAGATGGGTGACCTTTAATTTATTGTTTCATACAACAAAATCTTCTTTCGATTAATCCTAAAGGATTACTGACTCATTTCACTAACAACTTGCAACGTGGCAATTCGGCCTCAAAACCCCCTATTTTCTTGAATCACTTAATTTCTACAATTGCTTATAAAAGTCCTTGTGAACGATCTCGGCTTACCAGTCTGTACTATACTGCATGCGATCAGGTACACTACATGTGAGTGTGTAGTGGTCAGTATTTCGGTAAATCATGTTTATAAATTTTATTACTAGATTTCACACATCAAATGGTTGACCTAAAATCACATTGTCCCTAGTGACCGCATTTTCTTTCACCATAAAGAATTCTGTCGAAAATCTTAATCCACCTATGCTAATCACTACATTCTTAACGAATCCACGAACTCTAATCCTCAAAATCCTAAAAAGGTAGATCATTTTATCTTCCCATTCTACTTTTCCTAGCTCATTACTGGCATATCTAGTGTGATAATCTAATGGAAGTATGTTCAAGGTTGCTCTAATATCAATAAATGCTTTACACCTTAAATTTCCCCGCATTCCTATTCGAACTTTAAAGAGGGTAGGATCTCCTAGGGCATCAGTCGAGAGATAAGGGTTATACTTAGCCAAGGACTGTTTTTTAATGTCATTTCATCCTTTGTTATCTAGGACTATATTTACCTCAACTAGTATTTCTTCATTTTCCTCTATACTTTTCTCTATCTTTTCTAAGATCTTTTCAAGATTGCTGCTTTTAATTTCCCTATGCAAATTACTTAAACCTCTTTCATACCTTGTTTTTATATCTAAACCTTTTGCCGAACCAAAAACGGCTTAAATCCTTAAGGCAGCGATAGGCATCTAGGGGTTTCTTTTCACATTTTGTTTCAATATTGCAGCATATTTTACTATAGTCGACATCCCTAGAGTCTATAACAAGCAATTTAACTCTATCTAGACCATCTGACAAAGATATTTCACGTTTAAGGACATGGATGATGGCATCCGAAGCATGCAAAAATGGTCGTCCTAAGATTAGGGGTGTCACTACTTCACTTACTGAATCAAGCACAAGAAACTCAGTCCAAATTTTTAAATCCTTAACCCTGACATCGACTCGTTCGACAATCCCCTTGGGTTGTCGGTAAGTCTGATCGGCTAACCGAATGCTCATGTTGGCGGGTTTTAGCAAACAAAGGGTAAGTTTCTCATAAATCACAGTAGGCATAACAATAATACTTGACCCTAAATCAGCTAATGCACTCGAAAAATATTCATTATTAATAGTGCAAGGGATAATAAAACTTCCTGGATCCTCGGATGTTTGCGTAGTTGTGCCTCGTCATCCGGTGTATCGGGATTCTGAACTTCTTCACTTCTGTCCGAGTCGTCCCGTTCTCTGATTTTGCATTTGGCACTGAACTGAACTGAACTTCTATGTCTCTTTCCGAAAATAAGGTTTCGCACGAAACTGATCTGATGGACTCCGGAGCGGCGCTTGTGGTGTCTGAGCGGCGCTGGTTTGAAACCTGGAGGCTCACAGTGGCGCTGGCAAGTAGCCAGTGGCGCTGGGTGTCACCTGGAGGGTTTCCAGCGGCGTTGGAGAGTACACCCAGCGGCGCTGGTTGTGCCTGTACAGATTCCAGGATTGCGTTTTTAATCGTTTCGCTTTCATTTTGCTCCTATTCGACCTGAACCTGATTGGACACTTCACAAGAATCATTAGAAACCTCAGTAGAGTCATTACCTTCGGCGATTATGTAACAACCGTCACCTGAGCGTTCGTCTGACTGTACTATTCTGTTCGAATAAGGTTAGTAACCGTCAAACATAAGTCTAAAGACGTGAGTTTTTATGGATTAAAGTATGATTAAGACATGTCATTTTATTGTATACTAGTGTTTTAGACTTTTTAAGACTTGGTGCGAATGTTTGAGGAAGACTAGCTGTTTAATAGAATTGCCTAAATAAAGACTTAAAATACTTTCGTGAGTCAAATATGGTCATGTGACTAGTCGTTGGGTTCGTAATTCAAAAATATATCATAAAATATGGTCAAATCATTTCTATGACATTCGGTGTTCGTCCGGTAAGCAAAAAGGACTAAAACTGTCAGGCGTTCCGTTAGTCTGACGGACCTCCCCTCCTTTGGCTCTCCTTATAAATAGAAGACCAGCCTTTTGCCCTCTTTTTCTTGTTTTGGTCTTTCACATAGCTACACACACACTCAAGGTTTTCTTTCAAGAATTCTAGCAAAAATTTCTATTGATTTTCGGTTCTAAACGCGTGTAAATCAATCAAGGCTTCAATCATCGATCAAGAAACAAGTGTGTATTATCATAATCATCATCAAAAACGTGGGTAAGGCTGTTCTTCATCTATTTAATTCGTTCTATATGTATATATACGTTTACTTTTTCGGTATTTATCAAAAGCTAAGCGAATCATGTCTATGATTATTGTTTGTGCATCTTTCGGTTACATGTGTGTGTAAGAACTGAAATTGAACCTTGATTAAGGTTTGATTCTACTTGTTATGCACTTATGTAATCGGTTTTGTGCAACTACAAATTGAAGATATCCTTTACTTGGCTAAAAGACTCAAAAACTAGTCGATTTCGTATCCTAGATCAAGATTTGTGCAATTGTCAATCACATTATGTATGAAATCGGTCAAACATCACCCTTTTTGTACTGAGTTGTGTAACTTTTGTGCATCCAAGATCCATGGGTATGAATTGGCTAGCCATAATCTACGTCGTTTTAAGAAAAGCATCGAAATCGTCGTTTTTAATCAAAATGCGTCCAAATCCGACCCCGAACAGGTCTAGCTCGACCTCTACCTGGTCTAGCTCTACTTAGGCAGGTCTAGCTCGACCTAAATCAGGTCTAGGTCGACCTCTTCTGGTCTAGTTCAACCTCTCATAGGTTTTGTCGCTTAAACGTCTCGTAAAGTTACTAGTTTGACCCGAAATGACTTGTTTTAACTCTCGGACCCTTAAGTATTGGGAAGAACTCATTTTGACCTCTGTCCAGACCTTTCATGGTCGAGTTCAACCACTTCCCTACTCATATAATCGATTTCTTTGGCCTTTCGTGTCCATACGCGCTTAATCGGTTCTTAAACTTGACTAGTTTTCTCAAAAAGTGTAGTTTTGGTCCAATTGATTAACGTATGATTAAATGGTTTCAAAATAACATTTTTGGGCTGTAGTTGGTCGAGTTCAACCATAAGGTTGAGCTCAACCTCAACTCGTTTTGGTTTCGTAAGCTTTTCGGTTAAAATCTTCGGTTTCGTCTAGTTTCGATTAAATTCGAGTAAAACTTATTTTGGGCTATGTAATGATTTCAAATCAGGTTGTATTGATAAAATAATGTATTTTAAACTTAAGAAAGGTCATTGGTGTCAAATCCAGACTCTTGTTCAGTTTATTTGAGTCTCGTAAATTTTAACAAACGTCGTTTTAAAAGTAAAATAAAGACATATGGACTTAAAGGCATTTCTAATAGGCTAAGACTTACGACAAAAGACGTTCATTTTGACTTGTCATGTAGTATTGATAGGTGTTGATTGTCGTGGACTTTGATTGTACTTGTCGTGCTCTTTCATTATACTGTCATAACACTTTTCAGGTGAGTTTTGTAGCCCCTCTTTTTACAAATTTTGGGGTGGAAAGTATACTTATTTTTTTTAACTGTTTTGTCGATTTCTACTTTATGTTCAATATTGAGCTTGTGCGTATAGAGTTACTTGTGCCATTTGACGTGCTTTTGTCTTGTTGTGCGTGTGTGATTATGTTTTTGTTGTTGTGCTTATTGACGTGCTTATATGACGTACTTTTATGTGTATTGGAGACTTGAGACTTTGGACTAAGGCAGGTACCATAAGGCCGGACTTTGAGACTTTGAGACATTGAGACAATTGGACTTGTTGTGGCGTAACTCTGCTCGTTATATATTGAACTATTACTTGTTTAGACTTAAAAGAATCGACAAACGACTTATTTCTTTGACTAGACTTTTGACATAAAACCTACGGACTCACCAACCTTTGTGTTGACACGTTTTAGTATAATTTTCAGGTGCTCAGGCTAATCAGGAATAAAGACTGCTATGCTAGGCTGGACTTCGGAGATTAGTGCTCCTTAATAATTGTCAGACTTTAAGGCTACATGCCTTGGATTATTTCTTTTTGAGCTTGGTTGTAATAAGCTATTTTAGCGCTGTCATGACTTGAACTCATACTTTTGGGAATATATTTATTATATTTTATTTCATTTAGTAGTATCTATGTAATTCCATGTCGTGCTGTACTTTTCATGACACCTCATGTTTCCACCAACGGTGGGGTGTTACAAATCACGACGTTCACATTCTCATTTCGTCTAATCGGTGGTTGGTACTTTTGACTCGTGCTAGGGTTTGAGCTTGAGCTTCCGTGGATGATTCGCCTTGAAGGGGAACTGCTTTCCTTTCTTGTATTTGGCTCGGCCGTCATATTGGTTATCCTGAATTAACTTAAGGTGGTGTCCTTTGACTGAAAACGAATCTCCTAAATTGGGTAAGACTATGGCCGATCCCGGTGTTGGTGCTACGGCCCTCGTCCTTTCCATCATGGGTAGGTCGCATTCGTCTACTACACCTTTAGGGGAGTTTGGTTGAGACATGTGTTGGATGATCCTATGGGGTCTTTTAAGTCGAAAAGGTTTGCTAAATTAGCTACGGGTGTGGAATTGGATCTGTTGAGCCTTTTCCTACATCTGAGTTTACTTAGGCTTGTCGAAACGCGTCTTCAAACTGTTCCGGATCTCAAATGCATCAACTACCTAAATATCCTGCAAAACTCAAGAAAAGATCAACACACCAATATATAGCTAAATATGAAAACTAAATTAAACTACTCAAACTAAAAAATGAAAAAGAAAATATTTTTGGATTTTTTTGATTTTTAAGAAAATGAATATACGATATAAATAAGCTAACCCTAATTTTAACCTAAAACCTAACTTAACCTAATTTAACCTAATTGACTTGACTTAAGTACTGAAAAGTAACTACTTCGTGCCGAAACACAAAGCGGGATCGAATTACACTACTAAACAAAGAATGCGTCGCGTCCCCGGCAGCGGCGCCAAAAAGCTTGATGTGCGTTTTTATTATTGATTCTAGCTTTTAAATTTATAATTGTTTTACAAGTAATTATCCTAAAACTAACACACTTACCAGCAGAGAACCCGGTCTGTGTAGTATAGTCTAGTGGTAAATTACAGGATCGTTCGCAGGGAGGCTTGCACTCCCTAATATAATAATATGTGTAATTCTAGTTTTTTTTTTTTGGGTTTGTCACTAACTCCTAATAAACTACTACCTAACAGTAACTATCCGGTATTACCAGGGCAGGCCGTGTCGGAAGACACAACGTAAATCAAATAGGAAAAGAAAAAGAAATAATAGTAATTAAATTAAAATACTTGTTTGGCATCTCCGATCTCATGGTACGACCAAATACTATTCTACCCGTTTGCCAGACTGTTGGAAACTTAATCACGGCTTAGATTCTCGTAGATTCACTTTGCCTAACTACTAGTGCTGTCGTTAGACTCACACTACCGTATAAACAAATTCTCGTTATATTCATTGTTTAAACATTAATGACCTAAAGTTTGTGTTACTGGTTCATCCTTTAGTTACCCGGCTCTTAAGCCATGACCAGATAATAATTTTCTCTGGTGACCACAATGCTCGGTTACAAGTCACTGGATCGTGTCTGACATTGTTAAGCATCATGTTCAATTCATTCTAGTTACTATGGTTATGGATCCCTAGGTTACAAGTGAATCACTTTTTACTCCTATTTATAGACTGACTAGTGTTTTCCGTCCTAACATATTAGTCCTAAAGTATAGCTAGAAATAAATCACTTTTTACTCTTAGTTATCTACATACACTTATACATGTATTACTCGTAAATCATTTATAGATTAAACACACAAGTCATATAATTCAAAATAAAACATTTTATACATGAATAACACAAAATTTTTCCTAAAGTATAGCTAGAAACAGATAAATATTCTCCCGTGAACAATAGTCACATACAGACACACTTTTTTACTCTATTTTGGCATGTGGTCAGTAGTATTTGGTTAGTAAAAAAGTGGGGTTAATTTTTTACCATTTAAAGCAATATCAATACCTTTCCTCTCTTGAAACACATAGCAACACTTTTCCAAACCAGACTCCCTTTTTCTCTTTCTTCTATTATTGGTCAGTTTGTGACATACATACACTCACAAATCCACACTGTCCTTGCAAAAAATCTAACCATTTTTTGCTTCCAGAAAAGAGGTAAAATCATCAACAAAGAAAACAACAACTACCTACCTTCACTTGTTAAAAAATAATGTTGCATATTCATTATTAAAATAACATTATAGTTTCTCAAAAATTGCTTTATTAGTTTCTAATGTTTTATATTTTTTAATTATATAGTTTTTATATGGTTTGTTTTATCTCTATTTGAGTTAGATCTGATAAAAAGATCATGTCATAGTTGTTAACCTCATACTCCATTTATGTCGAGATTGGATTGTATAATAGTTTTTAGAAAGTTCTTGTATGATTTTTGGTGTCATATAGATATGCTATCTCACAAATCTCCTACCAAAAATAGTTAAAACAAACAAATACATAACCCACTACTTTTATACCTAACCTAACCCTCCTATTTCATTTTATATAATAAAATATTTTATATTGGTTATATGTTCATCACCAAGGTTGTATAGGGCTGCGATATATAAATATAGTTGTGGTTTTTTTCTTAGTGGGGTGGATCTATTTCTATAAATAACATTTTTTTAGTTGTGTAACTTTTTTAAAAAATATATATATATATATTTCGGTTGTTGTTGTAGAAGTGGTTTAGAGGGATATCATCAATAATGGCAAGAGAGAAGATAAAGATAAAGAAGATCGATAATATAACAGCAAGACAAGTGACTTTTTCTAAAAGAAGAAGAGGGCTTCTGAAGAAAGCCCAAGAACTCGCTGTTCTTTGTGATGCCGAGGTTGCTCTAATCATCTTCTCCGCCACCGGAAAACTCTTTGAGTATTCAAGTTCTAGGTGACTTTCTATTTTGGGAAATGCATGAACTTAACTCCATCTTATCTTATATCTTTACATATGCATATTAATATATATGTATGTAAATTAGCTACTTTATAATTTAATAGTTAGTTTGTTTATAATTTAACATGAAATGATATATATGTAGTTCATATCATCTTTGATATATACATGAACCCTAATTTAATTCCCAAAAGATTATTATATGGGAAGTTGGTCATCTGATTTGGTCTTTTAATTTGGGGCATTTTGGATGAATATGATTTAAGATAAGTACATTTACTATTTCTAGACAGTAGAGAGTTTCCTCTTTCTAGTCATATATATATACAAGTGAAAGAAACTTTCTATTAATTACAAGTGTATGTGTAATGATGATATGATATCGTATAGTATTGTATCAATTTGTATGTTTTTAATCTTTTGGTCAAACGTATATATATAATTCGTATAATCTATATAATTAGTACTGTTTTGTTAGTAACTTAGTATAGTTTAATCATATCTTTAGTATAGTTTAGTTTACTTTTATTAAATATAACACTAACTTTTCCTAGCCGTCGGTGGATAAGATTTACTCGAAAATAGTACTCATAATAATAGATTATATTAGATTAGGAACCTCTAAATATTTTATACGATATATAATCTTAATGGAGTTGATACATAGCTGGTTTTTAATTATCAGTGAGTGCATTCGAGTTGTTATTACATGGTCTTTTTTAGACCAAATACTAACAAATAAGTGATTGAATACCTTCTACATCTTGTAGTCTAGTTAGTTTGTGCTTATCATCAATACTATTTAACTTATATTTAATTCTTTAAATTTATATATGTGTTCAAGTTGACAATAATGGATATATATATATATATATATATATTGAAAAGTTATTTTGAGAAATTTTTTTTGCGAGAACCTTTGAGAACTTTTCAAATCAAGCCCAACCGATGATTATTCTTTATATCAAAATTGTTTTTTGATTGTAATCTGAATAACTTATGTGTAATTTTGAAATTTATAATTGTGTGGAGGCATGAATTATCATCTGTTATACAATTATGTGGAGATTTGGGTTCTTGATCACAAGTGCACGAATATTGTTATGATTACATGTGATCATAGCAATATTCATGCAAATGTGATCAAGAATTCAAATCTCCACATAATTGTATAAAGGATGATAATCCATGCTCCACACAATTATAAACTTCAAAATTACACATAAGTTATTCAGAAAACAATAAAAAAAAACAATTTTTATGTAAAGAACAATTATCGGTTGGGCTTGATTTGAAAGGTTCTCAAAAAAAAAATGGTTCTCAAAATAACTTTACCCTATATATATATATATATATATATATATATATATATATATATATATATATATAAGTTTCTACCTTAATTGGTTAAATCTAGAATTTATATTTGTGAGATTCATTTAGGACTATCTTTTGAAAGAACCGTGATTACTTTTAAATTACGTATTAGATCATATATATAATTGAGTTCATATGTAAAAATATAATAGAAACTCATATGAGAACATAAAAACGGTTTAAAACGTATAAAAATATGTATAATATTTTATGTTCACATGTGAATGATTTACGTAAACAAATTCATTTACATATGAATCAAAAGCTATAATTTTATAATTGTTTTAGTTTTTTTTTTATATCATTTGAACTTTTATGACAAATATAATACACATGTATGGTTTTGGTTTATGTTTCTTCAAGTTAGGAAAGTATAAACGTAATAAAAAAAAAACTTGTTTGTTATTTGAAGCATGCAGGATTTGTTAGGGAAGTATAAGCTGCATAACAGGGATAAAACAGATGAGCCTTCTCTCGACCTTCAGGTTTAACTTCAATTTATATATATACTTTATATATACTTGTTCAAACTTAAAAATATATAGGTGCATTTTCACTTCTTTTACACATTGTGCTATTGGAAATCTATGTTAACTCGAAAATGTATATCCTAATCGATCATCAATTCATCATATTCAGCTTTCAATTATTATTGTTGTAATTTGTAATTAAGCATCATTCTTGTTTATACAAAGAGAACAACTATAAGTTTGTATAATCATATTCCAATGTGTAGCTAGTTGAAGGCGATGAAGTAAGATTAAGCAAGGAGATCAATGACAAAAATCGTGAACTAAGGTATATCATAAACATATCCAACCATAAATCGCTATACCGAGAAGTTAGTTGTCTTATGATCACTGATGATCACCTAACACATGATAATTAAGCAGTCAATTACGAGGGCAGGACCTTCAGGGATTGACCATAGATGAACTTGAAAACTTGGAGACCCTTCTTCAAGGAGGCCTTAGCCGAGTGCTTCAAGCCAAGGTATATATCGTCTTAATTCAAAGCATAAAATACAGTCCTTCAATATGTGTACATTATTGAACATGCAATCCATGATATAATACTATTTTCAGGATGAAAAATTTGGAAATGAGATGTCCAGCCTTCAAGAGAAGGTTAGGGTTCTTTTTTGTTTATTGTTGCCTATTAATTTCTGGTTTATTTGGGTTTTATTTGTGAAGGACAAATATTAACACAATTATCGTGAGTATTAATTTACGTTTAACGGAACTTATGGCACTTTTTACTTTGAAGTGTCCATAAAATTGTGACCTTTTGTTTTCTGGTTAATCTGTTTTTGTTGGTTCTTGGGTAAACTATTTGATTATGTAGTGTTTAAGTCATAGTTTTGAACTTTAGAGTTTTGATCATAAATCACATAGTTATTTTCAAAATGGAAACTTCAAATACTCCTAGTGTAACTCTTGATACTCTTGATAGATGACACCGCATTTTATAGATACATTTGCAATTAACATACTATAAGAAATCTAGGTATTTAGTAATATGCAAATTTGCAGTTTTAGTAATTAGCATGAACTTTTGACTTACATTATTTGTGCTGATTTTTTTCTATATGCATATATTCTTCTAGAGTGCCAAGTTAATGGAAGAGAACAAGATACTCAAACAACAAGCAAGTCTCTAATGCATTATTACTCCTCATGTACACACATTAATAGTTTTATGCCTAGATTTATTCTTAATTTCCTTACAATTAGATGTTTCTTTTTGTGTGTATTCGTATAGATGATGCTGATTTTGAACGGAAAGAGGTCGCAAGATAATATGATTAGTAACCCTGAAGATCAAGGTCAATCTTCAGAGTCTGTAACTACCAACGTGTACAGTTGTAATAGCGGCCCTCCCCCCGAGGACGATGGTTCAGATACTTCTCTTAAACTAGGGTAAGCTCATAATAATCATTTACAATTATCTGAATATTGCACTTGAAACCATTTTACTTGGGATATGGTTGCACACCGTTCCAATGTTTATGAAAATGCAAAATAAACACTTCCATTTTCAACAAAAAGAAAAACTTATCTAAATCTATGCTATATATAGTACATATAGACTTGCATATAACTTTCTAACGTACCCAATGATTAATACAGACACATAGGCACATACATGCTTAAATGTACTGTGACTCGTAGAGCCTGTTGGATCGTTGAAATTACATAATTACGCCTTTATACCATATATCAATTATGTAACAGGTTACCATTCAACTAATGCTGACAAGGGCACTACCAATTTAGAATCGATCAAGAGACCAAAATATATTGGAACTTGATATGGATTCCAGGCTTTGAGTGTATGAACATTACGTTGTTGGTGAGTTAATTAAGTTCTTTTTGATTTTTGCAATAAATTGAAATGTGTTGTTTAGCTAACTTGTGCCGAAACTACTCCATTCTATCATTATACCCATCTCCATCACTATTGTTTATGTTTATCACTTTAGTCCAGCAAAAAGTAAAAATTAAGGAAATATTTATATATTTTTTTATACTAGAGTTGTAAACATAGTATTAACTGGTTGTAGTTTAATAAAGTCAGTTTGATCCTTTGAAATGTTATATGTAATTGCTTTTAAGATAGGGTGTATGTATGTCAGATTATCAATGCATTATACGGTGAGTTGATCAGGAGTATCTTTTAAATCCATTATATGGGCCCTAGAGGTGAGTTTTTCCCCAAGGTCTCAAGTTCGAGTCTTGGGTTTCTCATCTTTAGGTATTTTCTATGAGAAGAGGATTAGAGGTCCAGCAAATCGTTGGTTAAAATTATCTCCGGCACGTCTGAATCGAAACTGATTTTAAAAAATATAAACAATAAAAAAATATAAAAAATACCAATGCCGTAGTCAGGAATTGAGGTCTAGGAGAACTGAATAGAAATATATGTATTGTTGGTGAGATAATTAATTTTGGAAGAAGTATTAAAAATATAAAGTTTTATAGGCATTCTGTTGGGTGGGCCGTGGCGTGAGACTGCCAATGCATAATGTGATTGATTTATAAAGAAAGAAAAAAAGGATCAACTTCGAAGACGAAAAGAATCTATCTAAAGAGGAATGTTATCGAAAACAAAAAGTTACGTTATTTGATGACATAAAAAGTTATCAGGCTTTAAATATGAGCAGTGTTATAGCTATCAATTTCCTTTTTTTTATATATTTAAAAAAACTAACACAGTTATCATCTTTCAAGTCAAATGCTTTAACAGGTCTTTGTTAGATTTTTGTCTCAGCTTTTTCTTAACATTAATAGTAATTTTTATTATTTTTTATCACCTTATTAATTTCTTTATAATCTGTTTATTTAAATGAAAGAATAATTTTGAAAAAATAAAAATACAGTTGGAGAGATACAGTGTAACTTCAAAACCAGTCAAAATTTTGAAAACATAATTTGTTTAAAAAGAGAGTTAATTTATTGTAATTTTAAAACAATAAATTACAGTTAGCAAATAAAAATTAAGTAAATTAATCAACTAACAAATATAATACAGTATAAATAGTGAATTAAAACCATCATAATGAAATTAAAACTATCATAATGAAATTAACAACAAATTAGCAGTAAGAAGGTTAATTTCTTTCCAGATATACTTTGTACACATTAGATTATGTACATACACTTACACAACAACACATATACAAACATAAATCTTTCTGACGAAAATTCCGGCAAGCACCCATGTAACCACCTCCGGCCACCCCATGTGACAACCTCCAGTCGCCACCACTTTCACCCAACTCTGGCCACGACCACCCAACACCCTTTAAGAAAAACACTTTCAGATCTATAAAAAAGCAAAAAACCGCCGTCTTTCAGCTACTTCTGGCCACGACCACCACCAACCACCACCATCTAAACGAAGAAATCAACAGCCGCCACTTTCACCCACCCTCGGCCAAGACCACCGAACACTCCAGCACCAAAAACACTTTCAGATCTAAAAAATAAGCCATTAACCGTCGTCTTTCAGCCATTTCCGGCCACCATTTTCGAATCTAAAAAAAGAATCCATCAAGCGCCACCATCTAAACGAAGAAATCAACAGCCGCCACTTTCACCCACCCCCGGCCAAGACCACCGAACACTCCAGCACCAAAAACACTTTCAGATCTAAAAAATAAGCCATTAACCGCCGTCTTTCAGCCACTTCTAGCCACCATTTTCGGATCTAAAAAAAGAATCCATCAACCGCCGCCATATCCGACCACGAACCCAGCCAACCCTGCCATAACAGCCACTTCCGGCCACCATTTTCGGATCTAAAAAAAGAATCCATCAACCGCCGCCATATCCGACTACGAACCCAGCTAACCCTACCATAACCTCCGGCCGCCACCTTTAGATCTGAACCGCAACCACCATAAACCGCCAATTTACGAATCTAAACCAAAACCACCATAAACCGCCAGATCTGAGAAGGAAAAGAAGAGGGGCGGCGGCGATTGGAGGAAGGAAAGAGATTTTCTGTTGGGGAGAGAGAGGGTGGCGGCGGTTGAAGGAGATAAAGTGGCCGGAGGTTTTTTGGGGGGAGAGAGGGAAAGAGGGGGAAAGAAAGGGGCGGCCGTGAGTTTTTATTGGGAATGAGTGTGTGTTTTCTTTTTTTTAAGGGATATAAGTCTTATATATGTAAAAGGTTTTGATAGTATTTGAAGAGTTATAAAACGTATATATCTTTATAAAACTGATTATTTGTATTTAAAAGTTTTTAAATTGATTTAACATAATAATATTAAATTTATATTAAATTTTTTTTAATCAATCAACATTTTTGTTATTTTTATAAATAAAAAAGTTACAATAGGATATGTTTTTGAAATTTTTTAGCTTGTCTTTATTAACAACATATTTTAAAGTTTTGACATGATTTTTTTATCTGTATAAATAGATGTCAGAATTCTCGGAAAATCATCCAATGGAAGACAATAAATTTTTTATGACTACACCAGAATTTTTCACCAACGAGGTATATACATAATTATTGAGTATTTTTTATTAAATTTATTTGTTATCTTTATATTTATATTTATATGTTTTCTATTTTGTTATGATTATTAAGTAAACTTGTAATACTTATATTTATATGTCTTAAATTCATAATTTTTTCGATAAAAACTAACACGATATAATTTATTTTAGGTGTTCAGCTCCCTGGAAGAATTGATGAATTGGGTAAAGGACATGGCATACTCTGTTGGTGTTGTCATTGTCACCAAAAGATCGAACAGTTATCTTAGTAGTTTCGTGTATAAAGTTGTACTGATGTGTGATTATGGCGGCAAATATAAACAGAAGGGTTCAATTAGAGCTCCCTGCACAAGAAAAACTGATTGTCCATTCGAATTAGAAGCGAAATATTCAGATGAATATAATTATTGGACGTTAGCAGTCATATGTAGAACATAATCATCGCCCTTTACAAAGTATGGAGGGTCATCCATATGCACAGCAATTAACTCAAGATGAGTTTAGTTTGGTTGAAGAATTGACAGTGATGAATATGCCCCTACGTGATATTTTATCAATCGTTAGGGAGAGGAATCTAAGTAATGTGTCTACAGTTAGTACGATCTACAACGCACGCACTAAACTTCGCATGGCTCTTTTGGATTCTAATAATTATGTTTACGAATTTTCTACAACTACTTCGAACGAGCTAGAAAATCTATTCTTTGTGCATCAAACATCATTCAGTATTTGGCATGCATTTCCACATGTGTTGATTATCGATGCCACATACAAGACCCACTATTACAATTTGTCTTTTGTGGAGATTGTTGGTGTAACATCGACCAACAAGACATTTTCGATAGCTTTTGCATTTATACAAAATGAAAGGACAGCTAACTATACATAGGTCTTAAATTGTCTTAAGTTGACTTTAGACTGTTGCATGCACCCACGTGTTATAGTTACTGACAGAGAGTTGGCTCTAGTAAATGCATGCAAAGAGATTTTCCCAGATGCAGCTTAACTACTTTGTATCAGTCGGAATATTTTCGACCACTGTAGGCAAACTATCAAGTCAATACGTGATTGGAGCAACTTTAATGAATTATGGAGTAAACTAGAGGAGTCTACAACCATGCATGGATTCTTACACGGAAAATTACAATCAACTTTAGTCATTTTTGACAAAATATCCACGTATGTTTTCTATATTCACATTTAACATTTTTTTTAATCTCCCAACGTATATTTTTTTTTCTTTTTATATTTCTCATACAACTTTACGTTACCATTCGGGTGTTCTTAAGTATTTAATTGAAACTTGGTTGGAAAAATACAAAGAAATGTTTGTGTCTGTGTGGATTGATCGACATCTCAATTTTGGAAACAACAACACCAATAGAGTAGAAAGTCAACATGCGGTCCTAAAGAAATATTTGAAATCTAAAAAATGCACTTTGCATGAACTAGTGGGTTGTATTAATCGTCTGGTTCAGTCTCAACATACGGAGATCAAAGCAAGCTTCGAAAAAAGCAGAATTGTCCGTTATCAAAAGCACAATCTACGATGTTTCAAACTGTTGCATGGTTTTGTTTCTAATGAAGCTCTCAATATGATTCTTACGAACTATCATCAAGTAGACCCTTCAAATTGTGATTGTCGACTTCGCAACAGTTGTGGGTTACCATGTTCTTGTGAACTTTCGAAGTACATAAATTCATGTAAGTATAATCCAATAGATTTATTTTTAAAATTTCTTTAAAAGTTGTATATACAATACTTATTTATTTTTTAATGCAGGTCAATGTATTTCATTGGATTCGATTGACATCTTTTGGAGAAAGTTAGATTTTTTACCGGCAACATCTGTGGAAGATGATGATGTTAGTTGTGCGAGTGTACTGGAACATTTCAAAGAAAACTACAACAAGCAGTCCAAAGTTGGAAGAAAGAGCTCGTTAAGAAAGTTGAAGAATATATTCAGTCCAAGTACAACCGACATTCGGGAACCGCGAGTTCAAAAAAATACCCGTGGACGACCAAAGAAATCGCAACAAAAAAGGCGTGTCGAGTTTTCCTCAACAAGATATAGTTGTTCAACCATTCCTGATTATGTCAATTCGGGTAATGAGTCGGCCAGACATAGCTGTTTCGAATTTGACCTAAATGAGGTCGCAACTGATAGATGTTTCGAATTTGACCTAAATGAGGTCCCAGCTGACAGCTGTTTCGAATTTGACGAAGGCCTACCCATTAGTGGTTCAAATTTAATGGATGATATTCCGGAAGTCTTTCATTCAAGCCAACCATTCTTTCAAGATCCTTTTATGAGCCAAAGTCAACACCAGAATGCATACTATCCGGATCCATATGTGTATACAACCGAAACCCACAATCCAAATCCATATATGTACCACAATCCAGATCCATATATGTATACACCCGAAACCCAAAATCCAGATCCAAGTATGAACGATAAAGATTATTTAATTGATCACGGATTCGAAGAGTTTCTTCCGTATATCACACAGGTTCAGAATGTACTAGGAGATGGAAACTGTGGATTTAGAGCGACGGCTGTTTGCATTGGTCGTCATCAAGATGATTAGCGTCAAATTCGTATGGATTTATTGGATGAGTTATTTGTGCATAATGCAAGATACACTGTAATTTTTAACAAAGAGGACGTACAATCACTTCAGTACATGTTGAATCACTTTGAAGAAGGATTTGCAGATCCACCATATTGGATGACTATGCCAGAGGCTGGGTTACTCATTGCTTCAAGGTATAATGTGGTGGTGTTTTTTTGAGCAAAGATGGAAAGACAACGTGCTTTCCGCTTTTTTACTAGCCCACCAAGTTCACAACCACATGATATTTGTGTAATTGGACGAGTCAATCGTAATCATTTCATGAGACTGGTGTTACAAGGAGATTTTCCGGTACCTCCTAAGCATCCACAATGGTCTAGTCACGCATATGATCGGGCATGGGAAAATCCTTTTTTGGATAGACAAAATGTGTACAACTAGATTAAATTTCCTAGACGTAATTCAGTAGGTGTGAGAACTTGTATTAATATTGATTAAGAAAATGATTAAAATATTTTATTATCTATGAGTATTATTTATATCTTCTACTATTATGTATAATTATATAAGGTGCATGTTAATGATTTATTATATTTTTAGTCTTTCAATTGCAATAAAAAGTAAAATGTATGATATTATAAATAAAAATAATGAAATAGAATAAATACATATATATATAAAGAAAAAAGTAATAAGACAACATGATTATCATATCAAAAATCAAATGAAAAAAGTAAACTAAAAATAAAAAAGTAACAAGACATCATGATTAGTATATCATGATTATTACATATTTAATAGCAAAAGTAAAAAAGAAAATAAAATAAAAAGAAGAAAAACATCATGATTATCTTATTATTAAGACTTATATTAAAATATTGGTGTCTATATTGAAAAAAATTGGTGTGGATAGCCATTCCCTTAAATATTTAAGATCATGGCAACCAGAAGTCCTTCAAGAAATGCGTTCAGAATTTAGTTACTTTCAGAGTTCCGTTACTGGAGTTATAGACCACGTACATTTTATAGTTATACGGATGTGGAGTGATTTTTTTTCTTTGGTCCTTGTGGAAATGAGATGCCTTTTGGTGATTCCCTCCTCGTGCGACGTCTTATTTGATAAACTAGATTTAGACCCGCGTTAACACGCGGGTTTGATAAGGTTTTAATTTCAAAGAGCAACCACTGATCATAATTAAAATACTTTGAAATGTCTCTATATTAAGTACATGTGCCCAGTATATATACTTAGGAATGCACTACAATTTTAGGATGAGTATTCATTACAATGTTAAGGGACTTAAGGTACGGATTACGAAATGGTCATTTAAAATATGTGTAGTAAGTTAGTAACCCATACTTTTCATGCGACAACAATTGTTGAATCTTGAATGTTTGTATTATGAGAAGAAAATTATAATCTACACACCACTCCTTTTAATTTTCACAATTTGTCGTTGATCACAGTGGATCTGTAAATATGAAAGCGTCACCGATGAAAGATAACTCATTAATTTGCTTTGTGTTTGGAGGGATGCAATCTTTGATTTTGTTATTTTGTGTTATGAAAGGATCTGTAAATAAATTATAAAGGGTATATTTGTAAATAAAGGTAAAATTGATAGATTGAATTGGAGTAATATGATGCCACGTTTTTAATTGAAAAAAAAAATACATAAAGAATTTTTTTTTTAATTTCTAAAATAGTTATTAGAACTTCAAAATTGTAAAATCATCACAAAGAAGAGAAATTCTTAATTTACAAACATATACCAATACGCCGTTACAAAAAGAAGAAAAGCTAAACAGATTTGAACTTTTTAAGGCAAAAATTCCACTAGTTAATATATGGTACATAACAATTACAGTTTTTGTATATGATATACAAGCAGGCCGGGTGACGGAGAATTGTTGCGGCGGTGGTAGTGACGGCGATGTCGTGGTGGCAGCGGGGGTTGGTGGTGGTGGCGGCGGCGGTCGGCGGTGGACGGGAGGAGTGTTGTGTAGGTAATTAATTTAAAAGGGTGCATAAATTTTAAAAGTCAAGAGATAAATGATGTAAATAGATAAAAATGATATATTGATCATTTCGTATATCCTAAAAGTGTAACTTATTAACATGGGGCGTATGATATTTATATACGGA
The DNA here is from genome assembly GCF_010389155.1 of Erigeron canadensis. Classification (NCBI taxonomy): domain Eukaryota; kingdom Viridiplantae; phylum Streptophyta; class Magnoliopsida; order Asterales; family Asteraceae; genus Erigeron; species Erigeron canadensis. The sequence continues at coordinate 22,827,967 of NC_057762.1, read as the reverse complement.
GTAATACATAGAAGTATAAATAATGAATTGGGAAAAATATTTGTGTGGGTTTAGATGTTTAAAAAGTTCACAAATCACAAAAGTCGGTTAAAGTATTAAACTGGAAAGTTGATATGGCACTGTGGCTGATGATTAATCAAACTGAATATAATTAAGCTTGAATACGTGGTACAAGATAGAGATTCGTACATTTAGGATTTGTTGTCGACCGCAAGGTGAGTATTTTAAATTGTATAATTACGATAGATACATACCCGTAGTGTAGATTTTATGGACCTAGTCCCAAAAAAAAACTCCTAAACTAAGTTAAACAAATTATATTAAATAAACTAAAAATCAAAAAATAATTTGTGAGACGATTAATAATTTATTAACTAAATCTAAAATTTAAAATTAACAACCTAAGATTATATTTAAATAAGTAAAATCTAAAATCTAAATTTAAAACATAAATAAATTTTCAATATGTTCAAATTAATATAAAAAATCTTTAAAAAATGAAAGCAACAAAATGCTATGTTATTTTTTTCTTAAATAATATATGAGAAAAGTGAATATGTGATTGCTATGTACCTAAACTTAGGTATAAAACACATCACATATTAATTTTTTAAATATTTTTTGTATAATGAATAAATAATTGAGCTCAATGTTTTTATGAATTAAAAAATTAAATGTGTTATGTACATGACAACTACATATTCCTCATTCCTCCTAATATATACATGTATTGTTTACAATAAATGAGAAAAATGACTACTTACATTGTCAAAAAAAAAAGTAGACAATCAAGTGACAATGTCACGACAGCTTGACTACCTAGTTATGAGATAACGTATTGAATAAATTTTTTTCTATCTACAAAAGTATGTAAGTAGCTTTTGTATGCGGGTTAAATTATATGCTTTATTTTAAATTATTGTTAAAATTTATAATGGACTTAGTTAATTACATATACGAATACATACCTTTTAATATCTATATATATATATATATATATATAACATTAAAAATAGAAAAAATCGAACCCCCTTAAAAATCGGGCCTTGGCCGGTCAGCCACTTCGGCCACCATCTAAGCCGACCATGCATACCCGCATTTTAGACTAGGATTTGTAAGCCTTACATGCTGGTTAATGTTGATTTGGGAGATTCCGATGCGAGGTTTGCATAGATCTCCGGGTGCTCGGTTGGGCTAATGAGTCAGACCCGTGATTGGGACTCATTGGCGTAAATTGGTTCGCATACATAGTGTCTAGTTTATGTTAGTATTGTTGTATGAATTGAATTGTTTGTTTGATTGTTGCTTGTATGATTATTGTAGTCACTAAGAGATTTCTTATGTTTAAATTGTTCCTTTTCATTAGCAGTTAAAGAAGTGTTAATAAAGGGAAGAGTAGCTAACGATAGGGCTTGACTTGATTCTAGAGCTTGAAGGTGGATCACTTGTGCCGAATATAGTTGGTAGTGATACAAGTTTCTTTGGAACATTTGTTATGATACCAAACCCGTTCGTTTTGTCATGAATGTTGTAAGGTGTCGAAATTGTGCTTGAAACTTGGTTTGGTTGCTAGTATACTTTTTTAAAGTTATTTGAAGGTTTGTATGTGTTTGAAGGTGGCTTGATATGTCAAACGGGTCTAAATTGGTTTTAATCGAGTTTTGAGAACTTTTGAAAACTCTAGAGCTACTTTGACATAGTGACAAGTGTGCCGCAGTCCAAGATAAGCAAAAATACAAAACCTGGAACACAGCGACGTAGTGAAGCCCGCTTTAGCGTTTCGTCTTTTCAGCAAATTCTAAATATGGTACAAACTACAAAGTGTTAAATTGGATTATTTTTTTTCATGGATTTTTCACATATATGTAACTTTGTATATTGTTTAGAACTTTAGATGCTTGGAGAAATGGATATATAGATATATAACATATAAATTGTAGTAGTTAAAATGAAGATGGTTACAATGATAGCGTATTTAGAGTTTCTGGGAAGGAAAAATACTTGTTTATAGCCATTATTTTTAGAACATACATAGAGTTTTTCTGACTAAAGAAATCACTCATCCCCACGTCCCCACCGGCCTCAACGGTTCACGGTGATCCCGGCTCAAAAAGTTGGTTAACACCAGCACCAATGGCGCCATTGTGGATCGTGTGGGAAGGATCCCCACTATTCGAGGAAGACTTGTGCGGCATGCCCTTGTCATCCCATTCATACACCTCCAAGTATAGTTTTTGCAGCAAATAAATTACATCACTTATAAAATTGGTCCACGTGTAAAATATTGTGGACTCTAAGTAGTAAATTTTAGAAAAGTACACAGATGTGGCCTGTGGGAATGGCATATATGCAATGCAAGGATATGCATCATAATCTGCTAACCAATTTCATCATTTTTCTATCAAAGCAACAATGAAGAAAAAGAGAACGATAGTATTTTGAGCTATGAATCTAAATAAAAAGCCCAGAAATGGGCATTAAAACCATCATCATAAAACCAACTAATTTAAACTTTACAGTTTACACCCATATAACTTCAGAATATGCAAAAAACTTCATGTCTCGCCATTTCATTGAGACAATAGTTAATTATGGCCCAAATGAGACAACCAACATGTACAGATACCTGGAACCACACTCTTGTCTTTTGGTGGCACTAACTACAAACAGTAGAGTAAAAACCATTTGACAAGAACTCGAAAAGTCTAAATCAAATTGACTATCGACCCTTGAAGATAATATATATAAACCGAGATTTCAACAACTATACAGTTATTTACAAAAACTTTGACAGCTAGAATTTCGTGGTCAATACGTCCTAAGATATATATCAGACAACGTTGAGATTTTGCTAAGCTACCAGTGTCTTAACAAAACCAGATTTTCGAAGTAATCTCCCAAGCAACCAACTGAACTGCGCATCATCCAGATTAGTGCTATCAAGATGAAAGCCTATGCCTATTGCTAGTCAAGCTTCCATACATTATACATATAACTAATGAAATCATATTCTTAACCATTTAAATATTTAATAGTCATTCAAAGATCATTCTACTGCAAATTACAAGATAATTTAACATCTTAACATCTACAATCATAGTTAGGCTTCTATAAAAAGTTCTACAAAAGCATCGACAACTATGAAAGATGAAAAAAAAAACACAAATGCTAAACAACAATCCTAATTAATCTGATTCAATTGGACAAATTACTTCAATTTGTTCATCAATTCGATATCAAATTCTGAAAATTCAAAGACTCCCCTTCATCAAATCTGGTTCACAGGGGATTCTTCCTCGGCCTACCTCTCTTTCTCGGAACTGTAGCTCCTGCAGTGGGAGGCGAAGGAGTCACCTTATGCACCGTTGGTTGCACAGTCGGTGGTGCAGACCGTTGTTGCACATTCGGTCTGAAGACCGGCTGCGCAACCGGCGGTGTCGGTTGCATTGGCGGAACAAAACCCTCACCAGGTTTTGCCAACGGAACACTACTACCATCAGGCAACGAATCAGCCGAAGGCCAAGCTTTTGCGTCAGTAGGAAACATCGGCGGCATCCAGTTAGGTATAGTCAACGTCTTAGCAGTCTCCGAATTCTCCATTGCAAAACCCATTGGAAAATACCCCCAACAACAATAATACGCTTCTTTCCCCGTAATAAACGGAGGCAAAGACTCCGGTGGTATCGCCACCGCCTCAAAGGCACGTTTACAACCGACACACCTCAAACAACAACCTAAATACATCTTAGGATACTCATACAAATTATAACAATAAGGGCATGTAGTCCATATATTCCCTTCCTGATTTCGCCTCTCCCCCGCCCCCACCCCAACCTCACCCGAATTACGTCTAACGCCCGCCCCTGGCCCAACCTCACCCGGGTTCCGTCTAACGGGCATTTTATCCTTATTACTAGCAACAAGATCTACTTTAGTAAAAGCAAACAATTCATTATCATATCCAGACTTCCTAACAGAGTCAGACAAAACAGCCCAAGCATCCGCCACAAGGCGAAAAGCCGAATCGGCATACGGGTATTTATTCTTATCAGGGTGCAAAAGTAAAGCTAATTTCCTATACTGTTTTTTAATCAGTTCGTCGTCATTACGACGACTATCAAGTTGAAGAATAGCATACCAGTCAGGTTTATTGTTAACTCTTTTGTCTGAAGCTAATAAGACGTCAACAACGGCTAAGATCTGATCAGACCCATCTAATAAAGGCTCGGTTTCTTGAGCTAAAAGAGCAAAATCGCGACACCCATTTAGATCTTTGCCTTGTAAGAGCTTTTCAGCGATTCCTAATAATCTTTCTGCTTCAGCTCTGCTTGTTGATTGCATGATTTGAAATTAGGGTTTTGATTTTGGAGGATGGTTGGTGTGGTGGTGACTGGCTGGAGGATGAAATAATGAAAATGTGATTTTTTTTTTTAAAAAAAATAATAATTTTGATTTCTAGTTAGTGGATTGAATTGGGAATAATAAAATGAAAAAAATTGTCATGTCTTAGAGATTATTATTTATTTTCTATTGTTGATGTAGATTTACATGGTGATGAATTAAATGTTATAGGACATATTTATATCATATTATTTAAAAACGATTATATTTTTGAGCATTAAAATACAAAAGTAATAAATCAATACATTTAATGGTTAGAAATTAAAGTTAATATATTTTAATGAAAAGATGTTGTATCTTTATATATTTAAGTTCGAGATTATAGAAGACTTAGAAAAAACTCTTGTCATTAGTTTTGAAAGGATTTTACTCACAGTAAAATTCGAGCTCATAACTTTTTAGTCTCATATTTTCTTAATAAACAACATATGATTAATAATAAATTTAGTGACAGTATTTGTTAAACAAATGTATAATTGAAGTTTGTAGTTGGAGTTTGCACTTATTTTTATCTTTATTCATTTATAAAACAGATTATTTATTCATTTTTTTAAACTTTTTATTTTTAAAAAACTTAAAATACTTTTATTTTCAATATACTTTCAACTTACATAGTATATATACTCTAAATACCCAAAAATATTTCCAACTTCTATCTACTTAAATTAACTTTCCTTTATTTACTAATTTTTATATTTCAACCAAATATACATATAATACGCTTTTAGTATTTTATAACTGTAGTAGTTAATTAGAGTTTTGTTTATATGATACGTTTGGAAAATTATTTATAAATTGTAGTTATGAATAAAAGTATCGGAAATAGTTATTTTAAGGGTTGAATAATGTATGTGAAAAAAAATTTCATTAAAGATTTTATAGGTATATTAAGTGGAATATTTAAATTTAAATTAGTAAATAAAGAATAGGGTAATATCAAGTTTTTTTATAAGAAAAATAAGAAGCCGTATACTTTATAATGTAGTATAAATTTAGATGTAGGTATAAAAATATTAGGGTTGTTAATCAAATCGACTGATATCGGGTTAGCTGGTTTGAAATTTTGTAATCATAAGGGGCAGAGGTGTAATCGGCTATTTTTGGCAAATTGACAAGTTTTTAGCCAATTATAAGATGACATGTGGCAATGTCAAAAACTAAACAAAACTTGCCAAAACTAAGAGTGTAGTTGGAAAAGTAACCGATCGGCTCATTTGACTATTTCTTCAACCTACCCCTACCACCCATTTGCTCATTCTTCTTCTTCAATTGACATGCGGCCACAACTAGCATAATTATTTATATATAAATGATTAATTTATACCCCAACGTTCAATAGCATCGGCCAAAACTAGCCGATATATTTTGTCAAAACTTGTCGATTATATTTGCCAAAAGTAGCCGATGCATGTGTTACAGGGTTGCCAATGAGCCGATGCTTTTTGCCGATATTTTTTTGCCGACTACACCTCTGCCTCTAACCAACCCATTAAAATATTCAGGTCTTAAGTTTTAACCCAACCCCTGGCGCAATCAATTATAATGGGTTGTGTTTCGATGAAGTGAGTTGGCGGGTCAAATGGTAGGTTTTGGGTCAGATGTTTCAAATAAGTTGTTTTTGGTTCAGTGAATTGATAGGTCAATTTATCGACTAATCAAATGGGTTGACTTTTGTCAAGTGGGTTAAATGGGTTGAGTTTCGGTTGGTATATCAAACGAGTTGGTTTCTAGTCAAGTGGATCGCTGCCATGTCGGTTCTAATAGACTAATAGTTAGTTGGCCATTCCAAGTCTGTAATGCCCCAATTTTAATTTAATTTTTAACCCAAACTTGATTTCTTTAGCTAGTTTTCAAAGGATTTTGGGTTGGCTCCCAAATACAGAAAGTGGGAATGATCAATAAACAATAGTGACAACTCTGACACACCAAATGTTTTAGAGTGTCCACTTTCTCCAACGTCTCTCGCTCTCTCTCTCTCTCTCAAGTACGAAAGACTATTGCTTTCTTCAATTCACTTCCGTCATTATCATCATCTTCATCTCTGTAAGTACGTTTTTAATCTTTTCTTTTTCCTTTTTATTGCATAATTTAGGGCACATAACATTGTACTTTACTTTTCTTTAGGAATATTTAAATGGAAAATGCTTGATTTCTGTAAAACCCAATTTGCGATTCCGTCATTGTGTCTGTGTTTGGCTGCAAAAATCACTCAAGTTTCAATCTTGTTAAAAAATTTAAGCTTCTTTTTTATGAAAATAGCTTATGAGATTATTATTTGTTATCAAAATGGCACAAGAAAAACATCATTTTTATAAAAGTGGGAGATAAATCAAGATGATAAGTAACTAAGCCAAACAAGTTTAAGATTCCCATGGTGAAGAGCTTATAACAATGGGCGTAAATAAGCCGAAAAGCTACATTCATAAGATCACACTATTCGGATATCATCAAATACTTAAAAGGAGCTTATTATGTATTTATAGCTAGTTAGCTCTGCGGGTCCATAAATAAACGAAAGCGAGTACCCTTTGAGTGGCCTAAATGGAAGGGTTACGAAATCTGGTTTTTATTCAATGATTTACTTTCTCGTGTTTCACCTATAGTAGCACCGTAACTTTAAGTAAAGGAAGTCGCTAAATAAGAGCCAAGTTTCATACTTGTTCCATTTAGGTCACTCGGTTTCGACTAATTATTAATGATTTTTGTTCTCAAAGAAGGCAAGGATGCATTCGGTTGTAGACGAGTAGAAGTGTTTTCTAGAAAACTTTTAAAGGGAAATTCGGAAAATGAAAAACGTGTTCCAATGTGATTTTGCGAAAATAATTTTCATTGTTTTCCAACTTATAACTACATGTTGGAAAACTAATTTTTATAGGTTTTTAAAACTTTTCCACTTTCGAAATGGAAAACTCCTTATGTTTTCCAGACTTGAAACTAAACGCGTTTCAAAATTTTCAAGGGTTTTCTAGGGGATAAAACGATTCTTATTTTCTTGAAATATGAAAACGGAAAATTAGCAAAAGTTTTTGTAAATAAACGCACCCTTAGTATTTTAGTGATATAACCAGAACAGAACTTTCAGCTTAGCTTACTGAAAGATAGACTAAATTGAAACATTAATTTTATGTCAACAAAGATAGGCTAAGCTATAGAAATTGTGTAATACATATTCCTTTGTACGCCTAATGTATCTTCTTCTTTATATCATAGTGGAAGTATTTATTCATTTCATTATGTAAGTAACGGTAAATATGGCTTGATTATCATGTATAATGCTATGTTTTTGAATTTACTACAAGTCGATCTATGAAAATCTATTAAGTTTTATTCTGACATGCTTTATTTGTTGAATTTGAAAATTTTGATTAAAGGCTGAAGATAAATGGGAGATGTAACAGGCAAAACCAATGGCAGTACGGTCAAGAACAAAGCTGGGAAGGAAACTGAAAATGGTCAACCAAACATGGAAGTTATTTTTGGGGAGATGCTATGGGTCAAGCTTGATCAAGGTTCATGGTGGCCTGCACAGGTTTGTTATAAGGAGCAACACTTTGACTTAAATTGTCAAACATATCACTTTCCTACTACATTTCTGAAACGGGGTTTAAAAATATTAGCATTGTTTATCAACTTTTATGTAAACAGTTTATGGAACTAGGTTGAAGTTGAAAATTTACTTCTTTTATTTTGCTGCAGGTTGTTGATGATAATTCGATAAGTTTGGCCTATAAACCTAGCAGTAAAGGATCAAAGAGTGATGTTCTTGTTCGATTATATGGAAGTTATACGTAGTGAGTCCAATTTGTTTTCTGCATTATGCTTTTCTTCTTCTTTTTTCCGTTTATTTTTGCATTAAAAAATAAAAATTAGTGTCACTCGTTTCTTTGTATCTATAGCAACTATGTAGACATTCATGGTTCCCGTGCCGAGTTTAAGGATGTAAGTTAACATCTTCTGGACTTTTACTTTTCGCTTCTAGCTCAACTGTTCGTTGTGGCATTAAATTTCGTGGAACTTACAGATCCTAATGAAAAAGAATTTCAATTACGAGAGCATTTTCAAGGAAACTCTGGAGCAGGTATTCTATAGTTCTGGTAGCTGGTATTTTGGACAATCTGTGTAAATGGATATTTGTTTAATTTTTGAATCTGCTATAGGATCTTCCAAGCTTAAAATCCAGCAGATCAAAGAAGCGACAGTCTAATTCCAAAGGTTAGATCTTTCTTGATTTTTCATCTGAAAAATTCATCAATTTCTTTTAGTTTAACCGTTATGCTACAAAAATCTCATATTCAGAAATTAGAATTATGTGATGGCTTCTGTCATTAATTCATCATGAAAAAGTAATGCTCATACTGATTCTGAGTTAGAACCTAAAATGTTAGACTACTGTAGAACAAAACGCTTAGATGAATGTTTATTTGGCCTTACATTTCACATCTCTTAAGACCTAAATTCTTTCGCGTGTAAGCGATGGAGGCGGTTACACTTGATGGAGGGCATGTTAAAGTTGGCAATAACGGATCTGATATCAGGGAATTTTAACTCATATGATGAGTACATATGAACCAGTACATTTCTTTGTTTGTATTGGAGGACATGTTAAATGACATAAAAGTCAATTAGCAAAATTTGCATCTTATTTCTAGAATGGAACTTTGGTTAGAGTGATATAGTTCATACATTTTATATAGTAGCTGTTGTAAAGCTGAAACAAAAGATATTGGTCATGCAAACATGACCATGTGAAGGTACCATACGTTTCCACCATCTGATATTTTCTTCTTAATGGTCTTATTTTATATGATGTTAGAAGAATGGAAATATGATAACATGTTCAATTTACATTCTATAACTAGGAACAAATATGAGGCCCACAACATAAAAATATGGGTGAATGAGAACAAAGAACATGTTGTATGATAGTATGTAAGAGGATAACTTATGTTTTTGAAATTGCTCTGCCTATAATGAAAAACAATTGTATATACAAGTTAAATGAACACGTCAAAAGAATATTATAGTGAAATGGAAGAGACCTTTTAATGTGAATTTTTAACAGATGAAAAATTCAGGCAACTTTCATATTTGATGGTTGTGATTGATGCTGGACATTACTTCGTATGATCTTAGTAGTTATTTTAGAAGTTCTATTCGAAATACCACTGTATTGGATTGGCTATAATTTCCCGAGTTGAACATACCCTGTATGTGCTTGTAATTATATTAGTATAAGGATGGTCAAGTTGCTGCATCAATTACTAACTTTATGATTAGGTGGCGTTAACAAGAAATCTACAATGGTCATATTCATTATACTATCAAAATTTTCACCTGAAATGATACTTCATGATGAATGTTAGGTGATCTGTACATGACACAGAGTATGCTGTAGAATATCAAAATCACACACAACAGTGTCTCTAGCGTGCAAAATTATTCGTGTGATGTATAAAATCATCTAACATAATGAATACAAAATGATATTAACCCGAGAGGTAACCAAATATATCCATTTATATGCCCTTATCGAATTGTTTGCCCAATAAGTCGCATAAAGTCTTGTAATGTGTATGATGATAGAGCATATCAAACTCATACAAAATCTGCAGTATAAAGTCATAATCGTTAGTTACGTTATCAGTCAATTATGTGTTGGCAACATACTCCAAAATGAGGTTGGGTAATCCTATTCTGTGGTTTAAGCAACATGTTATGAGTACAAATGTATTAAGTAACAATTTGTCTTCAACCCTCTCTCCAAGGTGTATACTCTTGGTGTCAAAATATACTTCAGCTTCACTCAAATTAATGTTATTATCACAGTGTAGTTTATAACATCTAAAACTGTAGACTCATATGCATGTTGACTTTAACAGCAGATCTCCTTTCTTAGTTATTTATTATGAATGGCATGATTTTATTAGTATGTTAGAATTTAAAGACCTTTATTATGGCAGACAGCTATTTTTTTCTGATCAAGTGTATGAGTGTATCTGAGCTTGGTATTGATAATGTCGTATGCTTATCATCACAGGATCACAAAAGGATATATCGGATAAATCCCAGGTACTTGCTCCATTGTTTTATGATCTAATTGTTATGCTTATATATCCCTGCCCTTGGCATATTAGAATCTTATGTTTTGAATATGAAGTTGTTTGACATTGGAATATGTATAAATTTTGCTCTATTATCTAGTAACTGACTAACTGTTCTGCTTACATTCTTGTACGACTGGCTGGCTATGTTTCCAAACAAAGGTTTCAAGCAAAAAATTTAAGTCTGCTGAATCTGAACCTCAAACTCCAGATACCAAGGCAAATGGGGTGTACAATGAACCATCTTCTGCAAACAATGTTAGTGACTTCTCTCTCATATTTCATTTTCAAAAAGGCATGCAAGTCTACAAAATTAATCCAAAACTAGAGGTGGTAATTTCAACTCATTTTTTTGGTTATTGAAGGGTTTTTTTGAGTTTTGTTTTATTTTTAATGGGTCAAACAGATAAGATAGAAGAAATTAGCTTATAAAAAAATTAGTCAATTGGGTGAAAGTTCTTTAAAGTTTCTATAATGTATAGAACCTCTTGAGTTGTTTGATTCAATATGCTTTTATCTCTTTTAGAAAATGGATTCAGTATTTCAAATAATTATAGAAACTATATTATGTTTGTAATCAGATTTGACAGAGGCTTTCAAAGAGTACATTTGCCACCTGTAGAATTACAACCACTTTTTTTTTTTTTGGTACCGGGTTTCTATAACTCTCTCTCTCTTCTATTTCGGTTTAGAAACTTGGTTACTGCAACCCGTTTAAACTAGTTTGTGGATACCTCTCTAAAAATATGAGGACTTTTCATAATCTCTTTTAAAACTCAAGTATTTTTATATGGGACAGTGTAACAGGCTTACAATTTTTAAAATGTTTTAAATGAAAATACAAGATTTGTTTAGGGGTCAACTTAACCCATTTGTCCTGAAAAGTTACTTTACGCAACCCAACTGATTCCTACCCATTTTATCTAGGATCAAAACCGTCTTGTGTTGTCTCAACCATCTTGACTTGCCTCTTGTGATAAGCATCCAGTTTTGACTTTTTGCGTACATACCAAAACTTTCTTGAACTACTGTGCAAGTATTAATCTCTTGTATTACCACTACATTTCTTTTTCAAAGTGGTAAAGAAACTTATACACTAATCTTCAAAGAGACTCAATTTCATAGTGTAAAGTCATAGAGACTTGAGTAGCAGTAGCTCAAGTAAATATAATGCCTGTGCCCTTTTGTTAAATTCTGCAGGAAAGCAGTGCTCGTCGACTGAAGGTGATGCAGATTCTTGGTTTAGTTGCTCCGTCAGGATCCCCCTTCCCTCGAAGAATTGTGAATTAACTGTTCAATCTCATTTTCTTCTAACCCGTCTATTGCTTCTAACTCATTTTGATAACTAAAACGTGATGATGATGATGATGACGACGATGATCAGCATTGAATGATTTCATGTTTTGAGGCATGTCCTGTAGATGCTAATATCTTTTAGCTGCTTTATGCAAGTCTGATTTTCCTTCTAATATTATCTTGTTAAGAGATGTTTTAGCCTTTTAGGTGTTTGATTATTATTCCAATGTTCATTGGTACGTGTTACGACGAATCCATTCTGTTCTTTTAACGAGACCCGTTGGTTTACTTGAACTCGTTAGATCAAATGCATATTTTGTTTTAGCTGCACTGCTTTCTCCCTCTATGATGAATTAAAAAGAAACAAAAAAGAAAAACAATTGAAAGTTATGGGAGTCCAGTCATATTGTAATAATTTTTTATTTATAAAATTTATGGGGATAAACCCATTGCAGTAAAAAGCGCATGATAATATTAAAAATATATGATTATATATCTTGCTTGTGCAAGTGAAATAATATCATTGTTTAAAAATGAATAAATTCCTTTATGACTTGGCTTTACTTTGTTTTAGTCAAGAATCAATGTATTAACGCAAAGAAATTTAGAATATTCATCGCCAATATTGATAGTGACCAACTTTAGTGTTGAAACTTCATTGATATAGTCAATCCACCTTTCTTAATCCACGAAATTTGTTATCAATAACAGATAACCACTAAAGTAAATATAAAGAAAAATATGACAACGTAATACGAAACTTGTTCTCAATTTACAACTAAGATTACCCGGAATGAATAAATTCACTTCTAAATCGTGGAAAAAATAGTATGAAATACAAGTTACTAACTAAACATAGCTAAAGGAAAGTTTCATCTATATAACAAAGAAACAATGAGATGATGTCGGTATAACCTTACAAGATAATAACATATGTAAGCACCGGGTATGAGAAGGATTCGGTCTGGCATCTGATCTGGTGTTCTATCCTCTCCCATTTCGGGGCATTTTATTTTTCCCGATTGTCAGCGTTTGGGGTAATTATTATTATCATTATTATTATTTTCAATACGTACAATTTGAAGACTCCAAAAACCTGTAAGTTAGAAGATAAAGTCTTCAAGTTCCAAGACAAAATCTAAGTGTACATCAAGGACCTATGACACCCCACATGAAGGCATACTACTACACATAAAGATTTGGACACCAAAGCTCACAATCCTGACAATCCAAAGTTCAAGAGATTACTCAAGACTTATCCAAGGAAGAAAAAGTAATATAAATAAAGGAAGAGAAGAAAGAAAGGAGGATCATCAACCATATTAAAAGTCTTGGAAAATTTCCAAAAACCCATGTACTAAATAGTTGTTTGTTGTAATAATAATAATAATCATGTACTTTCTTTTAAAGATACTGCCGGGTCACACCAGGAGTCTTTTTACTAGGCTCTTTCAGACCAAACCAAAGAGACCTTAGGTAACTGCTCTCTGGCTCCTTCAGCAATATTTAGCACAACCGAGTTTCGTTTCCTACTTCTGGCGTAAGGTAAAAAGATACATCTAATAGTTGGAGCTTTCTTCTTTTCAAAAGAAAAATACTTCTAAATATTTAAACCATTGAAGAGTATTATTATTATTATTATTATTATTATTATTATTAACTTTTAGCTCCATTGCAATATTTAAAAAAAAAAATTGAAAATTTTGAATTTGTTAAAAGGTAGCTTTTTTTTTTTTGGTTTTTTTTCCACCTATATAAATACCACATTTCCAGTTACATTTTTCTGAACATCCAATAACTACATTTTTATATATTTTCATTTTGCTTCTAAAAATCATCTACTGAAAATGTTATCGTCCTCTAGTCATTCGAAAGCGATGGAGAAATTTTTGACATCTTTCAATATGCTAGTAATTTAGTAATCCAAACGGACGTAATTTATGCATTTAAGTCAACTAAAACTTGAAGTTCATCGATTACCTTTACGACTTGTCTCCACGAGTCGCCGTCACTACCACTACTCACTACCACCATCACACCAGCGTTGTCGTTGCACACAAATACCCTTTTATTAAAGAATTATAGGTAACAATAATCTTAAATTGAATACATTTACGAACGCTTAAACCATACATAAAATAACAAGATTTAATTTTTGAAACTCGTGTATTCTTTATTGTTTTTTTTTTTTTTTAACAGCGGTATTTGTATTAATTATACAGAGTTACAAAATACAAAAAATTGAATAAGATGAATCACAAATCCTTATTTTTTTTGCTTCCGTGTTAGAGATCCAATCAAACGTAAGTAATACAATATCATTAGATAGAACCTCTGATTTAGTGGGCTTGTTTTGAAAACAAATAATTTAAGATTTTTCCAAATGACCCATAAGGTGGCTTGAATGATAATATCCCACTTCCAACCTAATGGTAGCAATAGGACAGAGCCCACAGCTGTCGACTCGGCCATTTTAAACCAAAGTAGTCATTAAAGTCGTGTGTTGTTTACCAATCGATAGGAATTTGACTTGTATAACCAAAATGATACAGGTAGTCTAATGTACAGATTGAATTGAATAAAGAGCAATAAAAAGTTGACATGACTTAAAAGAGTTTGACCAGCATATGTAGACAGAAATCATAGAATGGATTAACAAAAATCGATCTACATCTTCATCGATTACTAAGACATATCACATTCTTATTTTTATTCATTGAATTCCAATCAATATATAAATGAATAATATAGTGGATGCTTTGTATGCTATTTAAATGAATATTAAAATGTATCATCATTTGTCTAGTAAACAATGTTTCCTTTCCATGTTTCTTTTATAAATAAAATATCTTGTAAATAATAATAACATGAAGTCAGCTGAAAAGGGCAATCAACAAAATAGATATGCGAAGAACAATTATGGCAAAATGGATAGAATTTTGAGATATATTTTGGGTCCACAATTTTGGACCTCCAAGTTTTGAAAAAAAAAAATCATAAATATTTTTGTGCCCCTCTTAATAAATACAGTACTGCATTCAACCCTATCCTATCCTTTTTTTTCCCCCATCTCTTGCACTTGCATAGGACAATGGATAAAAAGCGACCCCTCTTAATCACATGCTTGCGACTCCACTATATAACAAATCCATCCAAATTTGTCATCTAACAATTTTGAATTTGATTCACAATAAAAATAGCTCACAACTTCATAATTATAATATGTCAATGGGTATGAGAACGATAGAATAATGAGTTTGATTGCTAATTAAAATATTCGATATGATTTATAAATTTGTAAATAAATGATATCAAACGCACCAATTATGTTCAAAATCCAACGATCGTGGGTTTAAAAAACTATCCCAATTTCCAAACACGGCCTTATTACTTGTTTTTTTTTTCAAAAAGTGAATTTCACTTGAAAACTTCGTCTCGCGATTCGACAGTGGGAGGTCTAATATACGTTGTCTTAACCGGGTCCGCGTTAGAGAGCTCCTTCGAAGTAGAAATGCCTAATTCAAATATCCGATGGGGGAAAACCCCTACTAATCCGGCCGAAGGCACAACGATCAATAGGGGTAAACCCTGCCCTATTAGACTTGAACCTGGGTATACCCAAGCCAAGCCTTCGTAGAAATACTACCTATGTACTTCCTAAGTCTTGAACCCAAGACCTCCTGCTTATAAGGCAGGTGCTCAAGCACTTGAGCTCACTAGTAAGTACCCTTCTTAACTATATGAACGTTTCTAGCATTTTTAATGGACTTAAAACGGTATTTTAGAAAAAACCTTTCTTGATTAATCAAATGTACCTAAAACTCATTTGTTTATTATCTCAAATTTATTATTAGTAACTTTTCCAAATACAAATAGGTTGAAACTTAAAAAATATGAGATATGTAGATGATAAATATACAACATAAAAAAAAGTTAACGTGATAAAAATCATTCACTTTTTATTGTCCCGCATACATCCATATCCAAAATCAATAATGACCATTCACCGAAACCGTTGTCAAGTTCTCTATATAGAAAATCATCATCTCAAGCGTTGGTTATTTTAGATTTGATGACCTCACCCAACACCGTGATCGTATAGACAAAATGAGTCGACCACGCTGGGGACAATGTGACACCACACTAAATTCTAGCATGGTGATGAGTATCACGACATGATAAAGATCGATAAAGTGATAAACACCCCACACCGTTACCAAAAAACACATGCACATCCAATGTATACATATAGCTTCCATAATGCTGAATTATAACATCTATTTAATTAAAAACCATACTTCTATATATAATCCTTTATAAAACAACATTAGTCTTTCTATTTGTGAAATTCAGTATTTTTTTCAATATCTCTAAACTATCCTTAAATAACCCTAACAGTTATATTTGGAATGGTTAATTTTTAAACCTTGTTATTTTTTACAGTTAATCATCGACTTATATTTAGAATAATAACTACGGTTAGATATTTAATCGTCGCATCTCATGAACGTAACACAAACAACTTGTATTACTGATACGACATCTCACGCATTGTAAACCATTGCCGCTGCAACTTACGGATACTCTTTTAGTTCTTATTGATAGGCCATTCTTCTATGTTATTTACAACTTTATATCAAGGGACTTTTACATACATATATGATAAAGACTTTATGTCGTCAAAGTGATTTCCAAACCTTTTAACTTTAATTCTATCACTAGTTTTAGAACCGTGTCCAACACTGGATACGGGATTTACGATATTATCAATATTAGATCTTCATACATTTAAATCATAAAGGCTTATAATTTTAAAGAAATACGGTTTTAAGTGTTATATTTTGCAAGTTGTAGTACAATAATAATAATAGGTTCATCACTGTCATTATTAGCCTAGATATATTGATGGAAATGTTTGCCGTAGTCATTCCACAAGGCACAAGCTATATATAATAATTTCTCCATTATAGAATATTTTGAAACCAGATGTATTCATAATGTGATATTATTATGAAAGATAATTAGGAATTAAAATATAAACATATTTATGATCATGTACTTGACATTCAAGTATATGTATTTAATCATGATGCGCGTCAATAACACGCATAGGTTTATTTTCAATCACTTGTTCTATGATAATATGATAATAATTAGGGTTGTTTTTATATTCTTTGATAAAAATTAGAACTCTTGATTTGAGTGACAACGGTAACTTTAAACATTAAAATGCAAAACTAATATACCAAAAAAGAGAAAATTATGTAGCTTTTTTATTGAGGGATAAAATAAATCTTGAATGGAGTTTATATTGATTTGAATTTAAGATTCAAGTAACCCTCTGTTGTAAATTATGTTTGGTTCTATGATCGTCTCATCTCATGTGATTTCTATTGTGTTTAGGATAATGATGTTGTATATCGTTATCTGTTATTATGTTTGGGATATGTATCTAGAGTTCACATTATATTTATATCTAATATTAAACTAAAAATTAATATTTATAATTATAAAAATCGAATATAATATTTGTTAATAAGTCATTAGGTTTTTAAATAATTTTTTGTATAAAATATTTCATATGTTAAAATTTTTTTGATTTAATTAAATGATTGTAAATTTTAAAAAAAAATTTCAAGTTGATGGCTAAAAATAAATATAAATTATGTATTCAAGGTTAAAAAGTGTAAATTATTGATGGAAAACAAAAAACTATAAATTAATGAGAATTTTTCTATAAATTAATACTCGTATAAATATTAATATAATAATATAATTGGATAATGATTATTAAGATTTTTAATTTGTAGTTTATCTAAATGATGACATCATCAAAAGTCAATTTGATGAAATGGAACGATGTAATTGACTAATAAGTCATTAGTTCAACTATCTTATAGTATATATTATTATTATTATTAAGATGGATGATCGTCCATGTGGTGTTTTTTTTTATTAACCTTGTCATAAATATTTTTTAGCTCATAAATACCCTTATTAATTTTTTATTATACTAAAACACAGTTGCTCTAATAATTTATCAACCAATCACAGCCCTCGATTTTTTAATGTTGACTTTTGTTTTCAATTTTGACTTTAATTTACACTTTTTTGTTTTTCCATCACAAATTTACACTTTTTACCCAATAATTTTAATATAAATAAATAAATAATACTCAGCTAATATATATCCAATAAAATAATAGCTAATATTTATCCAATAGAATAATAGCTAATATATATCAATATTAATAACGTGTAAACCTCGTGTATTAGACACGAGCCTAAAATCTAGTTATTAAAATATATCATAAATAATAATATGTATAGATTAATCGACTCTTATTCCCTTCTTTACAAATTGTGTTATTATTAGATTAGTTACTAGATTTTAGACCCGTGTCTAATACTGAACACGGATTTACGATATTATCAATATTAGATCTTTATACATTTAAGACATAAAAGCTTACAATTTTGAAGATATACGGTTCTAAATGTTATATTTTGTAAGTTATAGTACAATAATCATAGGTTCGTCGCTGTCATTATTAGCCGAGACATATTGATGGAATTGTTTGACATGGTCATTCCACTAGGCACATACAATAATAATTTCTCTATTATAAACCCAGATGTACTCATAATGTGATATTATTATGAAAGATAATTAAGAATTTAAATATAAAAGTAATTATGATTCTGTACTTGACATTCAAATATATGTGTTTGATTATGATGCGGGTCCATAACAGGCATAGGGTTTATTTTTAATTACCGGTTATATGATAATTAGATAACAATTAGAATTGTTTTTATAGTCTTTGATAACAATTATGACTCTTTATTTGAGTGACAACTGTAACTTTAAACATTAACTAGATTTTAGACCCGTGTCCAACACTGGACACGGGATTTACGATATTAACAATATTAGATCTTCATACATTTAAGTCATAAAAGCTTACAATTTTAAAAAAACACGGTTTTAAGTGTTATATTTTGCAAGTTGTAGTACAATAATCATAGGTTTCTCACTGTCATTATTAGCCTAGACATATTGATGGAATTGTTTGTGGTAGTCATTCCACAAGGTACATGCTATATATAATAATTTCTCCATTATAATATATTTTGAAACAGATGTACTCATAATGTGATATTATTAGGAAAAATAATTAAGAATTAAAATATAAACACATTTGTGATCCTGAACTTGACATTCAAGTATGTGTATTTAATTATGATGCGCGTTCATAACACGCATATGTTTATTTTCAATCACTTTGTTCTATGATAATATGATAACAATTAGGATTGATTTTATATTCTTTGATAATAATTAGGACTCTTCTATTATTTGTTAATAAGTCATTAGGTTTTCAAATAATTATTTGTAGAAAATCTTTCATATGTTAAATTTTTTTTATTTAATTAAATGATTGTAAATTTTAAAAATTTTTCTCAAGTTGATGGCTAAAAATAATTATAAATTAAGTATTCAGGGCTAAAAAGTGTAAATTATTAATGAAAAACAAAAAAGTGTAAATTAATGACACTTTTTCTATAAATTAATATAAATATTAATATAATAATATATTTGGATAATGATTATTAGGATTTTTAATTTGTAGGTTATCTAAATGATGACATCATCAAAAATTAATTTGATGAAATCGAACGATGTGATTGGTTAATTAGTCATTAGTTCAACTGTCTTATAGTATATATTAAGATACGTAAAACTAATATATAAAAAAGAGAAAATTATGTACTTTTTTGATTGAGAGATGAAATGAATCTTTAATGGAGTTAATAATGATTTGGATTGAGTATTCAAGTAACGCTCTATTGTAAATCGTGTTTTGTTCCGTGATCTTCCCATATTCTATGATTCCTATTGTGTTTAATATAATAATGTTGTATACCGTCATCTGTTATTATATTTGAGATATGTATCTAGAGTTCAAATTGTGTTTATATTAAATATTAATCAAATATTAATCTGATTATTATTATTTATAATTTATAAGAATATAATCTAATATTTGTTAATAAGTCATTAGGTTTTGAAATAAATTTTTATAAACAACATTTTGTATATTGAAACTTTTTAATTAATTAAATGATTATAAATTTTATAAAGTTCTCTCAAGTTAACGTTTAAAAATAAATATAAATTAAGTATTCAGGGCTAAAAAATGTAAATTATTGATGGAAAATAAAAAACTATAAATTAATGAGACTTTTTTTTTTATAAATTAATATAAATACTGATATAATAATACATTTGGATAATGTTTATTAAGATTCTTTAATTTGTAATTAATCTAAATGATGATATAAGCGAAAATCAATTTGATGAAATTGAACGATTTGATTGGTTAATAAGTCATTAGTTCAACTGTCTTATAGTATATATTAAAATTAAGATAAGATATCATATTATATTTTTTAAGATAGAGCTTAAAATATAAGAATACTAGTTAATCAACCCGGGTTCAACCCAGGTATGTTAATTAAAATTTTAAATTATAAACTATAAACAAAATTATGTAATGTTTTTCTTAAAACATTATAACTTGGTATAAATCTAATAATTCAACTAACACAATAATGATATAGTTAATAAATCAACTAAATAAAAAGACATTTTATTTTGTAATATTATATAAAAGATAATTTTTTATTCTTTAAATAAATGATTAATATATTTATAAAACATGTAAAGAGCTATTTCTATTTTATTTATATATGACATCATAATTAAAATTTTTTTTTTAAGATGAAATATGAATTTGCCACATCAAAAACTTTTTAAAAATATTTATAAAAAACAATCTTGTTTTATTATATATAGAGATAATTGATATTAGCTTTTGATGATTATTAACTTATTGTATACATCTAATCCATTTTTGATCATTTAACGTCACCATCTCGAAGTTCAACCAATCATATGGATACCAAAATAAGTACAAATATAATATGATATAGTGAATTAACAAGATATACTATATATTTTCATAGTTTATGCCAAAGCATTTTAAAATAAATTACTCGGTAAATATAGATAGACAGTTAGACACTAGTATTTCTCTCTTTTACATAAATATCCTCCTGCCTTCAAATTGTATTTCTTTTCACACACATTAGTCTTCTCTTTTACATAAATACCCCACCTTTGTTTTCTTTTTTTCTTTCTTTTTCACACACACACTTGTACACATTGGTGGGTCCATTCTAACCTTTCAACCAGCGGCGCAATCTTTACTTGAATTCCAAGCTCACCCACCGCCTCACACACACATTACAAACCAAACTTTTTCTGATATTATAAAACTATATTCAAAATATTCCAAAAAAATACTTTAAAAAATTCCCAAAAAAATAAAATGAAAGGAGAATACCGAGAAGATAAA
This sequence comes from Erigeron canadensis, assembly GCF_010389155.1. Lineage (NCBI taxonomy): Eukaryota > Viridiplantae > Streptophyta > Magnoliopsida > Asterales > Asteraceae > Erigeron > Erigeron canadensis. Next base: position 22,806,747 of record NC_057762.1, on the reverse strand, counting down.
AATTCTCACCCAACTTCCACAATGTTCTCAAAATTCCACCAGTCGCCGCCACCATCACTACCGCAACATTTTGGCCACCAGTTTCAACTCAGCAACACGTCAGAAGAAGCCGACAGCCGAAACAGCCCGACAATTAAAAACATAAATGATGGAGCATCAATTGAGGTTGTGAGACGACCAAGAGGTCGTCCGCCTGGATCGAAAAACAAACCAAAACCACCCGTTATTATCACACGTGAACCCGACCCGGCTATGGCTCCATATGTTCTTGAACTACCTGGAGGCACAGATATTGTTGATGCTGTTGCGAAATATTGTAAAAAACGTAACATGGGATTATGTGTTTTGACAGGTTCCGGGACAGTTACTAATGTTTCGTTAAGACAACCGACTACCACCGCGGCTGCCACGGTGACGTTTCATGGCCGGTTCGACATCCTTTCGATATCGGCTACTGTCCTCCCTTCTATATCTGCGGGTGCGGCCCCGTTTGCGAAAGGTTTCACGATTTCGTTAGCGGGGCCGCAAGGGCAGATAGTGGGAGGAGCTGTAGCCGGTCCGCTTATATCTGGGGGACCGGTATATATTATAGCTGCTTCTTTTAATAATCCTATGTACCACCGGTTACCGTCTGAAGATGACGAAACCGGTGGTGGGAGTGGGTCACGTGGGGGAAGTGAACGGTCTCCGTCAGCTGAAACAGCTGGTAGGGACAGTAGTGGTGGACATCATCATCTCCCACTGTCAACGGCGGGAGATACGATGCCCATGTATAGCTCCCACTTGCCTTCTGATGTTATTTGGGCACCTACGGCTCGGCAAGCTCCACTTCACCCACCGCCATATTGAGAAAATTTGTGCTTTTTTTTTCTTAGTGATTTCGAGGTATTTTCTTGGTTTTTCATTAGGGTTTTTGAGTAGTTTTTAATCCTTGTTAATCACTCCGAATTATGTGTACTTTTTCATTGCTATTTTGTAGCTTTTAATTAACCAAGAAAAAAACACAGTAATCCTTCTCTTATACGTTGATTTACTCTTTAATTATTACTAAAACAGTAGTTTGATGGGAAAGTAATATAGTAGATAAATGTAATGCCATTAGTTAACCTTTGTTGTAATTTTTGTTGGCATAAAAACTGATATCAGGTTCAAACATGTACCCGTACCATTAATTAATTAATTAGTTACCTTATTCAAATATTAAAATATCAATAAATTAACTCATATTCTTGACATGTCAACTTTTGTGTTGGTCGAGTGATTGAAGTTAATGAAATCTTATTTTTAGGCATATTATGTATGTGGTACGTACTCAAATGAATAAATTAACTTAGGGAATAGCTTGTGATTAATGATAAATCAATCTAAAATAGAAAATCTAAAAATCAGCTCTTTTCTTTTAATTCGTCGAGTGTCATATATCACATTATTAGGTTGATGTTTGATGGAGGTCATTTTTTAAGTTTGATTTATTATTTTCATAGTTAGTAAAAAGATCGAGTAGCCTTAATTAGACTCTTCCCAATCATAGTTAGTCTTATCACATAATTAGCTCGCTAGTTTTGTCACGTTTATAGCATAAAGACAGTATATTTGTAATCTGAAATATTTGTGCCAACATGTTGTACAATAAATCATCACTTCTTTGTTAATTACTACATATATTCTTTATTATTGTTGTTATTTTACTCTTGTTAAACTTTAGAAAAATATTAGTGGCTATATATAATTTCAAGTTCGTCGAATGCTAGCTCGTCATGTAAACGATGATAGGAATTGAAAGTAAACCGACATGATGTTGCCAACGGTGTCACTTTTTTGTCACACAAACCAACATGCAAGTGATTTGCTCCTTTTATTGACTTCTCGAAATTAAAATTCAATACAATACCACCATTTAGTTGTGTAGGCCAATATGTTAGCCATTTATTTCTTGTGAATGCATAATTTCATTTTGAACTTGAAACTTACCTTAATTTGTGGAAAAATAAAAAAGATGATGTTTACTTTTCATCTATCATTGACTTGTCAAATGACTCTTGTTACATCAAATGAACTTACAATAATAAGTTGATGAAAAAGGTAAATAAATAACCAAACAAAAACAAACACAGTAAATAAAAGATGGTAAACACCTTGAAGAGTGTGACATTGACAATGAAATAGAAGTAAAGATAGATTTCTTTGCAGTCTTTTTTTGTATACATTGCAGGCTTCTGAAAAATGCAGTCTGAAAACATGAAAAGAGATAATGCTTTCATGGTCTTAATTCATTGGGTGTCTTTTTACACACACAACAACAATAACTAGCCAGCTAGGCTAGGGTTGCACTTGCATGGGGGCTAGGATTAAAAGTGCATCAGGGTGGTGTGTTATTTCAGAGTTTTTGGACAGTTTCCTTTTTTAGTTCATATGTATACTTTCTGCAATGCTTCACTATATACGTACCAAACATATACTCGTATAGGATCACTAATGTGTGAAAAGGATATGTTTGTGTTTCCTTTTTCTTGGGTTTTTAACTATATATATATATATTTTTTTAACAGCAAATATGGAGTATATTTCAAAACTAGCGAGATGCTAGAACAATGCTTACAAAATGGAAATCATAACAAAGACGTAAAATTACACCATTTATGCCAATCATTCACTACCTTATTTGCCCTATTTGTAATCCATAGAAATGACATCGATTTTAATTAATTTATATCATTGAGTTTTTTTTTTTTGGATGACAAATTTTTATTCAGCGACATACCTCTTCATATATTCAATTACAATTCTAGAAGATACCTTTAATTGGAAAACCTTTGTCTTCATTCCTGGGAGCATTTTGCTCAAACCAGGATTTGAACCCAAGAACTCTTAGTCTTAGACTCCATCATATACCATCCATCTGAAAACCTAAAGGTTCCTCCGCAAGGTTCGTTCACGGGGGTGAGTAAGGGCCTAAGATCAGGTCGAAAGGCATAGTCCACGGACAACATGTGAATATTCTTGTACAAACCCTTGTTGGTCCTGAGGGACAGAAGAGACTATGTTAGCCGAAAGATGGTTACCGGTTCAAGGACGTAAGATGACCTTGCTTTTTCAGGGTAAGAAGGGGTAGAGAAAATGTACCTAGCCAATGTTCGAGTACCAGGCACTACGGTGCTCAAGTAATTAACTCATGCCATACTCCCAGTAAAAGTTCGAATGACCTTTAACAAAAGGTTACCTGTACCCAAAACCAAGTTTTGTTAGATAACCATTTTATTTATGTAACATTTTTTTTTTTTTAGGATATATTTAAGTTCAGTGATATTGTCTATTCATATATAAATATATTCAACTTCAATTTTCAAACGAAATTGTTTTTGGAGAAATTGTTATCCAAAAATGTATCTACATGTCTTCAATCAAACAACATCTTTACTAAATCTAAAAAATCTTAAATCTCTTCGAGCCCCAATCTATCTATGGATGATTGCTTAATTTATGGTTTATTGATAGTAAAGAGTATTCACATTGATCATACGTAATAGTTGTACATCAGGTCAGTGTACGTTAGATTAAAGTCGTATCAGAAAAATTTGTTTACTGTAATATTTTTCAACCATTAATCTTATACAATACTTTTAACACACGACTAAATAACCACAAACCCATCGATCATGAATATTTTAAATTTAAGTGTAAAAAGATGGGAGCGGTATAATGCAAGTATCAAAAATAGAATTTAGTTATTAGTTACGAACATAATAAAATAATAAAAAGCCATAAGAGGCTCCCCAATGGGTTCGTCCCTCTGTTCGTTCGACTACCTCGGACGAGTCCACACCCTTGGGTGGGACTCGTCCCTTGCTCGTTCGATAGGCTCGTCTGGTGCGTTCGTTTTTCCAGGGACGAATGTTTGTTTGTATTTTTTTTTTTTAATGCAACGGATAGTTTTCAAGGAAGAAGACAAAACTTTTCAACTTTCAAAAGTTGGCAAAACAGGTCCCTGTAACGGCTTGTTTGACCACCTGCAGTTCAAAAACTTTACACTTTTAGTCCTTTAACGGCTAGTTTTTGAAAAAGTCTATATATACACCTCCATAAGCACTAGAACACACCACACTTGCATTATTCATATATATTCACACATACAAAACCATTTTAAGCATAAAATCATGTCGAACTTCAACAACCAAAAAGAAAACGACTTCTGGAACAACGTCGTGAACGATTTTAATCAATCGTACTCTAACCAACCACCACAAACACCCTTCATCCCACCACCAAATGACCCCTGTTATGCCCAACAACCCAAGAAACCACAATCAGATAAGTGGCAAGTGGAGAAAGATCAGAACAAATGTGTCAAAGTTCAACGCAATCTGGAAAGGCTATGATGGTCATCGGTGCAGTGGTGAGAACGATGCCCAAGTAATGGTGGAAGCACGTTCAGAGTACTTTACTCAAACCAAAACTCAGTTTACCATGTATGAGTGTTGGTTGCTTGTGAAAGATAAGCCAAAGTTCTTCACTCCATCCGGTCATAATGTTCTGGACCGAAGCTTGCATAAAAGGAAAAACGTTCTTAATGTTGTTGATAGTGAAGATGAGGAGGAGGAGGGGACCCAATTCGCACCGGTGGACCTTGGTGATAATGACTTCTTCGGTCAGGATACTTATACGCGCCCCCTACTAAGTCAAAGGCATCACGAACATCTGCTTCTTCCGATGCGGGGTCTGCTCGTTCTTCAGCTTCCGACTCGACTGACTTGGGTGTAAAAAGGAGGCGGTGTTGAATGAACAACAAATGTCTTTGCTGCCATTCATGACGAAGAAAGGAAGCGCACCATGTATACTGCTCTTTCTTTCATGGACAAAACAGAATGTGATGATGAGGAAAAGAATTACATCAAGCCAAGAAGAAACTCATGGCGGAGTACAAAGACTTCCTTTTCGGTCCCAATTAGTTTAGGTTTAATTTAAAAAAATAAAAATGTTGTTTTTTTTTTTTTTTAGGTTGTGTGCTTTATTTTATTGTAATTTGTTTTTTTTTTTTATGTTCTAAATGTATTTGTATTTTTATTTCTAATAAACTTGTGTGTTTTGTTAATAATTTGTGTTAATGGACTAAAAATGTATTTTATTAATAATTTAGAGAGTTAAAAGTGTAAAGTTTGGATAAATGGTTAAAATTAAATAATTGGTGAGTCCAAGACTAGTCTTTGTTAGATGAGTCAATTGGGTGCATTCTGAAGGGATTAGTTCTTAAAGTGTTTTTTGCTGATGTGGCACTGACAGAGACTATTCTTAAGTGGATTTGTGGTGTCCATTGGGGAGCCTCTAACTCTCTAAGAGTGCCCTGGAAAAGAAGAATAAAGAATCCGGTGACCATCTCTTTGATGTGGGGTATTGGCATGGGCGTATCAGGAGATTGATGTGCCTTTTATGGCTTTTTTTTTTTTCAAACATATAATTTCAGATAGCCGAAATTGTTTGATCACATTTAAAACTATTTTGAAAGGCAACATTTAAAACTATTTTATATCGTTTGCTAATAACTGTTATATGTTTCAGAAAATTAAAAACAATCTTGAAATGAATGACGGTTTGATCGATTTGATCGCGTGTATATTGCCATACTGGACTTTGATATTGTTATATCATTAAGAGACCGATATTATAAACATTTAAGAATTTTACGAAGAATTTAAGCTTTTCAATTTATTATATACAGTATATATGATGATGAGGAATTGATGATTGATACTTTTTTTTACAAAAGACCAACATAAATTCGGGGCTTCCTATTGACACCCTTTTTTTTTTTTTGCTATTGACACCCCTCAGAAGGGGCGAAAATATTGAGCGGAAGTGGCGAAATTCGCCCCATCTGGCCTATCGATCAATTTAAATCACCCGTTCTAAGCTTTACGTACACGCCAAAGCAGAAGGGGCGAAATTTGTGATCAGAAGGGGAGAATTTCGCCCCATTTGAGCCTAGACTTTTACCCATACCTCATCCTTTTATGTCACTTTTACCCATACCATTTTTTACCCATACCATTTTTACTGATACTATAAATCACCTTTATGTCACTTTTATCCCAAAGTGTCGGGGGCAAAAGGGGCGAATTTCGCCCCATCTGCCTTTCACCCCTTCTACTGTTACTTATATCCTGCCCTATATATGCATGTACGAATGATGTTCACTTATAGTAAAATTTCAAAGTGATATCCAAATATAAGGTACGTACCTAATGTTGTATATTTTATAGTTAAATTGGCCATTGTTATGTTGATTTATATAATTCAACATATCTTTTCGTTAAGTATTTAGTTACTTAATAAAAAACATGGGATTAATATTTTCTATTATAATAATCGTTCAACTCAGTCGAAGAACTGACGGAATGGGCGCAAGAAACTGCAATGTCGCTAGGTTATGTCCTAGTCAAGGGTAGATCAAACAAAAATGCAGTGGATGACGTTTCTAGAGTATTACTCATTTGTGATCGTGGTGGAACATACGGTGGGAGGAGTAAGGACATCAGAAAGAGTTTTTTCAAAAAAATGTAATTGTCCATTCAAATTGCAAGGTTATTATTCGGGGCCATATGGTTGGAGGGTAAATGTGATAGAACATACACATAATCATGACATAGATGATATGTATGGTCATGCGTTTGCCAGACGTTTTTCTCCAGCCGAAGAAGAATGGGTACGAAGACAGTATTACTTAAACCTGGATGCGCAAGGTACTTTTGTTGGATTGAAAAAGGAATTTCAAAACAACCTGTCTCTCATCAAAGATGTACACAACATACTGGAAAAAATAAGAAACGAAGACGCTCAAAAGTTTGGAATGCATGTTAGCTTTTCACTTCTACATATCCTTTGAGTTTAACATGTAGACATTAGGATTTTAAAAATATATATTTTTTTAGATGCAAGTGCTTTTGTTAGTGCTACAACAATTCCATTACACTTATGAGTATACAACGGACGTATATTCAAACCGGATGAAAAATCTATTTTTATGCACCCAAAATCATTTGAGATTTGGCGTGCATTCCCTAACGTGTTGTTCATAGACTCCACCTACAAAACTAACAAATATGGAATGCCATTTCTTATAGCTGGTGCGTTTATAGCTGGTGCGTCACTTCAACGGGCAAGACATTTCTTATAGCTGATGCGTTTATAGTAAACGAACAGGAGGCCAACTATGTTTGGGTGTTACAGACTTTAAAACGGACACTTGGTGAAGGCTGGCCCGTGAGTCTTATAATTACTGATAGGGAGCTAGCACTGATGAATGCATGTCGGAATGTGGTGCCGAATGCTGCGCGGCAACTCTGTAGAGTTCACATAAGGAGGAATATAATAAAACATTGTGAGCCGCTATTTAAGAATAAGGGGGCTCTTTATTCTTCTATTCATTGGTGGAAAGTACTTATTGAATCTTACACGATTGATGATTACATCACTAGAGATGTAGCACTTCAAGAGTATTTGGAAAGTTATCCGGGTATAGTTTTTGGTGTAATCATCAATTTTAAGTTTGGAAAAAGCTTATATATTATTTTGTTCCATCATATATATATATATATATATAAGATATACAAATATAATTATTAATATAATATATATATTAATATTATTATCTTCATCTTTATTAAAGAAGAAGTATGGAAAAAAAAGATTGAGGAGACATGAGGTGGGTTTCGAGATTTCAAAAGAAAAAGGGGAAATGGTGGAAGAAAAAGGGGGGGGGGGGTATGGGGGTGAAAGAGGGGTAGTTACCAGTCATTGACCGTCATTATTATTTTTTATCTGTCTTTTATTTATGAAGCAGAATGGGCGAATATAAGAAGGCAGATGGGGCGAAATTCGCCCCTTTTGAAGTCTGGTGTTAATAGCCAAATTCCACGGTGTCAATAGTATGCCTCTTTTTTAATTAAGCATTCAAAAGTTGCTGGTAAAAAAATACAAGTTATCAGATTATACAAAAACTAAAACACCACAACTTGTAAATAATTAGATAAACATCAAGCCACAAAACACCACCAGGCTTCATCTACAGAGCTTGGCCACATCAAACCTGCACTACTTCCCCCAAATTAATGATTAATTCTAAAAGCAAATTCAGAAAACTTGGATTTATCTTTAAAGGATTTGATATTAAACCGGGTTAGTTGCTAAATTGTTAAAAAAAAAAGGCTGTTTAAGTGATATAGTGTTAATTTAATCTCTAAAATATAAATTTAAATACAAATATATGTTAATTGGAAGCGACTTAACACTCTCTAGTCCCCGTCTCATCCTAAATGGAAGTTGGAGCATGCTTACATGGGATGAGGATTCCCTCATGTTAATTCATTAACTTGAGTCAAGTTTAAAAAATCTTGACCCTTCGATTAGAATTAAGGGCTAAGATTCAATGATCGTCTTTGAATCTTGATCCTTGATTATAATCCAAAGGTCACAATTCCTCTAACTTGACCCCTCAACTTGAGTCTCCATCCGTCTACATGGGATGAGGATTCCCTCAGGTTAGTTCCTTAGCTTGAGTCAAGTTAGAGAAATCTTGACCCTTAGATTAAAATCAAGGGCTAAGATTCAATGATCGTATTTGAATCTTCGAGGAAGATAACATAACATATTTTGTTGGGTCGAAAACAACTAAGTATAATTTGTCTGAAAATAGTTGAAGCTAGTGAAAATACTTGTACATGTTTCTAAAACATCTAAGTTTCATATATTCATTACAATTTATCTTCAGTCAAGATCATACAAATTGAAGCATTCTTTTGAACTCGAACGCTATAGAAAAGCATCTCAGTGGCGTGGCCTAGTAAAATATTAGTAGACAACTGGACTGAAGTCATTTCAGTGTAAACTTCTTACAACACTTTACACTAATTAGGAGGAAGTCTTTTCACTTTGCCAACATTTACCCTGATAATACCAAATCATTTGCTACAAGTACAAAGTTGTGTATAGATGGTTGGGAATAAATGAGTCATGTAACATCACAAGTGACTTTTATACACTTACTTTATTTATGCAAGTAATTAAATGCATTCCTTAAATGCACCAACCTCATTCATATGACATTTTTCATATCATCATGGACTTTGTCTATACATATGAAAATTCTTTGAAACTTGTCTATACATAAAAGATATTTCACAACTTGCAAATTGTTCGAAACTGAAAACTTGTGAAATTTACTTTAGGATATTATTTCGATTTTGAATACTTCACATCTTTAAGTGTTTGTATCAATTTGAGTTTTTCCGAATATTTAGATCACTTGTCTTTCAATAGGGGTGAGCAAAATCCAAACCGACAAAACCAAAAACCGAAAAAAACCGAACCGAAGAAACCGAAAACCGAATCAAACGGATTGGTTTGGTTTTCTAGAAACCGAACGGATTGGTTCGAGTTTTGGTTTCTAATGCAAAAACCAATGACTAAAACCGAACCGAATCGAAAATTTTATATTCATATCTTTTTACATATATATATATATATACTGGTGTTAAGTAATTTACATTTATTTAAGTCTATTTTCTGTTATTAGTTATATTATTATATTTGAATCTAACACAACTTATTAAGAGTGACCACATAGAAACAAATATAATTTGTTTAAGAATCTTCGTGACCATCCTGTGCAATGTTTGGGTACGTGTAACACCCCACTATTTTTAAGGTAATAGAAAATTTACCCTTTTTATAGTTTTAACATTAAATTAATTTTCTATTATTTTGTTTTGAGATATGGGGTTAATTTAGTTGGAACTTTAGTGGCTAGCGGGTATAATACCCTTTTATTTTAAAAGAAAACGTGGCCATCAGGAGGGAGAACCCAGCCACTTTAGTTGATGAACCCTTATCCTCATTATTCTCTAAAAACTTCTCCATCTTTCTTTTAATTCTTCTAACCTCTTTTGATTAATTAAGGAGTAAGACATAAAATAATTCTTCTAAATTTATTTAGTTAATTCAAATAATAAATAAGCAATTGAGGGCTCATATTATGGTTGTGGTGGCCGAATTTAAGGAGAAGAAAAAGAGAAATTGAAGATTTTATCTTGTATAATTGTTCTTGGAGGTAAGTAATTCTTCTTAATTATCGAATTATAATCTAGGGTTTTTATTTATGAAATTAGGGTTCTTGAATATTATAATTTGGAGGTTTTCTATTGCTTGAGGTTTTAAGTAAAACCCTAATAAATTTGATTGAGAATTTGATAAATTGATTGAGGTAAGTATGTTGGTAATAAGAAAACCCCATAGTTAGAACCTCATGATTTTGGTGTTAGGCTAGTAGATGAAATATGAAGTTACCTTATGAGAATTTGATCTTTAAAGATTTTGGAATAGCCAAACACCATGATACTAGAGCATGGTAAAACTAGTTAGATGATTATGAAAGGATTGAGTTATTGAACTTATAAGATAAATGTGTTGAATTATGTATAGGTGGTGAAGAACATTTTATGGGATCAAATAACCATTTAGTGTCATCTAGAAATACTCAAGGTGAGTGCATATGTATGTGTTTATAATTATGATATGAAGGGCATAGGTGAATGAATTCCTATGTCCTAATTGTATGTCATTGTATTGAGTAAGACTAGTAGATGATGTACCTACTAGCAACTATTTGAATTTGTGTGTGTAAGACTAGTAGATGATGTACCTACTAGCAAACATTTGTGGTTGAGTAAGACTAGTAGATGATGAGATACCTACTAGCAAACATTTGATATTGTGCAAGACTAGTAGACGGAATGATACCTACTAGCATGTATACTTGGCCAAGTAGAGAATCTTGATTTTGTATTGTGGTTGTAACTTGATGGTTATATGAATGTCTTAGTTTATTGTATGCATTTAGTTTTGCATAGCTTGATATTGATTATGTCCATATGCATTCACTAAGCTTTATTGCTTATGTTTTAGTTGTTTAACATTTTTTGGAGTTGGTAGTAGTAGCAAGAGCAAGGAACCGGTCGGGTAAAGCTAGAGCGGAAGGTTTTGAAGAATTGGAAGGTTGACATCTTGGGTAATTCTTGTAGACAATCCCTGGTACATTTTGGCTCTTGATACTTGTTGTTTTTGGTAAACAAGTATATTATTATGTTTTGGAAGTCATGAGTTTTGTTGAATTATGTATGCAACTAAAAAGGGTTAAATCGCCCATTTGCCACTTTTGTTAACTACTGGCGAATGACCCGTTTGGTCGTTTTGATGTATATTTCAATGGTTAAGGTTTTGGACCTATCAATTATGTTGTAATATATGATTTTACTCATTTTGGTGTTTTGGTTAAAGAATTTGAAGCATTGAAAGTGAAATATGGATTTTTGGCTAAAATGGAAATGTGCAGGTCGGACCATAAATTTACGGTCCCTGACCATAAATTTAAGGCCCATTGATTTACATGGGACCGTAAATTTACGGCCCTTAAAATTTTGAGTTGTTTTCAAACAGAGACAAAAAAAATCCAAGAGCAAATTACGGTGCAAATTTTACGGCTAGTTGTAATTTAAGCCGTAAATTTATGGCCATGGACCATAAATTTACGGCCAGAACAAAAAAAATCATATTTTTCTTAAATTGAGTCGAGTCGTTTTAATTAGTATCAGAGCCATGGTTCAAAGGGATTTAGGTATTCAATCTTTTAATTAGGATGCCTAGACTTGAACCATAGGAAGTGACTTTGACCTTAGGTTTTAGGACATTTGTGTTTGAGAATTGAAGTGTTTAGTAAGGTAGATTTAAAATGAAATAGTTTATGATCATAATAGAGCCGGCCTATTATCGGTGATAAGCTATTACGTTCTAAATTGAGCTTACTAAATATGGAGATTACCGAATGCGAATGTTTGAGGTGTTAGAGACTAAGTCATGAATGAAATGTGATATTTATAAACTTCTTGAATTTTGTAGTATGGATTCATCTCAAGGTGAAGATGGATCAAATCGTGATAAAGACAAGAGTATAGTGAATGAAGTGATAGTTGAACGGGAAGATATAACCCGTGACTTTATAAGTGAACAAATAGGGAAGGCTTTGGAGAAATTTTCTCCATTTATTATCAAGAAATTAAATGAAACTCTAGAAGGAGCAATGAGTGATTCCATTGCTCATAAAATAAAAGAAGAAGTGGCTTCATCGGTGCAAGAAGAATTTGATAAACGTTTTCCTAAAGATCAAGCACCGGAAATTCAAACTCATGAAGTTCAAGTGAAACCAACAATGGAAAAGCCTTATGACCTAAAAAATTTCACCATTGCTAAACCACCCAAGTACAATGGGGACCCGGACCCTATTGTAAGTACTAGATGGGTGAATGAAATTGAGGGAGTGTTCCGTATTACAAAGACTCCCCCGAAAGATAAAACTCTTTATGGGTCAAGTATGTTGGTGGATAGAGCGAAGTTGTGGTAGAATAGTGAAATGGTGAAGAAAGGAGAAGATGCTATGATAAAGATGGATTGGGCCGATTTCAAAGTGGCTTTATTTAAGGAGTTTAGATCCGAGGCCGATGTGACTCGACTTAGAAGCGAGTTTATGAATGACTCCCAAGGAAGTATGAATGTGAATGAATTCCGGGTGCAGTTTCTTGATAAAGCCCAATTCTGTCCCGAGTATTTGATGGATGACAAATTGTTGAAAGAACACTTTTATCGAAAGCTTCGCAAGAGTATTCGGGAAAAGATTACTCTATTGCAAGTTGATTCATTTACTCAATTAGTGGATGTGGCGAGATACATGAAGTTGAACAAGGTATGCCAGATGAAGACTCTTTGAAGAGGAAGGTGGAACAAAGTGATTCTCCGAATAAAAAGTTCCGACCAAGTGGAAGCTCAGGGAGTAGCTCTTCTAGGAGAAATGTTCCTACTTGTACAAATTATGGAAAACATCATTATGGATTTTGCCGTTTACCTCCTAAAAAGGGGTGCTTTAATTATGGCCAACCGGGTCACAATAACCGAGATTGTAAAGTTGCCCCAAGGAAGCCTACTGTGTGCTTTAATTGTTTCAACGAAGGGCACATGAAAAGTGCTTGCCCATTGTTGTCGGAGGAGGAAAGATAAGCGGAGGTAAGAAGGGTGAATGAGAAGAAGGTAGCAAAACAAGTAGGAACTCCTAAGGGAAGATCATTCCAAATCTCAGTGGCTCAAGCAAAGGAAACACCCGATGTGGTTTCAGGTACCTTTCTTGTTTATGATACTCCCGCTAAAGTTTTATTTGATTCGGGAGCAAACCGTTCCTTTGTAGCCACCCGATTCCCTAATTGTATTCATTTACAATTATCTTTCCTTGAATCCCCTTTGTTAGTGGAAGTAGCGGGGGACAAAACTTATGTGATTAAGAATGTGTATCTAGATTGTAAATTGACTATAAATTTCGAAAACTTTAAAGCCAACCTTATTCCTATGAGTTTAGGAGAATTCGATGTGATTTTGGGGACGGATTGGCTCGGTCAACATAAGGCAAATATTTGTTGTATTGATAAAAGTGTTCATCTTAAGGCTCCTAACGGTAAAGATATGATCATATATGGTGAAAGGAATCAAGATTCGTTACCGTTGTGTACTTATGCCCGAGCTCGCCGACTTATTTCGCGTGGGTGTAAAGCCTTTCTTGCTGATATTGTTGATCCTACTAAGGAATCTAAATCCTTATCCGAAATTTCGGTTGTCAATGAATTTGTTGATGTTTTTCCCGATGATCTACCGGGTCTACCTCCCGATAGACAAATTGATTTTAAGATTGATCTTGTTCAGGGTGCAACGCCCATTGCTAAAGCTCCGTATCGTCTTGCTCCAACTGAGATGAAAGAAATGATGGATCAACTCCAAGAACTTGTTGATAAAGGTTTTATATGCCCAAGTAGTTCTCCATGGGGTGCTCCCGTTTTGTTTGTTAAAAAGAAGGATGGTAGTTTACGGATGTGTATTAACTACCGTGAACTCAATAAAGTTACCATCAAAAATAAATATCCTTTGCCTCGCATTGATGATCTCTTTGATCAACTTCAAGGAGCATCCTATTTCTCCAAGATTGATCTTCGTTCGGGTTATCACCAACTTAAAGTTTGTGAAGAAGATGTTCCAAAGACCGCGTTCAGAACCCGTTATGGTCATTATGAATTCTTAGTCATGCCTTTTGGTTTGACTAATGCTCCCGCGGCTTTTATGGACCTTATGAATCGGGTTTGTCGTCCTTTTCTTGATAAGTCCGTAATTGTTTTTATTGACGATATTTTGATTTATTCTAAGAATCAAACCGATCATGAAAGTCATCTTCATGAAATTCTTGAAACACTTCGTCGAGAAAAGTTATATGCAAAGTTTTCTAAATGTGAATTTTGGTTGCGAGAAGTACAATTTCTCGGACATGTAGTTAATCAAGATGGAATTAAAGTGGATCCGGCGAAGATAAGTGCAATTATGAAGTGGGAACCTCTTAGGTCCCCAACTGAAATTCGAAGTTTTCTTGGATTGGTAGGTTATTACCGGCGTTTTATTCAAGATTTTTCCAAGATTGCCTCGCCTCTTACCAAATTAACTCGGAAAAATGAAAAGTTTGAATGGAATAGTGAGCAAGAAAGTGCATTTCAAACTTTAAAAGAAAACTTGAGTCAAGCTCCCATTCTTACTTTACCGGATGGGATTGAAGATTTTGTGGTATATTGTGATGCTTCATTTAATGGTCTTGGGTGTGTTCTCATGCAAAGAGGGCGAGTCATAGCTTATGCATCAAGACAATTAAAAATTAATGAGAAGTCTTATCCCGTTCATGATTTGGAGCTTGCGGCGGTTGTTTTTGCATTAAAAATTTGGCGTCATTATGTGTATGGCGTTAAATTTTCCATTTATTCCGATCATAAGAGCCTTAAATATTTCTTTGAAAAATGTGATCTAAATAACCGTCAACGGAGGTGGTTAGATTTGTTAAAGGACTATGATTATGAAATTTTATATCATCCCGGAAAGGCTAATGTGGTAGCCGATGCTTTGAGTAGAAAAAGTTCTCATTTTTCAATTCGTGTTTCACCCTTGTGGGTAATGATTACCAATGACTTCATGGAGCGTATAAAAGAAGCACAAGAAGAAGCATTACAACATGACCCTAAACAAGAGAGAATTAAAGGGCAATTAGAACATTTCTCTAAAGATTTCTCATGACTTGTTATGGAAGAACTTGGATTCCATTTTCATGTACTTTAAAAGAAACTCTCCTTGATGAAGCACATAAGTCCAAATATTCCATTCATCCCGGTGCAACGAAAATGTATCATGATTTGAAAGTTGATTATTGGTGGCCGGGTATGAAACGTGATATAGTCAAGTATGTGGAAAGATGTTTAACTTGTTTGCAAGTTAAAGCGGAACATCAAAAACCATATGGGAAGCTTCAACCGCTTGACATTCCTCAATGGAAATGGGAACACTTGATTATGGATTTTATCACCAAACTTCCCAAGACTCCTAAGCATCAATTTGATGCTATATGGGTAATTGTGGATCGATTGACAAAAAGTGCTTTATTTTTACCCATTCGCGAGTCATCATCTTCCGAAGTGCTAGCCGATATATATGTAAAGGAAGTTGTATCCCGGAATGGCATTCCTATCTCCATTGTCTCAGATAGAGATACAAGATTCACTTCTCATTTTTGGAAGAAATTTCATGAAGATATGGGTACTAAGTTATATTTTAGTACCGCGTATCATCATCAAACGGACGGGCAAAGTGAAAGAACCATTCAAACATTAGAGGACATGTTGCGTGCATGTATTATTGATTTTGGAGGGTCATGGGATGTGCATTTACCTTTAGCCGAATCCTAATAATAGTTACCATGCTAGCATAAAAATGCCTCTGTATGAAATGCTATATGGTAGAAGATGTCGAACTCCCATTTGTTGGGGAGAAGTAGGACAACGAGAATTAGGTGGAACCGATGTAGTGCTTGAAACTACTCAAAGGATAGATGAAATTCATGAAAAACTCAAGGCCGCTCAAGATAGACAAAAATCATATGCCGATGTTAGGAGAAGACCTATTGAATTTGCGGTTGGTGATCAAGTCATGTTAAAGGTATCTCCAAGGAAGGGTTTGCTAAGATTTCGTAAACGTGGAAAATTAAGTCCACGGTTTATAGGCCCATTTCGAATTATAGCCCGAGTTGGTAAATTAGCATACCAGTTGGAGTTACCGGAAGAATTATCCCGAATTCATAATACTTTTCATGTGTCTCAACTCCGAAAATGTCTTATTGATGATGCAACATGTGTTCCTTTGCATGAAATAGAATTAGACAAGAAGTTAACTTATGTGGAGGAACCGGTTGCTATTGTGGAAGAAGAGTTGAGGAAAGTAAATAATAAGACGGTACGAACTTTTAAGGTGCAATGGAAGCACCGTAAAAGCTCGGAGTATACTTGGGAAACCGAGCATGATATGTTGGTTTACTACCCGTCTTTACATATGGCTTGGATCACGGGGACGTGATCGATTCTGAGTGGGGGAGATTTGTAACACCCCACTATTTTTAAGGTAATAGAAAATTTACCCTTTTTATAGTTTTAACATTAAATTAATTTCATATTATTTTGTTTTGAGATAAGGAGTTAATTTAGTTGGAACTTTAGTGGCTAGCGGGTATAATACCCTTTTTAAAAAAAAAGAAAACGTGGCCATCAGGAGGGAGAACCCAGCCACTTTAGTTGATGAACCCTTATCCTCATTATTCTCTAAAAACTTCTCCATCTTTCTTTTAATTCTTCTAACCTCTTTTGATTAATTAAGGAGTAAGACATATAATAAATCTTCTAAATTTAATTAGTTAATTCAATCAATAAATAAGCAATTGAGGGTTCATATTATGGTTGTGGTGGCCGAATTTAAGGAGAAGAAGAAGAGAAATTAAAGATTTTATCTTGTATAGTTGTAATTTAAGCCGTAAATTTACGGCCATGGACCATAAATTTACGGCACCGTAAATTTACGGCAAGAACAAAAAAAAAATTGTATTTTTCTTAAATTGAGTCAAGTCGTATCAGTACGAACCATGATTCATTATAACTAATTAAATAACATGCGTGTCATATATTTTTTGCTGAAGTGTTCATTTTTTTTTTTAATTATAACTGCTCCATTAGAGCACCAAAACATAAAAAGAACGTAATAGCAACAATTATGACTTCCTCACGACTAGTTAGAAAAGTAGATAGATGTATTATCATTTTGTATTTTTGTGTAAAAAAATTGAAACTGACCCAAACCGAACCAAAAAACCGAGAAACCAAACCAAACAAAAACCGAATCCAACGGTTTATGATTTTCAAAAACCGAAACTTTCAGTTCGGGTTTCGGTTTTAGGTAGATTCCAACCCAAACCGACCTAATCTCACCCCTATCTTTCAGGGTTTACACTTGGGTGTTTATCGTGGTGTTCCACAACAATTTTTGTATCTTATTGATACATATGAAAATTATACATTATGCTCCACTGTTATTTATTCTATTATATATTGTATTATATAGTTTCAATCATTTGTATTTGAATTTACATTTTAGTTATTTATTTGACTGATGAAATCTGAATCGTTTGATTATACTGATTCAGTCACCAAATCAGTAAATCTTTGTTGGTCATTGTTATTGACATAAAGGTGTATTTAGATACTATACAGTTTGAGACTTACATATATTTTTTTAGAGGGGTCCCAATGCCTTCAATATCTACTCGTCATCAGCTAATTGTTGTTCTGATAACGAGCAAATACTACTGGGCTAATTTGTTATTAAGGAGGGACTAATTATTGTGCTTGCTATCTCATATCATAGATGAAGTGAATCTTATGATATGATGAGATCGGAAATTGAAATTATAAACCAAGTTATATGATAAACCCCAAATATTTTGGTGGGTTTCTTGTTTTATGACACACATCATCTTTCCATCTTGCTATGTCTATCTTTTTCTTTTGCTGAGTTCTTAATTTAAAATGATAATTCAAACTATTCTCTCTGTTTGAAAAAGTTGGGGTATCTTGAATGTTGCTATAAAATTTGATATGTTCAATGAGACATTTATAGAAAAACTAGATTATTAACGCGCGTAATACATGAAAGAACACATAAAAGAATATTTCAATGTGACACCAGTAGGGGTGTTATTAAGTCGAGCCGAGCTCGAGCTTAAAATGGCTTGAGCTTGACTCGAACAATATTTGCTCGGCTCGAGCTCAACTAGAAAGCTCGACGAGCTTTCGGTGTGTAGGCTCAAGCTCGGCTCGAAAAGCTCGAAAAAGGCTCGATTTTGTCTTGTGTCTATAAACATGACTCGAGCTCGGCTCGGAAAGCTCGGAAATATATACTGTATTATTTATAACAGAATTTATACAAATAGCCCTTGTTAAATTAGAAATTTACTAGCTAAGAATTATATTATATATATATTTACATACATAATATACCGAAAGCTCGAAAAGCTCGATAAGTATTCGAGCTGAGCTATGTAAAGCTTGAGCTGGACTCGATAATTATTTCCAGCCTTAATTTAGGGCTATAATAGTTCGACTCGATTGAGTCGAGCTCGAGTTGCTCGATAAAAGCTCGGCTCATTGGCAGCCCTAGACACCAGGAATCCACCCGATCATATTCCAATAGAAAAATACATTATGACGAAACCCATAAACGTAAGAAAAACCTCTCTTGATAAGAATAGACACCATGACTTTTGAATACTTTAATTATTAATAGTTTAAAATCTCTTACAGTTACCTTTTGTAAAAGATGCAAAATTTTATAAATTAATATCATAAGGCGCATATATGTGTTTGTTTTATATTTGACTAATAAAAAACTCATGTCATTTTTATATATATTAAAACTTATCGATTGATCACAACTCTTGATTTTCTTCAAATTGATTTTTGCTTTCAATCTTGACTTTTGTTATTATAAATAGAGTAAAATATTCATTTGAAAACTAAATTTTCTGTGAAAACTAGAAAACGGCCAAAACACACTGTGATCTGAATTTAACACAATGTGTTTTTATTGTGTAATCTAAAATATGTTGTGTTAAGTTTTAAATCATGGTGTGTTTTTTATAGCGTTGTAAATCAGAAAATTGTTCAAACACACTGTGATATGAACTTAAAACAATGTGTTTTCGAAAAACATATTAAAAACACATTGTGTTAAATTCAGAATCAGAACACAATGTGTTTTGACAATTTTCTAGTTTTCACGAAAAATTTAGTTTTCAAATGATCAAAACCGTATAAATAGAAATTAACAAATATGGGCCCAAAAAACTTTAAGTATTAGTTATATTAATAAGAGTAAATTACAAAAAACTATTGTCCCTATGGTTTGTTCATTTATCGCGAACCATCTATCATCGACAGTTTTTTCATTAATAATCTCTACGGTAGTAAACTGCTACGAAAGCGAGCTCTCGTCAAGCTAAAAAAACAAATATACCATTTCAAATTTATTATTTAACTATTTAACTAAGATTTAAATATGAAAAAAAAAACTAACTAAGATTTAAATATGAAAGAAAAAAACTATCACCACCAAGAGACAATTATTATTGTCTATGGTTTATAAATTTGTTAAGCAAGTAAAATTTGTTTATTTAGTGTAATAGTAAAATTTTCAAAAAGACATGTTATCTTCGTTATTATACAAAATCACAAATCAGTTATCAAATTACTAATTAAATTACATCATATATAGGGATGTGTTACTCTAGAGATATTTATCTTAAAGGGACGTAAGGACAAATATGATTCATACATTTCTCCCCTCATCTCTTTCCTTTTTGATATGATATTTTATTTTATTTTTTTTTATTAAAAACCCATTTAAAAAAAATTAAAATAATTTTTTTTTAATGTTTTTTCTATTGGCTACCTACTGAAAATGAACCGATATAGCACAATTGTAGCCCTTAGCCGAACATGCGTAAGCTGTTCAACGGAGCTTCGCGTTTATCGGGCAGAGCCATCAAGGAAATATATATAAGGGTTGAAAGTTGAACGTATTTGAAAATGGTTTGGATTTGATGAACGACGATCCAAATGTGGTGGTGGCTGGATATGGTACGTCCTCTGCTATGGTGGTGGTGAGGGTGGTGAGGAAGAAGGCCAATAGTGGTGGTGGTGGCAGATCGAGGCGTTCAAACGATAATGTTGGTGGTGGGAGCGAGAGACGTTGTGGTATAAGATGATTTTTTTGGGGTCATGTCCTCTTGAAAATAATAATATTCAAATAATCTTTTTTTTCTTATGTTAACATATGTGTGTTTTCCTATTAACCAAAAATAATAATATATGTAATAATTTATATAGCATTCATCATTCTCAATACCATCTAACATTGAAATATAACAAAAACAGTAATATTTTTTCTTTGCATAAAAACAATGACAAAATTTTACACATAACATAAAAGTCTATTGCTTAAAAATTTTTTGGTTAAAATAATTTAAAAACTCTATAATTCTAAATAGAGAAATGATTATTCATCATAACTAAATAGCCTAAAAATTCTCTTAATTATGAGATGATGACATATGGAAAAATCAGAGTGTAAAAAGAGAATTAGTGAATACCATATGTCACATTTTTATAGTTTTAGAAGTATTTTAAAACTAATTTTAAAAAGGATTTATCATTTTCCTTCCAAATAACAATTTAATTGTTCATTTATAAAGTGTCAAGAAAATATATTATTCATAATCTAAACACAATTGTAAAACAATATAAATGAGAAAGATAGGAAGAAATGTAAATTTGGGTTACAATATATAAGATTATATTTAGAAGTTATGTTTAATTTTTTTTTATTATGAGTATCTTGATAAAACCATTGGAGTTGAAGTTTTCTTTCAATTACATGTTACAATAATTTACCTTTAAAAATATTTATAACTATATTATGATTTTATGTTTGTTATATTAAATATTCTTGCAACTTGTTAGAATTCATATGCAAAGGTAAAAATCTAATTTACTTACGTGGTCATAGTAATCTTTTTGTCACTTACTATATTTAGTAATAATGTAATATTAGTAATAGTTAGTACTAATAATAATATATAATTAATTAGTCAATCTAAAAATGAAAGTTGATGTCATCAAAACCATCCAAAGGTAACAATTAAAAATGATTTTTCATCTAATGGTTGTAGCTTTTTAAAAAAATCTATTTAAGGCCCTCTTTTATAATTATTGGAAGATAAATTTTTTTATATCATTCGATGGTCAAAAATGTGAGGGAGAAAGCTGGGTTCACAAATCGTAGTTCATCATATTGTGCCCAAATCGTGACCCCGTTGACAGTGTTACTGCAAGGTTTGGGCCAAATTATCCGCAATTCCATAAGGCGGGTGTATTCCATCCCCTAATACTATTCCTGTGATAGAAAATTAGAAATCTATCCGTATCTATACTATCTTATAAAACATTTTGGTCTTTTTGAAAATTTCAATTCATGATTTGAAGTACCTAAAATACGCCTCTTCTTTATTCACTAATTTAAACATTCTTAACTAATATACCTATAATACCTTAAATCTCAAGCACTCATTTTTTTTTCTCTTCTCCGTAAATCATTTTATTCATCAAATTCATTCAAAATCTATTATCTCATAAAACGTATATCGATGAATTATAAAAATTGTATGGGTGTTCTTAAAATTTCATGCTCTTTCATTAGAGTTATCATTCGATATACTTTCGATGAATTTTTAAATGCGAACGCAGAGCCCGTACAGATAAAACATTTGGTTATCACACTCTATGACTTATCACCTCTTATGACCTATCACCCCTACCATCTCACCGTCGCAATGCGCGAACATTTCCCTCGTAGGGATAGAAACATTAACGACATATATAGTAGTTGGGTGATTGACTGATTGTACATGCATATATATGTCCATTATTAGTATCGTGTGTGTGTGTGTGTCTAGAGAGGATGAACGAAATGTCAAGTTTTGTAGCTAAGTGTTGCTACACGGTCCCACTCATTTCTTTTTAGTCTTGGTGGTTTGAACTTGTCAAAAAAATACAAATTAAAGGTTAGAAATCGGCATTTTGAGTTTGGAATTTCGGATGGGCACATCTGAAAGTTGCAAGGTAAAACGATTGACACAAGGTAATTAATTTTTATGAAATGTAGGTTTAACTGCTACTCTTTTTATTATATTTCGTCAAAAGTATATTACTAAGGTTTGAATAACCGAACGAAATTTTGAAGACAGACGAAGTATAAGATAATATCAAAACTAATTAACAACAAAATTAGAAGACAACAAAGCAGTATTAGAGTACTTATCTGTTAATTTGAGGAAAATGAGCTTCTTTCAAACCATATAAGTAAAGTTTGTTGGCAGTTTCAGAGGTACGAACTCAAATCTTTGTTAAACATAAAAGATACGAGTAGTTTATATATAACTTGTTTTATATATGTTATTTAAGTTCATTTAATCTATTCTGTTAGAAATAAAAAATTGTTTATATATAACTTATTAATTATATAGGGGTTGAGTATTGTAAAACAAGTATTAAAGTATAATAAAAAAAAGTAAGATATTGACTCTTTAATCATGGTTAAATTGATGCACGGAGATTCACGAAGCAATTGATTCACAATGATTTTCATGAAGCACTGTAATTTTTGACTCAACACTGTAATTTTTGACTCAAGGGTTAATCGAATTTAGTGTGTAAAAAATTGAGCTCAAGCAGTGAAGCTTACTTATTAAAATAGCTCCAAACTAGTCTTAAACTTGGCTTAGGTTTTTTAGGTTTGTCTCAAATCGAGCTCAAAAAACCCAGAATAAGTTCGCTTATATATTGACCTGATCTCCAAATTGTGAAGACGGGTATAAAAATTAGAGTTTAGTGTTAGGACCTACATCTTAAAGACTTAAACAAAAGACAAAAGTGAATATGGGGCTGTTATGCACCCAACTTAGGTGAAAAACTCTTCACATACTAATTTTTTTAATATTTTGAATAAATGTTTGGGCCCCATGTCTTTTATGGTTTAAAAATTAACACGTGAGGGTTTTTTCACCAAACTTAGATGCCTAACAGCCTCATATTCCCATCCCCTAAACTTATGAGTTTGCATATAATGTACATCCAGCTTGTTCCAATTTCCCCTCTTGTCGCGATGTCTATTTCTTTTGGCTTGTAACCTTCAATCTCTCTATAAACTAAGAGAGGATATATTTTCTCTTAGTCGATAATTATGAGAGCATGACATGTAAAAATTTTTCATGATGTGACATTTTTTCATTAATTTTTTAATTTTAAACATTCTATATCATTTAAATTATTCTTAATCACTCATCTTAATCATCATTAATTCATAATAAAAATAAAATAAAAAGTAACTAAATAAATAAAAAGTAAGAAATATATCTTGAAATCGTCTACATCTTGATGTTTGAGATTCATATATCTCTAAAACTTCACATATATCTCTTATTATTATTATTATTATTATTATTATTATTATTATTATTATTATTATTATTATTATTATTATTAAATTTGAGATTTATATATATCTAAAACTTTGTATGCATATTTTTTTAATATTATTTTCTAACTAAGTTTTATTTTATTAATTTAAAGTATACAATGTTATAATGCATGTTTGTTTTAACGTATTATTGTTTAATTAGTTTATGCATACTATATGTTATTTCATTCTTTCCAGCCTATTATAAACCACCAACCTTTAACCACTATCAAACATATATTAAGATGTTGTAAAGTATAATAATGTAAAACATGTTTGGTAAATTTTATCAACCAATTTCAGTCAAAACTTATCATAAAAGTAGCTTTAGTTATCTTTTATTATATTTACATGATCTTTCATATGATTTAATTTATAATTTGATAAAATAACATACATAAGTAGTTAGTAATTACGTCCGTCCATGAGACGGGTATAATCTAGTTCTTTATAAAAGAAAAAGTTCATATTTTAACCAATATAGTTAACTTTCTCCTCTATACTATTTAACAAATTATTACACTACCCTTATTGAAAAATTACTTTTATAGAATAAGAGAATTTACTAATATATTTTCTAAATGACTAAATTACATCACCAGTCTCTTATCTTTTTTAATATACGAGCATAGTGCTCGCGCGTTGCAGCGGTTAGAAAATGATGACAATATAAAAGGGAGGCGTGGTGGAGATCGAGGGAGGCGGTGGAGAAGGAGGGCGGCTGTGGAGGTCGGAGGGTGATAGAATATCGATATGACTAAATTACATCACCAGTCTCTTATCTTTTTTAATATATGAGCATAGTGCTCGCGTGTTGCAGCGGCTAGAAGGTGATGACAATATAAAAGGGAGGCGTGGTGGAGATCGAGGGAGGCGGTGGAGAAGGAGGGCGGCGGCGGAGGCCGGAGGGTGATAGAAGATCGATAAGAGTGTGTAATGATTAGAGAGAATGTGAAAAAAAAGTTGAGAGTGATGGTTGCCACTAAGAAAAGGTTGAAAAAAGGTTAGAGGGTTGAAACGAGGTGGAGTAATTTGATTGGATAGTTGAAGGAAGATGAAAATGTTGAACCTTTCGGCTACCTCTCCCGTACAAAAATAGATCTAAAAAGCGAACATATTACTATAGTCGCGTACCAAATAAGGAAGTTTTTTGTTAGATCCAAGAATGTTATAATCGACTAATCGTAAATAAGATTTTGTATAGAACCAAGCATGCATGATGACCTTCAAATCTTCAATAAAGAAAGCCAAAAGACTATGACCTATATTTTAGTCTATCAAGTTCTTGGCATGCCTAATAAAGTTGAACAGTACCTAAAAGTTTGGGAATAACTTTGACAAGATGTTGAGGAATAGTCAAATTAAAACAGTAAAAAGGTTTAAATGGGTTTATTCTTTCAATAAATATAGCTGAATGCTGCCTGTCAACTTTTTATGAAGACTTTATGATTTATACGATATTTAAACTTGAAACTATTTCATGTTTTTAAGAAAATGATTTTGCATACGATAAATGTTTGTACACCGAAGCGAGGTTAGGATGAAGATGGGGCGGTCGATGTTTTTGGGTCGTTCGTTGGCGATTCCCCGAAGGTAGGGTTCTAGCCTCTTTATGCCAATCGAACGAGATGTGCATGTGTCTATGTATATGAACGAGTTATGTCGTGCCTTGGAGGTCTTTTGGATCTCCTACTTATAGGAGATAATTTGAGCGGGAGGAAAATGGCGCCAAAGTAGACTTTTCTTTAGGGTTTCCTAGGTCTTCGATCGGCCTCAACCGTTTCCTTAATTATCTGCTTACAAGGATGGAATTGAATCCCTTTATTTATGGATAATTAGTTCCTTCTCTTTTTGCTTTGTGCGATATCTGACGTTCTTTCGTGCCGCAGCGCATTCTATTGATGCTTTGTGTGGTAGGTTTTGTGTATCGTAGGGTTGGTACACCATCAAGCCCCCCAGTCCAAGGGGACTAGTGTTGCGAAAGACTAGTGGTCTTGGACTTTTCTTGCCATTCCTTATTTTTCAAGGTGTTTTTTCTGTAAAATGACCCTTGGTATTTTGGTTTTTATGGAGTCTTCTCTTTTTTCCCTCCTAGTTTTGATTCTGTTGTGGATAAGAATTTGTTATGTGTTCATGAAAAGTATAAGAATCCTGTTCCCGAGTTTGTTGTTGATGATTTCTGTCAATACATTCGCTCTAACCCTAAAAGAGTTGTTTCGTACCCTGATGTTGTTTTGTATAAAGCAAAAGTGATTGGTTTTCTCCCTGGTGGTGTAGATATTGATGGTAAGGCTCGCTGTCTTATATTTGCTGAAGGAGTGTGAGTTGTTTGTATTTATGTGATCTGTCTTTTGTTTTGCAGATATGACCTTCAGGAAGTTTGTAAAAAAGGGAGTGAAGGAAGTGACTATGGTACCTTCTGGTGGTCAAAGAAGTAATGTTGCTGATAATCCATCTCAGAATGCCGAGTCTGCTAGTATTCAAAATGACGTTCCTGAAATTTCCAGTTCTGTGAATCCTTCTGGTTCTGGTGTTGATGTCTTGGATCTTGAAGTTGTGGAGGTTTCTGCTACAGATAAGAGGGGGAAGAAGAATGAAAGCTCTGTGCCCAATACTGTTGTTAGTCTTTTGAAAAGTAGGAAAGTTGGAGAGGATGCGAAGGCTGCTGAATTCCGAAAGCCTTCTGATTCAAAGACAAGTACTTTGCTTTTCTTGCTTTTGTAGTTATTATTTGTTTGTGTTCAGATTTCTCTGAGTGTGTTTCTTTCTCATAGGCTCCCATGGGATGTTTGGTTGGATGGAAGGTGAGGATATGAATGCTGAAGATGTGAAGAGAATTGATGCCATGGACAACGAGACTTTTCTTAAAGTTTTCAAGAAGGATCGCCAGTTGCATTCATATAGGGATTCTGTCGCTGCCAAGCGTTTTACAAGGATGTCTCTAGACCTTAGGTCTAAAAGTCTAGTGCAGTCTATGTTGGCCACCATTGATGATCTGAAGGCAAGGGAAACTCGGTTTGTTACATATGTGGAATCATCAGATATTGTGCAGGATTTGAAACAAAAGATGAATAATCTGAAGGCTAAGAATGTTGTTCGTGGTGAGGCTGTGGACAAGGTTAGTCAGGAGCTGGTTGTGGAACAAAACACTTGCAGGGCCCTTCGTGATGAATTAAATATGTTGAAGGACGAGAGGGTTAGGCTTGTGACAGAGGTTATTCCATATGTTTGCAAGTCATTGTTGTATTCTGATGAGGTAGGGCAGTTGTTGGGTGAGTTGACATCAGCAGAGAGGGCTGAGGAAAGGGCCACTGTGCTGGATGAATTTGCAGCAAAGGGGAAGTGTGATGTCAGGTGCAGAGCTGATTACGTTGCTGATGTTGATCACCAAGTGGACCTTGTGGACCAGAAGTGGAAGGATGCTGTCTTTCCTTACCTGGCTAAGGTTGTTGCTGATCCTACTGCCGCTGTGAATGACTTCTTGAAGATTGTTCCTGATACCATTGTTCTAGAACCTGAAGCTGACTCACAATGAAGTGTTTGCCGGCCTGCATGCCTTGAACTGGCGTTTTTGCCACCTTGAACATCTTTGTTAATTTTGTAGTGCTGTCTGAACAATTTACTTTTTCTGTTTGGTATGTTTCTGAATATCTTGCTTATGTTTAGCAGGTGAACGTTTTGTTAGTTTGCGGGATAATCCCAAACTAAGTATGTGAATACTTAGCTGTCTATGCAGCTGGTTCGTTATGTTTTGTTGCTCTGCTTTGTTTTTTGCAAGTGGGTGCTTGATTTGGCCTTGCAGTTTTATTGCTGCACGCTATCAGCACCTTTTTGTTTAATATGGATATATTTACGAATTTTAGCATGTTTTTTTATGGATATATACCCGGTGGTGGTGTAGATATTTACAGTGGGACTAATCCGAATTCTTAGGAATTCCTGTCCTCTTAAAATTTATTTTTCCGGAATATTCAAATTAGATGGGCGTCCCCATTTGAGGTGCTTTTGGCACATATTTGATTTTTTTGAAAAAAGGAAATAAGCCTTTATTAAATAAGAGGGGGGTTGCATACCGTAGCCTCTAGGCTTTTTCAAAAGTAATGAAAAATGAAAACCGAAAAGACAAAGTAAATTCCATGGGATAGATATTACGCATTTAATTGCCCGAGGTAAGGTCCTTCGCTCCATGATAGCCAATGTGGCCCGTCATGTCCTTCTTCAGTTATCCTTCTTTCTTTCGTCTTCAAGGTTCCGATTCCTCCATTCGACTGGTACTTGATCATTCCGTGCACTACGGAGGGGATCATCTCAAATTTCTGAATTCCAGGTCTTTTTAGTATTGCTTCGAAGGGTCAGTCTCCTTGCACCACGAGGAACGATATTTTTTCTGTGCGCTCCCATTGTACTTTTCCAATGGTTACTTTCGCTGTCAGCTTCCTTATGGGCTTCTCGGTTCCTCCTGAATATCCTTGGACCAGAGTATTGGTTCTTTTGAAATTCATCCGTGACACAGGATGTAGTTTCCAAAAAGCCTTTTCGTAAAAGACATCGCACTCGCTTCCCGTGTCCACACTTATTCCCTTTACTTTTGAGATTTCAAGCACTGCTGTGATGGTAAGTGGGTCACGAAAGGCCTGGGTGTTGCAGATCGAAGGGAATGTGATGTGCATTGTGTTTCCCTTATATGTCTTCGGGAATGGACATTCTTCTCCTATCTTCTTTTTGACGATTGTATAAATGGTTTTTTCCGGTCCTTTTTTCTTTTCTTCCAAGTCATCCTCCTTCTTTTGTTGATGTCGCACGGTCTTGACCAAGTGTGCCCATTATCTCTGTGGAATTTACAATATTTTTCTGGTTCCCTTCTGTTCCTTCCGCTTAACCTAGGTGGCGTTGGGAAGGCCTTCGCGGCGGACTCAGTAAGCAGTATTTCCCTGGGGCTTTTATACATCTCTGGAAGGTTAATTCTGACTTGCCCTTTTTCTTCTTTGTAATATGGGTTGTACCGGGAAGTTTTATAATTTTTTTCGTTTCCCCATTTCCCTTTTCGTCCCGCAGGGGATTCTTTGTCTTGTGGAGAATTGGGATTTCCTTTCGAGGCGGTGTCCTTGGCGTCTAGGTACACATAGGCCCTTTTCTGGACCTCTCTATAGGTCTTCGGCAAATCCCTATATAAGAACTCAACCAGTCCTGGGCTCCAAAGGCCGTATAGCAGTGCTGAGATCCTTTGGGACTCAGGCAGATCTATTATGTCTTCAGTTTCATGATTGAATCGGTCCAAAAATGTCCTACTCCTTTCTGTGTCCCCTTGCTTTATTCCGTGGGCAGCCAAGTGGAGCTTCTTGTGCTTCTTTTGCTGACTGAAGCGCGCTCGGAACTTTTCTTTAAGATCGTCGAAGCTGGTGATGGGTCCCTTTGCTACTCTTTTCAGTCATTCTCTAGCGTCTCCCTTGAGGAGGTGTTTGAAGGCTCGGCACGCAACTGGAACGTTCCAGACTTTCACCTCCGATACCCCTTCGAATGCTTCCAAGAAATCGTCTGGGTCGCTCTTCCAATCATACGTCCCCAAATGAGAGGGATACTTCAAGTCCTTCGGGAAGGGGTAGCTTTGTATCCATGCTACGAACGGAGAGTCTTCGATATTACATCTGACCGTCTATAACTCCAGTGGTTTTGTCTCGGTAGGTCATGGGATCCTGGATCGGTCGCATGTCTTCCTGCGCCACGAGGGTTCTCCGGAGCTATCGGAGCATAGCCCCCCTGAGGATGACCGCCTGAAGGCTGAGCCCCGTATGCTTGGGTGTCGTACCTACGAGCGTCTCCTTCGTACAAGAAGCTCCGGTTGTCTGGGTACCTTCCCCTGGTTCATGAACAGCGTCATCCCATCAATCGTTATCCTGAGGAGCTCCAAAGCTCGTTCGCCCCTGAGAGTCCCTGGGGGTGTCCGTTCCCTTGGGGACGGAGGCCTTTCAGATCTGGGAACTTAGCTGATCTGAGATGACCTTCTGTCTGAAGGACTTAAGGTCCAGAGGCCCTCACTGTTGATCCCGAAACCGTAAGGGTTTCGGGGCCCACCCTGGGGGGTCTCCTAAGCCCCCTTGGCGGTGTCACCGGATCCTACTCTTCCTCTGTTGCTTCGTCGAAATCTAGCACTCTGCTGGTGCTGCCTAAGTCCCCGATCCTTCTCAGATGCCTCATTGTTCTTTGAATGTGATCATAATTCCGGAGGACATAATCTGGGTTAAATAATGACGGGTTCCTGCGAGTGGATCCCGCTGAGAATGTCCCCTGGCCTCCTCCCGACTGTGTTGACCAGTCAAAGTTCTGATTAACTTGACGATCGGCTTGTTGATCGTTGTTGTGTGGTACTTCAGTTGTCGATTTTGGTCCAGGCGGGGTGTTTCCGGCTGGGGCGTTTCCCATGGTTTGTGTGTTTTGTTCAGAGCTGGGAATGTCGGCCATTTCTCCTAAATATCAATTCGCCGTACAAAACAAAATTAAAAGTTTGAGGGATCTGAATGTCGGGTCCCACAGATGGCGCTAAATGTTTGTACACCGAACCGAGGTTAGGATGAAGATGGGGCGGTGGATGTTTTTGGGTCGTTCGTTGGCGATTCCCCGAAGGTAGGGTTCTAGCCTCTTTACACCAATGAAACGAGATGTGCGTATGTCTATGTATATGAACGTGTTATGTCGTGCCTTGGAGGTTGATATGTCCATTTATATGCATATTCCCATATCATTTCTAAGACGTTTTAAGCTTAATTATGTGTAAATTATATGTATATTCGCTGCTTTGATGGTGTTGTTAGTGATTTCAGGCTTAGAACAGGTAAAATGGTTAGAAACAGCTTTTGGAAGACTAGCAGATGCATTAGGATGGTTTGTGGACGCATACGAGTGAAGACGGAATGAAAACTACAAGTTTTGGTTGAAATCAGGGCAGGTGCGTCGCACCATGTAAGGAGGTGCGGAGCATTTTCTATTCAGAAACTTGGAAGAAGTTGGAAAGCAGGGAGGTGTGACGCACCAACCCTGTGGTGCGTCGCATAACGGGCAGATTCAAATTTGGTAACAAGGCCAGGTGCGTCGCACCTGAAGCTTGGTGCGTCGCACCTGTAGGTCGGTTTGTGAAGACCTCCTGCAAACTCTATAAATACAAGACCATAACCCTCCCATTCGACAGACAATCACTTCTAGTCGACTTTAGGGTTCTTTGGGGTTATTCTCAGCAGCTTTTTCGTCTATCAAGGTCTAAGGGTTGTTCGTGAGCTTCAAGGCATTCGGTTGTCGATTTGCTTAGCGTTTACTTGTTTTCTACACATCGGTACAATATGTTCTTCTATATTTTTACTCTTTGTGCTTTGTTTTTGATTATGAGTAGCTAAATAATTCGTCATCCACTGAGATGAAGTGATACATTGAATAATGGTTGCATAAATCTTTTGAATTCAAGTTGATTTGATTTAACGTTGTGTCGTAATCTTAGCTTATTAATTCTTTGTTATTTAACTCTCAATTACGGATAGTTTTTGCATAACTTCAGTGGTAACTAGGTTTTGTAGAAGTTATTTTGATTGCTTGGTTAGAAGCAATTGTTTCTATGACGGGTACGGTAGGAAGTAATTGATAGTTAATAAGGGTTAACGGGTTAATGGTTGGGTACAATCAATAGACACAATTGTTATCTAAATAACCAAAACAATTAATTGGCTAGGAAAGTTATGAAAGGCGTCTTGGGGTACCGGTCTTAGAAATGGAACTAGTTAATTAAGGGAATTGAATAAAGTACGAACTTGACGGGTACGGGGTGAGTCTTTGTTAGTTCTCGGTTATAAAATCAACATAGTTGAATTGGGTCTTTAAATATATGCAACCTAAATAATGTGTATCATGGAGTCGAAGTGGATGATCTTCTCATCCTATTTGATTTAAAACAAATCTCTTTTCGATAAATTCTACGGAATTTCTAACTCTTTCAATCTAACTAACTTTCAATTTTTAAATTCAAGATGGCGTGGTGTCTTTAAAAACCAAACTCTTTCTAAATTACTTAAAACTCGCTAGCTCTTATTAGTCTCCGTGGAACGAACCTTTACTTACTTTAATCTATATTGCATACGAACGGGTCCACTGCCCGATTGTGTGTAGTATTTGATTCGGAGTATTTATAGGATTTTAATTTAACTAGATTTTCACACATCAGAGGTCTTTTGGATCTTCTACTTATAGGAGATAATTTAAGCGGGAAGAAAATGGCGCCAAAGTAGACTTTTCTTTAGGGTTTCCTAGGTCTTCGATCGGCCTCAACCGTATCCTTAATTATCTAGCTTACAAGGATGGAATCGAATCCCTTTATTTGTGCGATATCTGACGTTCTTTCATGCCGCAGCGCATTCTGTTGATGCTTCGTGTGGTAGGTTTTGCGTATCGTAGGGTGGGTACACCATCAATAACTTTAAAGAATACACATTAAATTATCACAACATTAACATCTGTCAACTTGTTAATCGTCTATTCAATTTTGTATCTCGATTTACTATTTGAGTATTTACATTGAACCTGAATGTTTATACATTTTTCTATCCAGATTCACTATTTATGAAATATTTGAGATATATTAACATTATAAGCCTGGATGTGTATTTAGTTTTGAGTATGAATTCATAAAAGTGGCTTCTTTCAATTATTATTGGTAAAATAAATTCATTCGGGTTAGAATATACTAGATTTTAGGTGTGTCCATTACACGAGGTTACGACGTTATTAATATTAGATGCTAATTTATTGTTTTGTTTAAAATTTATTTTACTATTTGCAGTAGTAAAAAATTTATTTATATATTAAAACTTTGAGTTTTGATGTGCAAAATCGAGCTTTAAATTTATAAAACTAGAACTACCTAAGTCCGAGTTCGTTCTAAGGGATTGGAAATGACTAGTTGCTTTATGAAATGGTTTGGAAAACGGGTGTTGCTTTGAAAATCCTCTTTGACAATTAAAGTAAAATTGATTTGCAAATTAATTGCATAAATTTGAAAAGAACTTCAGACAATATAATTTAAAGTCATCCACCTTGACTTCACTCGACTTCAAATGTGATTGCATTTGATTAAGACCAAATTCTTTAGAATTTATAGATAATCGTGACTAGATTAAGATGCTCACGTGGTACCACCAACCGTGAACAAACTACCGAATTACCTAATTGCCAGTTGAATTACCCAAGCCGGTACCACCAAAACAAAGACAACTTTTTCTAACAATTAGTTTATTTAACTATCGAATTATCAATTGAACCTATGTGACAACAATGTGGTACCACCAACCGCTATGAATCACGTTGACAAAATTAATTTTTTCTTAAAATGACATTCACTATCATACCATAACTAGTGATAATTACTCATAGACAGGTAACCGTTTTAAAATCACATATACATTCAACTGGTACCACCAACGAAGAAATATATGCAACCAATATCAAATTTAATTAATAAAAAGAATTAAAATCATCAAGATCACAGAACAACGATAATTGAATAAACCCTTTCGAATTAAAAATATTGCAATCACATCATTAGTTTCATTACATCAAGGTGGATGATTAAACATTTAGCCACTCAAGATCAATCCACAATAATAATTAAAATAGAAGAGAAACATGATGTACCAATCGTTTGAGAAATTGAAATTGCAAGACAGTAAAAGTAGATACGATCTAGATGGGTGCTCGTGAATCTTCAACGAATCCGCCTAAGAATATATCTTGATTGGAGATTGAAGAACCCTTGTAGAACATCTCCTAGAAAGAATTTTGATAAGCTTGAAATTAGGGGTTTTTTTTTTATCTATTTATACTCTTCAAAGTTCTGATGCAGAAACGATCCAATCCTTCGACCCCCGTGCACCCACTGCGACGCAGTGGGTTTTTCATCCCCTCACTGCGGCGCGGTGAGGAAGGTTTGACTTTGACTTCTATCCGACTGCGACGCAGTGGCTTGTGGAATCCACCACTGTGGCGCAGCTTGTTTCCACGTCTTGAGTTCTTGATTCCTTGACTGCGGCGCAGTCTACCTAGTGCAACCCCCACTGCGGCGCAGTGGGGCGTGTTCCAAGTTTTTCTGTGGATATGGACTGCGGCGCAGTGGGCATAGCACCCTCCACTGCGGCGCAGTCACATACTTGTGAACACAATTCTTCCTTTTGATCTTGAACTCGCCGTTTCTTCCACTTAACACAACTCTCGATTATGATTAATCACTTCTTGACCAAATATCTTCCGGAAATGTACCAAATGCACGCGTAACCTGTTTAGAGCCTGTAAACACTAAAAAACACCATAAACGCGCCAATTGCACATAAAATAGACTTAAAACACTTAAATAAATGGTCAATAACGATGTGGGTAATGGGTATAAATTAGTCACATCAGTTTTATATTGAAATTTATTTAAAAAATATGGAACATCAAATAATAGGCCCATGTAAACTATGACATACTTAGCGATATTTGAATATTAAAAAGTTATAATAGGTCACTATCGTTTTATATGAAACACATATTCTAAATATTTTAATTAGATAATGATAATGTTATATATGTTTTCAATAAAGATTATATTTTTAGGAATTTGTTTTTCTTATATGTGTCATTACAATGCATAAAAAAACTTCACAAAAAATAATAGTACAATTACTTTCAATATCATAATATTTTTACATTAACTTTTATGTATTTTTATGATAGAAAGTACATTATACTTGATGGAGTTTAATGTCACCTTTCATAACATTATCACGAAAGAAATGATACCTGATGTCAATGTGTTTTGTCTTAGAGTGCATGATTAGATTGTGTGAAATAGCAATGGCACTAGTATTATCACAAAAGATGGTAGTCTTTGAATACTTACTACCATAATCAAGCAACTGGTTCAAAGTATCTGGGTAGAACAACTAGCTGCAGATACATACTCAGCTTCAGCAGTGGAAATGGAAATTGAAGTTTGCTTCTTACTGGACCAACTAACCAGTTTACCACCAAGGAAATGGCATCCACCGGTTGTGGATTTCTTGTCTATCTTACATCATTAATGATCTGAATCTGAATAACCCATTTAATCCATGCCTGAGCCTTTGGGATACCAAAGGCCCAAACTGGGGACACCTTTAAGGTACTTTAGTATGCGCTTTACATTAAGCATATGATATTTGGTACATAAACATGTTGCAAACATTGTATCTGGTCCACTAACAGTTAGATACATCAGTGAACCTACCATGCCTATATACACAATGGTGTTCACTAGTTTCCCATTTGGATCATAATCCAAAGTAAGTGGTGCAAAAATTGGAGTGGGTTTAGATGGTGAAGAGTTCATATCAAATTTCTTTAAAAAGCCTCTTACATATTTCTCTAGATTAATAAAAATAACATCACTGTTTTGTTTAATCTGAAGTCCTAAGAAATATGTTAATTCACCCATTAAACTCATCTCATATTCAGATGACATAATTTTTGAAAATTTCTTGCACATATTTTCATCAGTAGAGCCAAAAATAATATTATTAACATAAATTTGTACCAATAAAAGATTACTTTTTCCATGAAGAATGAATAAGGTACCGTCAATTGCACCTCTTTTAAATCTATTTTTCAACAAGTGTTTAGTCAAAGTATCATACCAGGCATGTGGGGCTTATCTGAGACCATAAAGTGCTTTGTCCAGATAGTATACCCAGTGGGGATGCTTCTCATCAATGAAGCCTGGTGGTTGCTGATGAGCGTCCATTTTGTGATAAAAACACCTAATGAAAGGCTTCATTTCTATACTTAAATGAGTTATTATTCCGGAACTATTGGGACTTAATGAATGATGTGTTTATGCAGGTTCACGGAAGATGCGAGAGAGGATAAATGACATCAAGTAACTTAAGAAAGAAGCCTATGAAATTACAAGACACAAGAAAGTGATTCGAGAGCCAAACGAAGATGCACGAAGAAGAACAACAGCTACTAGCACCGCTGGCTACCTTTCCAGCGCCGCTCCCCAGATCAACAGCGTCGCTATCGCAGGAGAAACCGACTTTTACATCTATTTAAGTCGAACTAACCCTCAAAACCCTAAGAGATAGCCAATTCAGCAGCCCAAGCCGCCGAACAACAACCCTAGATTGACTTTGCAGATTCCAATGAGGTTTTGGAGCTTCTAACTCCTTCCGATCTTCACTCTTAGTCTAGATCTTTCATCTTTTATTTACTTTTATTATCAAACAATGTCTTTCAACTTTTCAGACGTTGTTATTCCTTTAATAATGCTAGGCTAGTAGGCTGAATACTTGTTTGGATCGATGTGATCATGTAGACGCTTATTGTTTTACTGTGTTTATTTAGATTCTGTTGGAGTGTGTTTTACTGTTTATCGTAGATCCATGTTTATTAGTAATTCGTGTTGCTATTAGTTTTATATCTGAACACATAAGTTTAATTCTGATGGTTGTCTATGATCATACACTAGGACTAATATGCTAGGACATAAAACAACTAGTCGGTCTATAATTTGAAGTAAAAAGTGATTCACTTGTAACCGAGGGATCCAGAACCATAGTAACTAGGATGAATTGAACATGAAGCGTAACAATGCCAGATGCGATCCTTTGACTTGCAACCGAGCACTGTGGTCACCGGAGGGAATTATATCTAGCCATGGCTTAACGGTTGGGTAATTAAACGATAAACTAGTAACACAAACTTTAGGTCATTAATGCTTAAACAATAAATCTAGCGAGAATTTGTTTATAGGGTAGTGTGAGTCTAGCGACAGCACTGTTAATTAGGCAAAGTGAATCTAACGAGAATCTGAGCCGTGATGAAGTTTCCAACAGACTAGCAAACCAGTAGGATAGTATTTGGTCGTACCATGAGATCTGAGATGCCAAACAAATATTTTAATTTAATTACTGTTATTAGCTTTTTCAAAATATTTTCAGACCTAGCCTCTCGCTGAAAAGCGGTTGCGACTATTTTAATTTACTGCTAAGTATTAGTTTATTAGGAGTTCGTGACAAATCCCCAAAACAAACTAGAATTACACATACTACTAGATTAGGTAAAGCAACGCGTCACTGCGAACGATCCTGTAACTTACCACTAGGCTATATTACACTGACCGGGTTCTCTGCTCGTTACGTGTGTTTAGGTTAGATAGTTACTTGTACAACATAAACGTAAAGACAAGAAAAAAAACACGCATCAAGTCTTTTGGCGCCGCTGCCGGGGATGCGACGCATTCTTAGTTTAGTAGTGTAGTTCGACCCTGCTTTGTGTTTCGACACGAAGTAGTTACTTTTTAGTACTTAGTTTAAATAATTAGGTTAAACTAGGTTTAGCTTAATTAGTTCGTATTTTCATTTTTCCTTAACGTCAAAAAAATCCAAAAATAATTTCTTTTTCATTTTTAGTTTAAGTAGTCTAATTTAATTTTTCATTTTTAGCTTTATTTTGGTGCGTTGATCTTTTTTTTTTTTAGTTTTGCATGATATTTAGGTAGTTGATGCGTTTGAGATCCGGAACAGTTTTAAGACGCAGTTTGACAAGCCTAAGCAGACTTAGAAATAGGACTAGATTCAAAAGATCAACATCACTCCCTGTAGGTAATTTAGAACACCTTTTCAACTTAGAAGACCCCGTAGGAACTACCGAAACTATGTCTCAACCCAATTCCCCTAGAGGTGTAGTAGACGATTTCGACCGACCGATGATGGAAAGGACAAGGGTGGTAGCACCGAAGCCAGGATCGGCCATCGTCTTACCCAACTTAGGAGATTCGTTTTCAGCCAAAGGACACCACCTTAAGTTAATTCAGGATAACCAGTTTGACGGCCAAGCCAAATCTGACCCCATAAGCATGTAAGCAAGTTCACCAGTTTGTGCAAAATGTTCAAATACGGGGGAGATTTCATCGATGTCAACGTGCAACTTAGCTTATTCCCGTCGTCTCTCACCGGAGAGGCGCGTGCTTGGTTTGATGAGCTCGATGAAGGTACCATCACTACATGGAATCAACTTCGCGAGGAGTTTGTTTCGCGATTCTTTCCCCCAAGTTTGGCTAGGAAAATGCTTCGAGACATCAAGGCTTTCAAGCAAGACGAAGGAGAATAACTAATTGATGCATGGAAAAGGCTTAGTGAAATGATCAGAAACTGTCACGGGAATGGACTTAGCAAGGACGAGATCATGGAAATCTTTTTCTATGGTTTAACCAAGAGTTCCCAAAAGGATTTAGACCTAGCCGGTGGTGGTAACTTTTTGTACAAGACTACAAATGCCGCGTACAAAATGATGGAGGATATGGTGCAAGCTAGCTTAGCTCGAGATATGGACAATAAGGATCGAGAAAGGAAGTCGAGAAGGACCGTGGCTAGCATCGAGAGCAGCTCTGACAATGAGGTAATTCATGAACTTAAAGCTTTATCTAACCGTTTTTCTACTTTTGAAAGATAGGTTGGACATTATGGACAAAGACCTCAAGGTGATTGCACACGGGTGCAACAATTGCGGAGGAATGCACTATACCGAAGATTGTGAAGAGGAGGCTACCGAGCAAGTCAATTTTATTCAGAACCAATACCGAGGAGGCTTTCAACGAGGACTAATCCAAAGAAATCTCGGTAATTCTAACTTTAATGCAAATTATTCTAGAAATAAATTTGGTTCTTTTCAAAATAGGTGGCAAAGGAGTAACAGTCAACCCGAGCAACCAAAGGTGGAAGATGAAGTCAAGGAGGATCCGATTGCCAAGTTCACCAACATGATGGGGAAGTACATGGACATGAACGACAAAAGGCATGACTCCTTGGCAAGCTATACGAAGTCGCTCAATGAGAAAATAAGCAATCTTAATCAAAAGGTTTGTGAGACCTGACCCAGTTCCTGATTTCAGCCCACCACCCATTTATGTTCTCGAGTATCGTCAAGGAGGCAATTCTTTCTTCCCGAGGCCTACCTCCGGGAACACATCTCCTAGGCCCCATAATTTGGGAGGATCTCCACGTGGGACAATGCAGTTTGGCACTTTTCAGGGTGGTGTTCCGGATATTGGTGGTTTTTCTTCTGGTTTTGTTACAGGTGCTGGCTCGGGATTTGCTGATTTTGCTAGTGGTTCTGGTGGATTTGCTGGAGATGTAGGTTTAGATGTTGGAGGTTCAGGCTCAGGAGCGAGAGTTGCACCAGAGCAGGCTACTCGCTGGGTGGATGACCTTTTTGGTCCACCTGGTTCTCCCTATGGCTACCACGGGCAGCAACAGTGATGATGTTGATGATGGTTCCCATCCGGTCACGTGGGATGGAATCATTTTACTGATTGATATTTGATGATTTCGGTATTGGGATGACTGTAATATTACATTATTACTTATTTCCTGTTCTTTATTTCTGTTGGTATCCACCCTAAGGGGTGATGAAACATTTGTATTTTCATTTTATTTTATTTGTCTTTAGGTTTTGCATGAAACAGTAGTACTTTGATAAATTTGGAATTTTTGTGGTTTGTTAGTGATGCAACTGAAACAGGTTGTTATGTTGATGGCTATAGCGCAACACAAGTGTGGGGGGAACCCCTTGGATTCTCTTCTCATCTATACTCTGGCATCAATGTGTTGATTGTGTGATGATGTGCGTATGTTGGCAGTAAGTTCAGCGCTTTATTATTGTTGGTATGTTTGATGCACACACAACTCTCGCACCTTCCGTTTTGGTACAAGTTGTTTCTCCCGCCAACCAAAGTGTTTTTCCTATTTCGGAAGCGCAATTTGTAATACGGGGTCGACTAACTTGTTTCAAAACGAAATGTGTCCTTATTCCGGTATGTGCTCTTACTTTTCTATGTTGCTTACCCCTATTTACTTTTGTTTGACCGAATATGGACATTGAGGGCATTGTCCATCTTAAGTGTGGGGGGTGGCAAATAGGTTTAAGCTACCGGGTTTTATCGCTTTTGTTGTTTTGCCATTGAAATTTCTACTGGTTTTGTTGATGTGTCCCTCTAGTAGGCCTTTGGATTTTATCTAGGGGTATAAGTCTCCATTTCGAGCTCTTCACTGTGATGTGCATGTTTAAAACTGGTGCTTTCAATTTGGCGGGATGATAGAAGTTGATAAGATTTTTAACTTGAGTTAAACTTATCCTTGTGATAAATTGCTTTTGTCACTTAATAAGCAATTTTACTACAAAATTTTTCCTTGGAAAAAATTGTAATTGGTGAAGTGTGTTCTGAATGGTTATTTGGCTAGTCCTTTAGGATTGATAATATTACTTGCATACTCATATATATCCAAAACACCCAATTGTGAGATTTCATCATTTCATATATAGTTGTGTCTGGTGAAGGTTTTGGTTTGATTGCCTCGTAAATACATCTCTCTCTTAGGCTCTTGGATTTATTCAGAGTAAGGGTTTCTATTTTTGATGCCCTGCACTAGTATGTGCGTGTTTGAGGTATTTCTAAGCCATTTCCGAGTTCTTTTCTCGATAAGAGTATACCGGTGATGTGTTGATTCTAGAACTTGGCCTGGTGATCGTGACGAGTACATCGGATGACGAATTGGCATTTAGGTTTGACCATACTTTTTCTTTCTTTCTTTTCACTTTTCTTTTGTATATCCATACCTTGACTATACAAAACTTTATACATATACTTATATATACATAAACTCTTCTTTTCTTTGAATACCTTAGTGCAATTATACACATTTACAACCCTTTTAACTTAACCTTTTCCTTTCTATAAATCCACTCATATATGTAAACTTCACCTAATTATACCTAACTATACTGAAGCAACACGATTTTATCATTTGAATTCACATCAACAATGGTGTTTGGTTAGTGTGTGTGTGTTCTTGGTGTTTGTGTGTGTTTTGAGAGAGAATTTGGATCAAGAGTGTGTTATTCAGGTGTTAAGTGTTGAGTGTTTTTCAAAAGTTATGATTTCTAAGGAATTGGGGGCTATTTATAGTCTAAACAAACTAAATATGCTAATAATCACAATTAGCCCATCAACCTTAGAAATCATCAACTCATGACTTAATCAACAAGTAAGTCCATAACTTAAATTACAATGTATCACTACTTTTGGATTTCTAACATTCTCCCCCTTAGTGATATATTGTAAGGTCTGAAGTACGTGTTGTTTTGTCTTGTAGGAATGAATTTGATGAGCCCGGTGATGAAGACAATTGGTGAGTTGAAACAAGCCTTCAAAGCTTTCTCATTGTCTTTGGAGAACTTGATTCAGTATTGATCTTGGACTTCTTGATGTTAAATCATTTGTCGATTCTCAATGTTCTTTGTGAACAGAGAATGATGAGTGTGTGTGTATTAAATCTTCGAGGATTGTTGAATCATAGATCAGAGTTGTCTTTTGAAATGCGGAAGATATGAATTTGTCTTGAATTCTTCAATCTTCGAATCTTGAAGTCTTTTCTTTGAAGTCTTGGAATGAATTTTCAGAAATATGTACTCTCCCCCTTGATATGTGCAATGTAGCTTTTGGTAAGGTGTTGTTGTATGTCTTGAAGATCTTTAATTTGATGAAGACTCTTTTTGAAGCTTTTCTTCTTTGTCTTTGAATCTTCAACCTTTTGTCCTTTGAAGCTTTGATCTTTGTCACATCATCTTAAGCACTTTGAGAGTAAACATTTGAATGAGGATTTGAAAAGTCTCTTATGAAGTAATCATGCTCCCCTTCAATTCATGAGTAATCATAGTCTCTTTGATTTTTGAAAAAAAATCTCTTGTTAAATCTTGAATGTATATCCTTTTCTTTCGAGATGAATAATCTACAAGTTGAAACGTTGAAGAAGAATGATGAGTTGATGTCACAAATGAAATTTGAGATAAAAGAACTCCAAATAAACTTGAAAACTTCCAAAAAGAAGCTGAATGATAGTATCTCGAAAAGCAATTGAAACAACCAAACACAAACTTTTCTCCTTGTCCTTATCAATCATTCTAATTTCTTCTCCTAATCAATAATCAATCATACTATTTTCTCCCCCTCATAATGACAAAGTTGGGAACCAATGTCATTATGCAAACATTGATTGATTCGATTGTTAAAAGAAATAATCATGACTAAAATCTAGACATTATGCACATGGAGAATTATCAACCATCAAAACATCAATCTAACCAAATAAACCAACCCAATTGTTCCTGTGGGTGACTAAAATGTAAGATTGAAGTTGTTGGGATAAACATTTTAGCATGGTGTTGGTGTTTTCTGTGTTGGGGTGATGAGAAAAGAAACCAGATAAGAATGATCCGTTTGCATTCAAAAATCGAAAGGATTAATGAAATGACCGAAAGAAATGTATATCATTTATCGGATTTCCTATGTATCATTGAGAAATGCACAAAGCAAACCTCTAACATAGTTTGGTCTTTTTGGCTTTCCAACCTCAAGATTGCTTCAAAGAATGTAAACCATGGTCAGTGTCACTTAAGCGTTCGATGACCATGTTCTACTATCCTTAAGGACTTTTAGGAAAAATCCAAGGTCACAATAGACTTCTTGTTAACTCAATAATTACAAAAATGCAATTATGAGACCTACGTTCAAAGCTGGAAATGATGTTAGCAATGGTAGGATTTCCATTTGATCATCGGGAAATATCAATTAAGATATCACTACAAATGTTCTGGCTATATCACAAAGATAAGCATGTATATCACAAAGATATGACGCAAATGTGTCCTAAAGAATGAATAACGATCAAATTAATGATCAATTATGAGAGCTCTAGATACAAAGTGATCAAATGAAGTCGGGGACTGGAGCAGAGTGTCACCCTTTTTCAATATTAACGTCTTCCAAATGAAGAGTCAATAGAAATGAGAAAATCTCCGTGAGAAGTAAAACAAGCATTTGTTAAGAAACACTTGAGTGGTTAGGTAAAGATGTGCATCGCTTCATTTAGTCCATGAAGGCTTCTTCAATATCAAGATATCAACAAATGATATTCGATAGAAATGTGTTTTACTCGGCAATTTGAGAATTTTAGGGAAGGGTATCAATTCTTTTAACCCTTTTCTCACAACATTATCACCATAACCTCTCACTTTTCGACTTTACTCCCTCCAACTTAGTTGCACAAATTCATCATCACTCAAAAATACCCTCACTTTCTAATGAAAGAAGTGAATACTCCGGGGTTAGATCTCATCGGCGATGATGAAATTCATGGAGTATATTTTTGAGAAAAACCTAGTCGCTCATGTGCAAACTAAACACCAAACTTCCTTTGAAAAAAAATTCATCAAATGTGAAAAAAATATTTAAACAACACATTTGAAGTTTGAAAGAGATTTTGGAATCACAAACTCCCCTTTAATCTATGCAAATATAGATCAAAAAGATTTTCATAGAAAAAAATGGAGCAAAAATGATTTGTGTGAAATCAAAACAAGTTTTATGAAAAGTGAACTCAATCAATTGTTCAAGATGAGACAACTCAGGAGTACACAAAGGCGTTCAATCATTTGCTTCTCATATCAACAATTGAGAGTTTTTTCAAACAGGTGTAACAAAATTACAATCAACATCTTGTATTACACATATACATTCATATAAGACCACTTGGAAGTACACAAAGGCGTTCAATTCCGCGTTATCTTATATCAATTTATATGTATAATAACATGAATTAATT
Source organism: Erigeron canadensis (assembly GCF_010389155.1). Classification (NCBI taxonomy): domain Eukaryota; kingdom Viridiplantae; phylum Streptophyta; class Magnoliopsida; order Asterales; family Asteraceae; genus Erigeron; species Erigeron canadensis. The sequence continues at coordinate 22,763,473 of NC_057762.1, read as the reverse complement.
CCAATTTTGAAACATAAATAATTTTCTTTTTTTTTAAAAAATCGGGTTGCATACAGAGTATATGCAAGCCATATTGAAATAAATAACACAAATAAGCGCGGGTTATACACTGAGTGTGCATAAGCCACGAAGTAATAAATACATCATTTAAGCACGAGTTACATACATATCATATGTAAGCTACTTTAAAATAAATAGTTTAATGAAGAACGGGTTGCATACAGAATATACGCAAGCCACATTGAAATAAATGAAAAGAAAAAAATCTTTTTGTTATTTTTCAAAATTTTTATTTTTGTATTTGATTTTTGTTTTTCAATTTTTTATGATTTTTGAAAAATAAATCAAGAATTCCTTCCATGGTAAAGTGAATCAAGGATCAAGATTTAGCATACCAAGTTTAGAGATTAAAAAATTAAACCTCTTGTCGTCCAGTGGTTTTGTGAACAAATCAGCGAGTTGGTAGTCAGTTCCCACGAAGTAGAGTTCGATGTTACCTTTCTCAACATGATCTTTGAGAAAATGATATCTCATATCAATGTGCTTTGAGCGTGAGTGATTGACTGAGTTGACAGCAATTGCAATGGCACTTTGAAAATCACAATAGATAGGGACACGATCATATTTTAGACTATAATCGGTAAGTTGTGTTTTCATCCATAACACTTGAGCACAACAACTAGCAGCAGCTACATATTCAGCTTCCGCTGTTGACAGTGATACACAATTTTGCTTCTTGGATGACCAACTTACAATCTTATCCCCTATGATTTGAATGGTAGTTAAACCATATGTTTCTGTTCCATTGATGAATTTTTAAAGTTATTTTTTTTTTCCATTAAAACTTTGTTCACTTAATTGCAGGAGAAGGAAGAAACATTCGCTGCTTATGATCATTATAAGCAAACATATATATAATCCAAGAATCATACAATTTTAGTACTTTCATTATAAGCAAATATATTAAGTATACCCTTTTAGACATACCTTGCACGTGGATAGAAAACCGCTTTTCTAATGGATGCAATCCACAGTTTGTTAGAGGAAGGTAGCCAACCAGTTACATCGTTTTTTTTTATCACGTTCCCAATTCAATGCTTATCAAGTGTTCATATCTTTGCTGCCATACGCATCACATTATCCGAAAAAGTGTTAATGAATTTAAGAGATATTTGGTAAAAATTGGGTTACCACTTACTAGGCCTACTTAGGTATTCATTGTTCAGCAATTGATACACATCCCAATCATCATATCTGTACATAAAACATGGTGCTTATACATCTATAACACTCCAAACCACATGATTCATCTACATATAAAACATGGGCCTTATGAACTTTATAGAATAGATTGCATACATTTTGCTGCCATGTTTCCATATACATGAAGTTTGTTGTGATTTTTGCCTAGTGGTGTTGATATTTTGGAATGCCAAGGGTCTGAATCTGATAGTCTCGTGCCAATTCGGTATCACGTGCTGTTGTTCAGATCATATTGGATTAGGACCTGCCAAAGTTTAAACTCAATTAAGAACTCGACGTTTCTAAAAAAGTCCACTTTTTAGATCAAACAATACAAGATGCTCCAGCTTAAAAACTAAAATTATAGTCCGTGAAAACCTTATTCAAGTTAGCTATCTCATTATCAGTGTTCTCATAAATTTCTAACAACGCCGAATCTCCATCTTGGTAAAAAAAGGCTCAAGCTCACAAATTTTCTTAACAACTAATTAAATTTTACCATGCCAATATATGACGGCATCATTTTGAAAGGATGCATTATGCTCATTTCTTGATGCATGTAGCAACAGCGAATCAAATTCTTCCATGAGTTGAAAAGGTTACCAAGAATAAAACCACGTCCATTAAAAATTATAATCAAACGTAGATAAGATAAACATATTACCTGCATCTTTAGTTGCATGAGTCTCTAGAGCAACCTTGATGTCAACAGTCAACCTAAAGAGACAAATAATCTCTTAATATTAGTATTTATCATCATGAGCATATAGAAATATAAGTAACAATGAATCCTGTGTTTCTGGTAGATGAATAATAAGTTCACGGAAGGTACAACCTAAATACTTTTACACAACCTAAATACTTTTATACAACAAATAATGCAAAATACACCCGATTTTTAGCAAAAATACAAAATTATAAAAGTATAAGCAAGTCCATGTTTGTCAACAACCCAAAGAAGCTAATAAGTTTGAGATATGAAATCCCAAGTCTGTCAACAACCAAAAAATTTGTTTCAAGGATATACTGATCTTCAGAGTTTGATAGTCTCATGGCATCAAATAAGTTAGAAGTTAGAACAATGGTTTCATATAAATTAAAGTGTTAAAGTAATTGTTCATCGATAATATCAACTACCTCTGCTACTACAAAAATACTTTTAGATTTTTCAGTATATTCGATGCATAAAAACTAATTTACTTACCTCTTCATTGCTGGATTTGTATTGATACTTGTCAGCTTGCAACATTTGGAACGCTAGGATTTGTTCGTCCCTACTCACAAATATAATTGAATATACCTTGCATATAATAAAAGTTAGTAAAAGTACTTAAACTAAAGCAGATTAACTATTATCTGCAAAGCACGAATTCTCAAAATAATTAATTTAAAAAACTTACTTGAGATCTAATTGTTGGATTAAGGCCGGTACTAAACAAAAAATGATGAAAAACCTCTAAATTGAAAGACCTTCTATGAATCAACTTTGCTAAATGATGATGTCCTTTATTATTTCTTCAACTATTTTTTCAGCATCCGAAACCCACAGGCTATTCATTATGTTCCTCTAGAAAAAGTTGAACCAAGTTGAAATCAAGTGTTGTTACACCATTAAAGTTTCCACATTCCTGATACATAAACAATAACATCTTGTATGAACACAAAATACATTCCAACTAAATGATTTAGAAGTAGGGAAAAACAGAGTGTTACCAACAAAATGAATTTTCTTTGTAGATGCGAGGGCTTCAAACGCAGGAAACTATGTGTTGCAACTCTTATTTTACTGACAACTTTTGACCTTGCAGCTTAATACTGGATATATCAGCAAAGTGATAGTAATACAGTTAGAAAAAATCATTATCATTATCATCATGATCATACCAGCATAAGAACAATAAACACTAAAATAATACATAATAACTCTTATCTTATAGACGATGATCATCTCCATCTCATTCTATGATATAACTATCAGTTATATGAGAAAAATAGGGTAAATATAGATAAATGCAGTAAAAGAGGGTTAGAAGACAAACAATATCCACAAATCAGCACCATCATTATATATGTCATGAAATACCTACATTAAAAAATCCAATGAGAAACAACCCCAAAAGAATACATATAATGGTTATATCCTCTAGAGTTCACATACCTTGATTTAATAATTGTTGCTATGAAACGATCAAAGAAAAAAGGGGAAAGAATCCTGAATTTTAATATAAGAATCATTTAGATGAAGATGAGGGGAATAAAAATTGATTTGGGGGTTTGGAGAAGATGGGATGGAACGAATGAATTCATGACAAATGGAATGAGTTAATGAAAAGGCTCAGCAAATTGAAACTGATCCTTCTAAGCCAAAGGCGGCAATCAAAGCAAACTCGAAGCAAAACTAATGCTCAAATTTAATAAACCCCTATTTAAGTACCATCAATTAAGCGTAATCAAATACAAAATGCAAAATTTGATAATGGAAAAATAAGATGGTAATAATTAACCCCTATGAAGTACCCTAATAATACCCCATAAATGTAACACTAAAAATCGCCAAATTCTTCCACCCCTTATCCAACTTTTAGATATATATTGATTGATATTGATATTGATATTGATATTGATGATAACTTTTACCTTCATCAAAGTTTTTGTTCACAATGTGAAAGTAGCGGAACTCAGTACCGACTACCCAAGCTGGTTAGGCTCTCACCATGTTATAACGAGGAGCGTTGTTTATTATAAAAAAAATGTTAAAAAGAATCAAGTAAAAATGTTGAATAACATTTTAAAGAAAATGTCTTTTATAAAAATTATACCATTTTTAAAAAAAAATATGAATATTTATGAACTTGTAAGTAGTATATGCATAAAATACAGTAGCATAGTACATGACATAAGTAGTGTATGCATAAAATGTTTTAAAGTAGTACATGAATCTTAAGAACTTGTACAAACCAAATTAATTTTTAGTAATATACTAGTATAAATTGTATATTAGTAGTTTGTATCTTAATCAATAAAAAAACGGTAGATTGATAGGAACCGTTTGATCTCATGTATCGAATTGATACCCACATAACCCTCAACAGAGATAGTGTCAAGGTAATTCAACCACTTAAATTCAATTCTGTCTCTGGTAAAATTCAAACTCAGGTCGCTCCTAGAAAGTGGCAGCGGGTGGCCAACTTTTCGTAGAAGAGTTGGTTATGTATCTTAATCAATAGCACACAAATTATCATCTTAATCAGAAAAACACAAACGATCATCTTAGTTAACTTGTAACATCATCAATCATCATCGTATTAATGGCTATACAAACTATCAAACCTACATTGAATCCATAGTTTATACTACAATGAAAGAAGTTTGAGATGATTACCGGCCGCAAACTCCTCATATTTTTTGATTAACTCATAAACCTCCGAGTAATTGATATTCCTTATAGCCTCCATTGTTTGATTGACAACCTCCGAGTGATTGATATATATTCGTTATGGCCTCTATTGCTTGATTGACAGCCTCTGGATCTATGATAATAAACCTTCTTGTCATATATCATGTTAGGATACGGACCATGAACTTTGCCTTGGAATGTTAGGATACACACCATGAACTTTGCCTAAAAATGAAGGTCTCGGCATCATCATCATCATATGTTTTCCTGCAAATATATATAATCCAAGAACCATTTATTATTAGTACTTTCAATTAGCAAATCGGAACAAAGTACAATAGCACGTTTGTAAAGTTGTGTAGACATATTTGTCTAAATATATACCAAAACAAGAATTTCTGATTAATTTTATTAAGCAGATGAGATGATGCAAGAATACAAAGAAACAAAAAGGAAAACCTTCTTGCTAATGTCGACAGGAGTGAGTTCATAATTAATATCTTAAACCTGGGTAAGTATGTAATTTTTAATTTTAATATTGGGTAAATATGAAAATTATCAATTTTAATTGTATAATTATAAAATTATTAACGTTAATTGGATAAATATGTAACAAGGTGCTATAGATACAACGATCCAGGTATATAATAAAAAATAGGTAGTGGACATAACATACACCAAACACACAAACAAAAGGTAATTCTTTTTTTTTTTTTTCCAGTAAGGCAATAATGATATAAAAATGATATAAAACTAAAAATCAATTATAAAGTAAAGCTCTACAAACTAAAAAGTTGCAAGTAGCAACTAATTGGCCATAAGATAGAAATACCACTAAAACACAAAACAAGAACCAACACTATGTTTAAACATAAAAGACTCTACCCAAATCTAAAACAAAACTAAAGTTTACATTGAACTTTACCACATTAATCTTCCCTCTTCCAAGGTGCAATGCACCATTCAATCCATTTAAAAGGTTGTTTTTTCATTCTATTTGATATCCAAAAATGCGAAATAACTTGAATTTCATCACAAATCTTATGCAAATTTTCTTTGCTATCTTCAAAGACCTTCCTGTTTCTACCTTTCCAAATAGTATATAACATTGACCAAACTACCGCTTATCAAACCATTATTTGTTTCTCATTAAATCCAATTGCCCCATTATGGTTAAGTAGTTCATCTACTGAAAAAATATTAAAATCACCCATCCTCTACCATTTAAAAATATTTGTCGACCCTCTAGCCACTCTTTCTAAAGTTACAAAATAATGGTCGATTGTTTCAATTACATTATCACAACAAGGACAAAGTATAGAGTGAAGGTCAATACCTAAATAGTCAAGCCATGATTTCACCGGTATTTTCTAACAAAAGGTAATTCTATGTATACAACAACGATTCTATGTATATATGTATATGTATATAATGTATATAATATGTAATATATATCATCATATATTTACCAGTATATATATTCCGAGATCACCAATTCTAACAAGAAGAAGGAAGAAAGTAATATTCGCCATGGGATCTTGTAGTTTCTTGGTTTTTCAACTGAAACAGAATTAAACTTTACACCAGATAAATTTCTATCAATCGGCCAACTTATGTTGCGAAAAAATAAGAATAGTTACAATAGAACTTACTTTTTCTCATTTTACTAATAAAATTTAGAAAAAACACCTAAAGTTTGATATAAGATAACTTGGTGGGTGATGGCTTGTTCAAATCCATGTAAATAAGTATTGAAAGTTGGTGGCTTAAGTACACCAACCCTCCGCCTTCAGCTTCTACTTAAATTAATAACCTACTCAAAGATGATATACTTAATGCTTTTTAATTTACTTACTCAAAGATAGTATATTTAATGCTTATTAACGGAAATGTGCAGAGAACACTTTCAATTCCTCATGAAAGTGTTTGCCTCATCTTCTAACTTCAGTTGATGATATGATGACGAGTATTAAATTTTACAATTGTACATATTTATTGTTGTTAGGAAAAGAAAGAAGAAAAGTTACGTATTGACTCGGATATGTATGGCATTTAAAGTTAGTTCAAATGATTAACGCTAAAACCATTGCGTATGAAGTTTTTTTAACCATTACAAAATTGTTTGTACAGTGGATTGGGTATGATGATTTGAGGTGTTTGAGATGATTTGTAGGCGATTCCCCGTTGGTAGGAGGGTTCCTCCCTTGTACGCTGATTTAATGTGTAATGTTTGTGTTAGGGTTTTTCACCGTGATGATCATGATCCTCCTTAGGGGTTTTCCCCCCTTTTTATAGTGATCCCCTTTGAGAAGGAGTCTTCTCACGCGTCTTCTGCCTCCTTAACTTTAGTAACGATCTCCATTATTTAAGGAAATGATATGGTAACATCTCTTTCATATTTATCTTCCTTTCCCAGGCTGTATGGAGTCTGCGTGTAGCCTGGGTGTAGTTTGCGTCCTCCTGGGTACTGGTGGTCTAGGTGGGTACGTCATTAAGCCCCCCAGACTAACAATATGATATGCCAAGATTATGTTTAGTCTCTTGCTCAAAAAGTATCCCGCATTCCTGGGTGTACACCTGATGATGCCCGCAGTCTCAGAAGGGGTGATTATGCATAATTGTTGATCTTTGAGGGTCTTCTTTCTTAAATTGATGATGTTGCGGTGCACATCTCGAGATAAGTTGAACGGTGGACTTTTAGTATATTTATGTTGTTTATATACCCTGTCGGCGGCTAACTTTTTATTTTGATCTTTCCATAATGAAGTGGGGTTATCGAAAAAAAAAGTGTGTTTTGCAAACATGGTCGGTCAAAAATTTAAGATTGGTGCTAGTTCATATGTAGACATGATAAAGATTCGTCGTTTGGAGTCAGATCTGAAGCTCTTGAGGCAGCGCTTGTGTGATGTGAATAAGGCTCAGCACCAGTTGTTGAGGATGATAAATCGGTTGATCTACAGGATTTGAAGCGCATGTTAGATATAAAAGATCTTCAACTGCAAGTCCCCCGCGAGGGGATGTTGGAGAGAGAAAATCGTCTTCAGGTGTTGTAGTGAGAGTTAGCTTCTCTTCAGGCTAAATATAGGAAAGTATTGACTGACGTCATTCCATTCGTTCATCATTTGACCAAGATGAATCCTCATTCCAGCAAATCTCTTGTTGACCAAGTTGTACGTGAAGATTTCGATGTGTATAAGTTATGCCCGGATTCTTCATCTGGTACATAGTGATGGTTGTTTTCAGCCGTTCTTTAAGTATCGTGTAATGAAGGGTTTTGTACCCATTTCTTTTTGTTATGTTTTGGTAGGCGTCCCTACCGATTTGTTGTTTCTTGTAACAGGCCTGTTTATTCAAGTAATGCACTTTGATTGGAGTAGAACGTTTGTGTATTTGTTCAAAGAGAATGAAGATTAACTTTCTTTTCTTCTTTAAATATATATATATATTTTTATTATATATATATATATATATATATTTAGCAATAGAACTTACGCAGGTTTGCCGCATTCCATGTTTTGCTGACGGGTTTGTCGTCTGTGGTGGAGAGCTTGTAGGCACCGTTTCCAATGACTATATCAATCTTGTATGGTCCTTCCCAGGTCGGCCCCATCTTTCCTTGATACTCCACTTGACTTGTACTGTTTAGCCTGAGGACAAAGTCACCAACTTTAAAGCTGTCTGGGTGGACTCTTTTGTTGTAGTATTTCTCAATTCTTTGTTTATATGTTGTCTCCCTTATCGACGCAATTTCTCGTCTTTCTTCTAGGAGATCGAGGTTGACATGCATTTCTGTGTCGTTGTTTTCCTTCGTAACGTTTGTCATTCGGAATGTGGAAACTTGTATTTCTGCAGGTAGGACAGCTTCTGATCCAAATGTAAGGGGAAATGGGGTTTCACCATTACTTTGTTTAGGTGTTGTGCGGTGTGCCCAGAGTACCAATGGTAACTCGTCTACCCAGCCGTTGTGTATCCGCCATAGCCTCTTTTCCATTCCTTTTACAATTTGCTTGTTAATTGCTTCGACTTGCCCATTACCTTGGGGGTGATATACAGATGTGAAGGATTGCTTTATGTCCAATTTTTTGCACATATCATGGAATGTACCTTCTGCGAATTATTTTCCATTTTCCGAGACGATTATTTGTGGTAGCCCAAATCGGTATATTATATATTCCCAGACGAAGTTTTCGGTTGCCTTCCTATCAATGGTAGCTACTGGTTTTGCCTCTACCCGGCCACTTACTGAAATAATCAATTGCTACGATTAGAAATTTTACCTTTCCTGGTGCCTCAGGTAGTGGTCCCACTATGTCAATTCCCCATTAGGTGGCCTTGAAAGTATCTGCGCAGTCTTCTTGCTGTGTGTACGAGGGCGAACACAAGTTTCTCCATCTCCGGGTAATTTATCTCTACTCCTTGAAGGATCCTACTCACGAAACAGATCGGCATTTGTTTTCTTTCTCTATCTATGAGCAACACTGCGCTGACGCATTCTGTGGAGGCAGCGAGATATATAAACAGGGTTTCTGCTTTCTTAGGTGACGTCAAGGTGGGTAGCTCCGCTATGTGTTTCTTCATTTGTTCGAATGCTTCGTCCGCCTTCTTAGTCCATTCAAATCCTTTCTTTACCCCACAACTTTTTAGCGTTTTGAAAAATGGCAATTGTCTATCTGCTCCTTTTGAGAGGAAACGGCTTAGTGCTACAAGTTTGCCATTGCGGCTTTGCACTTCTTTGACTGTTTTTGGGGCTGGGAGTTCAAGTATTTTATTTACCTTCGATGTATTTGCCTGGATACCTTTGCTTGTGACATAATATCCTAGGAATTTCTCAGCCTCCATTCTGAATAAACATTTCTTGGGGTTGAGTTTCATGTTTATTTCCAGCAGGGTGTTGAAGGTTTCTTGGATGTCTGCGAGTAGCTCTTCCTCCGTTCTGCTTTTGATGACCATATCATCTACGTAAACTTCTAGGTTGCGCCCGATTTGTTTATGGAAGGCTTTGTCTACGAGTCTCTAGTAGGTTGCTCCTGCATTTTTCAAACCGAATGGCATTTTTGTGTAGCAGAATGTCCCTATGTTTTTTCCTCGTCTTCTTTTGCCATTTGTATTTGATTATACCCTTTATATGCATCTAGGAAGCATTTTCATTTGTGATCTGCTAGGGATTCGACCTTCCGGTCTATTTCTGGCAATGGGTAACAGTCTTTCGAGCATGCTTTATTTATGTCTGTGAAATCTACGCACATTCTCCAGCCTCTGTCTCCCTTTTTTACCATTACTGGATTTGTGATCCACGTAGGATATGTAGCTTCTCTTATGATTCCTGCTTTTACTAGTTCCTCTACTTCTTTGCATGTTGCTTCGTCTCTTTCGTTTGACAAGCTTCGCTTCTTTTGCCTTACTGGTTCCATGTTCTTTCTTTCATTCAACCTATGCTCCGTGATAAGTGTGCTTCCCCCCAGGGTTAATGTTCAGGGCACTCCTGTGATATCCGCATATTCCCATGCGAAAATGTCGATATTTTGTTGCAATATTTTTTGCATTCTTTTCTTGAAACTTTCTGATAGTCCTCCTTCTATAGTTATTGTTTGATTAGGGAAGGCTAGGTTTACAATTACCTTGTCGCTATCTTGTGTATGATTGGCTTGGCTGTGTTGTTCTTCTTTTTCCAGTTCTTCTTTTGCCTTCTTGACTTCATTTACTTGTTTTATTTGGTCGTAGGTTGATTTTATCATTCCTACCCCAATCTTCGTTTGGAATAATACCATGGCGTGAACCATAAAGGGTACCATTTCCATTCTTTGAATTGTTGGTCTTCCTAGGAGAAGGTTGCGTGGCGAGGATGCTCGTTCCACGGTGAAATCTAGGGTTTCCATTCTACAAAATAGTGGGTCTCCTAGAGTAACGTCTAGGTCTATTACCCCTACGGGCCATACACGATCTTCGGCGAATCCTGCCAGTAGGCCTGCGGGTTTCGTCATTCTTGACCTAATCGCCTTTGGTAATTGTAGGAAACAATGTTCATATATAATGTCACACTCGCTTCCATTATCGATGTATACCCTTCGTACGGAGATATTAAATACTTGTGCGTGTATTATTAGTGGATCTTTACTTGCTTTCGCATTTCCCAGGGTAGGAAAACACATGTCTCTTGATGGGATTTGTGTGTCTTCTAGATCTTTTCGCTTCGTGATTGTTTGATTATATTCTGTTGCGACGTACATTTTGGGAATCTAGTCTCACTATAGGGAATCGAGATGAGGAAAAAGAAAAATTTTAGGGCTGTTTTTATTTTTTTATTTTTTTTAGATCTGTATCAGTAAAGAGCGGGCGTCTCATGGATGGCGCCAATTGTTTGTACAACGGATTGAGTATGATGATTTGAGGTGTTTGAGATGATTTGTAGGCGATTCCGCGTTGGTAGGAGAGTTCCTCCCTTATACGTCGATTTAATGTGTATTGTTTTTGTTGGAGTTTTTCACCGTGATGATCATGATCCTCCTTAGGGGTTCCCCCCCCCCCCCCTTTTATAGCGATCCCCTTTGAGAAGGAGTCTTCTCACGCGTCTTATGTCCCCTTAACTCTAGTAACGATCTCCATTATTTAAGGAAATGATATGGTAACATCTCTTTCGTACTTATCTTCTTTCCCCCAGGTTGTATGGAGTCTGCGTGTAGCCTGGGTGTAGTTTGCGTCATCAAAAATGGTTAAGTGGTAACAAATCATTTTTCTCCTGGGTGTAGTTTGCGTCCTCCTAGGTACTGGTGGTTTAGGTGGGTACGTCATCAAAAATGGTTAAGTGGTAACAAATCATTTTTCCTCACAAGCGATCTTATACCTGAAATCAATTCTGCACGTGTGTTTTTGGTTGGTGGTTGGTGGGTTAGGAGAGGGGGAGGGGGTGGGTTAGATATTTAATGTCCATTTATGATAGACCTAATTGAGTTTCCCTTCAGATTTTCAGGTGATAATTGAGAAATAATATTCGAAATTTATTACGAGAGAACTATCTAGTGTAGCTTAGTGAGCATATAGTAGGCCTCATAATATAATATTTGCGAGTAATCTACAATTTGTTTTATAAAAGTTTAATATCTATGATCTTTTCAAAGGCAACTGACCTCGTTTTTTTATAGGCAAAGGCGATTAACCTCTAACTAAACATTTATGCAAATGCAGTCAAAGTTGGAGACAATACAAGTGAAAAGTCAAAGTTTTTGGGTAGCCATGCAATATGAAAAGATTTTCCATTAATCTTTTTCCACAAAATCGTTTCTCACAAAGTTAACATGTGAATAAAAGACGGTTGTTGGGGACACAATTCGTTCAAAGAAAATTTAGTAAAATTCTTTTTCATGTTAGTGGTGCCACTGCCACACAGCTTTTGTGATGTAATCGCCCTATTCATAATAGTGGTACAATACAAGTGCTTAAAGCTTAATACTTTTTAGATTTTCTTTTAACATGTCACTCTCTCTCAAATAAACATATAGATTTGAGGAATAATAAATTTACAACAATATTTAGTTATATACAGCAATATATGCATTACACAGTTGTACTATGTACAGTATAATAGATATATTTGTTGTAGATTACTAAAAAGTGTTGTAGATTTATCATTGCCCGATAAATATACATATATACACACACATTTATGAGTTACCGAGTTTAAAATTTCTATAAACTTATATGTTGCACACAAACGGTCTTATTGGTTCATTTTTATAGCTAAAATAATTAGCGTGAATTGTTAGAATTAATTTTAATAAATAATTTAAATACAAATAATTAGTCCTCACTGTGAAGGTAGATATTGAAAGTTGGTGGCTTAATTACACCAACACTTGGCTTTGTTTCCACTTAAAATTATTAACCTACTCAAATATAGTATATTTAATGTTTTATAATTTACCAACTCAGAGATTGTATAACTAATGTTTTTTTAATGTATATATGCAGGGAACACTTTCAATTCTTCATGGAAGTGTCTGCCTCATCTTCTAACTTCAATTGATGATATGATTAGTTTCAAATTTTACAGCTATACATATTTATTGTTGTTAGGAAAAAAAATTTACAACTCGGATTATTTATGACATTTAAAGTCAAATCAAATGATTAATGCTATAACCATTTTATTTGAAATTTTTTTAACAATTTCAAAAGGGAGTTGGGGGGCGGTTTGGTTTCGTGCAAGGCCCTCGCAAATGGAATTTCAATCAAAGGCGCTATGACATTTGTACCGCAATAATCAATAAATCTACCACAATTGTTCATCACATATTTATACAATACATTATAAAGCTTGTATATTGTGATATATCCATCAGTTGTTGTGGTACATTTATCACTTCCCATTCCAAAATGGTCCACAGATGATCTTGGTTTGTTGGGTGGGGGGGGGGGGGGGGGGGGGGAGGATATTTAATTTCCGTTCATGATAGACCTAATCGAGTTTTTTGTTTACTTACAGATCTCTAGGTTATATGGGATTTCATTCAGAAATTATATTTGGAATCTATTATGAGGAAACTCTCTAGCGTGGTTAAGACAACGTATAATAGACTTATACCTCTTAATATTCGCGAGTAATCCACAACTTTATTTAAAAAAAGTTTAATTCATATAATCTTTTTAAAGGCAACTAGCCTCTTTTTTTTTATTCGTATGCGACTAATCTTTAACTAAACATTTATGAAAATGCAAAATGCATGAATGTGCCCCTGTATTGGAGACAATACAGAAACGACCACATACTACGTCTTAATATCACGTGCTCGATGTGTGTATATTTCACATTTTCCCCATCTATCGATGCTATATTATCAAACATATTCACATCTATCCTTTCCTAGCTAACTTCAAGAACTTTAAATTTTAATTCAAGAATTAATCTCAACCATCTATTTTCTAAAAATTAATTAATCTATATCATTACTTCTACAAAATAAATGACTTTCAATTCATCCATGGTCGGCCCTAAGAGTGGACTAAGAGGGTGACCGCCCCTGAGAATCACAATCGGAGTGAACATCAAACTATCGATCTAGGTTTTTTAGTGCTAGGTTCATTTGGAACTAAAAATGAATTCTAAATGACTCTGATTATATATGTATGAAGTAGATATCGAATTATTTCAATAAGATCAAAGCTTAAAGATGTATAAAAATTAAAAAGGAATTGGTTGGTGGAAAAAGTTTGTTCTACATTATTATTTTTTTGAACATTAATTTGTTCTACATTATATATTGCACTTATACTTGTAGGACATAATTTGTGAGAAAATTTAATCTGGATTAATTGTACGTGGTTTATTGAGTTTATTGGTCATCTCATGTATGGGGCACTGTTAGGTCATCTCCAATAGTTAAAGGCGAAAGCAAATGTTAAAGTCTTTTTCACATCGGAATTCAAAGTGAAAACTATTAGGCTCAATATGAAAACCAAAGTGAAAAATCTATTGTGGGCCTATTGTGTTACATGATTAAACATGTACTTTAGACTTTGTCATTGTCGGCCCAATTGCGGTGGAATTGAGCTGCTGTTTTTTTTTTTTTTTTCTTGATTTCAAAATGAGAAAAAGAGAAAAAAAAAAAAAAAAAAGTTTTGTGATACTATACGTAATATACAAAAGAATGAATAATATGATAGATTTATGAAATTGTTTTATTTGATGTGTATCAGTTTTATCCGTACTAGGAAAAAATCAAAATTTTAGATGTGTTAATTTAGTAAACTATATTTTTTGTTTTTCATTTGGATTGGAGCTTAGTAATCATATTTTGCAATGGTTTAGCCTTGACTTGCGGCTGAACATCCTGTTAAAGATGGCTACACTCTAGGCAGTCTCTTCAAAAGTGTAAAAAAAACAAAAAAAAAACAAAAAAACATGGAAACATGATGTTTTGTTTGGTGGACTGGTGGTCAACATGAAAACACGAACCAGATGAATAGATGATCCATAGAGGTATTTCCCGAGTTGACTGGTCATGTTTTTCATTCCATAGTGCCATTATCAACTTTTTGGTTATCTAATTATAATAAGCGTTGTATTTCATGATCATTACGAGTAACGAGTCCTTTTATTATTGTAAACTTTTAGTTCTCTGGGGCCATGCCGGAGACATAGTTTAATAAAATTCAGCCGTTAGAATAGAAAAAGAAAACATAATAACTTGTAGCTTATGTATGAACAGTCGGTAACAAGCTATTGGAGATGATAAACCAAAACAGTTGCGACATTATACAAGTATATAGACAACAACATAGCATGTTACCATATATATATATAATATATATAAAGGGAAGAGAGTGACAAAATGTTGAAGGCTGGCTCTCAACTGTTTTTAACCAGAGCCAACAGCAGTAAAAGTACTACAATACATACAGCCACCCCCTAACCCCACCACCAACCCAAAAAAGTCCCTCCGCAACTCTTCAGTTTGTAGGATTCAGTCTGATCTTCCACGAGTCGTTGATCTTCTCAAAGTCGGTTTTGAGGTTTCCAAAGGGTTGACAGGCCGCCCACCTAATCTATCGACGTTAGGTTCACTATAACTATTACTAAAGCTTGCCTTTCTACACTCATCATCCTCATTGTACAATTGAGAATGCCTAAAGTACAAGGGAGAGGGGAACGAAGAGGAGGAAGATGTGTCGGAATCTGACGAATTCATGTGCACGCTCCTCCACGGAGGGCTGCTCTCCCAATCCAACGAAAAGTGGTCTTCTATGCTGCTTGAATCCCTGCGACTACTCTCTGTGCTGCAAGAACAAGATTCTGAAAACATCCCTGAACCGTCACTCGAGGAGGATGACTCTTCTTCGAGGGTCCGGTGACGTATCGTCGGATGATCATGGTTCACGTCCCATGGTTGAGATGAGTGAGATCTTGATGTGAACGAGGGTGCCATTTTGTGTTTTTTTGGATCATTGTGCTGGCGTGATAATAAGCTACGTATTACTCGTGGAGCACGTGGAGAACACCTGGTGGTTATATATTTACACAGATACTTGTAAGTTCCTATTGACACTTTCAATCATACATTGTTGCTACTAGAGGTGGCATTTTCAACCCATTTGGAACAAAGTTTCCAAAAAATTTACTTTTTATGCTACAAAAAACAGTAATAGTAGCCAGTCAAGCAGGTAAAATGTATTTTATGCATAACACCCAGTCAATCATTTTTATTATAAATTGCATTATTGTTTTCACAATATAGGTTTTGCATTTTTTTGACCACTAATTAATTATAGAAAATTCAAATAAAACATTTTGGGCTCATGTTGTACCAATAATTACCCATTTCGACTTGACCAAAGAGTGACAATTTCTCAAAGCACCTTGACCTGCCATTTTTCAACTCTAGTCGCTACGAGTCAACAATCAAGATCCTAAATAGACCTATAATGAAAAGGAAAAAAGTAACAAATTTATGCAACATACCTTGCATAGAGAAGCATGTATGCACTTTTTGTCAAGACACTTTGAACATCCACCTCTTTTACCTACATTATCAATGAGAAAAACAGAAGTTTGAGAAGCATGTTTTTAACAGAAATGAAGAAAAGTGACAAAGAACTGTAAAAGAGAAGGAAAACATACCCTAGTGTCATCCATCTTGAACCACCGATTCTCAAGGTTTTTAACATAACACACATAATGGCCAGAAAATGCTGCATTCATTATGTCCACATGAACCACAACTCCATAAAGCCTGTAAACTGGGGATTTGTCGCTCGTCCCACTCACGTAAGGAGCCATGTCTAAAATCTCTGGAAAGTGAATTGACTTGTTGAGCTTCCCAAATTTACCAGACTGATACAGTTGTGAAACAGTAAGAAATTATACCTTTCTTCAATCTCACTGGTCAAAATCATAGTGAATTAAACTTTGTTTTACCTGAAACCGCTTCAATGCAATGGTAAGAACATTTGGAGCCTCCAATAATGTTAACTTCTTTTTAGCTCTTTCATAGGATTTGCACCTGAAACGCCATAGTAATATAATCAATAAAATGAAGGTGACAAGTTAATTAAAAAATATGTAAATGAGATCAGAAATTCTGAACTAACCTGCTGCATTTATACTTGTTTTCACCGTCAAGTATCTCAGTACATGTAAATTTATTCAAGGCTTCTTCTAGAGTCCCAATATCACCCTCTATTTCAACAGTCAGATCCATCATTCGCTCATTTCGCTCTGATTTGCCTCCGCATTTCATGCACTTTATCTACAAATCAAAATGCAACGATGTTTAAACACTTATACTTCATTTGAACTCTGCTAGTAACCACAATCTTACCTTAGATCTTAGATAACCCCCAAAGGTAAGTCCAATCAATGTTGTTTCTTCTTCTAGAGAGTTGGAAGTGCTTGTTCCGGCTTCCCTTAGGCAAACTGATTGCAAAGTATCAATTGCATACCTATACAATGGCGGTTACCAACTTAGAAAGAAAGAAATAATATGAATATAGGGGTATATGCTTATTTGCAGAGATGTAAAACACATATATAAGTGAACCTTAAAAATTCATGTGCATCTTCTTCTTTGCCATGGCCAAGATTTCTTCCGTTACTCTCTAACTGGGAAAGTATGTGAATGGGAGAAAGTGGAGAATATCCATTCTTCGCCTTCAAAACGAGAGCTTCAAACTCACATGTGAAACACCATTCCCTCTTATGACCTAAAATAGATACGTGACACCAAACAAACAAGTCAACTAGGGGTACTTCTCCACATTACATATTTCTAAATGTTTAATAAAGATATTTATCATGTAAACTTACATGCATTTGAGTGGAATCCTTGAAGAAGGTAAGCATTTAAAGGAGGTGTGTACATCAAACACTGAAGAACAGCATTGGCGTAACAGCTGCAGAGTATTTAGGAATTCATATCAAACTTGCTATCATTGTATAAGAGAGTAATAAATATGAAGGCAAAAATGACTGACTCACCTGTTTCCACAATTTACGAGGCCAAAAGGACGCAATTCAACCTGTTTCCAGTTGTAAAGCTTGACAAACATTTCATACGAGAACAAACCCTGTTAAGATATCAATTAAACGGGTTGTATTATAAACCTTACAAATCTCATTGACTTTATAATAGTATAAATTCAAAGTCGGACCTTGCAACTGTATTTATGTGCTGTGTCAGTGTCTGCCCTTGGTGAACAAGGACGAGTCAACTTCGAGGGCTTAAACTGGTCAATAACTTTCTGCATCGACTTCAATCCACTTCTAGAGCTTTCATGAACCACTACAGGCTTCGTAGATTGAGATGCAAGTCTGCTGGTTGATGATGTTAAATGAGTGTCAGAAGTTTTGGATGCTGATGAGATTACTCTTGTAGACTTTAATGCAGGTGAAGCAACACTCTTGTTCTCGACCACATAATTTGACCTCTGCGGAATTGCAGGAGGAATAGCACCTACTGGTTTAGAATCTTTAATCGGAGAGTGTTCTCCAGTAACAGGTGGAGAAACTTTAGTTTCCTTCATCATTTCTGGGGTAGATTTTGGTGGCCTAGTGGACTTCTGACCATCAATCAAGATTTCATTAGATGATAAGATCTCACGATCAGGCTTCCTACTTCCCAGCCCATTTAGAGGAGCGTTATTCAATATGGATGGTGTGATATTTGTGCCTTTCATAATACAGCTTTTCTGATCAATTTTAGTTACTTTGGAAGACACGCTCATGGTCTCATTGGCATCCCCACTGAAGCCAAGCCTATCTAATCCATCAAGTTCATCAACAGTAGACTTCTTGGAAGGGAGTGCCCCACTCCAAAAATCAGAAGGGATTGTAGAAGGCTCGGAAAACGAAGCCCTGCCAGAGCCATCATCACCCCTAGAAGATGATCTTGAAAACCTAGGCTGAGCATCTTCATCGCTAGTGTTAAAATTCTTCTGATTGATCTTTACTGAAGCAGTAGATTTCCTTGCTGGACTGACCACAGTCTCATGCTCCGGTTTAACATCAGCAAACTGATGAGAATCCATCGTATCCGAATCCTCGGAACTGCCAGAGCTGGTTTCAGAAGATCTAGTAGGGGTAGAGAAAGTAGAATATTCCTCAGATGACGATTCACAAGGTGATTGGAGGACAGATCCACTTTTAGGTTGATAAGAGTGGACTTTAGCATCATCATCGGGATGCAAACCTTCACGGGCACTTTTATCTGGTGAGATATCATTGGAAACTTTAACATCTTTGACAGATTTCACAGCCACATAAGGGCGGCATTCATCCTTGTGACCTTGTCTCCAGTGAACAATTTGACATCTGCCGGAGCTGCAATAACATTTTAAGTGATTAATACAACATGCAAGAGCAAAACAGCAGGAAATACAAAGTTCATTAGAACTATGGCAAGCATCTCTAACAGAGATGATCTCTCTTAGGTGAAAATGAAGTTAGATTGCTAGTTAGCATAGATATCAAATCATGATTCATATGGCTATCAGAATCTCTTCTTATAAATGACAAGTGAATCACAATCGAAAAATGTGAGGTTCACTTAAACAATTATAAACGCACGAACCAAAAAGAGTACAGTCATGTGATAATAATGGTTGAATATAATCCCATGGCAGGATAAGCTAGCTCAAGACCCACATTTGATCATTTTGAAGTGTTTATTTGTCAACATAAACTTTAAGTTCATTTCTTACCAACCATTTGTTTCAGAAATTGAATAGAATCAGTATCACGATTCACACATCATACAGTTGGTGAAGAGAAGAGGATGCACTACAATATAAGTGAATTCATATCACAAACCTATTGTATGTTTCTAAGATCTTTTATTTAAACACTGGATACTCCTACTATCACGTATATAGAACCCTACTTCTGAGCTTCCCTTAAAAATGTTACTCCATAAGAAAACATGCCAGTATTTTGCTTTATAAAGAAAAATAAAAGAAAACTTAAAACTGGGGGATAAGATTGGGAAACAAGCACGAGAAGACATGATAATTTATAAACAAAGTATCCTTGGGTGTCTAGTGATCACTAAACGGAGGTGACTCTTACATACAAAGTAAGAACAGCTATCATTTGGTGACTGCTATGTCTGTTTAAAAGAAACATGCCAATAACGGAATAGTATTTTCCCCTTTATATAATTTTTCAGAACTCCCAATATACAAATAACTATTATACTTCAAATAAATTCTGAATTAATAAAAATGGACAGAAATGGTATCTTATTGCCATTGCAACACTTCTTTTTTTATAATACGCATATATGGGAATAGCATATTAGCATACATGTTGCAAAAAAGTATAATCTAAAGTAAGAATTAAACTAGGTTTGGATTATCCGTACCATACACAAGCACAGAAGAAAAAAATCTTGTACTCACGTACTTCACTCATTTACATAAACAAAGTTATTATCATGTCTTAACAACGGCCGATGTCATACTTCTATCAAATTACCCTTGTACCCGACTACCCACACATGCAGCTCCAGAAGTGAAATGAAAAAAAAAAATTTGTTTATATAGTAAGTGATAAAAAGAGATTAGTGTCTGGTTGTGGGGTTGTGCTCAAAGAAAAAAAAAAGAATCCGATGCCCAATATCCCATCTCCTAAATTTTATGTCAACATAAATGCTTCATCTATCTCTACATTTCTATATGCAATTAATGCCTCCCGGTTTTCAAATCAAGGAACTCTAACAGGATTTTGCAACATCACTCTCTCTTCCCCACTGAAACACCTCACCCTCTTTCACACACCACCGCCGGAGACCACCAAGAAATCCCATAAAACCGCTAATAATAAAAAAAAAAAACCATTATTAAATATTCAACACGCCCGTACAAATTTCAACTCGTTTGTCGAGTCGGTCCTTAAATCTAACAAAAAAAACTCACTCTTTTCTTCCCGACTATAAACCTTAACCTACTACTATCGGTTTCTAAATCTAACTAAGTTATGCATTTCATTTCTTCATATACATACATACATATATATATATATATAGATCAACAAACATCGGCATAAACGAAATAACACAAAAACAAAATCCAGATCAATAATTTACTTTACACTAATTATCATAATTAAAATTATATTTATACATATATATAGACTCACCAATATCGAACCGCTTTACACTTGGCACACCGAGTACTAGTAGGCGAAAAACAAACTACACATTCATAACCTCCAGCCTTCACCGGAGCTTGAGGCGGTTGAACCCAACCGGAAACCGGGTCCACAGGAACCCAACTGGAAACCGGGGCAGCAGGTACCCAACCCGAACCCGAAACCGAATCAACGGAGCTATAAAAGTAACCCGGATTAGTAGTAGCTTCAATTTCAGCCCTGGCAGCTTCTTCAGAAGCAAAAACTAAAAGCCTTTTGATCTCATCAGCCCTTTCTGCTGCTTTTCGCAATTTATTTCTAATGATTATATATATAACAAAACCTATAGATACAGATAGTAAATAAACAACAACCACCATTTTACACAAAACGACGTCGTATCAATTGATGGTGTTCAAATCTTCCACATAATCGATGCTTCCGATGATGATGTCGGGTAATCAACATAATAGTTTCATATATTGTTTTTACTTATTATTATTATAATTTATGGAAAATTTGGGGGTAGATTTTGTGAAAATGGAAAGATTTTAGGGGGTAAATTTTGGGGGATTTTGTAGATCAGGAAATTTAGGGCTTTTTGTCTGTATGTGTTTTGTGTGTGTGGGTGTGTGTGAAAATGATAAAAGAAAAGAAAGAAAGAAAGAAAAGAATTTTTGAGAGACGTGAAATCTTCGGTCATCTAATATTCCGACCCGAATAACAAGCCAGGAAACGGATCTTTTCCATTATTGTAGTACTAAATTTTATTTTATATTTTCAAACTATTCGGTTTGTTGGATTTGTTTTGAACTTTTGATTCTCAAACTTATGTTTACTACTTGTTTAACACGGTTTCCTTATAAACCTTTTTTATACCTGTAATGTAATCTTGTTTGTGATCGGATGGTGATTAGCAATGAATCTTTGTTTTGTGATAATAACTCGCTTTGTTTTGCAATATGTTTTATCTAAAGACTTAAATTTATGGATGATTTATAAAAATTTAGATTAAATAAATAGTTGTAAGTGAAAATAGATAATGTTTGGAATATGAATAAGTGAGGTGAGATTAAAGGTTATGCTACATTTTTATTTTAACTTTATTCCTTGATAGTAACGGAGGTAGAAAATTGTTTGGAATGAACTGAATCAACAATAGTAAGCCAAAAGTCATACAAAATCATATATCAAGTTTCATATACATATGTGGCATATTAAAAACGGGCCACGGCCCATCGTACACCTAAGGTGGCTTCGCCACTAGCGTCATTCTTTTTATTTCAATTTGTAAAATATACGAAAATACAACCTTGTAACGAAATACGGGTCAAAAGAACTCGTCATGCACATATTTTAATTAGTATTTTTTCCGTCTCTTTAGAAATGTCCTAATACATGATGTAAAATATGTTTTAAAAAAAAAGATTTTAAATATATTTTCATTTATATAGTATTCATCAAATTTTATATAACATCAAAATAATTATTGTATGAGTAGAGCTTTAATGGTTTAACTCAAGTTATAAAACTAAGACATTTAAATTAAGACAAATACATTACATAGAATTTTGTTCTCATATCTTAAACACAAAGCTATGACACATTAATAACCGTTTCTCATAAAGTTAAAAAAGAAATAACTATTAAGAAGTTGTTAACTAGTGTTCCTAGTACACTATTTAATAAGCATTTATTGAAAAATATGAAAATATGTATTACTTATTCATTTAAAAATAGAACCTTTAAGTTAAATTAATACACATCAAAAATAATTTTTGATAAATAAAAAATTAACGAATTCATTAAATGTTTCTTAACTAATGCGCTAAAGACATTTGTTAGCAAATAAAAAAATGGATTAATGAACTCCATTTCCTTTGGGACACAAGTTAACATGAATTAATGAACTTCATTTCCTTAAACAGTAAAAAAAAAACTTATTTATTTATTGCTCTAGTTTCAACTTAACACTTTCCATTTATATGCGAATCATAAAACAAATCCTTACTATGTAGGAAAATTAAATTTATTAGTATCCATATTGCTATTCTACTTGTTAACAAATTCCTTAATGAAATCAAAGGTTTTTATACAATGAAAAAGATAAATGTAAGAAAAAAATAATTGTGATTACACGCTTATATACTAGAATTCGTGTCGTGATTCGACAACGGGAGGTCTAGTTGTCTTAACCGAGTTTGCGCTAGAGAGCTATCTCGAAGTAGAAATGTCTATTTCGAATACCCGATGGGAAAAAACCCACTACTAATCAGTCTGAAGTCACGACAATTAATAAGGGTAAACTTTGCCCTCTCAGAATTGAACCTGGGTATACCCAAGCCAAAACCTCGTAAAGGAACTTCCTATGTCCTCCCAAGACTTGAACACAAAAATTTTTGAATAGAAGATAGTCTTTCATCCATTGAGTTAATACTTAAAGACGACAAGGAAATGAAAAGTAATTGCAATCATCAATTAATGAAAGATACCAAATCACATATGTATTCAATAAAAAAAAAACAAGAATCTAGCACTGGAAAGGTTTCCCGAGGATGTCTACTGCACTTTTAGTTGCATGGTTCAAACTATTTACCAAACTTTGATCCTATTTTATTTTTAGGATGTGTTTGCACATTGTGCACCCTAATACATTTTGTATGTTTAAATAACGGTTACTAATTGACAAAAGTTAAGCTATGTTTGTTTTAATGGCTGAATATTATCGGTAAAAAGGCTCTTTCAAAGAAGTAAAATATACATCAAATGATTTCGGCTAATTTGTCACATAGTTCAAGTATAAAAATTAACATTACAACGAAGATAAAACACATTTGCCCCCTTCCTTATACTAACAAAAACAAAACTCATGTGTTGCGGGCTAACTTATTAAAGAAAAAGAAAATGATGTTTTGAGTGTTCGATAGTCATATTCACTTGATTTCACTATTTCAGTCTATGTTTATTGAAAATTCAATTTAATTATTTGTAATGTGTGGTTGATATAAAGCACCTAAGTAGAAGGAAAAACACGTTTTTAGGAGCCAATTAAAAATAGTACTCGTATTAGGTTTGAACTTATATCACTTTGTATGTTGACTCCTTATTAGTTTTTATTATTTTATTATGAATTATGAATTGCCTTTTCATTTTGATGAATAGATATCATCATAAAGAACAAAAGTATTGTTACATCTTTGGCAATACATAAGAATTAAGCACCAATCATATTCAATTGAAGTTTGGTTGTATGGTTTTCTTTTTCTTTATTAGATAGATCATAAAGTAAAGGCCTTAACGTGAGTCTATTTCTAAGAATTTGTCTAATCAACACTTTCCTTATGTTAGATGTCATTATGAAAATTTAGTTACATTTTTGTGTTGAGTCTGAAGATTTATAATATATCTAATTAAAAAAATAATAAAAAAGGAAAAAAAACTCTAATGTACGATTTTAAACAAATGAAAAAAAGAGAGAAAAAAAGCAAAGTGTTACGAATAATTTGAAATAAAGTCCAAATGCTTTTATTTAATGAAGGAAATTAGCATATATCTTTTTCATGGAAACCATCATGAGGCAAACTTTTAGAAGTCAGTGATCGATCATAAAAACCTAATCTCTTATCTATTCACTGTATCTCTTTATTTCCTACCCTTTTTTCTATTTGCATGTAGTGTTTGTTTATAACCAAATGTCCAAATGGAATAAAATTCTTATTATAACAAAATTTTATGTTTAGTAGATAATCGACAACGTAATATGCTAAATTTTACTATATAATCACACCTCTTTCGTAACTATTTTCTAACAATTGGTGAAATTAGAGATATTTCATATTCATGTTCATTTTATATTTATATTCATTATTTAAAATATTTTACACCAATGGTTTCGAAAAACATTGTAATATAATATATAAAAGAATAAATATGTAAATCACCAAGTGGGAGTTTGATTGCTTTGATTGAAATGATTTAGATGTCTCTGTTTAGATTGGTTAGTATAAAATTGTTTGATGAAAAAAAAAATGTTCAAATTAATTTTGTTTGAAAATCTCCTCAATTTGTTTTGAGTCAATTAAAGGTATTCTGATTTTTTTTTAATGAAAATCAAATGTCAAGATTTTGAATTTTGATTATTGATTTAGTTAAGGGTAGATTTAAAGGAATCCTCATCCTTATCATAAACATTTGTAATAACTTAATCATTTTGTTTTTTTTTTCAATCGAACCTTAAAAAAAATAAACCTGAAAAGAATATATACATGGTACACAAAAAAGGAAATTACCATAAAAGGGTTGCTTAAGATTGCATGTGATGGAGACCACCGAAAGAGAAAGTTAGAGGATGTGGTTACAGATAAGAAGTGTACGATGAGATCCCATTGGACGGTGTAGATTTCAATATGTGGCTAAAAGTCAGACATCACTGATTTTGACGTTTTACTCTCCATCTTTTGTGCTATTTTGACTCTTTAGGTCAAACTTTTTTCACATGAAGTCATTCTTTCTGCTAAACTTACTTTATTTCGTTTTTGTTGAGAAATGGGTGTTGTCATTGGACGTAAGATGGAGCAAGAGTTACACCTAATTTATGCGAGAATATCGTCACGATCAATATATGTTGGATATGAGTTGATGTTTAATGGGTTTGGAAGCCATAGTATGTTAAAATTTCATGCCTTAATTTAAGACTAAAAAATTGTAAATGTGGTTGATATATAACGAGGGATTGTGATAGGATAGAGATTTTCTAAAATTGTTTTCAACTTCATAGGTGAAGTTGAGAATATCTTGACCTTTGGATTAAAATCAAAGGTCAAGATTCAAATATGGTTTTTTAATCTTGACCTTTGATTTTAATTCAATGGTCTAGATACCAACTTTACCTATGAAGTTGAGTTCTAATTTTAGAGGATCTCAATCCATAAAAATAAAGATGTGAGTTGAAAAATAAAATAAAACTGATGTGACATAATTAGATTGATTAAAATATGAGTTAAAAATTAGATTGAAAAATTAAAATATGAAGTCTTTTTCTTATTTATTAAAAGAAAAATATTATGTTCCGTCTGATTGTCCACAGTCTTTTTTGGTTTCTTCCTTTTCCAAGCAAGTTTTCACTTAGGCGGACTCATCAAAGAAGCACGGGCACCCATCTAGATTGTATTAATTACTGTCTTGCAATTTTCTATTTTCTCAAACGATTGGTACAATATGTTCTTCTCTTTTATTGATTATTAATTTTATTTGAGCATGAGTGGCTAAACAATTTATCATCCACCTTGATGAAACGAGACGGATAATGTGATTGTTTTAATTCAAAAGAGTTTATTTAATTATCGTTGTTCCGTGATCTTGATGATTTTAATTCTTTTTATTAATTAATTTTGATATTGGTTGCATATAATTCTTCGTTGGTGGTACCAGCTGAATGTGTATGTGATTTTAAAACGGTTACTTGTCTATGAGTAATTATCACTAGTTCATGGTATGATAGTGAATGTCAATTTAAGAAAAAATTAATTTTGTCAACGTGATTAATAGCGGTTAGTGGTACCACGTTGTTGTCACATAGGTACAATTGATAATTCGGTAGTCAAAATAACTAATTGTTGGAAAAAGTTGTATTTGCTTTGGTGGTACCGGCTTGGGTAATTCAACTAGCAGTTAGGTGATTTGGTAATTTGTTCACGGTTGGTGGTACCACGTGAGCATATTGATCTTGTCACGATTATCTTTAAACTCTAGAGAATTTGGTCTCAATTAAATGCAATCACATTTGAAGTTGAAAGAAGTCAAGGTGGATGACTTTTAATTATATTGTCTGAAGTTTCTTTTTATTTTATGTTCTTGTTTCAAACAAATTTACTTTATTTGTCAAAAAGGAGATTTAAAGCAACACCCGGTTTTCAAACCATTTCACTAAACAATTATTTCAAACCAATCCCTGCGACTAATCTCAGATTTACCTCATTACTATATTACAAACGATCGGGTCCACTGCCCGTGAGTGCTTAGTAGTTAGTTTGTAGGTGGTTCTTGTTTTATAAATTTAAGACTCGATTTAGCACATCAGGGCCCACCAGAAAGTCTTAGTGTTTTTACAAAAAAATCTTGTATATCGTAGTAGATGATGATGGTGGTGTGTAAGTTACGAAAATCAATGGTACTTTTTTGGACTTTTTTTAGTTGGTCTTAAATTATCTTTCCCCTATATATATGTATATATATATATATAGGAGAGAAATCAAATAAGAAGGTGTCTTAAGGGGAGAAGGGAGAGAAGGTCTTATGAACCAATCAGAACGTGACATGTGGATTTAAAAAAAACGCGGGGGCATTTTTGTAAATAAATCAAACCTTTGTCAGCCTGGTTATGATCAGCTTGGTCTGTCAGCTTGGTTATGATCAGCTTGGTCTGTCAGCTTGGTTGGGTCAGCTTGATCAACCTGGGTTAAGGGTCAGCTTGGTCAGCCTGAAATCTGGGTCAACTTAGGATCTACATTTGTGTAGATTATGTGTAGTTTTGTGTCATGCTGACCCAACCCAAGCTAACCAAGCTGACCCAACCTGACCCAGACCCCAAACTGACCCAACCCGACCCTAAGCTGACCCAACCCGACTCCAAGCTGACCCAAAACCCATAATCTACATTTGTGTAGATTGTGTCAAGCTGACCCAACCCAAGCTAACCAAGCTGACCCAACCTGAACCAGACCCCAAGCTGACCAAAACCCATAATCTACATTTGTGTAGATTGTGTCAAGCTGACCCAACCCAACCTGAACCAGACCCCAAGCTGACCCAACTTGACCCAAAACCCATAATCTACATTTGTGTAGATTGTGTCAAGCTGACCCAACCCAAGCTAACCAAGTTGACCCAACCTAACCTCAAGCTGACACAACCTGACCCCAAGCTGACCCAACCCCAATCTAACCGAACCTGACCCAACCTGACCCCAAGTTGACCAAATTGATCATGCTGACCAACAAAGCTGATCAGAACCCAAGCTGACCCAGACCAAGCTGACCAACCAAGCTAACCCAGAACCCAAGCTGACCAAACCAAGCTGAAGCTGACCTACCAAGCTGACCCAAAACCCAGGCTGACCAAGCTTCAAAAAAGTTTGATTTATTTACCAAAATGCCACCGCGCATTTTTTTTACATTTTGACACATGTCGCATTCTAATTGACCTATAGGACTTTCTCTCCCTTCTCTCCTTAAGACACCTTCTTTCAGGATCTCTACCCTATAACACGTATCTCATTAATATATGTAAGGGTAATATCGTAATCTAATCATTGATAATTTAAATTAATGATAATATGCAAACAACAAAATAAGTATCCCTTACTTTTCTCATACGGTTACATGTAAAACTAATTATTAGTTATTTTATTTCTTTTAAATTGTTAGTTAAGGTTATGAATATATTTGTTTTGCCGATCCAAAAGCTAACTCGTGTGTCATGTCAGATTTTTCTCTTCCCTTTTATATATATATTTATATATATATATATCGAGAGAGAGGCCAGTTAAAGTAAGAACCAAGAAAAGGTCGAGAACCGCGAGAACCAATTTATTCCATTAGATCAAGTTATCAAAAGATAATAATACTCCATGGCATTTTTGTAAATAAATGTAACTAGATATATAAAAGAACACACGGAAGGGTGTTTTTGGAATTAATAAAGACACACTGATTTAAATAAAAACAAAACCAAAAACAAAAAGGTGCATTTTGTTTCACTCCCGTCTAATAAAAATCGCCAGAAATTTCTCTCTTTCTAAAACCTAATTTATGAAGATTCTATACAAATTGAAAATCATCACAAAATCAACGACCAAAGCAAAAAATCCGCGGTGCATGTGTACGCGACTACTATTCAGTGATCATTTGATAGTATGAATAGTAGGTTTTTCATACCTTTTTAGAATGAATAACCCTAAATCATCGAAAGGTAATTTCTAACCTTTATTCCCGTGAGTTTGTGTTTTGTATGTTATAGGTGGTGTATGTGTTATATTATGAGTAAGATCTTATTGGGTTCTTGTATTTTTCGTTTTCCGTGATAGTCCGAAGGAGTGAAAGGATAATGATAGTGAAATCGTTTAGCACATACACCAATAACGAGGAAACAGATCTGGATTTAACCGGTGACTCCGATGAAGGTAACCTGGATTTAACTGGATTTTGTCATTTGATTTAACTTGTTTTAAATAAAACCTAATCTACTAACGCTTTTGTCATTTGTTTTAACTGGATTTTTGGTTATGTTGAGTGACACAAGTGTTTGTATGTTGTCATAATGTTTTTATCATAATATTTATGGTAACCTTTTCCTGAGGAATTCATAAAATAATATATTGATATGTGTTTTTGTATAGTAGTAACATGTGTATTTAGCTTTTTTAAGTTTCAATACCCGTAGTAGACATGGATAGATATATTCAATTAAAAATTAAAAGTATCTGTCATTCAAATGTGAATGTACATTGATAACATGTGTTCATAGATCGGATGTCGTTATGTTTGTAATCTAATAAAACTGGGCACATGTTTCTGTTGATAGTATAAAATATGTGTTCGGATAGAGTGTTTTCTTTTTATTTTTTTAACAATCTAATAGAACTGGGCAAATGTTCCTCTTCGAGATTAAATTTGGCTAGGTTTCGGTATTTTTGGTTTATCTGCAAGCAAGTGCTTGGCATTTTTGTCAGCAGTAAGAGTTTTTAGATTTGGAATAAGTCTATTCTTTTATAGCTTGACGTCAAATACTTCTAATTATTTAATAGTAGTCTCATGAGTCAAGGGGCGTGAATCGTTTTCTTGTTTCGAAATGTTGCACCGCTAGGTTTTGATTCTTGAAGTTGGTTTATAGATGAATATGAGTTTAAAGATCATCATTGGTATGTCCATGAGGGGTTTTGGATATCTAAGTATTACCTAATCATTTTATAATATGGCCACGGAAACATCGTTACCAATCTCAAAGTGGCTTTCAACTGCTGGCGTAACATTTTCTGTTGCTGTTTTCGTTCAGAATATAACAGTATTTATACTTGTGTATTGAATGGTTGTGGCACTAAAAAAGATAAAATCGATTCAAGGATATATTGGGTTAACATGTGTGAGTAACTGTTGCTTGCAAAGTCAGTTTATTTGTGTTATGTGTGGAATAATAAACATGTGTGGGACGACTTTGGCGTCAATAAGCTAAACCTGGTTTAAAAGTGGAACAAATGTGTTATGCCTAGAGCACAAAATAAGACCCCTCTTAAAGTGATCCCTGTTTGGGAACGTATGTTTTAGGGTTGTTTACATATAAGTTGTGATTTTTTTTATGTATTCTTCGTTAAAAGGTAATCATGTGTGCTGTTAGTATGTTAATCGGTGGATGAAATTGTGGTTTACTGTAACTACTTATGATCCACATTTGGTTTATCGTAAATGGTAATTTGGTTTAAATTTATTGTGGCATTGTAAACAGATGTACAAGAACTACCATTGGGGGAATAAAGACAAGTGAATAAAAAATAGGCATAGAGAGTAAAGGGAAAGGAATCCGAGCAAACAACAAAGACACAGGCAGGGGTATTAAAAGAGAGGAAAGTGGGATAGTGGATGGGAACAAAAGAAACAAATTGAGGATGAAACACAAAGGTGGAAAGCTTTTTTTTTGTAGGGTTGTTTTTTTTTTCTTCCTGAATTTATCTAGTATATTCATGTACTGGACACATGTTTTTTCTTGTCTTCATGAACATATGTGTTTTAATGTACATATGTGTCGCTTCGCATTGAACACATTATGTTACTATATATTTCTCACAGCTAGCAACTATGTGTTTGTGTGGCTGTTTTTTTTTTGTTTTCCTCAACACATTTAGTACGTTCATGCTTCCTTAACAAAAGTGTATTCATGTTTCCTTCACAGTTAGTACACATGTTTTATACCTTGCTGATTGAACTCATGTTTCCGTAACAAAAGTTTTTTTTTTGCAAACAGTTTCCGGTTATGACACATGTTTTTTCTTAGGTACATGCTTCTTCTGGACACATGTTTTTTCTTATGTACATGTTTACTGAGCACATGTGTTTGACTTTACAAACATATGTTTACTGGGTTTGAACATGTGTGGATGGATTTGCAAATTTGTGTACACGTCGTTTTACATGTCCTTGTTAGGTTCAAAGGGGTTACGAAATCCATAAAAGGGGCACATATCTAAACTTATTTGTGTAGCCTAGTTTTTAGTTCTTTGTATTTAGCTAAACTTATTAAGTATTCTATTATTATTATTTTTATAAAAAATCCAATCAGATTAAGTTGAAGTTCTCTGAAGCCAATTAAACTTGTTTTTCAAGGTTTTCACCTTTGTTCTCAACTTATAACACCGGTAAGCCAATAAGGTTACCCAAACACTATCTTCTACATTGTAATAAAATACTAGAGTTAATCTCAAAGTATTATGAAACAAAAGTTATTGTGATATCAAGATTCTTAGATATAAGTGAATAAAATGGAAGCACCTCAGAGGTTATTTTAGTTTAACAATATTATAACTAAGAACTGAACAAATATCATGAACTAAAAATAAAAAATAAAAAACCATAGCAGGTGTGAATGAAAAAGTCACTAGACGAATTTACATGTTTGCCTTAACCTTGTTTTACCCTCTTTGCTGCAGCCCGGGCTTCATCTTCATCTCTTTTCTTGATTCCACACTTCCGTATGATAGTTTGTTGACCTTGTCCACAAATGAGGCAAACATCACGGGATCATGTCGTAGCCTACTTAAACACAATACGATCCCTAATATTGCTTGGCTACTAATCTCGCCTACCTCAGCATGCTTGTTAACATATCTATGTTGTTTATCTCACAGATGACGTGGAAGTACATTACGCCTCCAATGACGCATTATGTACTGGTCTGGTATAACGTCAATGTTTTTATTCCTCAAGACACAAAATATATGGCGACACAAGTACCCATGGCGTCCAAAAAGGTTACAACTACAGGTTATGGATCCATCGTCCTCGTTTCGAACAGAGGCGGTACAAGGAAAAAATTTGAGAGGAGGCAAAATTAAAAATCCATAATAAAAAAAAAATCTAAAAGGGGGCAAAATGTTAAAAACCTATATGAAAATTTTAAAAATTCATGAAAATTTAAAAAATACATGACAAAATCAAAATTTTGGAGGGGGGCATTTGCCCCTCTTGCCCCCCATGTAGGCACGCCCCTGGTTTCGAATACCCTAATAACCACAGACCAAAAATATCACATTTAGGCTGAGATTCTTAGTAACAATGCGCCTACACACTAGTTCACTAAAAAGGATGTAATTGTTCGTTTGGAATATACTTCACCTTATTTATACTTCAGATGCGCTTTAGATGCTGTAAGAGAGTGATTGACATGGTGTCTGACTGAACAAGATGGTGTAAGTCAACCCACACACCTTTGAATATCTCCTTCTGAATTTTAAAGAATATACTTCGAATGTAGACGTTAGCAGCAAACCTCTCAATTGCTAGTGGGGATATCATCCTTGTAGTTGTTGTGGATGTGTGATCATCAAGAGCACCTTGTGCGTACCTTTGCTTCTCCATAGCAGTCTCAAAACACAACATGAATTGAACAAGTGTGTTACTTTTGAGAGAAAAATTTTTAAAGAACGTATTAGAACTCTCATACCTTGATGTTGTTTTCATTAGACAACATATAGGCAAATGGTTAAAATATGTCGGAATCCATGAGTTTACTAACTGAAACATGTTTGATAACCAGCTATTATCTTTTAAATTAAACTCTTGGATCAATGCCATTCATCTATTCTCAAACTCCTTGGGCTCAAGGAAAACATTCCACACAAGCTTGTGTAGACGCTTTCATAAATTAGTGTTACTAAGCAAGTTGTACAAACCTTAGACCAATACAAAAAATTCATAAATTAACCACATGTACTTAGTAAAGTAAAAATTGGAAAAATTACTCATGAAAACAAAAGAAATGTTTCACACTTCATATAACAGTATAAACAAACATCAAACATGTGTGTGCACCTATGTAATTTCAAAAAAAATACTAACTTTGAATGAATAAGATATATACTTTTGTTAAAGAAACATGAATATACTAGATGATCTAAGGAAAACATAAAAAACAACCACACAATAACATAATTACTAAATTTTCATATTTACTACTAACTGGCAAATCGACACATATGTACAGTAAGACACATATGTTCAGTAAAACGAGAAAAAAACATGTGTCCAGTACATGAATACACTAGATGGCTTCAGGAAAACAAAAAACAGACCCAAATACAATACTTTTTGATAAAAAAACATGAATATACTAGATGACTTAAGGAAATCATAGAAAAACAACCACGCAATAACATAGTTGCTAAATTTCCATATTTGATTGTATATAATTATAACAATCCTTTTAAAGACATATGGATATGCTATATCATTTTAAAGCGTGCAAAAACAACTGGAAGACAAAAAAAAATGTCACGTACATGAATATATATATTAATTCAGGAGAAAAAAAACAAACCAACAATAACAATTATGATATATATTATATACTAAATCAGAATGAATACTACTTAAGAACAAATATAAATAATAATTAAGATTAATAAAAACCTTCAATCATCTCATGGCTTTGAACACCGACAATTCATACATTGAATCCAAGTTATCCTCTTTTTCCATACGAACTATGATATCATTATTATAATCCATTCCGACCTTTGTTTGAAGAACATCGAAAATATAACCTCTGTTAAATTGTGACGGTAAATTGACGAAATCATTGATATAAAGGGGGGGGGGATCTTGTAACTGGTGGAGATTGGAAGAGCGATTCAATGGGGAGAGCGAGATTCAGGGGAGAGATACAGTGAGCGACCTTTTATTTGTTACTGTACCTTTAATTTTTTCTATTATAAATTACCAACACATTTGTCTAATTACCATATTGTCCCTATGACTTTTAATTCAAAGTTGGTTCTCACGGTTCTCGACTTTTTCTTGGTTCTCATTTTATCTTTTTACTCTATACATACGCGCACACACACACACACATATATATATATATATATGGGACACTTATTTTGAAAACCCGTTTGTTTGGTAAATAGTGCTCATGGTCAATAAATATCATGTTTTTATTAATTCTAACCTGTTTAATATATAAAAAAAATATGCATACGTTTTGTATAAAAATGGTCATTCATTGAATTAATGTACATTAAAAGCAATTTTTGATTATTACCATGTATAACAATTACATAATTAATATATTTCTTTAAAAAATTAATAACAGTACAAATTATTTTTAATATGTTATAAACATCTTATGTATTTGACGCGAGGTTAAATTTAGTCAGAATTACCATTGATGTTTAAGAAATAAAAATAATTAAGCAAATGAAGGACTGAGTCTCATCTTGTTCTTAGTATCTATGTTGTTTTTGTAGTTCATGATTTTGGGTTACATGAATAATAATATATTTTTATGAGGAAGACTAGTCATATTTAATGTTTGGCATAAAATTTATGCCTAAATAATTGGAAAGTCATCATAAATTAAGACGGTTGAGTTGATTGAAAAGGTTATCGGGCTATGGGTCAAATAAGCCATCATAAATTGGAAAGTCACCTGTAAGCTAGAGT
Source organism: Erigeron canadensis (assembly GCF_010389155.1). Classification (NCBI taxonomy): domain Eukaryota; kingdom Viridiplantae; phylum Streptophyta; class Magnoliopsida; order Asterales; family Asteraceae; genus Erigeron; species Erigeron canadensis. The sequence continues at coordinate 22,729,014 of NC_057762.1, read as the reverse complement.
GTGGGAGAGCTGGGATATCAAGCCAAATAGCAATTAACCTCCAAACTTTATTAACAAATCTACAAGCCGAGAAAAGATAGATGTTGCGAAGTTTTCGGTTCAGACGAGCATAGAGGACACAATATCGATGGTATATCATTACCCTAGCTTGTTGGAGAGGCCGGTTAAGACGGGATGGGATGCGATCAAGCATCACCCGCCAAACAAGTATATTCACCTTCTTAGGAACAAGCAAACACCACCTAGTGATTTCCGAAGCATCAGGTAGCGTTTTATCATCAATAAGTATTCTAGTTTCCTTGACTGAAAAGCCGATATTATCATGTAATGTCCAAACCCATTTATCGTTTTTTTCAGCAAATGCAATATTTGACATCCCCGACAATAATTCCAACCATTCACATTCCTCTGCCCCTCCTCTAAGAGGTCTACGCCCCGGTCCCGGGGACTTATCATTACCACACTCCCAAACGGCCTCTTTAATCATCGGTCTCACTAACCTCACGTTCCAAGGACCCCACTTGATCTTGAGAAAGAGACTTGAATCTAGCACTCTTGGAGACCAAATTAAGGCACGGTCGCCTCTTAAATTTTTGAGAGTAATGTTCCAAAAATGCATGTTTGACATCACTAGGATTTTCAAGCCACTGTCCATCAACTTTTAAACCTTGAACAACCAAATTTTTTCTTGATTTGTTTACATAGGAGTGAAAAAAATGAGAATTCTCATCAGCATCAACAACCCATTTTATTTTTGATTTTTGCTTGATATCAAGGGATTCACACATTTCGGCTTCTATGATCTTATGGACCAGATCTTTTCTTTTGCTACAATAATTAGAATCAGCCCTCCCATTGTCAAAAAGAATATCAAGATCAACAAGTTGATCTTTAAGTACCTTCACCGTATTTCCATTTTTCCGAGCCAAAATCCAAGATTTAATGTCAATTTTAAGTTGTTTAAGTCGCAACCTAAATCGAGTAATAGGACAATGCAAATTAACTTACTCCATGAATTTTTTACTAAGTCATCGAAACCATCAATACGCAGCCATGAGTTAAAAACTTTGAATGGTATAGGACCATAATCGATCAAAAGTTTTCTAGGTACAAGAGAATAGGGTGATGATCGGAAACAGTACGATCTAACACCTTTGCAACAAGATCGATCACCAACCGTTGACCACATTTGAGGAGGCGACAAAAGAAACCTATCCAATTTTGCAGCACTCTCACCACTAACACGAGTGAATTTGTAACCCCCTAATTAAAGCAATATCAATCAAAGCATTATCCTGAATAAAAGAGTTAAACAATATAGCAGCATTTGCTTGATTAAAAGATGAACCTATATATCCTTTCAGAAGCACTTCTAACCGAATTGAAATCACCAAACATAATAGCATTGCCATCACAGTTAGATCGACAAAAAGCTCGATAAAAGCACCAAAGTTGTCTTTTGGCTAAATCACCCTGCGGGGCATAGACATTAATCATAAAGCATCTCGAATTAATATGAGAACATGAGGTAAACTCAAAACTTTATAGCCATGAAACACAGATGGATTCCTAAACAGAATCTGGATTTAAACTACCTACTAATCAAGTATAGTTCAATCAGCTATTTGTTGACTGTTCTATTACAATAATGAATTTGATACGAAAATATTACAGATCAAAAGATTGAGAGGATGATATGAAAAATAGATATAGGGTTGTGAATATATTGTACAAAAACCCTAAACGGGTGGAATGCGATTATATATACACAACAAGAGTAGCAGCATCCACAATAAGCCCTCCATCTTTAGATATGAGCAAGATTAGTCCCTCCAGTAACCCTTTAAGCAAATGTCCATCTTTAGCCCTCTAGCAATAATCTTTTCTACATCTTTAGTTCAAATATACCTGAAACAAACTAATCATATACTAAATCAAAATATACCAATAATTATGAGAGTAAAATTATCAATTTAACATCCCCCTTAATCTTATTCTCACACAAATCAACCATACCCAATTCAGAACAAAAAAGATTGTGAGTAAACTTATCAAGCCCTTTAGTAAAAATATCAGCAACTTGATTTTCAGAATCAATTTTCTTGGTTTGAATGACACCAGCCATTTGCTTCTCTCTTACAAAATGAAGATCAATTTCTAAATGTTTGGTTCTCTCATGAAAAACAGGATTTGCAGCAATTTTGATGGCAGATTTATTGTCACAGAACACACTAACAGGAAGTACATTATCAATATGTAAATCCTTCAATATTTTTAGCACCCAAATAACTTCACATGTAACAGCAGCCATTGCTCTATATTCAGATTCAGTTGAAGACTTAGAAACTGTGTTCTGTTTTTTACTTTTCCAGGAAATAGGAGCACCACAAAAAAAAAGCAAAAACTTGTAACTGACCTTCTATTAACCATACATTTAGCCCAGTCTGCATCAACAAAGGCTTCTAAACCAATCTTACCATTTATGGGAATAAAAACTCCTTTACCTGGACTTCCTTTAAGATATCTCAATATCGTTAAGGCAAGTTTTAAATGAGAAGCCAAAGGCTTGTGCATGAATTGACTTAAACAATGTACAGTGTATGAGATATCAGGTCTGGTATGTGTAAGATAAATCAACTTACCTATAAGCTTTTGATATTCAGAAACATTAGAAATAACAGGATCATTAGCAGTCTCTAAAGTAGTGATACTAGCATTAGGATCAAGAGGAGTATTCATAGGCTTACTAGCAAGTAACCCATAATCAGAGAGTAAATCAAGACATTACTTTCTTTGATTCAAACAAATCCCCTTTTCAGTTTCAATAACTTCAATATCCAAAAAATATTTTAACTTTCCAAGATCTTTTATTTGAAATTTAGTTTGAACATATCTTTTAAAGTTTTCAATTTCTTGACAATTATTACCAGTGATGATAATATCATCAACATAAACCAAAACTGCTAAGAACAAGTCAGAATTAGACTTAGTAAACAAAGAATAATCACTAACACTTTGCACAAAGCCATTTTCACACAAGGCAGAAGTTAATTTAGCATTCCATTGCCCAGGAGCCTGTTTTAAACCATACAAGGATTTATTCAACTTGCATACTCTATTGTCATTAGAGTTAAAAAAACCTTCAGGCAGTTTCATATAAACAGTTTCATCTAAATCTCCATATAAAAATGCATTATTTATATCAAGTTGATACAAAAGACCAACCTCTTTGAATAGCCAAAGTAATAAGACATTTTATAGTCACAATCTTTACCACAGGAGAGAAAGTCTCATCAAAATCTACACCTTCCTTTTGACTATAACCTTTAGCCACTAATCTAGCTTTATACCTTTCAATTTCACCATTTGACTTATATTTAATTTTGTATATCCATTTACATCCAACAGGTACTCTACCTTTAGGTAATTCAACAATATCCCAAGTATTATTCTTATACAAAGCTTTGATTTCTTTATTCATAGCATCAATCCAATAAGTATTTTTAGAAGCTTGAAATTTTTTTTGAGGTTCAATACTTTTATTTAACTCAGTCACAAAGCTTAAGCATTCAGAATTAAGATTAGCATAACACACATAATGTTCAAGACCATACTTCACATTGCTATGCATCACATAATCATTATAATATCTAGACAAATGAGGTTCTCTAGTAGACCTTCTCAACCCTTGATCATTTGTATTAAAATTTTCTTGAAAAATAGGAACATTAATGTCCTCATTTTGAACAAAATGATCATTAGCTTCATTATTAAGATCAGTCTCATGTATATTGTTATCACCCTCAGAATTGCTATTATGTTCATCATGTGTTGCTGTGTTTAACTCATCAGTAATGTCCTCATGTACACTGCCAGGATGAGTTTGAACACTGCCATCACCATCAGAACTTTTGTTCTCCTTTTCATCATCATTGGGCTCACTAGGTTCATCAAGATCAAAGAAAGTTAAATGATCAGTTTTATTTTCAGAAACAATAGTATTTAAATCCAATTTTTCTTTTAAAGGAAAAACTTCTTCAAAGAACTTTACATCTCTTGAAAAAAAAATGTTATTTTTTTCTAAAGACATAAGTTTATACCATTTCTTTGAACTTGAATAACCTAGTAGTATACATTTAGATTATCTGCTTAAAAATTTGTCACTTAGATTAAGATTTTTTGAAAAACAGAGGCATCCAAATGATCTTAGGTGAGAAAGAGAAGGAGAATGACCAAAAATCATCTCAAAAGGGGACTTTCCAAAAATCATCGCACAGAGGAAGGTAATCTGTTGATCAAATAAGTAGCAGTTAGTACACATTCAGTCCACAAATTAAGGGGAATAGCCCATTGAAACATCAAGAGGTTTGATGAATGATACCATTAGTCTCAACAAATTTAGTAAAAGCATGATTTATGAATTCAGAACCATTATCACTTCTCAAAGTTCTAATGGTTTTACCAAACTGATTTTTTAACAAATTATAAAACACCAACACATTTTCAAGAACTTCATCTTTATCTTTTAAAAGATAAACCCATACAGCCCTAGAATAATCAACCACAGTTAAGAAGTATCTAAAACCTCCTCTACTTGTAACTCTATAAGGACCCCAAACATCAAGATGCACAAGTTGTCCAAGTTCAACAGTTTTGTGATCACTTAAAGGAAAAGGATCTCTAGTTTGTTTAGCCTTGTAACAGATATCACAAACTTTCAAATCATCAGGTTTATATTGTAAAATAGGATGTAATTTTTGTAAAACAATGTCTGCAGGATGACCTAATCTGTTATGCCACACTTTTTTAGTCACATTACATGCATACCCATATTGATTACCTTTTATATCATTCTTAATGTAGTATAATCCACCAGACTGTCTACCAGTCCCCAGAACCATCTTTACACTCAAAGCCTGATACATAACATAACACTTAATATCATCAAACAAAACAAGCATTTTACTATCTTTAGCAACCTTGTGTACAGACAATATACTCACACAATATTCAGGAACAACAAGAACATCATACAAAGTTAAGAAACTTGTTATTTTTAAATTACCAATTTTCTGAATATAAGCAACAGTTCCATTAGGATGCCCTACTTTTATTTTTAATTTAGAAACATCAACTACATCAGTCATATTAGCATCAAAAAAAGTTATATGATGGTTTGCTCCTGAATCAACAATCCACTCAAGTATAGATTTGATAAGAGCACAATTATTAGCACAAAAGTACTTGATGTGACTAATTTATACCCATTACCCACATCGTTATTGGCCATTTTACTATATGTTTTTAGTCGTTTTTGTATGCATTTGGTGCGTTTATGGTGTTTGTTAGTGTTTACAGGCTCTAAACAGGTTACGCGTCCATTTGGTACATTTATGGGTGATTATTGGCCAGGAAGTTCGTTATGTTGATGAGAGTTGATTTGAGTGGACGAGACGGCAGAGCTTAGCAAGTAATTGAGACCGAAATAAGTTGGTTCTGTACAAGCTCGTGACTGCGCCGCAGTGGAGGTTGCCATGCCCACTGCGCCGCAGTCCTGATCCACGGAAATTAATGGACAAACCCCACTACGCCGTCGTAGTCCTGATCCACTGCGTCGTAGTCAGCCGAAGTCAAGGTCAAACAATACCCCACTGCGCCGCAGTGGGTGCACGGGAGAACAGACCTTGCCTTGTTTCTGCATCAGATTTTGGAGGAGTATAAATAGGAAACCCTAGGTCGAAAATCAGGTACCAAAAATCGTTCTAGGAGCTGTTCTACAAGGGTCTTCTTCCTCCAATCAAGATTATTTCTTAGGCGGATTCGTTGAAGATTCACGGGCACCCATCTAGATCGTATCTACTTATTGTCTTGCATTTTATTTTCTTCAAACAATTGGTACATCATGTTTCTCTTCTATTTTATTCATTATTGTGAATTGATCATGAGTGGCTAACTGTTTAATCATCCACCTTGATGAAACTAGACGGATAATGTGATTGCAATATTTTTAATTCAAAAAGGTTTATTTAACTATCGTTGTTCTATGATCTTGATGATATTCGTTCTTTTCATTAATTAATTTCGATATTGGTTGCATATGATTCTTCGTTGGTGGTACCAGTTGAATGTGTATGTGATTTTAAAACGGTTACTTGTCTATAAGTAATTATCACTAGTTCATGGTATGATAGTGAATATCGTTTTAAGACAAGATTAATTTTGTCAACGTGATTGATATCGGTTGCAATCATTTTGCAAACCAATTTACTTTATTTGTCAGAAGGATTTCCGAAGCAAAACCTGTTTTCCAAACCATTTTACAAGCAACTAATCATTTCTCAATCCCTGAGAACGAACTCAGACTTACCTCTTAACTATATTACAAACGATCGGGTCCACTGCCCATGAGTGCGTAGTAGAGAGTTTTTAGGTAGTTTTTAGTTTTATAAATTTAAAGCTCGATTTTGCACATCAAGTTTTTGGCGCCGCTGCCGGGGATTGTGTGCCGATTTAGTTGTTTATTTAGTGGTTTGATCCTTCCTCACGCGTGAGGAAGTTATTTGCTTTATTAGTTTAGACTTGTTTTATTGAATTATCACAGGTGCATTTGACGTGTGGTGTTAGTTGTGTTTTGCAGGATTCTTTAATAGTTGATGATTTTGCGTTCTTCGGGGAAACCTCTTTTTAGTCCATTGAAAACTCCACCTAGACGCAGGATCAATTTCACACCACCACCGGATTCGGACGAAGAAGGCTTCTATCTAGAGGAGTTCTTTGAGCTTGCACTTGTGAAAGAAAAAATGGGTGACAATCCACCAAGAGACCCGAATGACATCAAATATGGGGACCGAGCCCGCAATATTCCTTCGGCTCGTGGTTCCGCTATTAGAACACCGGCGGTTGATCAAAGCTTCAATTTGAAACCGAATCATCTAAAGAGCATTGAAGAGCAAAAGTTTGATGGAAAGAAGAAATGGGATCCATATAAGCACTTGGAGAGGTTTGAGAAGTTGGCACGGCTTTACCAATATGGCCAAAACCAAATGAATGTCGTGAAACTTGAAACCTTTCCTATCACTCTTACCGGGGATGCCGAAGATTGGTTTAATGATCTTCCCAAGAATTCGATTACAACTTGGGATCAACTCAAGGAAGCTTTTATTTGTGAGTTTTACTCGGTTAGAACTCAAAGACAATTGGAAAACTTGATAAGGTCCTTCATGCAAGAAGATGGGGAAGATGTGGTAGATGCATGGATCCGGTTTAAAGAAATGTTGAGAAATTGTCCGGGTCATGAATTGACCAAAGAGAAATATGTGGAATTGTTCTTTGATGGATTGACCAAGGCTTCTAAAAGAGAGATGGGGTATGCTTTTGGTGGAAGTTTTAGCAAGATTACTCCAAATGAAGGTTTTGACATTTTGGAGCAAAGTAAGGTTGATAAGAGGTTTGTGAAGAATGAGAGCCGATTCAAGCAAAGTAAGGTTTGCAAGGGCCAATGGAAGCAACAGTTCTAGTGTCATTGATGAGATTCAAGCTTTATCGGCAAGAATGGATAAAGGGTTTGCTAACCAAGAATCACGATTTGGATATCTAGAACGAGATGTGAAGGTGCTTGCAGATGGGTGTGATCATTGTGGAGAGACACACTATTCAGAAGAGTGTCCCAACCGGGGACCTGAAGATGTTAGTTTTGTTCAGAATCAGCAAGGAGGTTTTCAGAGAAACACCGGTTTTCAGAATCGGTCATCAGGTAACAATTCTTATAACTCTTCTTTTCCTGCTAACAAGTGGCAAAAGAGCAATTATCAAAGTCAGCCAAAGTAGCAGGAGACTCAGCAAGGCCAAGGATCGGGTTCTTCCTCTTCTATTACTGATCCTAATGCCGAGCTGAGAGAGATGATGAAGCAGATGATGAGCAATCAGATTAAGACAAACACAAGTATCCAAAATATAAGGGAGGATACTAGGGAGTTGAGTGAGAATTTTAAGGATCTTGAAAGCAGGATGGCTGCTCTAACTAGGCCCCAGGGTGCTTTGCCTAGTAACACTCAGCAGAATCCAAAGCAGAATCAAGGGTCCAACAGTGGTCAGAAGTACACTCCACCGCCTGTTCGTCAGGAGCAAGCGAAGGCCATTACTACTTGTACAGGTAGATCCTATGCCCCTCCTCCTAATTCTAATGTTATTGTTTCAGATGTGCAGGATACAGGAAATGAAGAAGCTAAAGATGCTGATGAGGAGATTGTGATGGAAGATCAACCGACTGTGAAGACTCCGGTTACTCCACCGAAACCGGAGGTGACACCCGAGGCTAAGCCATATAAGCCTAAGGTTCCATTTCCACAGCGGTTCAGGAAGGCCAAATTGAAGGAACAATATGACAAATTTGTTAACATGATTAAAAATGTTCATATTAATGTGCCTTTAGTTGATTTGATACAGGGAATGCCAAACTATGCAAAATTTATCAAGGAACTTGTTACAGACAAAGGAAAGATGGATGAAGTAAAGGCGACATATCTCAATGCCAAGTGTTCTGCTATCTTGCAGAATCAACAGATTCTGCCTAAGCTTGAGGATCCAGGGAGTTTTCTTATAACTTGTTCCATTCATACTTTGACTTGTAAGGCAATAGCAGATTTAGGTGCAAGTATCAATTTGATACCTTACTCGGTTTGGAGTAAGTTGGCTTTCGGTATTTTGAGACCTACTTGTATGAGTATAAGACTAGCTGACCACTCTTTTCAGTATCCCATTGGGATTGCTGAGAACATGACTGTCCAAGTAGGTCATATAGTTTTTCTTGTTGATTTTGTGATCCTAGAAATGGAAGAAGACACTAAGGTACCCTTGATTTTAGGTAGACCATTCCTTAACACCGCAGATGCTATCATCCGGGTGAAAGGTAAGGAAATTTTGTTGGGGGTGGGTACGGATAGGATAGTGTTTAATGTTGAACGATCTATTAAGCATTCTTACTCGACTGATGAATCTTGTTTCAGGATTGACGTAATTGATGATGCTTTGGATCAAGAATTTTAGGAATTCATGGAAACAGAAGTTGATGAAGAGGTCATTTGCTTAGGAGCTGGAGATATTGGTGATGATGATTTGTTTGCAGAGGTGATGGCACTTGATATGGATGAGACACCTCCAGAAAATGAGAGCTTTGAAAAGGTTGTTGCTGATGGAAGCTCAAGGGTACCAAATTCGGTTGACGTACCCCCTACTGATCTGGAGCTTAAACCATTGCCTGCCCACTTGGAGTATGCTTACTTAGCAGGTAAATCCTCTTTGCCCGTTGTTATCTCGTCCGCACTTTCGAGTGACGAGAAAAATCTACTTTTGGCCGTGCTTAAAGCTCATAAGCGGGCTTTTGCTTGGAAGACTACCGACATTCCAGGTATTAGTCCTGATTTTTGCATGCATAAGATAGATTTTGTTGATGATGTTAAGCCCGTTGTCTAGAGACAAAGGAGGCTTAATCCTAATATGAAAGAGGTGGTTAAGAAAGAAGTGATTAAACTGTTAGATGCAGGGATTATTTTCCTGATAGTTCTTGGGTAAGTCCCGTCCACTGTGTTTCCAAAAAGGGGGGCATGACAGTAATTGAAAATGAAAATAATGAACTTTTGGCCACTAGGATTGTCACGGGTTGGCGAGTTTGCATAGATTACCGTAAGTTGAATGATGTCACCCGTAAGGATCATTTTCCCCTCCCATTTATTGATCAAATGTTGGAAAGACTTGCCGGTAATGAATATTTTTGTTTCTTGGATGAGTTCTCCGGGTACTTCCAAATACCCATCGACCCGAAAGACCAAGAAAAGACCACTTTTACATGTCCATTTGGTACCTTTGCTTACCGGCGAATGCCTTTTGGCTTGTGTAATGCCCCGGGCACCTTCCAAAGGTGCATGATAGCTATTTTCCAGGACATGCTTGAAACCTCAATGGAGGTTTTCATGGATGATTTCTCGGTATTCGGGGATTCTTTTAGGTCTTGTTTGCATAACCTAGATAAGATGTTGACTAGGTGTGAAAGGGCTCTTCTAGTTTTGAATTGGGAGAAGTGTCACTTCATGGTAACCGAGGGAATTGTTCTAGGTCATAAGGTGTCTAGGGCCGGGATAGAAGTTGATAGGGCCAAAATTGATGTGATAGCCAAGTTACCTCCGCCTTCCCATGTGAAAGGGGTACGTAGTTTCCTTGGCCATGCCGGTTTCTACCGGAGATTCATTAAGGATTTCTCTAAGATTACTCGTCCGATGACCCACTTGTTGGAGAAGGATGTCCCTTTTGTTTTTAATGAATCTTGTTTAAGTGCTTTTCAGGTATTGAAGGAGAAGTTGACTAATTCTCCCATTATGGTAGGACCAGATTGGAATTTGCCTTTTGAGCTGATGTGTGATGCAAGTGACTATGCTGTTGGAGCTATGCTCGGGCAAAGGGATGATAAGCATTTCAAGCCAATTTACTATGCTAGTAAAACCTTGAATCCCGCCCAACAAAATTACACTACTAGAGAGAAGGAGTTGCTTGCGGTAGTCTTTGCATTTGATAAGTTTCGGTCATATCTAGTACTAAGTAAAACTGTTGTTTTCACTGACCACTCTACTTTGAAGTATTTGTTTTCTAAGCAAGATGCAAAGCCTAGACGGATTCGATGGATTCTGTTGTTGCAAGAATTTGATATTGAAATCAAAGATAAGAAAGGTGCCGAGAACTTAGCAGCTGATCACTTGAGCCGGTTGGAGGACCCAAACCGGGAGGAGCTTCAGGATGGGGAGATTAAGGATAACTTCCACGATGAATATTTAAATGTCATTTCTAACTCTGATGAAGGTCCTTGGTTTGCTGACATTGCTAATTATTTGGTTGCAGGTGAAATACCAAATGATTTCTCAGGTCAATAGAAGAATAAGCTCATATCGGATGCTAAGCACTATTTCTAGGATTATCCATATCTGTTTCGAATTTGTGTAGATGGTATGGTCAGAAGATGTGTTGCAGAAGCTGAAACTAGAGAGATTTTGAATGCTTGCCATTACGGGCCAACCGGAGGTCACTATGGTCCGTCAGTTACAGGTAGAAAGGTTTTTGATGCAGGTTTCTATTGGCCGACAATCTTCAAAGAGGCCCAAACATTGGTCGAAACCTGTGACATTTGCCAACGCCAAGGAAGCATCACAAAACAGGATGAAATGCCACAGCAAGGAATTCAGGTATGTGAGGTTTTCGATATTTGGGGCATAGACTTCATGGGACCATTCCCACCGTCTAACAAGTTTCAGTACATCCTAGTTGCTGTTGACTACGTGTCTAAGTGGGCCGAAGCCAAGGCTTTGCCTACAAACGACGCGAGGGTACTCATTGAGTTTTTGAAACAGTTGTTTAGTAGGTTTGGTTGCCCTAGAGCCTTAATTAGTGATCGTGGAACACATTTTGCTAATCATCAACTAGATAAGGTTCTTAAGAAGTATGGTGTTTGTCATTACTTTTCAACTTCTTATCACCCACAGACCAGTGGTCAAGTGGAAAACACCAATAGGGCTTTGAAAAGAATTCTAGAGAAAACAGTCAGGGATAACCCCAAGGTTTGGTCGAAAAAGTTGGATGACGCCTTGTGGGCGTTTAGGACCGCCTTTAAGACGCCTATTGGCACTACGCCATACAAATTGCTCTATGGTAAGACTTGTCACTTACCGATTGAATTAGAGCATAAGGCGTATTGGGCATTGAGGAATTTGAACCTAGACATGATGGAAGCCGGTGAACTTAGGTTGTTGCAACTTCATGAGCTTGATGAGCTTAGATTAGGTGCATATGAAAATTCAAGACTTTATAAAGAAAAAACCAAGGTTTACCATGACAAAAGGATCCGTAGAAAGGAGTTCAAGGTTGGCGCAAAAGTTTTGTTGTTTTTATCGAAATTTAAAATTAAACAACCAAAGTTAACTTCTAGGTGGATAGGTCCTTTTGTGATTAAACATGTGTATCCGTCCGGGTATGTTTAACTTCTTAAAAGGGATGGAAATGGGTCTTTCATTGTCAATCGTCATAGGCTCAAGTTGTATTTGGAAGAAGAGTAGGAGGAGGGGATGGTTGAAGAAATCCCCATTTTTGATTCACAAGCTTGAAATGGTGATCGAGTCTAGCTCACGACTCGTAAATAATTTAAGCGCTTCTCGGGAGGCAACCTGTGTTTAATTGTGTTTTTGTCAAATTGATTTTCATTTCGTTAGATAGGTTTAATTTGTTTTGTCAAGAATGTGCAGGTTCAATTGTGGTGTGAAGCGGATTGAGGTAAGTTTGTGTTTAAAACTGAAAAATAATTTTTCTGGAAAAGTACCCCACTGCGCCGCAGTCCATTTCCACGGCCTACATTGACCATCACCCCACTGCAGTGGGGGTGTGGAGAATCGACTGCGCCGCAGTCCAAATGCTCGGCATCAGTTGCTCTAAGCCTCACTGCGCCGCAGTGAGGAAGGCCTTAGCCCACTGTGGTCAAGAGGGGGAGCGGGTTTTAAAGTAAAAAAGGAAAGAGGGTAAGATTTCACCACATATTCAACATTCAAAAACTCTCTTATCTTCTTTCTCTAAAAAGCAAAAAACGATTTCCCTCCCCAAGAACACCCTTGATTCCGGAAATTACTCTCTAATCCACCAACACTTTGCACTTTTCTTTCTCTATTCTCTTAGCTTTTCATCTTTCAATCACTACCATGGGAAAGAATGTAAGTTTTCCTTCTTTATTTTTCTTTTAATCTTGCAAATTTTGATTTTTAGATTTTTTGGGTGTAATTATTGAATTGGTTGGTGGGTTTTGTTAATTAAGGGGTATGGATGATAATGTAGTGTTCAATTTCACGAATCTAACACTTGTTCATCCGGATTTGAGTCTAAGTCAAACCCAAGGTTTTGAAAAAAATTTGGGGCTTTTTGATGAACGAGTGTGGGGGAGGTTAATGGAAGATTTTGTAGTGACAAATTGTTGAAAGATTGCTATTTAGTTGGATTAATGTACCCCTTTTTCTGGTAATTCGTGATGAACATCAAAAACTTGCCCAGAACCTCAAGTGACTGCGCCGTAGTGGTGGTGGGTTTGATCCACTGCGCCGCAGTCCAAGGCTTGTGGCCCGCACGTGTTTAGAACCCCACTGCGCCGCAGTGAGGGTTGCTTCTGACCACTGCGCCGCAGTGGTAAACCTTGGCCAACTTTGAACTTAGCCTCACTGCGCCGCAGTGAGGGGGTAGTGATGCCCACTACGCCACAGTGGGGCACTTTCCTGCACGAATTTTCTTTGATTATTAATACGGTTCCTGGTTTGTATTCCGCATTTAACATGTTTATTTGTCTTATGATTTGTGCTTGTAGGATGCGTCAGGAACCGACAAGAGGAAGCAAGTTGAGGAGGGCTAAGGAAGTGGGTCGGCCCAGAAGCAAGCCAAAGCTTCTCGGGAGGCAGTTGAAGCACCCACGCTAAAGTTTTGGCCAGGGCAGTTGAATGAGAAGCATACATGGTTGGAATTTAGCAGGGTGAAACAACCCCACAAGAACAACTTCCTCAATGAGTTGTTTTCCATCCACAAGGAGGTGGTTTGCCCTCCTAGATATCTCACTCCCACTGCCGCTCAGCATTTCGGCATACAAGCCGACATTAATGGATGGTTTAGGATAGAAGCTCAGGTTGGTTATAGGTTGTTGTGAGCGATATGTGGCATAATGTGTTCAACAAACGGGAGCCTGTGTATAGGGAGCTGTGTTTGGAGTTCTATTCAACTCTGAAGGTGACAAAAGAGTTGAATAAGGTTAAGGACATTTTTCAGGAGCGTTGTGTGACATTCTACTGTGGGGGTGTTGCGAGAAAGATTTCTATAGCCCAGTTTGGCTATTATACTGGCATGTACACTCTGGACCAGTTGAAGAGCAGCGAGTTTCGGAGTTTGTTGAGACAGGGCCAATATGTTAAGCAGGCCTTTGATGGTGAGTCCATTCCTTAGTATTGGACTCGGATTACTGGTGGTGAAGCTTGGCCGTCTGGGGGTCAGGTAGTGTTTCTAAGATCAGGAGTGTGCGATTAAGGATGCTCCATCGTATGATTGTCACGTTTCTGGTACAGCGGTCCACTCACTGGGACAAGGCGTACCAGACCGATCTCTGGTTGATGAAGTTGTTTGCTGAGGGGGCGCCTAGGAGGTTTGCTTTGGCCCCCATTGTTGTGTTGGATAGGATGTGGAACCACTCCGATTCAGAGCTGGTTTTGGGGCACTTTGTTACTATGATCTATCGGCGCATGGGAATTTTTGATACGGATGAGTGCCAGACTGATCTTTCGTCCCCTATCTTTTAGGAGACTTTGACTGAGGCCGAGTTGGTGAGGGCCAAGATTGTGAAGAAGATGACGCAGACGGAGAATTCTAGACTGCTGAATGACACTGGGTTTATTGCACCGCCTCCCGTTGTGGAGGGAGTTAAGGATGTCGAGATGAGGGATGCTCCACAGGAGCAACCTAGGAGGCGGGATCCCACTGGTATATACTTGACCCCGTTGAGCACCCAGCTCCAGCAGATCTACGATGGGCAGCAGGCCAGCCGTCAGGCTTTCAATGACTACCAGCGGCGTATGGATCAGGAGGTGAGTTGGTTAGGGTCACAGCAGGCCCATACTAACTACACCCTTGATTACTATCAGCCGATGTGGCAGGCCCAGTACACGAGGACGGAGTTTGTGCGGCCTGACCCGATTCCACCGGTCAGCCCTCCACCTATCCGTGTCCCATCGTATCGACAGGATGGCGGTTCTTACTTCTTCACGCCATCCCAGATGTCCCCACGGCCCCATGACTTAAGAGGATCTCCCCGAGGGCCAGTTCAGTTTGGTCGATACACAGGTGGTGATGCTGGGATTTCCTCTTCCATGCCCAGTTTCTTTACAGGTGCCAATTCTGGATTTGCTGATTTTGCTGGAGGCTCAGGAGGATTCGCTGCTGGAGGTTTTGGACAGGGAGATGATCAGCCCGGTGGCGGATATGGCGGCTCAGGTTCAGGAGGTACACTAGAGCAGGCTACCAGCTGGGTGGATGATTTGTTTGGCCCACTAGGCGCTCCGTATGGTTATCATGGACAACAACAGTGATGAGGATGACTTCCATCCGGTACCGTGGGATGGGGTCATATGTTGATTGATATTCATTCATGCTGATTGATGGATTACTGTACTTTGACACATATCTTATTTCTTATTTCGTGTTGGTATCCACCCTACGGGGTGATGAACATTGTATTTGTTTCTGTTTCTTTTTCTTTTAGTTGTTGCATGTACAAGTAGATATACATATTGCTTTGATCTTTTTTGGGTTGCTTTGATGGAATTTGAGCAGGTTATTACATTTGATGGCTATAGCGCAACTCAAGTGTGGGGGGAACCCCTCGGATTCTCTTCTCATCTATTCTATGGCATCAATGTGTTGATTGTGTGATGGTGTGCGTATGCTGGCAGTAAGTTCAGTTCCATATTTGTATTGCTATGTTTGATGCACACTCCTCTCGCACCTTCCGTTTTGGCACAAGTTGTTTATCCCGCCAACCAAAGTGCCCTTCCTATTTCAGAAGTGCCATTTGTGATACGGGGTCAATAACTTGTTTCAAAACGAAATGTGTCCTCATTCCGGTATGTGCTTTTATTTTTCTATGTCGCTTACCCCTATTTACCTTTGTTTGACCGAATATGGACATTGAGGGCATTGTCCATCGTAAGTGTGGGGGGTGGAAAATAGGTTTAAGCTACCGGGTATATCACTTTTGTTGTTTTGTCATTGAGATTTCTATCAGTTTTGTTGATATGTCCCTCTCGTAGGCCTTTGGATTCTATCTAGGGGTTTGAGTCTCTCTTTTGAGCTCTTAACTGTGATGTGCATGTTTGAAACTAGTGCTATCAATTTGGCGGGATAATAGAAGTTGATATTTATTTTTAAACTTAAGTGAACTTGTCCTTGTGGTAAATTGCTTTTGACACTTAATTGATTACTTATTAAGCAATTTTACTACAAAATGTTTCCTTGACAAAAGTTTTTAATTGGCGAAGTGTGTCCTGAACGGTTATTTGGCTAGTCCCTCGGGATTGACAACATTACTTGCATACTCGTATATATCCAAAACACCCAATTGTGAGATTTCATCATTTCATATATAGTGTGTCAAGTGATGGTTTTGGTTTGTTTGCTTCGTAAATACGTCCCTCTCTTAGGCTCTTGGATTTATTCAGGAGTAAGGGTTTTCATTTTGATGCCTTGCGCTAAGATGTGCGTGTTTGAGGTATTTCTAAGCCATTTCCGGGGTCTTTTCTTGATAAGAGTATACCGCTGATGTGTTGATTCTAGAACTTGGCCTGGTGATCGTGACGAGTACATTGGATGACGAATTGGCATTTAGGTTTGACCATACTTTTTATTTCCTTCTTTTCATTTTTCTTTTGTATATCCATATCCCTAATATACTACCTTATACTTATACCTGTCTATATTCACACAATTTTCTTTTCTTTTATACCTTAGCAACATATACATCACTGTAACTCAACCTTTCCACTGTATAAATCCACTTATTCATGTAAACTTTACCTCATTATACCGTTAGTCTAATCTTGGGGGCCGTTGATTATCATTGGTTTGTTTGGATGGTTTGGGAGAGTTTCGATGGGTTGATTTGTGGAATATTCTTTTCTATGAGAATATGTTAATGGGTTAAGCTATTGAAGATTGTCTTGGATTGTTCAAACAAAGAAAGTGAAGTGTTATAGGCATGTTTATCATTGTAAGAGGGTATCTACTAGTAGAGTAAAAATGGTTCAAAAAGAATAAATAGAATAAAAAAAAAAGAGGAAAAGAAAGAACTTGGGCTACTAGCAGGTATTTCTCAACTTTAAATGTCTAGAAAGTTGTTGTATCATTAATTTTGGAAGATTTGGTTGATTATAAGTTGTTTGAAGTTGATACACCGCAATAGTGTCGGGATTGCTTGGTACTTTGGAGGTGTTCTCGGAATAGCATCTTATGAGTTAGTGGTTTGTTGGCAATCAATGGTATGGGTTGATTAGACTAATTTGTTCATATTTATTATAACTTATAATATAAACTCTTACCTTTCCACTTTCAATCAATAAACTTCCCATCTCCGATTGTACATATTCCTCATACATAGTTTTAGTTTAAAATAATCCTTTATGCCTATTTTGACAATGTACTTGATCCTTGCGCCTTAATGGTGGAGTGACGATCCTGGTTCAAGCCTATGGTAAAAGAGTATACATCACAACTGAGCTATGAGTGATTCTTCATATATTCAACCCCGAAAGTAAGTTTGTTGGAGTAGAATGATAGTGATAGGATCGTTTGTTTTCATTTATGCTTAGTTGATTATCGTGGCTTGCGGATTGTTTAGGTATTGTCAAACATTTCGAGTTTTCATTTAAGATTAAAACTGCTTCACCCATTTTCTGTCATTTGACATGCTTGGTGTTGCTTCTTTTTGATACTTGTCATTTGTTTGATAGTTTGATTATCAAGGATTACTTTTTCTTAAATTCTGGATTCGCTTGAGGACAAGCAATGCTCAAGTGTGGGGGGATTTGATGTGACTAATTTATATCCATTACCCACATCGTTATTGGCCATTTTACTATATGTTTTTAGTCGTTTTTGTATGCATTTGGCACGTTTATGGTGTTTGTTAGTGTTTACAGGCTCTAAACAGGTTACGCGTCCATTTGGTACATTTTCGGGTGATTATTGGCCAGGAAGTACGTTATGTTGATGAGAGTTGATTTGAGTGGACGAGACGGCAGAGCTTAGCAAGTAATTGAGACCGAAATAAGTTGGTTCTGTACAAGCTCGTGACTGCGCCGCAGTGGAGGTTGCCATGCCCACTGCGCCGCAGTCCTGATCCACGAAACTTAATGGACAAACCCCCATTGCACCGCAGTGGGGATGGCTAGAGTTGACTGCGCCGCAGTCAAGTAAAGAAGAAAGGAGGTCGTGGATTCATGTTGCGCTGCAGTGGTGATCACACGAACCACTGCGCCGCAGTCAGCCGAAGTCAAGGTCAAACAATACCCCACTGCGTCGCAGTGAGGGAAGGCTCAAACCCACTGCGCCGCAGTGGGTGCACAGGAGAACAGACCTTGCCTTGTTTCTGCATCAGATTTTGGAGGAGTATAAATAGGAAACCCTAGGTCGAAAATCAGGTATTTCTTAGGCGGAGTATAAATAGGAGCTGTTCAACATGGGTTCTTCTTCCTCCAATCAAGATTATTTCTTAGGCGGATTCGTTGAAGATTCACGGGCACCCATCTAGATCGTATCTACTTATTGTCTTGCATCTTATTTTCTTCAAACAATTGGTACATCATGTTTCTCTTCTATTTAATCATTATTGTGAATTGATCATGAGTGGCTAACTGTTTAATCATCCACCTTGATGAAAGTAGACAGATAGTGTGATTGCAATATTTTTAATTCAAAAGGGTTTATTTAATTATCGTTGTTCTGTGATCTTGATGATATTAATTCTTTTAATTAATTAATTTCGATATTGGGTGCATATGATTCTTCGTTGGTGGTACCAGTTGAATGTGTATGTGATTTTAAAACGGTTACTTGTCTATAAGTAATTATCACTAGTTCATGGTATGATAGTGAATATCGTTTTAAGACAAGATTAATTTTGTCAACGTGATTGATATCGGTTGGTGGTACCACGTTATTGTCACATAGGTTCAATTGATAATTTGATAGTCAATAAAACGGATTGTTAGAAGAATTGTCTTTGTTTTGGTGGTACCGACTTGGGTAATTCGACTAGTAGTTAGGTGATTCAATAATTTGTTCACGGTTGGTGATACCACGTGAGTAGCTTAACCTTGTCACGATTATCTTTAAACTTCAGAGAATTTGTTCTTCGTTAAATGCAATCACATTTGAAGTTGAGGAAAGTCAAGGTGGATGACTTTTAATTATATTGTCTGAACTGTTCTTTTAAATTTATGCAATCATTTTGCAAACCAATTTACTTTATTTGTCAGAAGGATTTCTGAAGCAACACCTGTTTTCCAAACCATTTTACAAGCAACTAATCATTTCTCAATCCCTGAGAACGAACTCAGACTTACCTCTTAACTATATTACAAAAGATCGCGTCCACTGCCCGTGAGTGCGTAGTAGAGAGTTTTTGGGTAGTTTTTAGTTTTATAAATTTAAAGCTCGATTTTGCACATCAGTACTTATCAAAATTATCATTAAAAACCTTACTATGATTCATAAACATACCTGCCATGTTAGAATTAGCACCACCATCTTGCACAGAATTCTCCTTAATCAGATTGACAATTTTAGCAAGTTGTTCATCAGTAAAACTAACAGAAGCGGAATCATTACTTTGAGGTGTGGTAAAACTGCTGTTTGCACTTTTCTTTTGAAAGTTCTGAGAATTAAATCCTTTCCTTTTTTCAAAATCGTTAGGATAACCAATTAACTTGAAACACCTTTCTTTAGTATGCCCATTAAAACCACTGTGTTCACAAATTACATAAGATTGACCTTGATTTCTTTGAAAACTTTGAGTATTACCAAACTTAGAAGTTCTTTGAAAGTTATTATTAAATTTTGAGTTAAAGTCCCTATTAACAATTTTTGAGTTGAAAGCAGAATACTAAGATTTTTGCATATGACCATTTGATACAATTCCTCTATGTGACTCTTCTCTTGAAATCAAGGCATAAGCAGTTTTAACATCAGGTAAGGGGTCTTTGGTCAAAATGTTACTCCTAATAGGCATATAAACATCATCCAAACCCATTAAAAACTGCATAAGCTTAAGTAATTGATTATGTTTAGAGAAATCAGCAGCAGCATGGCAAGTACATCTAGGCAATTGAACAAGAGCATCAAACTATTTTCACAGAGCATTTAACTTATGATAATAATCAGCAATAGGCATACCATTCTGACACATAGAATTGATTTTATGATGCAGGTTAAAGGTAACAGAACCATCTACTTTATCATAAGTTTCTTTAAGTTCTTTCCAAATTAAAGATGCCTTTCTAGAAAAAATTTGACCAAGATACAATTCTTCAGCAATAGAATTAAGAATCCAAGAAATCACAACAGCATTGCACCTATCCCATTGCCTACCAAGAACTTCATCAGTATTAGATCTTTTACATGAACCATCTATAAATCCAATTTTATTTTTAGCCTCAAGAGCAAGAATCATAGCACAACTCCAAACCTTATAATTCTCAGTTCCTTTTAATTTTATAGACACAATAGACAAAGTACTAGAATCATTAGGATGCAAATGTAAAGGACTACCACGATCAAGTTTACTAATTAAAGTCACATTATTATCACTCTCATCAGACTCAGTTTCATATTGATAACCAAAATTTACATTATCATCATCCATTGTAAACAAATAGCAAAGAATATAGTTAATCTCAATTAACAGTAGCAGACAAGCACACAATAAGCAGGTTAATCTCAACTAACAGCCAATCAAGTAATTAATCTCAATTAACCACTTTCAACAAGATATATATATATATATATATATATATATATATATATTTGAAAAATACTCTTATCTCCCAAACAATGTCAGGGACAGGATTCCTTGCCTCTCAAGGAGGTAGGTCAAGTATTAGCACAGTTGGTTTTATGAGAATAAGAAAAAAAAAAAAAAATTTTTAAAAATTTAAAAAAGAAAAAGGAAGAGAAGACAAACAGTGCTATCGGAAGGAAGAGGAAATGAACCCTATTGGTTTATTGATTCACTTAGTCAATAAACAAACATGATTGAAGAGAAATCTGCAGCATATTAGGTTTATTTATTGATTCGCTTAGTCAATAAAATAAACTCTAGAAAAACCACCGGAAACACGAAGAACACCAAACCCTAATTTTTTGGAGAAATTAGGGTTTATATGAAGACAATAGATCCAGATAATCAAACGGTGATTAAAAAATCATACGCCGTTCTTAAATCTAAATCCAAACACAAAAGCCCTAAAATAAGAAGAAACCCTAGATTAATTGCAAATCGGGAAACAACATGAACTAGAAGTTATTATTAAAACCAGTTAGATTCGATTTAACCTGGCTCTGATACCATAAACAGAAACTGGATTTAAACTTCAAACAACAAACAATCTCTCCACAAACACAGTATATAATCTAATCTCAATTAGATCAATGAAGGAACTTGAAAAGTATAAAACTATACCTGCTAATCAAGTATAGTTCAATCAGCTATTTGTTGATTGTTCTATTACAATAATGAATTTGATACGAAAATATTACAGATCAAAAGATTGAGAGGATGATATGAAAAATAGATATAAGGTTGTGAATATATTGTACAAAAACCCTAAACGTGTGGAATGCGATTATATATACACAACAAGAGTAGCAGCATCCACAATAAGCCCTCCATCTTTAGATATGAGCAAGATTAGTCCTTCCAGTAACCCTTTAAGCAAATGTCCATCTTTAGCCCTCCAACAATAATCTTTTCTACATCTTTAGTCCAAATATACCTGAAACAAACTAATCATATACTAAATCAAAATATACCAATAATTATGAGAATAAAATTATCAATTTAACAATTCCAAACCGAAAGTATACCACCAGAATGGCCTCTAGCTAGCCGAAGACGATGCGAAATCAAACTGACAATTCCAAACCGAAAGTATACCACCTTAATTGCTTTGGAGCACCCTTATAACCCGGAGGTAGGGGTCGAAACAACGTACAGAATATATCCGAATTAACTTTGATAGGTGAAATCTTACCCTACCTCATTAACATCATGCATGCATGCACTTCCTTAATTAAACTCATTACACGATTCAGCCAAAGGATCCTTAATTTTCAGGTTCAACGTAATCTCTAGCATTATCAACGTACAGAGATGTCAACAGACTTAATTAATAGATGATCCAGATACAATGGTATTATCGTCATTACCCGGCCACCTCCATATCGCCAGTATCATTACTAGCTACCCGAAGTCAGGCCGGCCATCGATCTTTAACGTCATCAGAACTACGCCCATCAACTTAAATAAGCCATCATATGAACTTAATTTGATTGAAACATAATATCAAATCAAATTAAATAAGAGTAATTTAAATAAGAAATGTGATATTATGATATAATTTAAAGGAAAATGATAGCTAGATCTTATTAAAGTATATTTCCGCTAATAATCTCTTTTTAATTCTTTTAAAATTTGATATTTGTGTTTCATGTGTCTCAATCATGTGATTAGGGAGATTACTAGATTTTAGACCCGTGTCCAACACTGGACACGGGGTTTACGATATTATCAATATTAGATCTTCATACATTTAATTCATAAAATCTTATAATTTTGAAGATATACGATTCTAAGTGTTATAATGTGCAAGTTGTAGTACAATAATCGCATGCTCGTCACTGTCATTATTAGCTGAGACATATTGATGAAATTGTTTGACGTAGTCATTCCACAAGGCATATGCTACAATAATTTTCCTATTATAAAAGTTTTTGAAACCAGTTATACTCATAATGTAATATTATTATTAATATATAGTTAAGAGTATAACTGGTTTCAATATGAATATAATGTGGTCATGATGTAAGCTCTTTTTCAATCATCTGTCTTATGATAATTAGATAACAATTATGATTGTTTTCAATTTCTTTGATAACAATTAGGACTCTTGATTTGAGTGACAATTGTAACTTAAAAATAAATGTATGAATACTTTTTGTAACGTTTTTAAGAAAATTTTAAAAAAATCATCTCAAGTTGATGGTTAAAAATAAATATAGATTAAGTGTTGAGGGCTAAAAAGTGTAAATTGTTGATGGAAAACAAAAAAGTGTAAATTAATGAGACTTTTTCTACAAATTAATATAAATAATATTATAATACTCCCTCCGTCCCTAAATAATTGTCATGGGACCCAAAGCTCAAAGATTAAGAAATGTTTGATTAATATGCTTTTTTTAGCCATAAAAAGACATTCATACCCTTAAATTAAAATTCCTTTGAAAACCAATTTGTCTTCACTGACTACTGATGAAATTCCACTTCCGTTTACTTTCCCTGCCAATCTTTATGTAGAGTACCAATTGTAACTTACAACTACTTTGTCTTTTACTCACATGAAACACCAAAAATTAAACTTTTTAAGATTACCGTCAACTTTTTGCCTGCTATTCTTTTATGGGCATATTTGGAGTTGTTTAAATTTTCGCCTACCAACAATAAAGAATTCTTAACTTCCACATTTTCACTACGGTTAGCTTTCTCTATTTCATCTACCATAAATATGGACAATTTAACAAATCCACGGGGAAAAAAAAACTTAACCAATAACCAAAGACAAATCATCTACCAAATGTTAATGCAACAAATCGTTGATAGAAAGTTGCAACATGAAACCCTTAAACATGTGGCGACACTCTTCTCTGTATCTAAGCGGACTATAAGTCGCATTTGGCATGACGCTAAACTTCAACTTCAACATGGATCACTTGTCGATGTATCTTCGAAGATGGCTAATGTAGTTGGAAGAAAAAGAATACAAATCGATTATGCTCAAGTCTCACAAATCCCATTACGTCGTCGAACAAATATTCGGTCTATAGCAAAAGCAATAGACGTTTCAAAATCAACAATGCATAGAAGAATCAAAGAAGGAGCTTTAAGACCACATACAAATGCGATCAAGCCGGATTTAACCGACGACAATAAGAAAGCAAGGTTAGAGTTCTGTCTATCAACCGTTACTTGATCTTTGACATTTCATGACATGTTTAATGTGATTCACATAGATGAAAAATGGTTTTATATGTCAAAACCATCAAAGCGTTACTATCTTGTTCCCAACGAAATTGAGCCATTAAGAACATGTAAATCAAAAAAGTTTATCACAAAAGTAATGTTCCTAGCCACCGTTAGCACGACCAAGATTTGATGCATCGGGTAATGAAGTCTTTTCGAGAAAAATCGGTATATTCCCATTCACAACTTTGGAACCCGCAAAACGGTCGAGTAAGAATCGTGTTGCTGGAACGTTAATAACAAAACCAGTTTTATCAGTTACTAAAGAAGTAACAAGGTCTTGGTTAATCGAAAAAGTACTACCGGCTATTAGATCTAAATGGCCACGAGATCACACTGGTCCAATTTTTATTCAACAAGACAATGCAAAACCCCATATCGATGTCAATGATGCGGAGTTTAATCAAGAGGCTTCAAAAGATGGGTTTGATATCCGAATTTGTTTTCAACCTCCAAACAGTCCAGATTTGAACGTGTTGGACCTCGGGTTTTTTCAGGCGATTCAGCCTCTTCAAGAACAAGAGGTTTTAGGATCAATTGATGAATTAGTTAGTGCTGTTAAAACATCTTTTGAAGGAATGCCATCAAATGAGCTTAACAATGTGTTTTTAACTTTACAAACATGCATGAAAGAGATCATGAAAGTTCGAGGTGGCAATAATTACCAAACACCACATATTGGCAAAGGTAAGTTAGAACGACAAGGAAAGTTACCATTAACAATCGAGTGTGACGGTAACTTGATAAATGATGTCCTTTCATATTTGGGTCCGCAAACGGAGTAGAACTTCCTTGTGTTTTTGTTTTTTGGTGGCAAAGAGTACTAGAAAGAAAAACAGAGCTTCATGGTCTTATGGTAGAAGAAAGTAAAGAAGCTTTTGTACTCATTGTAAGCATGTACTCCAAAAACGCGTATGTAGTCTTTTGAAACTTTTGTAATCTTTTGTCTTATGTAAGATTGTGTGTTTTGGAGTGATGTACACTTAATTTGGAAATGAAAAATCTGTTATGTTTATCACTGGGAATTTTGTTTTGTGTTTTACGAGTATTCCACTATAATTATAGTGACAAATAATTAGGGGCAAAATTGGAAAGTACAAGTCTATTTTTAGAAGTGGACATTTAAATTGGGACAACCAAAAAAGGAAAGATAGAACATTTAAATTGGGACGGAGAGAGTAATATATTTGGATAATTATTATTAGGATTTTTAATTTATAGTTTATCTAAATGATGACATAAGCGAGAGTCAATTTGATAAAATTAAGCGATTTGATTGGTTAATAAGTCATTAGTTTAACTGTCTTATAGTATATATTAAGATAAGATTAAGATTAAGATTGGAAGAATAATGAATTAGTAGAGACAACACTTATATTGACTATTTGAGTTTTAGTTAGGGCTGTAAATGAATTAATAGAGACAACACTTAGTGTAAAGATATGATTCTCCCCCGAAGAAACTGGCCGGTGGGTTAAAATCTTAGCCGTAACTGATCCAAATCCAAAATTTTGTTAGTAGTTTCCTCCATTGTACGTAGATTTGAAATTAATTTGATGTCATTATCTCCTTTTGTCCACGTCCCAACTGATCCAAACGAGCCGCTGCCCGTTCCTACTACTCCCTCTTAAAATTCAGAAAATCAGCATCCACTTAATTCGTTTACCTTACGAGTCACTAGTCGCAAGAGTAGAAGCTCTAATTAATTAATACCAATTAATTGATGAGAACAGAGACTGAATTCAACAACTATATATAGCCCAGCTATGCATATATAACCTAGCCCAGATTAACAAGAACAAAACCCAGCTGAATAATTATAATCTCAACCCAAAATTACGAAGAGAATAGAATTAAGAACAAGAATTAAAGTCAACTGGTATATGAGCCCAGTTAGCTCCCGGCCGGCCTGTTTGCGTTTTACGCTATTACCAAAAACATAATAATAAACCTAATGGCTTTAACTTGGCCTTATATATAATTAATATTGGGATATTCCCCTATTTTACACATAGCACCCACGTAATTATAAAGACACTTAACTAATTAATATTAAATAAAGGCCGGCCTGGACCATTCTTCAGCTAGCTTGTTCTTCAGGACACATAGAGATGTTTAGCAAACTAGCATTTTAAGTACACAAACCTTGGCTAAATTATCTTTTATCTGAGTAGGTTTAATACTCTCAGGTATTCCAAATCCCAACCTGGCTGCACAGCATAACTTGAAGAAACAAATAAAGAGATCTGCAACAGATCATTAAATGTAACAGGGGTACGCAGTGTCGGCTTAAACTTTTTAGTGGCGGGTCAATTTTGGAGGCTTTTTTAGAAATCTCTAACAAAAACCTTCTTTCATTATCTGGGTTCGGAACAACAAAACTAAACTAATGACCAATATTAATCGGATTATCCAAGACCAACATTGCTATATTGAAAATATTATACTAGTACATTATGTCCTAAGTCATACAAAAGTTTATAAATCAATAGTAAGTAGTCTACCATTTTTAGAAGCTGTATAATGATGAGATCCTTAAAAACTCACACACTATCATCTTATATATACAGATATTAAATATTGAATATCTATGTATATATAAATCAAAAAGCATATCACACACACCGATAACATGCCAAATTATTCGCATCTAGAGAGAGTGAGAGAGAGATTTTAGGCGTCGAAGAGGAGGGTTGTTTGCAAGAACCACACTGGCACAGATACAAGGTTATTGCAATATCCCATTCATTAATAAAAAGCCAAATAATTAATAAAAGCCCAAAACTTATATAAATTTTGGGGCCTTGTGTTTATGGCGGCCTAAACCCTAAAGCGGTTGCCTAACCCCAATAACCTATTGGCCCGGCCCTTATTTGACTTTACTTCAAACTAGATTTTTATCCCGCGGAAGACGCGGGTAATTTAAAAAAAAACGATTTGTAATTAGTTGATTATCTAAGTAAATGTTAGACTAAATATTTATGAGATAAATAATGTAAAATTAATAAAATAGCATTACATATAAATTGTTAATTACACAAATTCAATGAATATGAATCCAAAAGCTTCATTTAAACCAAACTAAAAAAATCTAACAGAACTGTATAAAAAATATAGAAAATTACATCTAACGGATACAACTTAATTGGTTGTTAGCTAAACAAAACAATAATTTCACTGAGCTTGTAGATTCTTTGTTGCAGCCTCATTGTTTTCTTGAAGAATGCTTGTTACTCGACATCAAGCTTTGGGGTGATTTATTTGATCTACTTTTGAAATAAAAAACAAACTACTTATCAAAAGGAGGAAAAAGCTTACATCATCTGACTCCTAGTTCTCCTCAAGCTCATCTTTGTAGTCAATTTTTACCTTTTGTATAGGAAAGCCAAATCAAGTTCTGCCTTAAATTTGGTCAGCTCCAATTTTATTTTCTGTCCAAATCAAGTTCTGCATCAATAACTTTTGCACTCATAGGCCCATCTATTTTAATACAACAATCTTTTGCACTCATAGGCCCATCTATTTTCTTTATTAATCCGAAAAACCATAAGCCCAATATCCATTTTACTCTTGAAAGTTAATTACCTTTCACTTTTGAAAGTCAAATTTCCTTTAGATAATGTATACCCATTGCTGTTGTTAACATAATACAATCTCCCTCAAAGTAAATCTCATTAGAACCAATTTCCCTTAACTAAAACATAAATGCACTAAAAAACCAACCCCTTCTACCAAATATCACTTTTGACCCATTAACTTAAAATGGTCAATCCTTCCATACCAAATTCTATCTCTCCTGTAAAAAAAACTAAAATCTCTCAATCAAAAATAAATGTAACCCACTGCTTTATTAAATTCCAAACCCAAATAAAAACAAACCTCCCCATAAACCAGAACCTGCAAATCATACTATTTTTAAGAATCAATATTCAGAAATATAGCTGGTGGTAAGTTTGCATCAGAGCTCGGTTGGAAGAACTTTGTGTGGTGAGTTTTCTGCGACACAATTAGCGTAAACTTTAGATCCCATATCTCATCTAAATACCTGCATGCCTACATTGAGCAACACTTTCTTTCAATTACTTTTAGGAAACAAATGTAGATTTTCGCCTTTTCGTTTCAAATTAACAGCTATCTAACCTGAATGATCTGTTCTAACTCATTGTTGAGAACTTGGCTAAACTGAGACTCGCTTACCCCATCCCTGAAGATAATTATATGTTTCGGTTTTAGCTTAGGGGTACTTTCATAAAAGTCTTCCAGCAGTTCCCTGAGATCACAAATATATCACAGCTTTGTTACTATTGATTATAACCGAGTATGGGAAAATTTTGCAAAGTTTATAACTAAATCAGACCTTATCATGCCCTCATCTTTCCCAGGTGACACAGCTTGGAATGGCCGTCAATCATTTCAACTCGAGCAGATTGTGCTCTTACAAATGCCCTGTAGCGGGAAATATAAGGTCATTTTCTAGAGCTTACTACCTGCACATTCCCAAATAGAATTATAAGTAAGAAACACCTTAAGGTTATCACGGTTTAAAGAATCTAAAACAGAACAAACTGCAGCAATTGAGGGCACATATGAACGGCCTGGTGAACCATGAGATACATCCAAGCAAATACATGGAAATAATATCATCAAGAATAAAATATAAAATATATAAAGAAAGTTCATTATTTGGTGAAACCGAAGAACTGTCGTCTTCTTTCTTAGTGTCCTTTCTCTTAATCTTCTTTGCAACCTTAAAACACCATGTTCAGCTTGAGGTACATCAAAATCTGAGCTACATCAACCTCTTCATACGAAAAATTGTCCCTGCAGGTAAAGGACCATGTTTAGCATGAGGTACATCAACCTCTTCTTCAACAGACTCTAATGGATGTTTTTGTCTTACTTTATTATTTTATGCCTCCTTCACAAGTTTGGAGTTATAGCCAATACACAAGCTTCAGCTTAAACTGTCGTTTTGACACCAATATAACCAGAAATACATTATTCACACCGACATGAGCAGCTTAAGCTCTGCTCTTGGCGGATTTAGTATTGTACCATCTACATATTGATTAAAACTTGAAAAGTTTTTTTTTTTTTTTATCTTAGACCTAGGTTCCCTTTCCTAAACCTGGTAAGTAGATTATTACATTAACACCACCTAAAAGATAAACACGGTTACCTCTTCATCTGCAGAACAACCGCAACACCATCACCGCCTCCTAAGTTCATGAGTATTTGAGGCTTTGACCTGTAATGATCAATAATAACATTAGCAAGCCAGAAGGTCTTGAAACAGGGTGATCAATAATGACATAAGCTTGGATTCTGTTTATGAAAACCCCAATTTCAAAAATTATAAAACCTAAATCTTATCAATAAATTCTTTTTTCCTTGTTATTCTTCGATCTAAGCAAACAAACCTTGATTATAATCACTGGAGCTCAGACAAACCCTAAATATACCTCCGATCTTAAGATTCATCCCCCTGCTTGTTCCATATTAAGAAAAACTATAAAAATTTACCTTTTGATAATCATCTTCATAAAATATCCATAATGTCAAACCAAAACCACCCCGTTTTGACTCGTAACCAAGCACATGTGACCAGCCCCCTTGGGCACCTCCGTAATGAAGATTTAAGTTTAAATTGACTTCATATTTAACAATTTTAAGTAAAGTTCCAATAGTAACTACGTATAACATAAATAGATTTGATTGAGAAATAGATCAACTTCAGACTCAGCTTGAGACTCACCCCAACATTCATCTTTGAAACATACGAATAGAGGTATTTACCTAAATTTGAAATGACAATAAACTCGCATTGTCCAAATAGCTAAAATTTCAGAAACCACGAAGAATCAGCCAAGCACTCGCTTTGTAAAACCACCCAAACTCTTCCTCCGCCATTCGACTATATCCTGCAATCCAACAAATAAAAACATTACAGTTTAAACATAATATATAGAAAATGAATAGTCTTGGCTATACTTACCTCAAGACGGAACACTTACCGACTCTAAATGAAATTATATTATTAAATTCACACACTTGGTATGTAAAAAGATATAAATTTCAGATAACATGACAAAATTTGTTTCATGTCAACCTAACCCGACCCATACCAAAAACCAGTTGTTATTCAACCCATCCAACCCAACCATTTTGCTACCTCTAAGTTCCATAAAAGTAGGGCCATCTCCAATTGTGACACAATTAGGCTGCAAAATGATTGATTTCTCCTTCTTAATCCACAAAGAGTAACCAACCGAGCTATAATCATTAAAAATTGGTCCCACAAAGATATACACATCGGCTGATTCTACTATCTCCCCAACAAAGCTGGAGCTAACCGCACCCCAATACAAGTCCTTTCGCTGATGGCATTATAGTTATCGGTTACGCTGAAGCATCTGCAGACTCCATAAAAGCTTTTTGAGCCTTTGTAACTCTCATTTTGCTGTCTGCAACAATTACCGGTTTCACTGCTTTATTTAATAACTTTGCAGTTTCTTCCACTACTGCTTCTAGTCCCAGTGGATTGCTTGATCTGCATTATTAGTATTATAAATACCAAATTCAAAAGAATAAAAAGAATAAGAATTAGATACTATAATGAAATTAATTTAGGAATTAATATATAACTATTGATACATTAAGAAAAATATACACACACATAATTTACAGCATACATGCTAAATATGAGCCAGATTCGGGTCTACATTCAGGTCAGATTCGGGTCCAGTCCAGATTTGCTATGACGTGATAACTTTAAAAATTTAACTTTTTTTTCATCTTTTTTAAAAAAACACCAATTATCTCACCTTAAAAACATTAGTATGCATTTAATTGAGAAAGCCATGATCGGTTGAACCACCACTTGATTAATGATCACCACTGTTACACCAAACTAATCAGGAAAAAAAACACAAAAACAATTTAAACTCGTTGAATTACCAACTAAAAGATCTAAGCATAGTATATATATATATATATATATGTATATATATATATATTACCTCGTCTTCTAACTTCTGTAGGCTCCTCATAAACTTTGCAAGATGCATCTGTCGGGCTCATGTTCCCCTCGAACATATAAATCAGTCCTCTATACAGGGTTGTTACACCGTCGACTATCATATGTGTTTCAAACCTTCAAACAAAAATGACAAGATAAAGTTAGCCTACCTGAGTTTACCAAAAGTAAATTCAGATTCATCAGATCGATGAAGTCCAATATCTTTAAGAGACATGATCGATAATGTCACAAGCAGTCAAATCATAAACAGGCCAACAGCCATATCCCATTCCCCCATCACCTACTATTTGAATCATCCAATTTTGATGATACTGGACGTAAAGTAAAAAGAATATTGAAAGACTTGGACCTCATCAATTTCTCCATAATTGAAAGACTTGGACCTTGCATTATAAAATCCACATAGATAAGAAAGACTAACCAAGTAACCATAATTATTACAAGCCTGAAATTTCAAGATAACTCTAAAATTTCAATAAAAAACACAAAAAGGGTCAATGATAACGTGAAACCATTACCTTTTTTGATAGACAGAACCTGTTCATTCGCCTTACCATCAACAATGCTCTAACCATCTTCACCATCAATTTCCCATACATATCACATCCTGTTTTATGCAATTGCATTAGTATCTTTGCTTCAAATACTACCATTAAACCTTATATATAGTCAATGACTCTTAAATGGAGAGCATGACTTATGTTTTACAAAAGTTGAAATCCAAAAACCTGAAAGCATCAAACAATAGTAGAATGTGATACATGATACCAGTAAATATTAAACATATAAGTAGAAAACCTATTTACATACATACCCGACCCATCCACCAGTTAACTTTCTCCAGTCAAGAGTCCAGTTCATCCACCAGTTTAGTACCCAGTTCATCCAGCAGTTCACCCACCAGTTGAAGTCCCAGTCAACACACCAGTTCGTCATCTTGAACAAAAAACACTCAAACAAACCCGCTCATCTCAAATACCTCAACTTCTTCATCTTGAGCAAAAAACACTCACAAATAGGCAAATCAACAATCAAGATTCCAAGCCCCCCTCTGCACTGTTGAGATATTACATTCAAGAGCTTCAATAGCAAGCAGTTTATTACATTCAAGATGAATAGTATCATACTTTCTTTAACAGAAAAAATTAGCTAAATACTTATTAGGCTGAATCTAAAATTGAAGTAAATATGTATAGCCTAAAATTGAAAAAACCATATACAACTATCAATGAACACACTAAACAAACCCGCATACCCTTCACCTTCACATCTATGCAAACCTTGAGCTCAATCACATAATGAAAAATACTATAACATAGGGAGAAACTTTGAAAAGAACCTGCAAACTTCAAATCTTCAACAACACAAGTCGTTTGTGCCTCTAAAATCGAAAACTCCTCTTCAATTTTAAGCATTAACACCTTCATATGGCTGAATCTGTTTAAAGCCATTAAAAAAAGACATGTAACATATTAGGCTGAATCTGTTTAAAGCTAGTATGTTTTTTTTTTCTTAATCATTATCGTCATCATAATCGTGATCAACATCATCATCAGAAGCTTTCACTGGATATATATCTCTACATATATCATCATCATGAAGGTTTGGTCTTCAAAAAATCAGATCTAATTACTCTTGTAGAAAAATAATGAAAGAACAAAAAAGAGATGAAAGAAAGTGGTGTAAAAAGAAATAATAAAACCTTATTTAACTTTTCTCTCTCCATTATCCCTTTACTCCTCTTTTTCCCCTTTCAAATTTCAAAAGACCCGCCCATTTTAAAATTTGAAAACCTTGCTTTGCTCCCTCCCAATATAAGCCCCCACACACACTCAAAACACCTCAAAAAACATACAACTTGACATCACCAATCCGATGTGGAAGAGGCCTTCGGTTGACACGTCAACCTTGTGATGTCACTCGAGTTGTTTTCTTTAGTATGAAAGGAGAGATATGAACCTTCCGGCATAGTCACTTGCTCATGTCTCAAGTTAATGTTAGTATTCATGGAATATTTCACTTAACTTCAAATACGAATTAAGCTTGGGAGAATTGGTTTAATTTCATTATAATAGTGTATGTGTTGTACATGTATACTGTAATTCCGCGCCAATTTGGGGGTGTTATATATGAGTAAAGTGAACTTTCAAAAAAAAAACACTTCAAATACAAGGCTGCTATTTCTGATGATGATGTTGATGAAGTTGCTCCCTGGATTCATGGTTTTCCGATTGTAAATCACGGCAATGTATATGTTGAATATTGGGGAGAGTGTTTATACTTATTTTTCATTTATTTATATACAAAATTGATACCACGGTCCACTGGTCCGGGATGGTCACTTAAAAAAAAAGGTTAAGTTTATAGGAATTGCAACTAACTATGGCCGAAAAGTTATTGTATGCATTAACTTACAAAACCTCTATTACATGTAATGAACTATGATAAATATTTATTTTATCAAGATTTTTACAGTTTTCACTTTTTTCCTTTTTCATCTCTCACATATATAGATAAAATAAATAAAATCAAAGAGAAGAAGAAAAAGAGATACTTTTCCAAAAAAAAAGAAGAAAAAGAGACATAAAGTAAAAAATTGGAGGGAAAAACCAAGAGTTTAGTTAAAAACCTTAAAATAAGAGATAGAAAGTAAAGAAAAAAAAAAGATTTGATAATTAAAGCTAGAAACCCAAACTTAATTGATAAAAATTAAAAACTTTATCTAAACTATAATTAAGTTTGTACACAAAAAGTTAGACTAAAGTTAAAAAACCAATAAGTTAAGTGGTACAAATAAGTTAAAAGTGTTAAAATAACATATAGAAAGTAGGGGGGAAAAATGATGATTAAAGTTAAATCCAAAGTTAATTAATAAAAATTAAAAACTTTAAAAGTAAATTATACTTTTATATAAAAAGTTAAACTAAGAAAACATAAAAATATACATCGGTAAAAAAAAAACAAAAAACAAAAACTGCAAAAAACGACAAAATAATAATAAGACAAAATTGTTAACGTCGGCAGGTAGCTAAGAATTCACACACGTTTCTGATATTGTTCATGCATACAATGTAACTTCATGCACACAATAACTTTTCGGCCATAGTTAATTACATTTCCGTGCATTTAAACCAAAAAATAAAAACAGATTTAGACTAAAATTTGCCAAGCACATGAACGATTTGTGACTAAGTGTAAATAAAATTAAGATTAGAACCAACAATAATACATAACAAAATAAACATATGTTTCGATGGATTTCATTCAACATACTTAAATTTATAGGCATACAAAGAAGAACTGAAAGATAGTAACTTTAGGTTGCAAATAGCTTCTTCTTCAAAGTGAATAGTACGCCTTCATTCATGACCTCAACATTCTTCATGTGAATGTTGCATCCGAAATTTATTCTGCCTGGAGTAAAATGTACGCATAGTGACACGGTCATCGTGGGTTACAATAGCATTGAAAAACATAGCCCTTCTGAAAAGACTTTCCCGAGCTAGCAAAGACACTGAGTCATGCTCCCTAAGCTTTAGGAATATGGTTATGGCTTCAGCGCTTTCTTTCCTTTCGTAGTCTCCGGGGAAACTTAGAGATACGCCTTTAATGGCGTTATCAGCTGTAGTTTTGGTCTTAGATAATGTATGAGGTATCCTATTTAATAGGAGCTTTTGTGTACAGTGTAAGAGGAATCCTGTTTCAATTAATACAAACATTCGATATTAGGAATCAGAAAGAAAAAAAACAGCAGAATGTTTTTAAAAATTTGGAAATGTCCTTTTTTTCTTAATAAAAAAGTCAGTGATTTTTATAAGATATGATAAAAATTTTACCTAATTTAACGCCGAATGATATAAATGAACAAAACATCATATAACCAAAGCAATGAATTATATCTAACTCGACGTATCTACAAATCGTGTTTGTTTTCTCAAGGGTATGTCGTCTCTAACCACAAAACATTATACACACATATATATCTATACCAATCCAATACTACCAACTTTAGAATACAAACCAAGTGAGAACCAACCATAAACACCCATTGTCAGCAGCCACTATAAGAGGGTATTATTGGGAAACAAGTGTTGACTCGACCTATCCATATTAATTGCGTCAAACTTTATATACCGTTACCTGTTTTTATTTCAATTTGAGATGCACCACTACACCAAACATTAGTTTGGGATGCATAATTATATAAGAATACGAATTTTGTGAGAATTTAGTTTGGGATGCACAGTTTTAGAATTTGGAAATAGAATGCACATGTGGATTCCATTAAATAGTTATAAACAACCATTCATGTTGGATCTCTACATTTGAAATTGAAACTGCCATTGAAGTGTAACGCGTATTCGATTTTTTTGATCCTTTAATTTTCTCTTGGCTCTTAAACTACCCCTTTGTCCTCCAACATCAAATAGACATTTTAGCCATTAACTAAATGTCTTTTATGCAGAAGTGCCATCATCGTCCTAGACTTTCATTTCAAGATTGTTCTTACCATTATTAATTTAAAGTGTTCTTACTGAATGCTACCTATGTGTGTCTGTGTGTGATTACCGGATAACGACAAATCGACCTAACCACAAATCAACCTAACCACAAGATGATGACTTTTGGAAGAATCAAGGGATAGGATTAGGAAAGAGATTTAGTAGAATCCATGTATTAAGATCTTGGGCGTTTGGTAGAAGTGAATCAAAGAGAATGGAAATGTAATAGAGAATGAATATAATGGGAAAGAGAATGAGTGTTTGAAAAGAGAATGGATTTTGTCGTTTGGTACAAACAGAGAATGAATATACAAAAAATACAAAATTTTGAATAATAATTAAATTTAATATACATAACATCACTAAACAAAAACAAAAAAAAAAATTTCATTCCCATCAATTCTCTACATTTTATAAAAAATTGAGGGAATGGAATCGATTCTCACTTTTCGATTCTCTTTCTCATTCTCCATTGCAACCAAACATGAGAAGTCTTTCTCATTCCCTTTCCACCCTTTCCATTCCATTGTACCAAACACCTAAGGTTTTAGGTTGATATTTAGGCCAATGAGTTAGGTTAGTTTATCATTTTCATTTATACAAGTGTTTTAATTTGATTTCCCAAATACACATATCATACTTGCGGCATACTGACAAGTTTTTATCCTAGTTCAACTTTATTTATTATGATCTAGATACAACATGTTGGTTTTCCTAAGGCAGGATGTTTACTAAAAGGAAAACTACAGAGCAGTAGATATTAGGCTTCAAAGTTGATTTATATTTGAACAACGCAAAAAAAAAATTACATTGATTAATCTATCTTGGCAATTGAGTGATTCAAGATTCTTTAATGTATATGGAGAGTTTGCTACTTAAAAAAAAACATGATTTATCTATATATACTAATGATATAATCGAAAGACAAGCTAATACTAACATCCAGGTTTAATTAAATATGTTACAATTCTAAATTTTATTATTATTATTATATGACATTGTCTTATATATAAAACATTATTAACCTATTTTTTATAAATTCTAGTCTCAAAATAAATACTTTGTAAATATGTGCAAATTTTATATGAACTTTCTAATAGAAAAATAAACAAATTCTACCACGTATATTTAAAAATATATACTTTGATGTTATCATAATACATGTCTTGTTATAAGTAAGAACTTAAGGGAACCATATAAGTGATTCACTATCTTAGAACGTCCAACCTCTCTTTTTTTTTTTTTTTTAGAAAAAAGGACAATAATTTGAAGATATCAAACGTAAACCTAGAAAACTGAACTAGTAACGAATACCTTAAATTCAAGAAAACCCGACCAGAAAAGTAAACAATTTGTGAGGTAACCTAATTAAACTAAATCTTGCACACCCATAAATAAATATTTAGATCCGCCACTACCCAACAGGATATTATTAAAAAAAATATAGTTCAAATCATAAATCAGTTACTAAACATTGAACAAACAATGTTAGATAAATTATAAAAATATTGTATTTGTATATATGTATATATATATATAATATTTACCAAAAATATTACTGGCGGTAGCAAACCCACGCCGATGAGCGGCCTCTTGACGGAAGGGAAAAACTGATCTGCTTGAAGCAAGAAGCTGTTTCGCAAGAAACATCTCAGATGATGAATAATAATCGACTGGTTCTCAATGACTACGTACTCACAAATCAAACCCTAAGCGATTTACGTTAGGTCGGTTATAAACTTATAATAATAGGGGTTTCTCGGGGAAAGAGGGACAGATTACACATATCGTGTTACTTTGGAGTTTTTATAAGCGCTCATTTACACAACTAATGACGATCCATGTTTACCTGAATTTATATTTATCCTTCTTAAAGCATTTAAATATCATATATATCCAAATAAAGTTGAAAATATCATATATATATATATATATATATATATATATCCTTCTTAAATACAACAAATATCATATATATCCAAATCATTAAGTTTATTAATAATTATTATTTTTTAACTCACGAATGACCATTCTATCCTCTTTCCTTCTTGCTCGAAAGTCTGATTCTAACACAGACCATAATGCAGTTACCAATATGTATTATTATCAACTAGGAAAACGTATTCTACTATTCCATCATTCCATAAACTTAAACTAAACTTTAAGACTTCTTTCAACAATAGACTCAAATTAGTCTATCAAAAACAAAAAGATATTTTTGCATAAAAAACTATCGTTTTTAAGCAACTACATTACTACTTTTTTTTAAAGAACTGAAAATATATGATAGTTCTCTTTTGTGGCCTTCGAATACCATAATGAAGCCTACAAGGTTAAATAAAAGATAGGAAATATATATACCAGTTCATTTAACTAAGCAATAATATGAAATACTTTACCGATTATGATTTCCGATTGTGAATGGAGCTAATGGTTTGGGCTTACGAGAAGTTTGAATCACTCTAATAGGTGATGAAAAATAAATGAAAGGTTTGATACTTTGGAGAAGAAAAAGAGGGTAGAATGGTCATTAATAGGCTTTAAAATAATTATTAAGGATTAAATTTGTAATTTGGATATATATGATATTTTGTTGTATTCAAAAAGGATATATATGATATTTTTAAAGTTACTTGGGTATATTTGATATTTAAGTGCTTTAAAGAATGTTTATTTGTTTTTTTAAATACAACACGTTACTTGCGCAATGTAACGACATCGACAGGTGGCATTGGTGTTGTGACGTCAAATAATATAGTGATTGATGTAAATATGTTTAATTTAAATGAGGTACTAGAGATACTTTATAATACTAGAACAGTACATGCATGTTACGGCGTTAGTATAGGTGGTAGCGGTGATATTATGACGTCAACGGTGATGGTAGTGGTGGCGAGCGACAATAGTTACGGCGGTGGTGGCGGGGGAATTGTTGATGGTGGTAGTGGCGGCAACGGCGACGAGAATAGTGTAGGTTATTGATGTAATTTGGTTTTGAGTTTTGATTAAGAAGCCTAATAGATAGACCTACTAATTAGCCTAACCATTAATATATTGACATGTGTACAAATTACTAATTAATCTAAAACATAAATAAGTCTCTTCCCAAATTATCATGTATAGAACACTTACTATAAAATTCTTTATTGTTATACGAAAATATTGTTAGAAATACTTGTATCTTTAAGTTAGTGATTGAATGTCAATTTCACTATTTTGAATGGGGCATGCTATTAACACCAAGGATTTTGGCTATTGATACCCGACCCCAAAAGGGGCGAAATTCGCCCCATCAGATCAAAACAATTCGCCCCTTCTACGAGTGTAATTAATTCTCTGTAACCACCAAAATGGCAAACGTTCACTTCACCCTTCCTCATTTATCACCCCATACGCCCTTTTTCTTCCACCTCATTTCCACTCCACGATCTGCCTCCTAACTTCTCCATCTTTTTCTTCCATACCATCTTTTTCTTCTTTAATAAAGGTCAAATATTATATAAATATATATTATATTAATAATTATATTTGTATATCTTATATATATATAAAAAAAAATTTTAATGTTATTTGTTTTGATTTGATTTTACCCTCAATATATTATGTTGGAGCACTACTGCCGGATCCGACCACCACCGCCGGACCACCACCACCGTCGGACCACCACCACTGCCTTCCAGGTCCGTTCGCCATCTTTTAATTTTTGTTTTTTATTTATTTATTTTTGTTACTATTATTATTATTATTAGTGGTAGTATTATTATTATTTGTTTTTATGGAGTAATAATAAATTAATTTGATGTTTTTTTAATTATTATGTTGTTTTCATCATCTGTTATTATTAGTATTATGTGAGTATTTGTTGTTAATATATCATTGGTAAAAGGAATATATGGAGTCTGATTGAATGTATAGATGTAATATTATTAGTAAAATAAAGTTTATGTAGTAATAGATTTGTTAACATTAGATTATGACATGTTGTATGATAATTGTTCGGTTCGAATGATATTTTTCATGTAAAATATTTATGTAGTACTTGTTAGCATAGCACGTGTTGCTAGAGGACATGGCGGAGATGGTGTTGGTTATCCGCCGACTCCATATTGGAAGCCAGAATCAGGATGTCTTGCGAGTGGTAAGAAAGTTTCAATTAATATGTGTTATTGTATTGTATTTTATAAGTTGTTAGTATACTTTTTACTAATTTTAACGCACCTTTGTAGGTAAGAAGTTGCGTTCGTATGCCAAGAATTTAAAGCTAGAAAAGCTAAGAAATGACAACGGGGCACCGCTAGACATCGAGTTTGATATCCGAACCAAAACGTATAATCCGGTTGGACCGAATGCAAAGTATTTTGCACCGTTGCTGGGAACTTTGGCGAGGTCGGTGCCATTTTATTATGATTCATGGGAGCAAGTCCCTGAGGAGGCTAAGGATCATGTTTGGCCGTGTCTAGAGGTTGGGTTCGTATACTAAATACAAATTTGTTATTTAAAGTTAATGATACAATGCTAAAATATTTATTATCATTTGCAGTATTTTTTTAACTTGAGGTCGTACATCCAAGACCTTCATCCAGATCAATCAGAAAGGGAGTAAAATACGGGGTGACTGCATCATTGAAGAAATATTACAGAAATGGAAAGTCCCAATTCAAGAACGATTAGTTCATTAAAAAAGGAGGTGTAAAAAGTGTAGGCAATATTCGGGCAAACCCTCCAGGTGGTATAGATCCCCAAGATTGGAACAAGCATGTAGACTTCTTCGTGAGTGGGGGCTCTGTGCGTAGGTCCCAAGTAAATAAGGCGAACAGGACTCTCCAATCGGATATTCCGACACAGGGTTGTACATCATTTGCTCAGAGGCAACGTGGGATTGTAAGTACATTGTTATGTAATTAATCCTTTTATTGTAGACATATATATACTAAAATAATTTCATGTGTTTATAGTTTGGGCCAATTACTGCATACCCAAGCTTATTCGCTACTTGGGCTGAGTCACATCAACATGAGGATGGGTCGTGGACAAGTGAGCTCAGGGCTAAGCAGCATGTTAGTATTATTGTTGCTTAACCTTATAGATTAAATTTACATAGTTTTATTCCGTCTAAATTTTATTGTTGCTTAACCTTATATATTAAATTTACATAATTCTATTCATATTAAAACAGGTTGACATGCTCACGAGATGAGATGAAACTTCAAACGATGACAATCCTCCAACAGAAGCAGAAATAGTGACATTTGTTGAGGGGGAGAAAGCTGGTTAGAATCGTGGAATCGGAAGGGTTGTACCCGGTTTAGGTTCTTCAGGTAATTCATCGACTGATTCAGGGCCTTCTGATGCATCTACTAGTGGTTGACAACGCCCACGATTTACTACTCAACTAGATATGCAAGCGTTGGAGGCTCGTATGCAGAGACAACTAGAGTAGCAGGCACGACAGATTCAACAACTACGGGAGACCATATAGAGCCAACAGTCCATCAAGCCTATGTGGGCACGCTATTTGGCCATCCAAGTGACTCTTTAACAGCGCATGCTCTGACTCGACTCTATTCGTATTGTATTGGCCAAAGTTGAGGTGTAGATCCACCCAACAAGACACAAAAAATTCCTTATATTGCGACAACCAACTTAAGCTCACATAACGATAAACACCTGAAAATTAAAATAATATGGTAATGATGAAACAAATAACATATAAGCTTTTTCCAAACTTAAAATTGATGATTACGCCAAAAAATATACCTGGATAACTTTTCAAATACTCTTGAAGTGCTTCATCTCTAGTGATGTAATCCTCAATCGTGTGAGATTCAATAAGTACTTTCCACTGATGAAGAAAAATATAAAGAGCCCCCTTATTCTTAAATACCGGCTCACAATGTTTTATTATATTCCTCCTTACGTGAACTCTACAGAGTTGTCGCGCAGCATTCGGCACCACATTCCGACATGCATTCATTAGTGCTAGCTCCCTATCAGTAATTATAAGACTCACGGGCCAGCCTTCACCAAGTGTCCGTTTTAGAGTCTATAACACCCAAACATAGTTGCCCTCCTGTTTGTTTACGCACAAGCTATAAGAAATGTCTTGCCCGTTGAAGTGACGCCTACAATCTCAACAAATGGCATTCCATATTTGTTAGTTTTGTAGGTGGAGTCTATGAACAACACGTTAAGGAATGCACGCCAAATCTCAAATGATGTTGGGTGCATACAAAACAGATTTTCCATCTGGTTTGAATATACGTTCATTGTATACTCATAAGTGTAATGGAATTGTTGTAGTACTGACAAAAGCACCTACATTTTAAAAAAATCAAAAATCCTAATGTCTACATGCTCAACTCAAAGGATATGTAAAAGTGAAAAGCTAACCTGCATTGGAGTATTTCCAATCTTCTGGGCCTCTTCGTTTCTTATTTTTTTTCCAGTAAGTTGTGTACATCTTTGATGAGAGATAGGTTGTTTGGAAATTCCTTTCTCAATCCATCAAAAATACCTTGCGCATTCAGGTTTAAGTAATACTGCCTCCGTACCCATTCTTCTTCGGCTGGAGAAAAACGTCTGGCAAACGCATGACCATACACATCATCTATGTCATGATTATGTGTATGATCTATCACATTTACCCTCCAACCATATTCCGAATAATAACCTTGCAATTTGAATGGACAATTACATTTTTTTGAAAAACTCTTTCTGATGCCCTTACTCATCTTGCGGTATGTACCGCCACGATCGCAAATGAGTAATACTCTAGAAACTTCATCCGCTGCATTTGTGTTTGATCTACCCTTTACTAGGACATAACCTAGCGACATTGTTGTTGCTTGCGCCCATTCCGTCAGTTCTTTGACTAAGTTGAACGATGATTATAATAGAAAACATAAATCTCATATTTTTATTAAATAACTAAATACTTAAAGAAAAGATATGTTGAATTATACCTCATCGGTATAAAAGGGAGTAGTGTCGTAGTCAAAGTTACCGCCCTCATCTGAGTTGTTATCGTCAGAATTATCCATCTAAAATATACATTATATACGTATATATATAAATCAACAAAATAGCAATGGCTAATTTAGCTATAAAATATAGAACATTACATACGTACCTTATATTTGGATACCGTTTTGAAGTTTACTATAAATGGAATCATTCGTACATGCATATATAGGTAGGAGGTTAGTAAGAGCAGAAGGAGCGAATGGCAGATGGGGCGAAATTCGCCCCTTTTGCCCCCGACATTTTTGGATAAAAGTGACATAAAGGTGATTTACGGTATGGGTAAAAAACGGTATGGGTAAAAAATGGTATGGGTAAAAGTGACATAAAGGTGATGGGGTGTGTGTAAAAGTTTTTTCGCCCCTTCTGATATCCAATTTCGCCCCTTCTGCTCTGACAGCTTGAGGTGACTTAAGGCTCAAAAGGAATTGATTTAAATTGTTAGACCAGATGGGGCCAAATTCGCCCCTTCTGCTCAAAATTTTCGCCCCATCTGAGGAGTGTCAATAGCAAAAAAAAGGGTGCCAATAAGAAGCCCCTTTTGAATCTAGGGCCTCCAAAAAGCAAAGTCTTTCATCTCATCTTTTGAGCACTAGACAAAGAGTTCATTGATAAATTTAAAATTGTTCCATAATCTGACCGGCGGTTTTTACATACCAGAGACAGAAAACACTTTTGCAAATTGTTAAAAAATGGACAGACATATTCTCCGAAATGGAAAATTCTAATGCCAAACAATTTGTATGGGACTGAAACAGATTACTCGTGAGTTTTTGGGTCCCCAAAATTATTTGTTTGTTATCTTGTTCTTTTCCTTCCAAATAATTTGAAGTCTTAGACATTTGCCGTTTCTACTTTTTGTTACTAGTATTTGTCAAGATTTCCAAAATGTCTTAAAGTTTAATTCGTTGCTTTTGGCTAAACAAACCATTCGTTTTTGGCACATTGTTGTCAGACATATCATGTACATGATGTATTCCCATATGATATAACTATTAAGTCAAACATTACATTTATATTTATTCATTTTCTATCATGAAAGTAATTTATTATGTTTAATCTCATAAAATAACAAGTTCCTTTCTTTTATAATAATTGGTGTTGTCCCTTCATGGCTTCATTAGGCAAATGAGCTTCAAGTCTTCAAAAAGAGAGTATGTAATATCCTTTTACCTAAAATTGGGTACGTAAATAAATTCAAAATTTTGATTTGTTATTTAAATTGAATTTTAACTATGCTATTTTGATTTGTGTAGAGTCACGATATGTCCTTGACACAACTCCAATTATCTCCCCAATGACTTAG
Organism: Erigeron canadensis; assembly: GCF_010389155.1. Taxonomy (NCBI): domain Eukaryota; kingdom Viridiplantae; phylum Streptophyta; class Magnoliopsida; order Asterales; family Asteraceae; genus Erigeron; species Erigeron canadensis. The sequence continues at coordinate 22,685,245 of NC_057762.1, read as the reverse complement.
GTTACAACTTACACCTAAAACTCACAAACCTCGATTGATTTCTTTCATGGAGAAAGAGTTTATAAAGAAGTTAATTTCGTTTTTTCAAATTTGTCAAACATGGTGGTGGTGATATCCGCCCCTCACCGTAGATAATTTGCTAAGATGAGACGCATCAGGAGTGGGCGGTGGATGCAGCAAACATAGATCATGGGAGGGCAGGTGCTAACGAAGTAGAAGGGCTCGCGATTTTTAAACAAGTTACAACATGGTTAGATATGGAGAGATAATTATTTGTCTACATTTACGATTTGTAAATGTCTTGCCAATCTTTTCTTTTTAAGTAATGGTTCGACCATTTTACCCCTAAGACCATCAATCGATTTCAACGTTTCCTTAGTTTAGTCAATTAGGAAAGGAAATATGGGATGATTGTCCTTTTAATTTAGATTATTTTTCCAATTTATTTATTTTACTTACAATTTTTTCATATCACTTCATAACCATTTTCTTATGATCATCACCGTGTTTTTTTCACTTTTTAATTCTTTACCTTCAAATTTAATATCTCATTATAACATACAATATCTATCAATATAATCAACGGAAAAAAAAAACATATAATATATATAAAAAAAAAAGAACCTCACCTTAACCCTTTTCACGTAGGTGAATACCTTCATCTCTCCATCAACCCTTTAACCCTTCTGGTACGCCTCTTTTTTATTTCACTCATTCTTTTCACTTACCCCTTCAAGATGCTTTATATATGAAGAGAAGTGAATATAAGGTTGTCTCATACGCTTAAGTATGAAACTTTTTACGTATTAATATTTTAATATTTTTTGTTTAACCAATAAAATCACATGCCCCTCATAAATTTTATTGTTTAAAAAAATTTCATATATGAAGGGTTTCATATATGAAGTGTAGATTGGCATGATAATTCTTAGTCTTTGATGTCTTTTGGGCCAGTCATTTTCTACCTACAAAGAATATCTCTGGGGAACTCTCTTAACACAATGAAGAAAATTTGAACCCGAAACCTTCTTATTCCCAAAAACCCTTCTAAAAGACCCATGAATCTTACAAATGCGAGTACCACGTGACTTATGCTTATTAATTGGTTATTGATTAGACACTAAACAAAATACTCGGAAGAAATGCAAGATTCTAAAAATTGTTTGCATATTTTGAGATTATGAACTTAATATCTCCACAAATGTGTGAGCTATCACTTTTTTTATGATTGACCAAGTTCATTGTCTCAATTATGAAAATTCCGTATTAATCAGTTTTAGAAAGGGAAAATGATTAATCCTCTTAAAACTTTAGCCTAATAATCTCTTAATACCACAACATTTTGACATGTGTAATTTATTCATTATCTTTCATACATCACCCCACTTGATTTTTTCATGTGGCTTCATCATATGATTAGGAGGATAATTAGGTTGATCTATTAGGAATCCTTCTCTTTGTTCCTACAAACAGAAGTGTTCCATTATTAACAACAGAACATAACATACTTCAATCAAAAAATCACCAGTCCAACTTGACTTATACTTAAACAGTTAAACTTGTCAGATTGATGCTTAAGTTAAGTGACAAAATGTCAAAATTTACACAATACAATTCATGTATGATCCATCCTTTCTTGTATCCATATAGAGTTATGTCTCTTCTATCCATGTAAGTTATATGCTTTGTGTTATTACTACTACATCAAAACATATATTCTGTACTTTTTTATTTTATGAACAATCATTAATTTGTGAGTACAAAAAGACAGAAAAATAAGAGTCTAAAGTAACACGTGAGTGGGCCGGGCCAATTACCCGTGAGTCCGTGACAGACCAACCCCGTGCTTCAAGTAGACCCATATTATCACAGGACTAAATTTGTCATCATTTGTCAATTCATACATATGCAAACAAAAAATTGTATTTAAAAGAAGTCGGTTGCTTGATTGGGAACGGTATATTGGAGAACTCATTGTTATAGCATTCAAAGTTAAATAAGCTATTGTACATTTTTAAGTTTTGTGCCAACTGCCAATGAGCCATGCCTTATACCATCATTTTAGGTTAGATCATTTGGTAGTGCTACAATCTCTCTCTATATATATTATATAAGATTTTACTTACATCATTATTTATAAAGACAAATTTACTTGGTATTATTAAAAAATTTCTTATAATTTTTTTCTTTTTTACTTAAATGATTTATGACATCATTTATTAGTTAATTTTTAAAATTTTTTAAATCTTTTATTAAAACACAAGAAATTAGATATAGCTAATTAGTATATGCATTAATCACAAATGTTAACTATAATACGTAGTATATCATAAATAACTTTTCAATAGATCAAAACAAATTTTTTCTTGATTTGCCCGCGTAGTACACGGGTTATTAAGCTAGTTATTTAAAAATAACGATTTGGATTCATTTAGATAAAATAAATAATTAATCAATCCATATATATTTTTTTGGATAGGATAGAACCTATTGAAATCATTATGACCTTCCAAAAATCACTTGACATCTTCCAATGAAACCAAGATTCCAGGAAGGCAAATAATAAAGACTTGGGTATTATTGTCAATTCACTTGCCTAATACTCTTTTATATAAAGGGTTATAGAGAATGTTGTGTTTCAAAATATCAATCCAAAGTCATGGACTCAACTATATTTGCCATCTTCTTCATTGCTTTTCTTGCTACCACAAGAGCTTTTGATCCATGCCCAACTTTGAAACCAAAATCAGATGCTTCGGATCTTTCCATCATCCATATATACGGTAAATGCTCACCGTTTGACTCACCAAAGCCTACTTCTTCATGGGCCACTACGGTCCTTAACATGGCCGCTAAAGACCCTCAACGGCTAAGCTACTTGTCGAGCCTTGTTGCCTCAAAGCCCGTAACTTCTGTGCCAATTGCACCGGGCCAAGTCATAAATATTGGTAACTATGTGGCCCGTGTGAAAATTGGCACACCCCCGCAACTTATGTTCATGGTGTTGGACACTAGTGCAGACACTGCATGGCTTCCATGTAATGGATGTACGGGTTGTTCATCCACTACATTCTCTCCTAACACGTCAAGCAGTTATTTAACGGTAGATTGTGCAACTTCAGAGTGTGTTCAAGCCCATGGGCTTTCATGTCCAACAGTTGGACCGACACTTGGTAATTGCTTGTTTAACCAATCATATGGTGGTGATTCCTCATTTTCAGCTATGTTATCACGTGACAATCTTCAATTGGCAAATGACACGATCCCTAGCTATGTTTTTGGGTGCATAGGCTCTGTCTCAGGTAAATCAATCCCTCCTCAAGGGTTATTGGGCTTGGGCCGAGGATCTTTGTCAGTGCTTTCTCAATCTGGATCATTGTACTCGGGTGTGTTCTCATATTGTTTACCTAGTTTTAGATCTTACTATTTCTCGGGTTCACTTAGACTTGGCCCTAATGGTCAGCCCAAAACCATCAAATACACACCACTTCTAAATAACCCACGTCGACCTTCATTATACTATGTGAATCTCACCGGCATAAGTGTGGGTCGAGTCAAGGTACCTATAGCTCAAGAGCTACTTGACTTCAACCCAACCACCGGTGGAGGAACCATTATCGATTCAGGCACAGTCATAACACGATTTGTGCCTGATGCTTATAACGCAATTAAGGAGGCATTTAGGAACCAAACACAAGGGCCGTTTTCTTCATTAGGTGCATTTGACACATGTTTCTCTGTGACACATGAAGAGGTCGCCCCCAAAATGACACTACATTTTTCGGGGCTGGACATCGTTCTACCTATGGAGAACACATTGATACATAGCAGTGCCGGGTCACTCGCTTGCTTGGCAATGGCATCAGCCCCCAATAATGTGAACTCGGTGTTGAATGTTATTGCAAATTTGCAACAACAAAACTTAAGGATTTTATTTGATACTGCTAACTCTCGTGTGGGAATTGCTCGTGAGATTTGCAACTAAAATGTACCTTTTTCTTCCTTCTGTTTTATTTTTGAATATGTAAAAGAATTCAATCTCAAGTTGTACTAAAACAAGATTTTGACAAATAAAACTTGTCATCTTGGAATTGCTTGTATTTCTTTTTATGAAATTTTAAAATTTTCTTTTCGTCTGATTACTTTTTAGTGATGCATGACAAATTAACTGAACCATTTTTTCATGTCAATAGTTTCCTACTAAACAAACTTATTTTGTTGGTCCTGTAATATACAATAACTAGAATTTCGCCTTCGTGATGTGCTGTTATTGTATTGTGGAAGATTCTCTAGTATGGACTAATGGACTATACGTTTCACAAATCACATGTCAGTCCGGTCCAGTTGAGCTCAAACTTGAAACTCTGTGTACATTTTCTTGTCAAGATATGGTGTGTATGTTGTGTGTTAAAAAGACCCTGCTATAGTAACATTGCAATATAAATCTATACCTTCTCTTTAAGGGACGGGACGACAATTTTTATTTATTAACTTTGACAAAATCTTGCTCTTCTTTGTGGTCTACAATATTCTAGTATTCTACTGCTTTTTCTGCTGAAGAACCACCCAAAATAAAAGTAATACAACTACAGTATACTAAAAAATCACCACCAACAGATAAGAATTTAGAGAGCATTGTATATCTAATCAATTGACATTTTCTCAATTCTGAAACGGAATTTTTGATGCAATACTAATATACTATACACCCAGCTAACTGAATTGACACATATTTACAAAACTAAGAAGAAAAAATAACCTACCTATTCCTAGATCCAAGACCATTTCACCAAAAATCGTAATACCACCACCTTTGGCTGCATCATGTAGCTTGAACATTGAATCATTAACATAGCTAGCAGTAGCAAGATGCTTTTTAAGCTGCAATAAGAAACAAATCATCTTTAACAATAAACGAAACAACAGAATCAGTAAAATACAATAATGCATGCTGTTGGTTATGAAATATAATTAGAACAAAAAATTTGCCATATGGTAATGAAGAGTGCAGTACCTCAATGCAGGCACTAACAATGGTGCAATGAAAAGTTGGAGGCAATAGACTCATAGCGATAACGATATCGACCCCATAAAAGCATAAAGTACAGTGACTAACAAGAACACAAATGGGGTAACCTTCAATATACCAAGACAGAACAGAGAAAAGAACATCGCCAGTTCACCACTATACGGGTTTACGAACACTTATGAAAACTTCTAGCAAGCAACAAAAATAACTATAAGAAAACCAAGTAGAAGAGAGAAGACTTGTCTATTCTCTCTCTTTTTTATCAATCACCTGGATGAAGGTTATCCAACACACCAATCATAAAGTCCACGGCTATAAGGACTTTATGTGATCCCGTGATATACATTATGTGATAACATTGTAATATAAACTGATAGTGAAGTATGGGAATAAGAAACAAACCAGCATAGTATATCTCCTCCTATTAGAGACGACATTGGCAACGTTCCCTGCAAGTCCCTGGACGTCACAGGGATAAATTCACATTAGTTGATATAACCTAAAATTAAAGTACACATCAAGCTGAATGATTGGGTAGAGAATTTTATCTTTTTAAGTCATATTAAATATTCCATGTATAATAAATTGCTTTGGTCAGTAAACATCTTAATGGCCTTGTGACCATTCCTCAAGGCATGCACTGTACCAATTCTGGTTTTAGAAACTTTGAGAAAGAAGTGCTGTTATACCAATACTATAACTGAAATCAGATAAGACGCAACATCCTACAAATCTCCTAACATAGAGGTCAAAAGATATAAATATACACATGCAATTCGGTAAACATTATGTGACCTTTAGAACCAACTGAAATAAAACAAAAGATGACAAAGAGGAAGTCAGGCTGCTATAAATGGGAACTTATTAGATGAACCCAAGGGAAATCCCTATCGGGAATAATGTGCATAATGTTGCAAATCAATTCAAAAACTGGATTAAGTAATTACTAATTAGAGTATACAGGTCAAGAGGATTTCAGCATTCTCTCTCGAGCAGCAGATGTTAAATCTTAACATAAATCACCCTATCATGTAAAGAAGACACAGTATTAAGTAGCATGAGAACACTTAGTCACTTACTGTGAATTCCGCATTCAGGGGATATAATTGTATAAGTTAGTAAGAGCTCCTCCATGTGCTATACAAGCTCTCCTTAAGTGAAGAGGTAAATCTTCAATATCCATCATGGCTAAGCTCCCAATAAAATGGGAAAGAACATCACCAAAATGTTGGGAAGCCTTTATTATACAGGTTAGAGGCCATAATACAAGAACAATAGCAACCATCTTACCGAAAGAATAAATTCAAGGAAATGAAGCAAAAAAACATCGAATTAGAGAATTATTTAAGGTATGAGTTCACAGCACCTCTTTGCAAATTCAGTTGGCAGAATGTTAACAGCTACGCATATTACACCATCCCCTTCAATGTCTTCATGACACAAGTCACAAGATGGCCATATCTAGCAGATAGACAGATTCTTATCAAGAGTTCAAGACTAATAAAACTGAAGTACATATTTAAAACTTTGCAGTAACAAAACACGGTATAAGTAACGTGTATTTTTGGAAGATAAAGATAACCGTGAGGTACAAAACAGTGTATCAACAATGTACCACTCATATAAGCTTGGACTCTAAGCAAAAAAAAAAAAAAGAACTACACATCAGAGTCCTTGCATCATGTAAAAACAGAACATATAAAATGGGCTCATGACAAAAAAACAAAAGACACACATAGACTGTAAAGTGACAGGAATTGTCATCATAATATCAACATACATAATGTATTTAGTAATGTCTAAGAGCTGATTAAGAAGTATTTGATTCAAAAACTTTACATGTTTTGTAAGTTTTAGGATTATCAAGCTAAAGGTCTAAACTTTATGTGACACAACGTAAAACAGAACACAAAATTGATTTGTCATGTTAAAAACTACAGATGGGTTGCATAATATCTAACATGATTACAAAAATTTCAATTTACATAAACTAGTTAATCCTGTCTGACTAAGTCACATTTACCTTATAAAGAACTACAATAAACATATCTGCTCACATATTCTTCAAGATTTTCTGACATTTTACGGTACCAGGAAATTCAAGAAACTTGCAGTCAACAGCTTCTAAACATTCAGCTTCTGACATCACAGTGAACCCAAATGACTCTGTCCAAGTAATAACCATCTGTGAAACGGCAGTCAAAACGAGTCTCTTAACCCCTAAGTATTCCAATTTTCTTTCAAGCTCATCCATCAAAATCCTGCACATCCCTAATTTTCTGTGTTGAAATCTGGTTGCAACTAATGGAATCTCAGCCACTTTACAACCATGCACCCGAAAGTTAACCACAGTAACTATTTCCTCATCTTTCTCCAAAACTGCAGTATAAAACCCCGCAAAATTAGAACCCTTTATATCTCTACTAAAGATGACATCTTCCATGATATCATTGCCGGACAACGGATTGTTTACCATCTCAAAACACTCGTGCATCACATGTAACGCGTTATTTAGTTTACCATAAGTTTCTGCATAGTCCTCCATGCTGTGTTCATAGTCAACCTGTAACAATCTCCAATTTAAGCCATCAACTGGCAAAGGAATCGCCCGGCCAGATATCCCCTTAAGACCGAGAAATATTCGTTCACATGCCTCTTTACAAAACCAATTTTGAGAATCACAAGAAATTGAAAATCCCAAATTTCTAATACAATCAATGTGGTACTGGTGCCGACATTGTCCACATTTAACTTTGCTGCGAGCTTCATCATCAGTGAAGTTACCAATCTTATCACGATCACAAATACCACAAGAACAGGTAGGACAAAACCAGTAACATGATTTCGGCATGCTTTTCAACCCAATGCAGGACAGATGGTAACATGATGTACAAGAATCACATAACAACTCACCCCCATCTTTGCATACCCAACAGAATTCATCATGCTCTGTCAATACCTGTGAAGGCTTAGGGACTTCACACGCACGATCTGGTGTTTTAGGAACCTTAAACACATGATGGTTATCGAGTTTCTTTATTTGATTTTGGCAGTCAGAAACAGACCTCCCAGTCCCATCTTCAAGAAAGATATAAGCTGCTGGTCTATGATAAGTACTACCAGCATGAGCTTCAAATTTACACAATAAAAAGTACACTCCACAACAATCACATTGAATCCCTTCATCATAGGCCCGCCCTTTCGCGATAACTTTTCCATCTTTCTTACGATAACTAACATTTGAACCCCTAGTAACTATATTCTTTTCAATTAACAAAGAAAGCACGCACCTGCACGCGTCTGATGATCCACCTTTCGTTTCTTGGGCAGCCTTTCGCCACCTGGCTGATTATAACCCTTTTGATCAACCTTCTTTTCGGGTTCTTGAATCTTTTTACTAAAAGATTCATCTTTTTTAACCAATTTCTCTTCAATCTTATAAGCCCTTTTCTTGTTGGGCCTACCAACTTCAGAAAACCGATTCGGTTTATTCTCAATAAGACCTTGGCAAGAAGCAGCTACTGCAGAAAGATGGTTCTTGGCTTTTGAAAGCATGTTTTTAAAATCTGGATTTTCAGATTGAAACCCACATGATGAATAGTAATTCATGTTTGATTTTGGCTTCTTGTGTACTGCTTCACAATGTAGATACTCCATTATGATTAATTATTAATGAAATAAAGATGATAATGATCAAGATCGAAAGAATAAAATTAGGGTTTTGAGTATCTATTAGGGTTTTGAGCTAATGTTAAGGGAAATATTTCAACTTATCTAATGTATCGGTTATTACACAAAACTATCAACATGTGTCAAATTCTTCCTTTTTAAGGATTTTGACCCTCAAAAATCGAAACTATGAAAACTTTTGTTGCATATCACTCAAGTATAGGGGTGTTAATACGTATTTTGTCGTGTTTAAATTTATTGGAAAATGATAATGACAACTTTAAGGGTTGTCATTAACAGCTTATTACATGCATAAAAAGTAGTACTTTATATATCAATGACTGTCTTCCTGAATTTTCATAAGACAAAATACAAATTTTAATGCATCAAATTAATTAATACTAACAGTCCTAAGGACTGTTATTAACAAAACTCAAATTTATTTTATTGTTTTTATTTTATTAAAGTAATGTATTTTTTTATTATTTTAGTGAAGTGTTCATTTAATTCATGTAGTGTAAATTAAACAAAAGTATAGAATTAAATAAAACGTGACTTGTTTTTATCTTCTATTGCGAACAGCAGAGTATAAACTTGACATTAAAAGAAGTCGGTCGATCGATTATTATAGCATTTAAAGGAAAATAAGCTACTGTACATTTGTATGTTTTGTACCAAGCAATAAGTAATGCCTTATACAGTGTTACAATTTTTTAAAAACTAGATGGATGTTCGCGCGTTGCAGCGGTACCATTTAAAAAATGATAGTTAAGTGTAGTGATAATGGATACGGAAGTCGATAGTTGGAGTGTCGGTGATGATGGATACTGTCACACTAGAAAGTGATAGTATGAAAGAAAGGGAGACAAAAAAGTGAACGTGTGTTACTTATTTTAGAGTTAAGGATAATTTAAAGATATTGTAAAAAGTGCTTAAAGTCTTAAATTCTATTTCATTTATAAGGGTTTATAGATAACGATTTGAATTCATTTAAATAAAATAAATAATTTATAAATCCATATGTATTTTTTGGATAGGATAGAATCGATTCAAATCAATGTGACCTTCCAAAAATCACTTAACATCTTCCAAAGAAACCAAGATTCCAAGAAGAAAAATAATGACTTGGGTATTATTTTCAATTCACTTGCCTAAAACTCTTTTATATAGAGAGTTACAGAGAATGTTGTGTTTCAACTAATCCATCCAAAGTCATGGACTCTAACTATATTTGCCATCTTCTTCAATGTTTTTCTTGATACCACAAAAGCTTTGATCCATGCCCATCTTTGGAACCAAAACCGGATGCTTCGGATCTTTCCATCATCCATATCTACGGTAAGTGCTCTCCGTTTGACTCCAAAGACCCTCAACGGCTAAGCTACTTGTTGAGCCTTGTTGCCTCAAAGCCCATAACTTCTGTGCCAATTGCACCGGGCCAAGTCATAAATATCGGTAACTATGTGGCCCGTGCGAAAATTGGCATGCCCACACAACTTATGTTCATGGTGTTGGACACTAGTGCAGACACTGCATGGCTTCTATGTAGTGGATGTACGAGTTTTTCATCCACTACATTCTCTCCTAACACGTCAATTAGTTATTTTACGGTGGATTGTGCAACTTTAGAGTGTGTTCAAGCCCATAGGCTTTCATGTCCAACAGCTGGACTGATACTTGGTAATTGCTTGTTTAACCAATCATACGGTGGTAAATCCTCATTTTCAGCTATGTTATCTCGTGACAGTATTCAATTGTCCAATGACACGATCCCTAGCTATGTTTTTGGGTGCATAGGTTCTGTATCGGGTAAATCAATCCCTCCTCAAGGGTTATTGAGCTTGGGCCGTGGATCTTTGTCAGTCCTTTCTCAATCTGGATCATTATACTCGGGTGTGTTATCATATTGTTTACCTAGTTTTAGATCTTACTATTTCTCGGGTTCACTTAGACTCGGCCCAAATGGTCAGCCCAAAACTATCAAATACACACCACTTCTAAAAAACTCACCTAGACCTTCATCATACTATGTGAATCTCACTGGCATAAGTGTGGGTCGAGTCAAGGTACCTATAGCTCAAGAGCTACTTGACTTCAACCCAACCACCGGTGGAGGAACCATTATCGATTCAGGCACAGCCATAACACGATTTGTGCCTGTGCTTATAACGCAATTAAGGAGGCATTTAGGAACCAAACACAAGGGCCGTTTTCTTCATTAGGTGCATTTGACACATGTTTCTCTGTGACACATGAAGAGGTCGCCCCCAAAATGACACTACATTTTTCGGGGCTGGACATCGTTCTACCTATGGAGAACACATTGATACATAGTAGTGCCGGGTCACTCGCTTACTTGGCGATGGCATCAGCCCCCAATAACGTGAACTCGGTGTTAAATGTTATTGCAAATTATCAGCAACAAAACTTAAGGATTTTATTTGATACTGCCAACTCTCGTGTAGAAAATGCTCGTGAGATTTGCAATTAAAATGTACCTTTTTTTTTGCCTTCTGTTTTATTTTTGAATATGTAAAAGAAATCACTCCCAAGTTGTACTAAAACAAGAATTTGACAAGTAAAACTTGTCATCTTGGAATTGAATTGCTAAAATTTTGTTTTCGGCTGTTTAAAAAAAAAGACATTTCATATAGATTAGCAAGCATAAGATCAATAATGTGTCTGACTACTTTTTAGTGATGATGCATGACACATTAATTAAACAATTTCTCATGTAAGTAGTCTAGATCGTAGTTTGGTTTCGTTGTAATTTTGACCTCTTGCATCTTGTTAGATTGGTCTCTCTTAATAAAATTTCTTTATGCCGTTTGGAAAAAAATAAAAATAAAAATTCTTCATGTCAAGGGTTTCCTGCTAAACAAACTTTTTTTGTTGGTCCTGTAATATACAATAACTAGAGTTCTGACTGCGTGATGTGCGGTGATATGTTATTATATAGTTGTTTGGGAAGAGGATTCTCTGAGTATGGACTAATGGACTACGTTTCACAAATCACAAGTCACAGCTTGGCCGACATGGACATATAACTTGTGGGAGTCTTGAATTTGCAACTTGGGCTGGATTAATTAGAGGTCTAGAGGCCCATTACGAGACAGGTTATCCGGATATCCTAGACTTCCTAGTTAGTATCTTATAAAAGTAACTGCAGACTGTAGAGGCCGGTTAAATTCGTGTCTAGCCCATTAAGCAAACACATAGCCATAAAGAATTAAAAGCAAGCAAACACTACTAGGGTTGTCAATGAACCAAACGAATACAAACGAGACTTGATCACCTTCATTCATTTAAGTTTAACTGTACACACGAACGAACTATGACACTAAATTGAACGAAAGTTTTTGTTCGCGGGAACATATACATATTAGCCAAATTTACCCTCACTTTTTCCAATATATTTAGCCAAATTTGTAAAATATGTAGGATTACGTAATTTGTGTTAGACTAGAATATCATGTATACGAGGTTGGAGTCTAAATTAAGGAAACTAAGCACACTTGTACCGAGAGTATAACATCCAACGAGCACTTGCTACTTTAACTTAAGTGTTCATAGTTAAACACCAGAGGGGGTTCTTGTATATAGGTACTATAAGAGTTGTTTGTCATTCAATTAAGTGTAGTTGAATTACTATACGTGTCTATATTCAATATATGGGTGGCATGGAACGTGGAAGCAGCCTTTTTATCTATCTAAAGATAACGTCTGTTTACATCTTAACCTTCTCCATACAACGTTGAGGTATTGAGGTCTAAAACCTGCAAAAAGCGACATTGAACTGTTTTTTTCAATCTTTCTTAATTCATTTTCTGTAATCAGCTTGAAATTATTTAATTCAGTAATAATTAATAAAAAATTGTACATGGCAAACTAATATCTTATCTTGTGTTTTGATAAACTTGTTTTAGCAAAACTTGGGAAATAATAGTAATGATGAAAAACCCGAAAGAGTACCATTTAATATTCGATAAGCGCGCAGAAGTTCGTAGTTTAACTCCATAAATTTATATTACGTATTTAAATTTTCCTGCTAGATTAAAAACAAAGTACACACATAATACATACTAGTAATTTCCAGGCCCCGAGTTTGGGAGGTCTCAATGGTGTGGCAAAACCCAAATGGTGTGAAAAAAACAAAAATAATTCATAGTAAAAACTCGAACGGGATGTTATGTGGCAAAACCTAGATGGTGTTACGTGCGGGGTATGATGTGAACGAATTTTAACTTGGCCATTTTTTTTAAAAGTGTGCAAGAAACCAAGAAGTAACATGTAGTTAGAAAACCCGAACTGGTTACGATATGACAAAATCGTCAATATATATATATATATATATATATATTAATTAAGAATTCAAGCGAGATACGTACGATGTAACAAAATGCAAGTAATGGTATATGGTGTGGCCACAAAAAGATTGAATGAATCAAAAGAAAAAAAAAAGAAAGTAAAACACCAAAAAGTAACCCGTAAAAGAAAGCGAACAGAATACAATGTGGTAAAATCCGAACATTGGTACAGGTTGTAACGTGAGTAAATAGTAACTCGTCACGAGGGTCATCGGCGGAACTTCCAAAGGGGGGGGTGGTTTGTGCCCCTCTAAAACTTTGAGCTGTAACTGTAAATTTTATACAAGAGGGTTTAAAAAAGTAATAATATTACAAGTTCACCCCTCTTGATCTTTTGCCAGTACAAATTGACCCCCTCGAAACAATTGGTCAAGTTCCGCCACTGACGAGGGTGTTACTATTTACATTGTTTTGTTTTAGTAAAGTATATAATATAACATTGAATTAAGTAATCTACAAAATGATTCTAGAAATTTAATGTACGTAGAAATGTATAACCAATAAAATATTGTCCTGTTTCTTTTTCATTTAAATCAAGGAGACAAAGAACATTACATTTGTGACATACAATAGTATATTTTCAAGAGCCTCACATGGGATCGTCCAAAAAATATTATTCCCCCACACCCCTTTACATATATAAATATAAATAAATATAATATAATAATATTTGTGTAAAAACTAAATAAAATCAGTAAAAAAATTGTCAGTAAATGTTTCTTCAATTTGAAGATCATTAAAAGAATATATCCGAATCAGCAAAAAAAATTTATCTGCAGAAGCTCCAAAGATAGATATCACCACTTTCTTCATCATCATAAACATTTTCAGTAATTTTAGAATGATCAAACTCGAAAAACGATGTATCAAGCATCATTCCATCATTAATGTAATCAAAGTTGTACCATGGTGCAACCATTGACATTAATGTGCCATCAAGAGGATCATTTGGTGAAAAAAATGTTTCATCATCTTCTATTGGATTTGTAGGTATTGTTGTGGAAGTTAACGACGAAATAGACGAAGAATATGACGGTGATGGAGATAACGGTGATGGAGATGACGGTGATGGAGATAACGGTGACGGAAATGACGGAGATGATTGATCGTTAGTGATTGTAACATTATTATTGGCATTGGCTGCAGCAGCAGCAATTTTTTGGATGGATTTAGGGGACATGGTAGTAGTGGAATAGTAGTCATGATGTTCATATTGAGTGTGATCAAAGTTAAGATTTGCTTTTGGGCCTTTGAGACAAAGTAAGGCTGCATCATAAGCTCTAGCTGCAGCTTCAGGAGTAGAATAAGAGCCTAACCAAATTCGGGTTTTTTGATTAGGAGCTCGAATTTCGGAAACATATGAACCCCAACTCCTCATTCTTACTCCTTTGTATTTCTTTTGCTTGTTGATCATCGATGATGATGATAATTGTGTTCTTGATGATTTTGTTTGTACCTTCATTTCTTTTTTCATCCTGTCACCAGTATACACACGGTAGCTAGGTTAAAATAACTGATATCGCGATTCTTTGATACTTTTTGGATTGTGAGAGACCAAGTCTTTGATAAGAAGGTGAAGATAAATAATTGAATGGAAATCAAATTTGGTGTGTGTGTATGATTGATATTGAAGAGTGAAGTTGAAGATGAAATGAATGGAAGTTCTAATTGTATATATATAGTCTTCATGTGAGTAGATACTAAAAATGGTTGACAGGTGTTTCGATAATAATTTTTTAACTTTCTAGTTTTTATTATAAAAATAGTAAAAATAGAGATACTTTGAGTTCACATTTGTTACATGTATAACCCTTTGACTATGAGCTTGCTAGCTAGCTAGCTTTTGTTTGCTGCCCATCAAGTTGAAATGGCAAAACACGTATAATATGTCGATATACTCAAAAATGAAATTGTTTGTAAAATATGACAAGTGTATGTTTACACGTAACTTTTTGTGCACCATTTTCTTGTATAATCAAAATAGATATATGTAATGGGATGTATTTGTGGTTTAAAAGATATCTTATTATAAAGTTTTGTTAATGACAAATTTGTTTTTCAATAATATGCATAAACAACTATATACTGTAGATTTTAACATAAAATTTAAGGGTCAGTTTTTTTTATATATGAAAGACATAACTTTTATGCATGTTATTATTTGGCAAAATTAATCTATTACTCGTATTATTATATGAGAAAAGGGATATATATATATATATATATATATATATATACGATCTTATAATAATTATTATTTTCTCTCTCATAAAAGTGTTAAATGTAAAATTACTACTTTACCCTTGATTAATTAATTTACATCATCAATCCCTTATCTTTTAAAATATCTCTACTATATCTTTACATCAATTACTTACACTCATCACCAACAATAGTTCGTCACCACCACCAGTCGTCGTCATGACCAAACCGCCGCCGCATCGCGCGGGTACAATACTATATATATATAGGTTTTAAGTAAAATAAAACAAGTATTAACATAAAATAGATAAAACAACAAGTTTTTCTTCATTGAAAATCACCATACATCATGAAAATCATCGTGCATCAATAGCTTTGTGAATCTTCATGATCAATTTAAACATAATCTAAGGGTCAAGATCTTGTCCTATTTGTTTTACTATAATACTTGTTTTACAATACTCAACCCATATATATATATATATATATATATATAGTCATCATCAACATCGACTACTATAGAAATTCAGCTGATGGTAGGACTATTATCATTAAAGAATTGTAAAATGATCTACAACATCCTACATGGTACTTTCAGGGGCGGAGCTAAGGGGGGGTCTGATGGGTGCTCAGCCTAGCTCCCCCGACTAGCCCAAATGTTCATTAAAATTTTTGAGTCATTATATATTATTTAACAGGATTATTTCCTTATTAAATTTTTTCCTTACTATTGCATATTGACAAGTCCTTTAAGATTGATGGTATAAGTAAATTGGGTGAAAAAGTACTATCCATTTGATTTTACAAAGCAAGAAATTAAAAATTCGGTTAAAACTCAAAATCGATTTGCAACATTTTCATGTAGTTACACATACAGAATCGTCCACAACTGAAAAACATTTATTCATGATTCGAGTTATGTAGAGCGTTATATGAAAGTGGGAGATCGGAATTTTATTTTTTTTATATATTTTGTTCAAATTATATAATTTTCACAAACAAACCTACATCGAGTTCTATCTTGAAATGAAACAGATATAGCCCCCCTCAAACAAAAATCCCGCTTCGCCACGGGGTACATATGATTCTAGCTAGTTAAAATAAATAAACATAAGAAATGCCATTTGAGAATCTTGCTGTAAAAAGAGATGGATTTACGAATTACGAATAATGCAAATGATTCAAAAGGCCGGGGGAGAAAAGGTAAATTTAACGAGGGCTTTAAAAGTAGTATTGCTGCATGGCTTTTGACTTATAGAGCAAGTCACCCTCCACATGATCAAAGAAAAGTGGAAAGAAAATAAATAAGAAAGATATATATATATGGGCAAATTATTAATTTCAAGATAACACATGGGTCGACTATATTATTAAGGAAGACGAGAAAACATTTGACATAGGATTCTGTACGTAGCTTCCTGGATCTTGCATTAACTTCTAGTGACAAAATATATAAATATATATATTTTAATAACGAAGGACGGAAGGAGTATTATATTTTAAGCTATACTATATAGTGCTCATATTAAAATGTGTGGATTGGCAGTAAAATTTTGGTGGCAGTAGGGTAGCAAACAAATATAAGAGGTACGGTTTACGGTTACCATAAATAAGGGTGACAATATAAATGGATGGTCAAAAATTTAAATGTTAAGAACGAGTCGGGAAAAATCATGTAACCTTTATGGTTGCGCATACCTAAGCATAAACTTCGAATCTAGTCAGTAATTTGAATTTCCACAGTGTTATATTTTACAATATATATAAAAGATATATTAAGGATATTTTATAAAAGGGAAAAATCTATAAAAAGGTAACCTATTAACACAAATTTTTTTATTAAAAGTAACCTATTTTGTTTTTGTATATTTAAAGTACCTTATTTTCAAAAAGTACCTAATAAATGGTATCTCGTTAATTTTTGACAGGCGACGTCTATTAAGTGCCACATCACCGATGTCACGTCATCAGATTTGTTGATGTGGTAGTTGACTTTGACTAGCTTATATTCGTTTGGTGACGTGGCAAATCTGATGACATCAACAAATCTGATGATGTGGCATCGGTGACGTGACACTTAACGGGAGTCATCTGTCAAAAACTAATGAGATACCCTTTATTAGGAAATTTTTGAAAATAGGGTACTTTAAATAGACGAAAACAAAATAAGTTACCTTTAATAAGAAATTTGTGTAAATAGATTACCTTTTTATGGATTTTTCCCTTTATAAAACATTTGGTTCTCTTAAAGAACAAATTTCATGTCAAACAATTTATAAGTCTACTGTTCCTCGCGTCTAGTGTTAATTAGAGTACTCGTAACTCATATTGTCGTATTCAGTGCAGTAAAATTTAGAGAAGAAAATAAAACGCTGATATCATCGAAATAGACTTTTATGGCAACGTATATACTTTATGTTATCTTGAAGTTTTTTATTTAGCAAATTAAGTAGACAGTGTAACTTATTTTGATATTATTATCTTGTCTCATACAAACATGTCATTATCAATCCATAATAGTAAAATGATTATGAATGGCTAAATAGTTGCTTACCTCGTATCAAAAGTAATTTATATGATGTATGTTATTTAAACAAAAAGTGACAAAAAAAGAAAAGGAAAGAAAAAGGAAGAAGCTAAAAAACGCGGAATGCAACAGTAAACACCTTGAGTGTTTGGCTTGTAAAATTAAAAATTAAATTAAACCTATACATACATCATTACCAGCTATTGCTCCTCTGTCTCTCATTTGCCCCTCCAAAACCGCGTTCAAGTGCATATTTCTTTTCACTTTTTCACCTTTCATCTTTTCAAACTATATTGCAGTAACTTAATTTGGAGAAATAAGAGTCTAAGCTCGTTTAATTGTATTTTATAGGATTTGCTCATTATTATTTTAAGATTATTATTTGCATATTATTACGTTAAAATAATAACTTAATAATTGTATTATAAATTAAAACTATTAAGTATTAATTAACCCCGTACGGCCGTAATAATATCAATTATACACCATCTTTTTGTGTTACATTGGTGACTTAGAGCTATCTATTTATAATCCCTTATAAAAGGGTAACCTTCTTTCCCAAAAATCTTAAAAGATGAATTGATATATCCAAAATACCCTTATCTTTTGTTTATTAATTTAAACATTTCTATATAATATATTTATAATACCTTTAATGAAATAATTTACAATATAAATCTCTCAATCTTTAAGATAATCACACTAGCTCATTTAACATCAAGTACTTTTACAATTGACCATTATTGCCGCCCCCACCACCCGTCACGCCCCCATTGCCTACACCACCGTTTTCCTACACCACTGTCGCCTCGCGCTGCTACCACTATTGTCGCCGCATTGTGCAGACTTATGACTCGTATATCATTATAAAAATTTATACTAAATTTAATGTTAAAACATATACCGATTAATCACTTTAATTTGGTGTGTTTATGGCAAATATTGACACTTTATGTTCTTCCTTTTTCATGTGGTTCAAGAGTGATTTCAACACTACGAAAACAAATGAATGCTTTTTAAATTTTTATTTAGAATTAATATTGGTTTTATTTAACAAATATTACTACTTTTCTCCTTTTCCTTGTTCATTCTTGAGTGTGATATGTTTTCATATTAATTTGTTAAATTGTTTGTGATAAAATGTAAATTTTTTAGGTCTAACCCATATTTGCCGTATGAACTATCGACGCACACTTCATGATAGCATTATATTACATACACATTGTAAGTTTAACTTTACATTGCGTACTTTTTTTCGTTTGTAACTTTGGAAGATGAGAATATCCAGCCCGAAAAAACAACAATGATAATTTCGATACACTAGTTTAATTAAGGGATCGACAAAGCGAACTTTTCCCATGTGGCCCCAAGCTTTCATACTTTAACTTTTGTAACCCATTTTGAGTTCATATTGGTACATATATATAAATTTTATATGGCACTACGTACACAAAGAATAGTAATATTCTCAATATGTAGAGTTAACTTCATTGTATACCTATGTGGTTGTCATTATTAGCATTTTGTACCCTCTGGTTCATTTATATCATCAGATGCCCGGGTGGTTGCCATTTATATTACTGTCCACCCCTCCGACTAACGATCGTTAGTTTTAGTGCATCTATATTTTGATTATATTGATATAACAATATAATTAACCAAGTAACCAAATTGATGTTAAAATAAGCATCATAGAAATTGAAAGTGATCACGAGAAACTACCTAACCAAATAAGAATATTACTCTTTAATTCTTTGAAAATTTGAAATGAGATTTTATTTGGATTTAATATATGGATAATAGAATTATTTAGTGGGGTTGGTTGTTAATATAACACCTAGATGCTAGTCATGTACCCTGATCAAGTCAACATCAAAAACCTCATCTTGAAAAAGATTATGTTGTCTACTCATGTAATGTATAGTACTTGATGGTACACATTAGTTTCCTTGAACCTTCACTCTTGCTATGTGCCCATACTTCCTCAACCACTTTCATTTTTATAATGATATTTATATGTTAAAATTGATAACCAATAAGAAGAAGAATCCATTATTTGTGCATATATATTTGTTTAAATGTAGGTTTTATAAGTGTATGCACACAATTATTTTATATTCTTGTGGATGAAGTTGAGAATGTGATATGATACTCATGATCAAAAATACAGTATACAAGTATTCACGGGTGTCAATAGTTAATTTGAGGTCAATTTATAAAACATGTAATGTAATGTACGTATACATGTAATGTAATGTAATGTATACATACTAACATATATATATATATATATATATATATATGTCTAAGATGTATTGATTTTATCTTTCAATGACGATTAATTTAATGTTTACTTTCTCCAAATATAGTTTCTTTTGATATTTCTATGAATGTGATAATATAATCACGAATTAATTTGTTTGGATTTATCAAACTTAAAACTCACATTACATACAAATTGAAAATTGATCATTTGACATTAGAGACACATAACTTATGGTTAAGGTGGACAAAGTGGGATGTTTAAGGTGGACAAAATGGATATAGTCGAGGCCTGATTTTTTTAGAGGGTTTGATTTTTTTAATTTTTATCGTTATATATGTATATTAAAATTAAAACTTATATATATATATATATATATATATATATATATATATATATATAACTCCGATAAGAACTGTCTTAAAATAAAAACGGTGAGAACACTTAAAAAACATCCTTTTGATACATTAAAAGTCCATAAAACTAACATAGTGCAGAACTAATTATCACCATTTAAGTGTTTAACAACACATTGATCCGTCAAAATAAAAAAAATCACGTTTTTTGATGGATGCATCATTTTGAAGAATATGCATCTAAAATGAATGCACAAAACAAAAAACATAAGTTTCTTCATTTTGACATGCCAATATGTTGCTATACACTTAAATAATAATAATTAGTTATGCACTATGTTAGTTTTATGGACTTTTAATGCATCAACATGATGTTTTTTAAGTGTTATCACCGTTCTTATTTTAAGACTGTTCTTATTTGATTGTCCCCCTATATATATATATATATATATATATATATATATATGCGGTTACACTCCAGTGAGAACACTTTCAAAATAAGAACGGTGAGAACACTTAAAAACATCATTTTGATGTATTAAAAGTCCATAAAACTAACATAGTGCTTAACAAATTATCATTATTTAAGTGTTTAACAGCACATTGATCCGTCAAAATCGAAAAAATCACATTTTTTGTTTTATGCATCCATCTTGGATGCATATTCATCAAAATGATGCATCCAACAAAAAACGTGATTTTTTCGATTTTGACGGATCAATGTGTTGTTAAACACTTAAATAATGATAATTAGTTAAACACTATGTCAGTTTTATGGACTTTTAATGCATTAAAATGTAGTTTTTAAGTGTTCTCGTTTGTTCTCATTTTAATTTCGTTCTCATTTGATAGTCACCCTATACATATATATAAATATTATATATGTATAGGGTGACTATCAAATGAGAACGAAATTAAAATGAGAACAAACGAGAACACTTAAAAACTACATTTTAAGGGTTTTGGGTTTTGGGGTTCGACATCAAGGGGAATAACACAACGGGTTTGTGAGTTCGTGACCGGGTACTAGCATACGATATAAGGGTGTCAAGTGTTCGATCGTAGAGGGGTTTTAGTTTAGACCCTATAATAATAATAATTATTATTATCAACTTTATTGGAAGCTTTGCACAAAGGTACACATATTCTATTCATTACTTTGTTAATTAATATGATTGTATAAACATTTTTTTTCCGCTGCGTACTCATGATTTGTTATGTGTTTATGTTCATATATTCTAACAGTTATAACGATACTCTTCGTGAGAATGATACGCATTTACCGTTTCCAGTATAAAGTATTCAAGTTCACTTCTAATCGGTGTTTTGACATCAATCACAAATACATTACATTCATTCAATTGGTTTTCATTCAATTCCTGTTTTCATCTCTACTATATTTCTAGATATACATCCATCACGTATAATATATAATGCATATTGTTCGCAGTTTAGTAAACAAAGGGTGTATGTGTAGGAAAAAAAACAAAAAAGTGAAAATAGAAACCTAGCTAGCTAGCTAGTAGCTACCAATAAAGATTTATAAACAAATGTCTTTTCAATTAAATTAACACATTCTTTATTATTTATTTTTTTAAACCACATGTATATCTAGCTATATTCTATAACCATTTGTTTGTACAATGTTGTTTGTAGATATACCATTATGTATTTAAAGATTAAATGAAATTCTTGTTAATCTAGTTTGAAAGAAAAAAAAAAACTAAGGCTCTATTTGTTGTTTAGCCAATTGAGTGACTGAATTGATCATAAATTATTTGAATAAATAAATAATGTTGTTTTTTATTTATTAAGTTAAAAAAACAAAACACTTGATAACTTAATAAGTTAAGTATTATTGTTAAGTCGTGGCTTTTCTATTAAGATCCTAACAAACCCTACTTAAGATGATTTGGGAAAAAAGGTGTTTGATGCAGTTGTGTAATTATCGTGTTGGTGCATGTATGTGGAGGCTAAGGGTCTCCTTGATCCGATGAACGAACGTCTGAAGATGTTCAATCTATTTGCTTCTTTTGGATCAAGATTATAATATGGGCAATGGGCTTGTTGGAAAATTTTCAATTTTCTTTTATGCAAATACACAAGTCTTGTATATATATGTACACACTGTTGTGATCTTGTTTTTGGTGGGACGTATTTAGGGATAATGTTAATAAAATCAGTCATTCGAAAAGAAAAATGAAAACTGTATCCGTACAAACTTAATTGCAACATACTATATATAAATAAGGTAGCCAGTAATTACGTTTTATCTAATACATTTAGAAGGATAAAACTATATTGTTGTATTTCTATTTTATATGTTTGTAAAAACAGAAAATATAAAATAATTAACTTGTAAACAAATTAGGGGTATGAAAGAGGAAGGTGTATGGAAATCAGAGTGGCTTCGTACGGATTGACCAAACATTGATTGATGCACAATTGCACATGCATCAACTCTTAGGAATTGTATATACGTACACATTGCCGTTCTCCATACTCACGATAATATCGAGGGAATTGAATATATGCAATTTTTCGTCATTATTTTAGCATAGATATACACTCTTGTATTTTGGTAAATTCGAATTTCATCTAATAATAGTAGACATATTGGACATCGCATTAAGCGTGTAACAAACAGGGTTGGATGTCTTTGACGATGCAAGATGTAGATAACTCAATCTTTATCTAAGATAGAGAGGGTGTTTAAAAAAAAAAGACCTCTAATCTACAAAGACTAGTAATAAATCGAATCTTTGACCTCTGCCTTTAAATTAAAACAAAGGCTTTTTTACTTTATAAAAAAGTTTTGCTTATTTGTAGGAGTTTATATTAGGTAGTTGAAAGCGATTATAATTAGTTGCTGCTAGAGCCAAAGATTGGCTTGACTTAGGTTGCAAATTTTAACATTATATAGTTTAAACAATTATGAAAGAGTGAACTGTGGTTGGGTGACTGGGTCAATATTTTTAAATGGTGAAATATGAGTAATTTTAATTCTTGGTATAAATTGATCAATTATTAAGGGAAAAACGTACGGCTTTACTAAATATCAAATCTTGGTTTGGAAAGCAGTAGTAGTGTGGTCAATGTTATATCTTACATGGAGAACACGAAACAAAAAGGTTTTTGAAAATAGTGGTGAAAATCTCGCTAAGGTCTGCGATGAAGTCCAAATTGTATTAATTCCATTTTTGGATCTCGACTAGAATAACAAAAATCCGTCTCAAATTGGATCAAATGGTGTATTTAAACCATGCGTATAACTTATAATTAAGGTGGTTGATGATTTTTTGGTGTTGTTATCTTTAATCTGCATTTTGGTTTAGACATTTTTGGAGTTTTAGGCAACTGAGGGGGTTTTCCCACTTATGGCTTCATTGATATTTCGGTCCATTATCAGCGAAACAAAAGCAGACTATCAAACTCCAAATCTGCAAGACTCGAGTTTTTTGGATAAAGCCCGTCAACACAGAAATGTAAAGTCATTGAATACAAAACCGCCAAAGACCAAAAAGAAGATAAAGAACTATAGATGAACAATACAACTTAGACGGATATAGATGACTCGATGAAAGTTGACTGGAATACAATATTTATATATATACTAAAACCAAGTTACTTTTACAACCTTTTATGCCTAAGTTACAACCATACATGCATATAACTTTTACATCTTTCTCTTCTAACCCCCTAAACTTTTAATCTTTTACATTTTTTTCCATCTTCACTTATTTACCTTTTAACTCCTAAACTTTTAATCTTTTACATTTTTTGCCATAAACTTTTACCTCTACACCTTTTGACCCCCTAAAATTTTATATCTTTTACATTTTTGCATGTCAATAACTATATTTAACTTTTGCTTCTTTATGTTTCTATAATAGGTTCTTATGTTTCTATCAAACAACTTCCATTTATACCTAATCTGTGTCTGGTGTGAAATTATTTCTGATCATTCTTTGTCTATATTGTTAGAGTGTCAAATTAATGTATGTTAGGGACTTTATCAAATAAAATTGTTATCTAAAAGAACTATCTACTTGAGTCCCGCTGCAAGGTGTGTGATATAATCTGCGACAACGTGTGAAATACACAACTACTACGTTTAAGCTTAATGAACACTTATCCGCGATGTTACTGTAAAGACCCTGCGGCAACACGTGGGTGTTTATTTCTAGTGGTTCTACTAAAAACTAACCCACACTTGGCCCTTATCAGAAAAGAATACAACCCAGAAACTTTCGATTTACTTTTCGTTAGTTGGAATCTGTCACTTTTGTTGTAAGAAGTAAAATCAGATTAGATAGCTTATGAGTTTAGATGTGATTCCTTGCACTCTATGATTGTAAACCTTTTATCTTTAAAAAAAACTCAACGAGCAGCTCAGACTCTCAGAGCCTCAGAACATAGCAGTTAAACAAGCTATCAATCGTGAAACTGGGTGGCATAATGGGTTCAAAATGGCTATTTCAAGCCTGGTATGTGTAGGACTCGATTGGGGTTGGAGTGGATTGGTTTTGTTCATAAAGTTAAAAGATTATATATGTAGTGTAACCATTATTTTCTTCTGAAATGGGATGGGTTGATATGGGTCTTGAGTCTTGACAGGTTTGGTTTGAAGCATATGTAGGTTAAGTTACTGTATTGATGTCCATTTAAGAAACAAGTGGTATGAATTGATGTCCAATGTATCTAACAATCCCCATTGTTACACACCAGCTCCTCTAAGAGTAAACTGGATGGGTGAGCAGACTGGGTAACGGGTAAAATATGCAAGTGTTTATCTAAAAGTCCCATAGTTACACACCATTCCATTAGTCTAGTTCTGACCCGCTTTTAGTTCGGCCTCATTTTATCATTTTGTTAAAAGTATGATTAAAATTCAATCTTTTATTAAAGGCTTATGGTAATTATGGATGGTTAATCTTTTGTAGGAGTTTGAAGATACAAATTCATGATTGGGCTTTTTGATGGACAGATAGGATCATAGGAGTGCATGTTTTTGTGTATCAACGGGCTTCTACTTTTGGGATGATTTATGGAAGTTGTGCTAATATTGGATGGACTTCCTTTTGACCATGACAATCCTCTCACAGACGATTAATTTCATGGTGATTGTTGTCTTCATGATATTCTGGATATAAATCTTGTAGCTCTTGAGAGCATATACTTCTTCTATTTGTATGTATTATATCTATTTGTAATTGCATAATCTTATGAATATTTCAGAGTTGATTGTGTTTGATTGCTTAGTAATTCTACTCATTAGAGCATTTAATTGGTTCTTTTATAACTCCGTCCCATTAAACTAGTGCACTTTTAATATTTCAAAGTCAAACTTTACTAACTTTGACTATAAATATTTTTGTTTGTGATGTACAATTGATAAAAAGTATACCAATAAAACACATATTTTTGTTTGTGATGTACAATTGATAAAAAGTATACCAATAAAACACATATCTACGACACAATCATTTATATAACTTTCATCAAATATTATACGAGTATAACACAAACAAAACTATTTATAGTCAAAGTTTATAAAGTTTGACTTTGTAAATTTAAAAGTGGACAAGTTTAATGCGACAGAGGATATTACTTTACATAGAGATAATATGTAACCCAAATCAAGCCATGAGGATAGGTAGGCAGATTGATGTTACGGCCACAATTTTGCTATGGAGATGTTTGAATAGCACCATGGTTACATAGCTCACCTTTTTGATATGATATATCCTTTAATTCCTTTTTATAGCGTTTTTCCATATGCATATCATTCTGTAACATCATAAATTGCATATTAGAGGTTTCAGAAATTTAATGAAGCAGGGAAGTTGATGACGACCCAGGTCAAGGTCCAATGGACACGTCAACATCTACAAATGTGGTAGTTAACTGGGTTACCCATCTTATGTGATCACAGTCCATCCAAGTTATCCAAGCCCAAGTCCTTTTTAATTAGACTGCTATTTTATTTAAGTTTAATTATGTTATTGGTTTGAACTAGTCTTTAGGTCACGTTTATTTACTTTTAAAATGTCCGTTGTTTTATCCACGATCAGAAGATCGTGGGGAGTTACTTTCTGGTAGTTTTTCTCCTATGTAAGGTTCATGAAAGAAAGGAGAAGGGGACTTTTGGCGAAATTTTAATCTCTTTTAAGATTCATTCGTGTGAGTCTTTTGTGTCCTGGCTAACTCGGTTTTGGCGACTCGAGTTGTGAACAAAGGATCACGATTCAAGTTCTCGAAGGTGTAACTGTATTCGAGAAGTTGCTTCGTTGCCCAACGGTGCGATTGAGTGGTGTGACTGTAGCTTACTTGCCCGTTGCCTTCAAATTTTAATCACGTTATTCTTGCACTAGTGTTATTCATAACATCTGGTATCAGAGCCGAAGAACGGTTCAATCGATTTCAACTGTATTTTATTTTTTTCCTGCAGAGATCGGAGGTATGGATCCCGATCAACGAGGTTTAGAACAACAGATTCGATTGTTACAGGAGCAGGTCCGTGAGTTGTCCATCACCATTGAACAACAAGGAAACCATCGCAGGCCACGATCTCCCCAACGTTATCTGTGTGACGATGATTATAATACTGATGATCAGTCGGATGTGGGGGACTACAATCCTTATGGGCGACGGGGAAATTACTCCAGTGACATTAAAGTTGACATTCCTGAATATGATGGACGTCTTGACCCGGACGAGTTCATGGAATGGTTGCGTACTGTAGAGCGTGTGTTTGATTATAAGCATACACCAGAGGATTGAAAAGTGAAGATTGTGGCTTTAAAATTACGAAAGTATGCTTCTACATGGTGGGCTAACATTTGTTCTAAAAGAGAGCAGCAAGGGAAAGATAAAGTGAGGAGTTGGCGTAAAATGAAGAAACTGTTGAAAGAGAAGTTTATACCAACGTACTACTTACAAGACAATTTCTCCAAGCTTCATTTTATTAGACAGGGGTCAAGAACAGTAGAAGAGCTTTCTCAAGAATTTGAAGCTCTTATCATGAGATGGGGTTTAAATGAGGATGACCCGCAAACTTTAATTCGGTTCTTAGGAGCTCTTGATCCAAAGATTGCTAATGTTGTTGAACTCCACCCTTACTCATCACTAGCCAAACTCACCATACTCGCTCACAAGGTCGAAGCCCAACAAAAATCCAAAGGCAAGTATGAATTTACCCGACCCGCCACCACTAAACCCATTATCAACCCAACTTTTGTACCCGCAACCAAACCCTCCACTTCTAACTCAACCAGGCCCGTCACCAAATCAGAACCTTCTAACCCAGCTAATAGAGCCCCGAGACGTTGTTTTCGATGTCAAGGGCTTGGTCACATTGCTTCTGACTGTCCAAATACCCGAGCCATTACCTTTGCCGACCTTGAAACCACTGAGGATCCACGATTTGATGAAGACCCGTTTGATGCTACTGGTGATCTAGATCAAACTCTTGAGCTTTTGCCTGATGAAGGAGAGTGTCTTGTTATTAGAAGAGCATTATATAGTACTGTTGGACAAAAAAGTATAACGCAAAGGGAAGCCATATTTCATACTAGGTGTACAGTAGCTAACAAGGTTTGTTCTGTTATCGTGGATGGAGGAAGTTGCACTAACGCTGCCTCTCAGGCTATGATTACAAAGCTAAAGTTACCCACTACGGTCCATCCATCACCTTATACCATCCAGTGGCTCAACCATAGCAAAGGCATTCAGGTAACTCAAAGGGAAGCCATATTTCATACTAGGTGTACAGTAGCTAACAAGGTTTGTTCTGTTATCGTGGATGGAGGAAGTTGCACTAACGCTGCCTCTCAGGCTATGATTACAAAGCTAAAGTTACCCACTACGGTCCATCCATCACCTTATACCATCCAGTGGCTCAACCATAGCAAAGGCATTCAGGTAACTCATCAAGCTCTAATATCGTTTAGTATTGGAAAAAAGTACCAGGATGAAATTTTTTGTGATATTATTCCTATGGATGCATGCCATTTATTGTTGGGGCGTCCTTGGTTGTATGATCGAAAAGTTCAGCATGATGGTTTTAAGAATACTTATTCCTTTGTTAAGGATGATAAACAAATCACCTTATTACCTTTAATACCTGATCATCATAATGATACCCCATCAGTTTCCATTGCCGCTATTCTCAAAACAAATTTTCATGAGTTTCGATCGGTCAAGGAACTCATAGTCCTAAATGATAGTAGCAAGGAAGTATCCCCAACAAACCCGAAAGTACACCCTATGATTGAGCCTTTGATTGAACAGTTTGCTCATGTTTTTCCTGATGAGATCCCACCAGGTCTTCCACCGTTGCGAGATATTCAGCAATAGATAGATTTTTTTCCAGGGTCTATGCTACCTAATAAACCAGCTTATAGGTCTAATCCCAGGGAATCAGAAGAAATTCGCAAGCAGGTAGAAGGGTTGTTAGCAAAGGGTCTCATTCGAGAATCGCTTAGTCCCTGTGCAGTTCCAACTTTGTTAGTACCCAAGAAAAATGGTGAGTGGCGTATGTGTGTGGATGGTAGGGCCATAAACAAGATAACTATTAAGTACAGGTTCCATATTCCACGCTTGAATGATCTGTTGGATGAATTGCATGGGTCTCTTGTATTTTCTAAGATTGACTTAAAGAGTGGGTATCATCAAATTCGAATTTTTGAAGGTGATGAGTGGAAAACGGCATTTAAAACCAAAGAAGGGCTCTATGAATGGTTGGTGATGCCTTTTGGGTTATCAAATGCTCCTAGTACGTTTATTTGGTTGATGAACCAGGCGATGAAACCTTTTTTAGGTCACTTTGTAGTTGTGTATTTTGATGATATCCTGGTTTATAGCAAAAACGATACTGAACATGTTAACCACTTGCAGTGAGTATTTTCTGTTTTGGACAGGGAGAAACTTTATGGGAATCTCTTCAAATGTCAATTTTTTTCATCACATGTGGTGTTCCTTGGTTATGTAGTTTCTGCTAATGGAATTGAAGTTGATAGCTCCAAGGTCAAAGCTATACGTGAATGGCCTGAACCCACATCTTTACAACAAGTTCGTAGCTTCCATGGATTGGCATCTTTTTATCGCAGGTTTGTTAAAGATTTTAGTACAATTATGGCTCCTTTAACGGATCTGCTGAAACAAAAGACCTTTAATTGGACCAAATCTGCACAAGCTGCATTTGAAAAGGTAAAGTATAGATTAACATCCACACCGGTATTGGCGTTACCCAGTTTTGATGAGGTTTTTGAAATGGAATGTGATGCATCCGGGGTTGGAATTGGAGCTATTCTCACTCAATTAGGCCGTCCTGTGGCATATTTTAGTGAGAAGTTACATGATGCTAAGCTGCGTTATTCAACTTATGACAAAGAATTTTATGCATTGGTCCGGGCCCTCGATCATTGGCATCACTACCTTATTGCAAAAGAATTTGTTCTACATTCAGATCATGAAGCACTCAAGTATATCCAAGGACAACAAAAGCTTCAACCTCGCTATGCTAAGTGGGTAGAATACATCCAGTCCTTCACGTTCACAATTAAACACAAGGCAGGCAGTTTGAACAGGGGAGCAGATGCCCTATCTCGTCGTGGTTTGCTGTTACAATTGTTGCAACCAAAGATCATTGGGTTTGAATTATTTAAAGAATACTATGCAGGTGATAGTGATTTTGGAGAGCTGTTCATCAAATGTACAAGCCATGCTATTGATGATTTTCATTTACACAAAGGATTTCCCTTTAAGAGTAATCGACTTTGTGTCCCTTGTCATTCTATTCGTGAGGTAATAATAAGGGAAATTCATGAAGGCGGACTCGCGGGTCATTTTGGAATCGAAAAGACAGTTGAAGTGCTGAACTCATACTTTTATTGGCCAAAAATCAAGAAGGATGTAAACTATGTTATACAACGTTGCCTTGTGTGTCAAAGATCAAAAAGTCATGTACTGAGTCACGGTTTGCACATGCCTTTACCAGTACCTGAAGCACCATGGGAAGACATAAGCCTTGATTTTATCACTGGTTTACCGCGTACCGCCCGTAAGTCTGATTCTATCATGGTTGTGGTGGATAGGTTCTCTAAAACGAGCCATTTTATTCCCTGTTCCACTACACATGATGCTGTACATATTGCTAATCTTTATTTCAGAGAGATTGTTCGTTTACATGGGATACCTAAGTCGATGGTTACTGATAGAGATACAAAGTTTTTAAGTCACTTTTGGGTGACCTTATGGAAAAAGATGGGAACAAAGCTCAAGTTTAGTACGTCTAGTCACCCACAAACGGATGGGCAAACAGAGGTCACAAACCGCACGTTGGGTACATTGCTATGAGCTCTGGTTCAAAAGCATGTCAAGGGGTGGGAAAAGGTTTTAGCACAAGCCGAATTCGCGTATAACAGGGCCCCCATTCTACAACCAAGTTGAGCCCATTTGAAATTGTGTATGGCTATAATCCAACTACTCCAATAGATCTCGCTGTTATGGATACTTCAATTAAGTTCAGCAAAGAAGCTGCCGACATAGCTCAGGAATCAAGAAACTGCATGAAACGGTTCGTAGTAGAATCGAACAAGTTAATGCTAATGTGAAGAAACGGGTTAATAAACATCGTCGTTTTATACATTTCAAGCCGGGTGATTTAGTGTGGCTGCATTTCAGAAAAGAAAGGTTCCCAATGAAACGAAGATCAAAACTCAGTCCTAGATCAGATGGCCCATTTGAGGTATTGGAACGTGTTAACGATAATGCTTACAAAGTGGGTTTGCCAGGAAGCTTTGGTGTACATGGGACGTTCAATGTTGCTGACCTCCGACCATACTATGAAGACGATGAGGGTATTCCAAGTTTGAGGACAAACTTTTCTCAACCCGGAGAGGATGATGACGACCCAGGTCAAGGTCCAATGGACACGTCAACATCTACAAATGTGGTAGTTAACTGGGTTACCCATCTTATGTGATCACAGTCCATCCAAGTTATCCAAGCCCAAGTCCTTTTTAATTAGACTGCTATTTTATTTAAGTTTAATTATGTTATTGGTTTGAACTAGTCTTTAGGTCACGTTTATTTACTTTTAAAATGTCCGTTGTTTTATCCACGATCAGAAGATCGTGGGGAGTTACTTTCTGGTAGTTTTTCTCCTATGTAAGGTTCATGAAAGAAAGGAGAAGGGGACTTTTGGCGAAATTTTAATCTCTTTTAAGATTCATTCGTGTGAGTCTTTTGTGTCCTGGCTAACTCGGTTTTGGCGACTCGAGTTGTGAACAAAGGATCACGATTCAAGTTCTCGAAGGTGTAA
Source organism: Erigeron canadensis (assembly GCF_010389155.1). NCBI lineage: Eukaryota > Viridiplantae > Streptophyta > Magnoliopsida > Asterales > Asteraceae > Erigeron > Erigeron canadensis. Next base: position 22,653,506 of record NC_057762.1, on the reverse strand, counting down.
CTGTATTCGAGAAGTTGCTTCGTTGCCCAACGGTGCGATTGAGTGGTGTGACTGTAGCTTACTTGCCCGTTGCCTTCAAATTTTAATCACGTTATTCTTGCACTAGTGTTATTCATAACAGAAGTGATGCAACAAGAAGATAGTTATCAAGATATAAATCTATTTTGTCCGTGGAACTTACCGGGGGATCAAATATTTCATAATTATCATCATCATAGAATAGGGGTCAATTTGAAGAGCTTTGTTATTTTACCCCTTGAAAATTATCGTTGTCAGTGATTTGCTTAAATGAAGATTACATAAGGTTAATCATGGGCTTTCTCCATAACTGAGTGTAATGGGTTAATACTAATTACAAGGTACTAACTATAATCATATGCATGTGCACTTGACCGACGAAACCTGGCTTATCCCGAACAAAGTGAATATGAATCTACAAAGTGAATATGAATCTCGATGCCTATGGTTTGTCAATATTGATAAATATATATAGTTGAGACTTGAGAGCCTCTCCGGATAAGGGAAGCAAAAAGAGCGCTTTTGCCCTTTTTTTTGAGCGATTCTGAGCGCTTTTGCTGACCCACAGGCCCGATCAGGATAATCTTGAATTAAGATTTTTTTTTACAGCAAATTAGTTCTTAACAGTTTACATATGAGACACTACAGTAACATGTGGAGCTTGAGCCACGTATGCCTGAGTTGAAACCGAGAACTCTCTAAATCACCTCCCCTCTTGGTGGATTTACAAAAATCTTACCAATGGACCACCAACCCATTGACTATCTTGAATTAATATTTTCATGTAGGTCTTCCATATCTACTTCATCAAGTATTTAGAATAACCTAAATACCCAAAAATCATTTAAAGTATGCGATAATACCTAATTTTTTTGAATTTTCACAAAATATATCCATCAAAATCGCATTTTTTGCAAAATTTCAATCCAAGACTTGCTTTTTGCAAAAAGCCGAGCCATGGTTTGCAAGTTTCAGAATTACAAGCCATGGTTTGAGATTTTCATAATCCCATGAAATGGTACACATTTTTGCAAAATCACAAGCAAAGGTTCATGACTTAGCAATTTTGATGTGAAAACTTGAAAAAAGTTGGGTATAAAGGCAACTTACTCGTGCATGAAGAAGTGGAAAGGGAAGCTAAGAAAAATGAAGAGTCAAAAGAGAGTAATCCGGGGGTATGCATGTAATGTGTAAAATTAACGTGGGAAATGAATCAATCAACCCTCCTCAAAATTGGCAACTCATTTCTGATTACCTTGCCTCACCACCAAACTTTCTTCCTTCTTACATTCCATTCCATTCCATATCACTTTCTTTCTTTTAATTCTTTTTCCCAATCATTTCCCATTTTTCTCTTATAAAATTTTCCAAAAGAGGTATATATATTGTACAAATATGTTCTTTTATTATTAATTCCATATTGTTTTCATTTTTCTTGTGAATGTATATATATATATATACACATTATGTTGCTGTTGAATTTCAGGGCAAAAAGTTAAGAACAGAACAGGCGGGCTTAATTTTTTGGAGTTCATTGAATATCGGATATCGTTGTATATATAATGCCTAATAGTACCAAAACACATAATCTTGATTCAAAAAGCAACACGGGTGATTCGAGAAACAACCATGGTGATCATTCAAGAAACAATAATGCTGAATTGAAAATGAATAGAGACGAATCAAGAAACAGCAAATTTGAATGGAAGAGTAGTAGCCATTCTGATTTGAAATATAACCCTGATTCCAAAACCAATGTTGATCCTCATTTTGAGGTATGTATTATCTTCAATATATAGTCATTCAATAGTTTATTCTGTCATTCAATAAACAGTTTTATTCTGATGTTAGTGTATTTTATGCTATATTCGTTATTTTTTTTAGGGAGATGGTGGGGATCATCTGCAACATTCGTCTGTGGCAGCTCAATCGCTAGAGAGACAAGATTCTCATAACGGCAATAAGGTATATCCTTCTTTTTCTTCTTTTTGATGATAGCAGTTGGTAAATTTATGGTACGGTTTATGTTTCCTTCAAACGTTATGTGTGTCTAATCATATACATTGCAGGTTTACAAGAGCGGTCCACTATTTTTGTCCTCCAAAGGTATGTTATCATTGTTATTCTTTGATTGTACACTGTAATTTCTGTTATTTTCATTATGTATAAATGATGATACCAGTATCTTTGTTTTTCCATATTTAGTCATCGTTGTGCCTATTTTATTTGTAGAGCTTTTCTCTGCATATATAGTCAGTAGACTTGAAGCCTGCAGTCCTGAATCACCAACTACTTATGTAGTTAGGATGATTATTCTCATTGACTAAAAAGAATTCGTTTTGAACATTTAGCATTTATATTGTTCGAAAAGAGAGTCTATTAGCATTCTTACCTCTGCCGTTTCATATTTCTGATCATTCCTCTAGGAAGTCTAAGTTGTACAAATTTTATACAGGGATTGGCTGGACTTCTTGGAAGAAAAGGTGGTTTATATTAACAGAAACATCATTGGTTTTCTTTCGTAGTGATCCAGTAAGTTGCCACAATTCTGTCCTTGTTGATTTATCAAATTATCATCTCTTAGTATTGAAGATTCATTAGCTTCCTGGTGTGTTGTTTTTAGAATGCAGCACCTCAAAAGGGTGGTGAGGCGAATCTGACCCTTGGTGGCATAGACCTTAACAGTTCAGGCAGGTTGGCTTGTTTCTACTTAATTGATCACCATTACATTAGACTCCATTGAACAGTTGGCTTATTATGATTGGGTCGATTGTTTATTAACGAATCTTTTGCGATGTTTCAGTGCTGTTGTGAAGGCAGATAAGAAACTTATAACCGTGCTATTTCCAGATGGCCGTGATGGAAGAGCTTTTACCCTTAAGGTACACACAGACACAGACACAAAAACACACACACACACACATGTGTGTGTATATTGGTAATAATCTTATAGTAACTGATTTCTTACGGTTTTGATTTAATTGCTTTGGTGGAATTCATATCTTTTATCACTGTTACTAATCGGATTTTATTTCTTCAGGCTGAAACTTCTGAGGATTTATTTGAGTGGAAGGAAGCACTCGAGGCAGCTTTGTCAAATGCACCAAGTGCAGGAAACGGGTTGGGCCAAAATGGGATATCAAAAAGCGAGAAGGGTGATACTGCTGATGGTTCACAGGAACAATGTAAAGGAGTTATGCTTGTCTATGTTAGTTTCCTCTTTCGGGCAGATAGACTACAACAACTTGACGGATTTTTTTTTATTTTGCAGCAAAGGACCAATCGCCAAGAAAATCAACAGTACTTGGTCGACCTGTTTTACTCGCATTGGAAGATATAGACGGAACTCCATCATTTTTGGAGAAAGCTCTTTGTTATGTAGAAGACTTTGGTGAGCTACTGATCTTATATATCATTTACATATGAGATATATTAAAAATTTATACTTTTTGTGTGTTGTTTAATTGGAATGGTATTTTAACGGCATTTGTGATTAATATCTTTGTTTCTGATTATTCAATGATAATATTTCAGGGGTTAATGTAGAAGGAATTTTACGGCAGGCTGCTGATGTTGATGATGTTGAGCGTCGCATTCGAGAATATGAAGAGGGTCAGTAAATGCAAACATATTTCAGTCTCCCAAACTAAATAAATGTTTCATTGCTTTTGCAAAGTTATAACCCGAAGTGTGAAATGCTCCAATTTTTGTCATTTATATAAGCATGTTAGTACAGACGAATCCTGAACAATTGGAGTTTTTAATGGAAAGTTTGGATTTTTTTTGGTTACAGGAAAGACAGAATTTACTAAAGATGAGGATGGGCATGTTATAGGAGACTGTATCAAGGTATGTCACTTAAGTAAACTACCTTATTTTGTTAATGATATATTACTTTCTTCATTGTTTTTAATCTTTTGCTGTTAATTACTTGTTACAGTATGTTCTCCGTGAATTACCATCACCTCCAGTCCCAGCATCTTGCTGTGCTGCTTTATTAGAAGCATATCGTAAGTTTTTCCTAGAATTTTTACATTTCCTAGTTACTTTGGTATGGAAGTGCTAAAATGGTACCACGTGACTTCATTAGCTTTTGTTTGTATGTTATATTACAAGTTTTGGCCGGTTAACAACTGAAATCAAGTCATTCTTTATTAAACTTTTGATCGTCTTAATTGTTAGTTTATTTGGATTTGTTTCCATTGCTAGTTTATTCTAGTAAGAGTTTTGTATATTTCTATTTTTGCTAATAGTAATGGACCATTCTGTGCACATGGGTAGGATCGGATCGAGCCACAAGAGTCAGTGACATGCGTGCAGCTATTTGTGATACATTTCCAGAACCAAATCGACGTTTATTACAGAGGTAGTTGATATGAAATAACAGACACATCTTCACTTGAATAGCTTCAGTCATGCTTTATAAATGATTCTTCTTTTGGTGATATTTTATATGCGACACAGTTGTAATTGTCACTTGACTCATTTGCTTGACATTTATGCAGGATATTAATAATGATGGAAGCTGTTGCAGAAAACAAATCTGTGAACCGAATGAGTGTTTCAGCCGTTGCAGCTTGCATGTCCCCACTACTTCTTCGTCCCCTTTTATCCGGTGAAGTTGACCTAGGAAAGGGATTGGAAATGGGTGGTGATGGGTCTGCACAACTTCTACAAGCAGCAGCTGCTGCTAACCATGCTCAAGCAATCATTATCACTCTTGTAGAGGAATATGATAAAATATTTGGGGTATGCTCTGAATTCTTAAATTTGAAGTAGGCAGGCTGCTTTGGGTTGAAACTTGAAACACAGCATCATTTCAGTACAGTTGAAACGGGTCGTGTCAGAATGGGTAAAACAAACAGTAGTATTATAACATTAATCTAGATCTTTGCATAACAACAATATATGGGTTTGTACATGCTAAAAGAAGTCTTTGGGCAACTTTTAACACAATTAATCTGTTATGCTTTTAGCTAAAAAGTTTTTATTCGACCCGTATAAGAAAAAAACAACCCAAGATATTAGTGATGGGTCAAAACTGCCAATATTACATTTATGGTGATTTGAACAATAAGGTATTTGTAGGAAGAAGACATGTTAAGTGATCTGTACTCGGATTCAGACGAATATGGAAGTGAGAGTGAAGACCTTAGTGACGAGTATTATGAAGAGGACGAAGATGATGATTATAACTCAGAAGGTTCTTGTTCGTGTGAAGATTCTGATCATGGATCAAGTAGTAGTAATAGTGAGAGTGGTGAAGATGGTCGCAGCAAGGTTGTATTTTTGCAGTTGGATATCTCAAAGTTGATAAATTATTAATATTTCTTTTTTAAATAATCTTGAACTTTCAGATTGTTTCTAAATTCAGGGTTCCTCTAGCTCAAATTCCAATGAAGCTAATGATGATGACAATCGAAAAAACACTATTCACCGAAGACGTAGTGTAAGTTTACATATGTTGTTTAGGCATCCAAGTTTCAATTTTTTTTGCATTTTTATGGTGTTTAATGGTTCCATTTTTCAAGGTGAGCAGGCTAAGAAAGGATCACCCTTTGAAGACATAGAATTAATAGCCGAACAACAGTAAGAAACTTAAATGTTCTTTGCTGTTTTATGTGCTATGTTAACCATGCATTATTGACACATGAAACTAATATTTGTTGATTTTGTTGCTTACCAGGGCTGAAATTTTGAGACTTGAGGCTAATAAAGTTAAATTGAAAGAGAGAATTCAAGCAGAGGTAGCGACTTATTATTCTTGATTGCTTTTCAGCTTAGGGTTTTCTATCCTTAAAATTGTCGGGCTTTCACTGATTAGTTTTACTACAGGTCAGACAAAATGCAATTCTGAAAGAAGATTTGGTCAGCAAGAAGAAAGCTTTAGAGAAGCAGCGTTTAGCTCTTTTGGAAGAGGTATAGTTTTCTTCTGATTTTCGAACTCATTTGCAGAACTATTTTCCCATGAAATTGCAGCAACTAAATGATGCTTTCTTAATCAAATCTACCTTTTTGCCCATTATCATCTTTACTAAATTTTGTACAAATACATCACTACAAGTCATAGACTCATATCATAATTAAACGTTACCTCAGACATTTGGCAAATGGCCAAACAGTTTCCTGAACTCTGCATGACAAACATTGAATTTTTCAAGTAAAGGATGATGTGCTTACGTTACGTATCTTTTTCATGGAACTTTCATACTTATTAACACAGCTTTAAATGTGTTTGTAGGTGTCTACTTTAGAGGACGTGTTGCAGAACGTTCCAGTATCAACGTCTACTGATGAAAAAGTTCGTTATCTAATTTCCACTTAGTTGTGCATTCTATTTATGCAGTAAATCTAACTTATAGATGCTCTAAAGGCAAATGCAGATCTAGTCGAAATAGATCTATCAGAGGGAAATGATTCTGGTTTACAACATAACCAACCACATGAGCAAAGTTCTAATGAACCTGGATTACAACAGACAGAGAAGGAACTTGAATCTGCAAGTATTTCACATAAAAATAAGGTAAAAAAAATAGTTAAAGTATTTATTTATATACTGGAGCTAATGGGTTATTCCTCACTTTCCTAGTTGTTTACATTTTCAAGAAGAATGTGGTTTATTGTAACAGGACACGCACTCGAGCAAGCACCATGGTGATAAACATCATTTACATTCCTTGCCTAGTAAACACCATGAACGGAGTATGAGCAAGTCTACAAGCTCAAGACGAGCCCATCCAAAGGGCGAGGTAAATACATGCACTTCTATATACATGTTTCCAAAAGGCTAACCGTGTAAAAAAAGGTAATCAACTTTGGTCATTTTAATTTTGTGTGATCAAAAATCATCATTTTTTTGAAACGTTGAGATTTATGTGTTTTGCTCGGTGTGTAACTCGGGTGCATCTTTTCCATATAAACAAGTTCTATTCAAAGTTATATAACTAGATAACCTCATGTGCCTAAAACTACAATAGATTTTTCCCAGACGTTGATGGGTATTTTTACAGACTAAAGTAAGCTACCTAAGTCGCCTTTTATTCTACTTGTTCAATGTAAAAGAACAAAGAACATATAAAACAATCTTTTCTCTGTTTGTTTAAAAACTCTTACGGATGTCATCTCTATATGTCATTGGCAGGCAGCTAATACAACTTCAGCTCTGTCAAAAATAACAAACAGACTCAACTTTTTGAAAGAACGACGTAACCAAATAGCTGACGAGCTACAGGACAATGATAAAGATCACAAGAATCATAAACACAATAGAAGCAGTAGAAAATGGTCAGAATGTTCGCAAGGACCTGATGACTCCCAGATACAAAAAGAAAGCTCATTTCAGCATAGGGAAGATAAAGGAAGATCAGAAGACCAATCTACTAATAACCAAGCTCAAGGAAAAACGACCACTAGATGATTATCCATGGCAACTTTTTGTTTTCTTTTGGTTTTGAAATCTTCTGAGTTTATTATGTTAAACTTTTTTTTAAAAAACCACAAGTTTTTCAACTTACGGTAGGATGTGTGCTAACGGCTGCACCAATCCCACCAGGGAACCGGTTTTTTTGGTTAATGAAAGATTACCCATATTCGGGTCAGCCCATTTTTCTCTAAATCTTGAAATATACAAACACGGTTTAATCTACTTGATAAAGACTCATATCATTCGAAAAAGATTTTGTGTTCAGCATGACGTAGTTGGCACCCACCCGGCCACCCCACAGCATTGCCACACTGCCGTGAAGTTGATCAATGTCCTTTAAGTTTTTTATTTCTTCACCTAGCTATACATGGTTAAATAGTGGGTCTGCATTTTTCAGTATGAATGTTGTCGGTATCTGTTATTTGTATGTATACATTCTATAAGTTAAATCGAAAACCTTTTCAAACATTTTACTGGCACACTTGATATATATAAAAGTAAAGTAACTAATATTTATTGGGTCACATTTTAAAAATCTAAGTTCCTACATCGTTACAATTCAAAACTTCAAAGTTAGATATATAAAAGTAAAGTAAGTTAACTTACACATGATTTTTCTGTGAGTCCGTCGCTGGAAAGTCTTAGTGTTTTTACAAAAAAGTCTTGTATATCATAGTTGATGATGATGGTGGTGTGTAAGTTACGAAAATCAATGGTCCTTTTTTGGACATTTTTTAGTTGGTCTCAAATTATCTTTCCCCAAAAGTCAATAGGTATTCAAATATGTCTCAATTGTGTAATGTAATTAATTCTCGATTGTTAGAAAATTTTCAATCGATATAAGAGTCAGAAAACATAAAATCTTGAGGACATAACATCCCAATTTAAAAATTAAAAGAATTGTTTCATATCTTTTTAAGTTTTAACCGATAAACTGTGATCAAATACACATATTTTGAACTAGATCGATGAGATTCTAAACATGCCTGCTAACAACCAAAGATTTCAATCATAAGGCCTGTGCTTATAGGCAGGCCGTCCTCAGGACTTCTTGCCTGCCACGTCAGCATCAAATTTCTCAGGACTCTCCTCAGGACACTCACTGCATATAAGGACAACTTCTTCAGAACTTCTTCACCACATTATCAATTCTTTTAACATTTTTTATAACTTTATATATATTTAACATTAAAACACACTTAATTAATTGAAAAAACACATTTTATTATTAAACCACAACACACTTAATTAAAAAAAAGTTACAACAAGGATTAAAAACGTAACGATTGTTCATAACAACAATTTATTTTAAAACATAACAACAACAACACAATAACATAAGAACTACTCGTCGCTCTCGTTTTCGTCGTCACTGCCACCCATCTCTAGAAACTCATCCCCATACTCATCCATCAAAGACTTACGATAATTAAGAAGCGCTTTCAACTGCTACCTAGGCATATCTCTGGGTACCGGGTTCTGAAGAAAGTTAAACACATCCATAACTTCCTTCCTGCGACGAGAAGCTTTCCTTGCCTTCCGATCCTCTTCAAACTTCTTTCGATCTTCCTCTGATTTCTGTAGCACATCCCTCTGTAACTTGAGCATCTCGTCGAGCTTCAGTAGCGCCTCTGACCCGGTGGATGATCTACTAGAACCTGCATCAGAACTTTGGGATAACTTTCTGCTAACATTACGCCCCAATGGTCTCTTAATGGGGTCATCTCCAAACAAGTTGTCAACAGCCGGGTTTTGTGTCCCCGGCTCACCGTCGTCACCCAAATCCACCCACGTCGCTTGCTTTTGTGTCCCGTGGTCATTCCAAAATGTTGGAAAACCTTTTAGGATTTCCCAACACTTCTCAAACGCAAATCTACTCGGCCCATACTCCCGCTTGTATTGTTCATGGACGACATCATAAATATGTTTCTCGTCCGCCCCGCTTTGACGTCCTTCGTCACTAAACCTTTTAAACACGGTGCCGAAATTCTTACAACCGGCTTTGATTTTGTTCCATTTGCCATGAAGTTGACTTATGTTACGGTAACCTTCTTTTGATGCGGTGTTAAACAATCTCTCAATTGTTGTCCAAAACACGTTTTCTGTTTGCCCATTCCCTTTGATGGCATCCTCGGTAGCATGCACCCAACTCCTAGTCAATATCACACATTCGTTTTCGCTCCACTTCTTCTTTTCTGCCACTTCCTTGCCTTTTGTCGTCAACCGCTTTGATGGTTTCGCGATTTCCTCTTCTACATGAGTGGTAGAAGCGACACTAGTTCCCGCTCTTTCATTTTCCACTTCGTCGTCAACGGGAATCGGTTGCTGTTGTAGTGGTGGTGGTGGTGGTGTTGTCGCGGTTACTGCGTGTTGCAACATTTGAGCAGCTTGCCATTGTTGCAATAACAAAAGATTGTTGGCACTATTTATACCCTCGGTCGGGTTGCACCCAAGATTATTGTAAAACGAAGTAGAATACGGGTTGACATTATGCGACATCGGCGATGGTGAACCGAAGTTGAGTGGGATTTGGGAGTTGGAAAATTGACCTTGTGGGTTCGAGCTCGACGTTGGCGGTGAGGGTGGTGGAGGAAAGTCAAGAAGATTTTGAAGTATGTCATCGGCAACATTCTTGTTTTTTTGTTGATTTTGGGTGTTTTTTTAGGCATGGTTTGGTTGTATGGTTTGATTTTGGGTGATGGTTTGAAGGTTTTCGGTTGATGTAAAGAAAGAAGAAGAGCACAAAGTCTTTTTTAAAGAAGAAGAGGACTTAAATCGGAAGGAGGATACTAGCCGTTTCATTTCAAACAAACATGATTTCGTTTTTTTTTTTTTTGCAGTCAACCGTTAATGGGCCCCACGTTGGAGCGTCCCCCATCTTCTACTGCAAGAACAACTTTGAGGACGCAGGACTTCGGACGATCATTGCAAAACCTTTTTTCCCCATCATTTTCTCAGTTTACAACATTTTTTGGTATCTACCAATATATATATATAACAAGGTGCTAAATTTATTCCTAAACAAGCAAGAACCTTTGGATGAATTCCATCTTTGATTTAGAGCCATTAGATCAAATTTAATTATTTTATCTTTCTTAAATGACAATATTAGTACTTACACTTTTTATAATTATACAAAAAATACCCCTTTAAAATTAATTTACACTTTTTGGTTTTTCATCACAAATTTACACTTTTTTCCCAATATTTTTAATCAATAAATCAAAAATAATACTCGTAGCTAATATATATATATACCCTTTTCAATTTAATTTATACTTTTTGGTTTTCCATCACAAATTTATAATTTTTACCCAATATATTTAATCAAGAAATCAAAAAATAGTAGCTATTATATATATATATATAATAGAATAATAGTTAATATTATTTTTTTAATATATTATTATATTAATAGCTAATATATATTCTAACTAGATTAATACTCGCGTAATACGCAGAAAACATATATAATTAATAACATGTTAAATTTTTATAATATCATAAGTTGACAAATATTTAACCAGATAATAATTAAACCACTAGAAAACATGAAGTTACATTAGTCGTCGATTAGATTCCGCTTAACAATGTCCAAACCGTTCGCTTTTAGGCATGAAGTTCGCTTTTGCAACAAACCTTAGTCATTCGCGACCCCTACTCTAATCAAAAGACTAAAGGCTTAAAATAAATCCAAAAAAGTTAAATAAGGTATATGTCATCATCATTTGATCTAATGGCTCTAAATAAAAGTTAAAACTCATCTAAGGGTTCATATTTTTTCAATTATAAATTAAGGTTTCTTTTTAATATATATTTAATGATAATAAAATAATACTCTTTATCTTATGTCTTATCCAATAAAATAATTGTTAATATCATATAAAAAAAACATATCATTTTTTAATTAAAATATTTGAGATATGTTTCATTTAAAATATATAGATCAGTTTTCTATTGATAAAAATAATAAGCTATACTTTAAACCAAAATAAAGAAAAATTGAATATTAATAATGTCGTAACACCCTGTATCTACAAATCTACCAATATATATATATATATATCACGAGGTGCTAAATTCATTCTTAAATAAACAAGAACCCTTGGATGAATTTCATCTTTGATTTAGAGTCATTAAATCAAATTTAATTATTTAATCTTTCTTGAATGACAATATTAATGCTTACACTTTTTATGATTATACAAAAAATACCCCTTTAAAAATAATTTACACTTCTTGGTTTTTCATCACAAATTTACACTTTTTTCCCATTCTTTTTAATCAAGAAATCAAAAATAATACTCGTAGCTAATATATATATATATACCCTTTTAAATTTAATTTACACTTTTTGGTTTTCCATCACAAATTTATAATTTTTACCCAATATATTTAATCAAGAAATCAAAAAATAGTAACTATTATTCTATTATATATATATATATATATATATATATATATATATATAATAGAATAATAGTTAATATTATTTTTTTAATACTCCCTCCGTCCCATTTTAGTTGTCATGTTGACTAAATTTGACCGTAAATAAATTTGTTTGTGTCATATAACACTTGATATAAAATATATGAATGAATTGAGTTTTTGATGTACTTTTCGTTCATATGAGTTTCATCAACTATTATATAGTACAAACAAAGTTATTTACGGTCAAAGTTAGTCAACATGACAATTAAAATGGGACAGAGGGAGTATATTATTATATTAATAGCTAATATATATCTAACTAGATTAATACTCGCGTAATATGCAAGAAACATATATAATTAATAACATGTTAAATTTTTATAATAACATAAGTTGACAAATATTTAACCAGGTAATAATTAAACCACTAGAAAACATGAAGTTACATTGGTCGTCGATTAGATTCCGCTTAAAAGTGTCCTGACCATTAGCTTTTAGGCATGAAGTTCGCTTTTGTAAAAAACCTTAGTCATTCGCGACCCCTACTCTAATCAAAAGACTAAAGGCTTAAAATAAATTCAAAAAAGTTAAATAAGGTATATGTCATCATCAATTGATCTAATGACTCTAAATAAAAGTTAAAATTCATCTAAGGGTCAATATTTTTTCAATTATCAATTAAGGTTTCTCTTTAATATATATTTAAGGATAATAAAATAATACTTTTTATCTTATGTCTTATCCAATAGAATAATTGTTCATATCATATAAAAAAACAGATCATATTTTAATTAAAATATTTGAGATATGTTTCATTTAACATATATAGATCAGTTTTCTATTGATAAAAATAGTAAGCTATATTTTAAACCGTAATAAAGAAAAATTGAATATTAATAATGTCGTAACACCATGTATATACAATATTATATAGTATATATATATATATGTCCGGTTTAGTCAAATTATCAACGGCGGTGTTGAGAAGGCCGAGTTTAGCTTAGGTGAGTGACAACTTTGGAAACATCAACCTTTAACATTGATCTGCAATTTTGGAGCATGTGGTGACAAAGAGGTTGCACTCCATTAAACAAAATAAAATAAATTATCAAAATTAATGATATATAGTTTAGCTTGTAAATATGCGTGACTATTGTGATTACTATTATAAAAGAATTTGAAAAAAGAAATAATGTTTTTACATACAACTATATTAGTAATGTACTTTACATTTACCAAAAAAAAATATAAAAAAAAAAATTTCCATCCTATTTTTCTTTTCTTTTTTTCCTATTTTTTTTCTTGAACAGCAGTGGTGATTGGATTCAGCGTCATGTCTCTTTATCGTCCAGTAGAGATAGACGACGTCACCAGCACAGTCAATCCGAGGGCACGAATGGCGGTGGAAGTCCCACTACCGTTCTGGAGAAAATCAGCTACATGCTAGAGAAAACCCTCACGCCCCACCTCTTTGGCAAGGATTTCCCAATATGCCTTTCAAAGGTTTCGAACCCGTGACCAACATTTGGCTGAAAGACATAAGAGGCTTTGAATGTCAAGTTGGGCTACCAATAGAGAGGTTTATGTCAAGACTAATATTTCCAACCAAGTGATGAACTTTTAAAAAAGAGACTTATGACAACAAAGTCAATGTTTGTATGTATTCTTTATTTATTAATATTTTGTAGGAACAAAATTACAAATATACCTTTAAAAAGTTTACATTGTACAAAAATTGAAGTCAGACTCCATCCATTGTTATATTTCATAAATTTTACAAAGTTATTATAGAATAAAATCTAAACTTAATACTAATGTGTTGCCTATGATGAATTCTAACTCGAAAATTTAAAATATTTAAGATATATTATTTTTCTTTATTTTGATTGATAAAGATCAAAATTTCATTTTATTTATTTTTTTGTGCGAAAGGGGCAAGGGGGGAGGGGGTCGAACTTGAAAAATAAAATGTAATGGATTGATTGGAAGGCAAACGTCTAGGGTAAAAAAGTAGGTGGAGGTTTTGGTGCTCTGGAGGCTCAAAATTTAGCATTGATATGTACAAATGGATATGACATGTGGTTCAAAACTTGGATGCCGTGAGGTTTAAAATCATCCATGTGATTCATGGTTCTGAGTTTGCGTTCCTATGTAAAACAAATTGTAATAATATATGGACAAATATATGTTCCTCATTATTTGAGGGACACTCGATTGCTATCTCTTTAAGATGTTATTAAATATCAGTTGGGAGTGAAGATAAGACAAGATTCTGGAATAGTCATTGGCTTAATGGTGGCAATCTTGCAACTAGGTTTAGAAGGTTGTATGCCTTGACACCATCTAAAGAACATGTCATGTGTTATATTTTTTATGATATGACATGGAAATCTGAATGACATCGACATATTTGGGATGACACGGATAAGCAATAACTTTTGGCATTGAATAATTTATTGAATCAATAAGACTTAATGAACAACATAATAAATTTTTGTGAAATTATCAAGGTCAAAAACACAAATGTTAATAAAGTGAAATTGAAAATTTTAATTCATTAATTATTACTAATTCGTTAACTATTACTTAAGAAAATTATATTTTTAATATATATTAATATAAAAATATACTTACTCGCGTATTACGCGGGACAATAATCTAGTCTACAATAAACTAAAACAGGATTGAGATGAACGACACGTGGCATAATCCTTAATCGACACGTGTCCTTTAAATTTATTTATTTTATTAATTTAGCTTTTTTTATTGTATATAAATTCAATTTCCTTATTAGATTTAGAGTTATACTTTAACTCTTGGTTTACGGATACAAAACACATTATAATTTTTTTTTATATATCGTTTTCTCATTAATAAAATTGTTTCTTTTTATTTCTCAATTCTCCAACTCCTATTACTTATATTAATAAGTTATTAATTGAGGACTTTAAATATTTGAGTTTACGATCCGAAATCACAAGGGTATTTGTCGTTATTCACTATACTTATAAATTCCGATTTTGATGTAATTGTAAAAATTTAAGGTAAATCTAAAACTCTAACTAAGTATATATATATATTATATACTATATATCATTACTATTTATTATAATTTAGATTCGATCATCGATTTACTTTAACCACAATTTATTTCAATCTCATGATTCATGTATGAGGCATATTCGAATTTTCTTTATGATACGATTTATATAGCTACCGTACAGCGTACGGGTATCAGGACTAGTAAACCTATTTAGGTTTCAACCTCTCTTCCCAAAAAATTTAAATAAAATTAATCAATTTTGAAGCTTAGAAGCAATAAAAAAATGATTAAAATTTTAAACCCTTAAAAATAATAGTTGACCAAGTATAGTGACAAAGACGTCCCTTGCAAATAGAGTAATATATATACCACATTTAATAAAAAAACATGAATGCATCTCTATATTTCCAAAATCATTTACTAGGCCAAGCAAAGTTGTTAAAGAAGTCCATCACCAATATCAACTTGCCCAATTAAACCTGTTTGAACCAGTCAATGAACAAGGATTAATTCCCCGGCCATGTTGTAAAGACATTAATTGCCACAAATCTATCGTGAAGCCTTTCTTTTTTGACTTAATACAAAAAAATAATCGTCAATTAACTATATTTTATTTAATACATACATTCTTAATGCATAATACACTCAGTACTTAATAAGAAAAAAAAAAGAACCGACACTTAGCATTTGACGAATGATTTTATATTTATTTAGTTAAGAATGATTTTACTTACTCTATCTTTATTAAATGATTTATGTTTTGTTTAAATCTAAAAATATATAAATAGAAGCCCAAGATTTTAGGGGTCAAAGATCCAGACTGAAGTTAGCCAATCTGTGGGAGTTCAACCATATAATATTTTCATTAAACATTCATTTGGGGCGGGTCGGATTATCCTCTTACTATACCTCTTCACATTCACACGCCTTAAAAATTCGTCTGAGTATAAATCGTTACCGCGTCCTCATTGATTCATCGCAACGACATCACGTTCTCCCAAAATCAGATCCATTTTCACCTCATCTGAAAAATGACCAAGCAACAGATGCCTAAAACTCATTGTTCACCATGCTATTGGTATCAAAGAACTCACATTACACATCGGCCCAATGAGCCCATATGTAACCATTGGCATTATGGGTCACAAATTTAACCCACAACCCCAAAAAACAAACTCACACATACACGGCCACATAGACCCTCGTTGGGAAACCCACATTGTAGTTGAATTACCTCAAGATGCTTTGAATGAAGGCAGCTTGTATAACCTGGTCGCTGAAATCAAACATCATTCTCGTATGTCTGACCGACTTGTAGGAAAAGTCACAATTCCTCTCCGTGATGTCCTTGTGAACCGCGAGAAAGTCGGTTACTTGGTGATGACATCAGGAATTGCCCATGGGAAGCTCATTCTTTCGCATTCGCTAGTTGCCGATGCTGATGATGTCAGAGTAGCTGACACTCATGCACCCGCCGTACCTACAACTAACGCGGTTGTGACAAGTGTTACCACAACCGTTGATGATCAGTTGGTGAACACGACCACCAACCTAACCGACTTATTGGCCGGTTAAGGTACGTACTTTACGGATTAATTCTTATATTAATTTTACCTAGTTATATTTTTTATTTTATATGTTGTTTCCTCCACATATCATCAATCAACGTCATCCCATAGTTTTTAATTAAAGACCCTGTACCATAATGAAATAGGCCCCATCATAACTCTGAAATTATTAGTGTAAATTAAAATAGTAATTATAAACCGTTATCATACGAAATTATTTGGACTTTGGAGTATTGTATTTAAAATAATACAATCAACGATTCTTTTATACATACCTAGAAGTCTCACCTGCGCAATGCGTAGTAACAAAACCGAAAAAACTGAAAAAGTAATTATGGAAGAAACTTAATTTTGTTGTTTAATTTGCATGCATATATACACTATAAATTAGAAAATTTGTATTAACAATATATTAAATAGTAGAAACAAAACCATTGAAGGTGATAATCTTAAATTTTAAACATTTACCTTTTTTTTAAAACTTAAAAGTTATATTGTACAACTAGCTAATAATCTCGGGTTTAACCCGGGCACTACTAGCTAAAATTTTAAAATAAAAAAAGTTAAAAGAATATATATATGTAGTTTTTGTAATTGATATATCATAACTTGATTTGGAGATATTAAGTTGGCTAACATATATATATGTATGAGTATTTATTGCATTAACAAAATATAAAAAAGAAATTTACAATCAAAAAGTAAGAATTTAATATAAACATTAAAAACCGGTATTTTAGTTATACCGGTGTGGAAAAATTTTCCAGTATTACCGGTATTATCGGTAATACCGGAAATACCGGCCGGTATGACTATTTTTAATTTATTATATTTTTTGTGTAAAAATCCTACAAAACTTGTTACAATTTAACAAAAATAGTCAAAATGCAATTATAATTTACTCAAAAATAATACCAAATATGTATTTTATAACAAAATATAAGTTTTAAAGTTTACAAATAACAAAAAATAACATTAAAGTATCATAATAATTTTTTTTAAAAATCAAAATTTATTTTTTGAAAATCCCGGTATGGTAATACCGGAAAATACCAGGAATACCGAAAATACTGGCCGGTATTAAGTAGTGAAAATACCAGAAAAATACCGGACTTAAAATACCGACGTGGTCTCCAGTACCGGTATTTACCGGTATTTAAAACATTGATAAACATTTAATAAGCTAGCTATTTATCTTTAAAAATATTACAATATTAAATATGACATATGACATCATAAATAAAATCAAACCTTTTTAAAAAAAAATATAGACTTGCCACATAATATTTTTTCCAAAAATAGTTTTACAAAACAATTCTTCTTTATACCTTAAAACATTGGTGATGTACGACTCATTATCCTTACTTTAATGTGCATAGCCCAAGTTAGTCCATTCGGCCCTACTTTAATGTGCATAGCCCGTGGTTGTGATTTTTTATAATGTTGGGTGTTTCTCATTCTCATACCTCTTGACTCTTGTAACATCTAAAAATCCTTTTTTTTTTTTTTTTTTTCAAATGTAAAGGGTATAATACAAGTTCAGTACAAGTACATACAATGGAAACCATACTCAATTATTGAAATTTGAAGAAACAAAACTAATTCTAGACCCTCTTGATTGACAATGGACGTTAAGGTAACCAGAAGCTTGAAAACGAATTACTAAAGTAGAGAAAGTAGTGACTTGATTTTAGTTTTAATTGTTGGTTTACAATTAAATTGGCTCTTTTTTAATTGTTGACAAGTTTCTAAGGGGGTAAGGAGTGGGTGAACGGCATGAGGCGGGTTGGCCTCATACCGCCGGCTACACCATTGCCAACCCCAAAACCATAACCCGGCGGCATGGTTGAAAGGCTGTGAAGCCGCTGCCCATAAAATCGGAAGGTGGGGACCACAATGAAGAAACAGCCTTGCGATTGGTTACTCGTTCTTTTATACCTATTGCCAATCATTGTTATCGGAATAATGATGACTTAAGGTTAATTGTAAGAGATGATGGTTAATTAGATATTTGTGACAAATAAGGAACATGGAGATTTGCATCATTTCATTAAGTATTTAGATACTTACTTGGGACAAATAATTAGGGAACATGGAGATTTGCATCATTTCATAAGTATTTAAGAGCAAAAGTTGAATATTAGGATAAAGGAAAATGCTAAACGCGGTCCATTTAACGTGCATAAAAAATTTGTACCTTCCATATTAAAAGCTCACCCTCTAAATTTTATGGTAAGCGTACAACTATTTAATGCACCTTAATTACAGCCTAAACAGTGGCGGATCCAGAAAATAAAGAGGGTGGGGGCAAAAAAAAATTTTACCCTAGTCAAATAGCTTCGCTTAAATAGCCTCAAAACAACACCAAAATCAACTTTCAAACAACAAAAAAATCAACATGCAAATAACAAAAAAGTAGGAATAGAATAATATGTTGTTAAACAGGAATCAATATAACTAAAAAAATCATACAATGTTTTATAAAAACAACTTAAAAAAATTTAATCTTGCAACTTTCCAACAAGAGTTGAATGATAAAAACTTCATAAAATTATGAGATTCATAATAAAATAATCAAAGTTTCTTAAAATTATGACCAACTATTAAATAAAATTGAGAATTTGGAATAAATCATAAATATAAGTTTACCATTATAATATCTATAAAATTTTGACATAATATGAAGTAAAATTAAAGATTAATAAACCCTGTTCAGCCAATGATAACTAGCCCAACTGGTTAGAGTTACTCCTGGTTTAATCCTCTGATTACTTTTAACGGTCCATGGTCAACATCTTGTTGTCTAAGGTACGTGCAAAGCTTCACCATTATACGTGAAGTTTCTCTAATGTCGTATACTGAATAAATGTTCAGAAAAAAATAAACCTTGTTCAATACTTCAATACCAAATTTGAATAATCTAATATTATTAAATGTGAATCACTTGCTAAGTTGCTTTATGTTTCGTTCGTCAAACGTCATTATATTAAAGGTGAATCGAATGTTAAACGTGAATCAAAAGCTTATAAACTAAAATAGTAAAATGAACGTCTTTTTTTTTCTCCTAAATCACTTAGTAGATTTTCATTTCTTTTTCCAAAAGCCTATGGGTTGTTTCAAGTTGGGTTGAGTTCATTTTGTATTAGTCATACCAAATAGTTCATTATAATTAGTAGTGTTGGGCTTGACTTAGCTGGATTCATCCTCCTTCACCTTTAATAAGCTGGATCCGCCTATGAGCCTAAGGGCTGTGTAGCAAAATAAAAATTCTCTTTCGAGACATCACATGGTTCCAATAGATGTGTCTCGGGTAGTAGTCATCTCTATTTTGTCCTTGGACTAAACAATTATCATGCATATAATGGACATGGATGTCGTCTCATACTTTGACTTAGGTCCTAACTGTTTTCTTTACCGACATTATAAGGGTTATTTTGGGTACAAAGGGAAATATGGAAAGAATATATGTAGTCAATAAAGGATTAGCTAGTCAATTGTTAGATATAAAATCATGAAGCCACTCGATGGAAAAAATTGACTCAAAGTATATGGTTGTACCCAAAGCATTACTAGAATTTAATTTTAGTAGTTGCAACTTGTTTAGAATCATTTCATTTCACATATCGAGAAACTTGTCAAGCTTCAACCTAAAAACTATGCACTTGAATCGCTTCAACCTAAAAACTATGCACTTGAATCAAAAACGCAAAATAACAAACATATTATAATCACCGAATAATCATCACCAAGCCAAACAAATGAAATGGTAACTTAATGCTCTTATTACAAAACTTGTATGATGACACATCTGAATAAAAATAAAAAGTACCACAACTCTTATGTTAAAAAATGAGACAATTCTGTAAGATTAATAGCACCTGCTCTTAAGTCACCGGATCAGTAGCTTTAGCCCAATATCAAACTCTACATACCAAACACCTTATCATAAGCTTCAATTCAAGGACCATAAACTAAGCCCACTGGCTTATACATGCATTTCTTTAATCCCCTGCATACTCATTTCCCACATAAAACAATGGGAAAATAATCCGTACTGTAGACTTTAACTAAGCTTAGGTACTGTTACTTAAAAAAAAAGTTATAAATTAAACCTTTGAATTTGATAAACATATATAGTCTCCTTGAACTTTACATAATCTCCCCCTGAATTTTACATGATCCCCACCTAATTTACCTAAGATAGATACTGCATTATTTACCTAACATTTCCTTTCAAACAATTCATCATCCAACATTTCAACTATTAATTCGTACCCATTATAATCTATACACCAGACCATCACTCTATATATTATACCCCACAACGTGCACTAAACAAAATATAAAAAAGAATTTTATCCAACATTTTCCAGCCATTCCTACGAAACTATTAGTAACAAATTAAACAGGTTTAAAACATTCTCAAAATGTTCTAAAAAATGACTTAAAAACTGATCTGAAAAATCATCTAATTGTTTCAAATATAAGCCGTTCCATAAACTTTTGAAAGGGCTCTAAAAAATCATTTATTTTTGGATCACAAGCTTTTAGATCACTTGAAAAATTATGGATTTCAACTATTTAGGATGTTCCAAAAAAAATCAGTTTGTGTAGTAGTGATTTAACAGTCAACATAGCCACTGCAATAATACACATCATTTTTTTTACCAAGTAGTGTCAAGAACACACATCATTTCACACCTGCATTACGGTCCTCTAATCCAAAACCCTTTACCAATTGTACTTAAGACCAATTATGAGAATAGATTTTTCCCAGACGTTGATGAGTATTTTTACAGACTAAAGTACATAAGCTGGTTACCTAATATATACAGAATTTAAACCAATGTTAGTCGCCTTTTTTAAACTAGTTCAATGTCGCAGTGTGTTCAAGTAATAAAAGAACAAAAAACATATAAAACAATAATCTCTCTGTTTGTTTAAATACTCTTATATATGGACATCATCTCTATATGTCCTTGGCAGGCAGCTAATACAACTCTGCTCTGTCAAAAAAAACAAACAGACTGAACATTTTGAAAGAACGACACAACCAAATAGCTGACGAGCTGCAGGACAATGATAAAAATCACAAGAGTCATAAACACAATAGAAGTAGTAGAAAATGGTCAGAATGTTCACAAGGACCTGATGACTCCCAGATGCAAAAAGAAGGCTCATTTCAGCATAGGGAACAAACTACGGATAAAAGGAAGATCAGAAGACCAATCTACTACTAACCAAGCTCAAGGGAAAACCACCTCAAGAGATGATCCATGGCAACTTTCTGTTTTCTTTTGGTTTTGAAATCTTCTGAGTTTATTATGTTATTTTTATAAAAAAAATACAAGTTTTTCAACTTACGGTAGAAGGTGTGACGACTTGCAAGATGAAAGGAAACACGAAATCTGGAGAAGTTTGATAACAATTTTCGCTTGTTGATAGTTACTTGGATGTTGAAAATTTTAGTTATTAACTAGAAATGTTATATGTAATTAGTAATGTTCCTTTTTTGTAGATGCAACAAGCAATTGCTACCAACTGATGTGGATTCACTAGCTTGATGATAAGATAATTGAATTGCATTTTTTTCCTTTTGGGAAATGCTAAATACAGCCCTAAGGGCTGTATTTAACGTGCATAAAAAAACTTGTACCTTCCATATTAAAAGCCCGCACCCTGATTTTCATGGTAAATGTACAAACAATTTATGCACCTTAAACACGGGCTGTATTTAGCAAACCCCTTTTCTTTTATATCTTTACGGGTCCAAAGTTGACCAAAATGAGGCATAAAACACCGCATGTATATCCACCATTGCAGAGAGAAACAATACCGTGTAGACACAAATTGTGATTTACACCCCATTTGGTCTCATATTTTGGTTCATTTTTAGCAGAAGTTCAGAAGCACTATACTGCAGATGATGGGTCAGTTAGCATTAGGCTGGTTATCGTTTTTCTAGTGTATAAATCATGTAAATGGAAGAAATAGAGAATAATTATCAAGATTATTTTGGTTATTTTCGCCATAAAAAAATCACTTTCGATATTCTTATTGACCTTTGGTTGGGATCTATCAAGGTATAAGAGCCTCAGATGTCAGCTAACAAGGAGCGGCTTGACAATCAGAAAGCGGAACTTGATTACTCCAACATAATAACCAAGCACAACTGGAATCCTCGAAAATACTCTCTTGAGTTCGCAACATATAAAGAAATTTTCAGATGACAAACTGATGCAAACTCTTTGAATAAAGTTGACCAATTTATAACCAATACTTGATATGTAGTCAAAAACCATAACTATAGATTTCATAGATATATTTTATTAAACTATTTCTTCATCATCATCACTATGATCAATTTAGCTTAATAATATAATCTTTCCAAGCCTTAAAAGTCCTTGAGCAATTTACGAACTTGTTCAAGTGTCACAAAGAGCACAACAGTAAATGGACCCTGTCTTGAAATGGTTGGTATGAACCCTTTATATAAGGCCATTGGCCCTTCCGCTTTAACCGTTTTAACAGCACAATCAATAGCTCCTTTATATGGCGGCTCAACCCCTTCGACCACTTTCATGTTCATGACCCTAGTCTTAATCACATCCACTGGATTCGACGCCACAGATGCCACAAACCCAGCTGCAAAACTTGCTGTCACATGTGTCCCTAACCCGTCTTTCATGACCCCTTTTGATAAAATTGTTTCTTTGATTTGATCATAAGATGCTAGTTGAGATGCGGTTACTATCATTGCCCGGTTCACGGTCAATGATGAACCTCTCCAAAGGCTGGTGACGCCTTCTTGTTTCACCATTCTGGTGATGGCGTCACCTACGCCTTTGTAGTTTCTTCGTTCAGCCACCGGGAGCCTCCCGTCTGCTTGCATTCTAACCATTGCAACGTCAGCTGGGTTCCCGACGGCTGCACCAATTCCACCAGCTAATAACCCGGAACCAATTTTTTTGGTTAATGAAAGGTTGCCCGTATTCGGGTCAGCCCATTTTTCCCTAAAGATCTCGTAGAGACCCATTCTGGTGGTCGAGTATAACGTTTGACGAAGGACGGTAGCAGATACACCCGAAAACAAAGCAGCAACTCCTTCCGTTTGAAATATCTTGACACCGACCGATACAGGTCCAGCATGCCGCGGCAGCGCAACTGATGCGCTGCCGTGGCCGTTCAAGGCGAGAACGGAAGGGTTTTCGCCCTGTAACTGCATACGGACTTTAATGAGATCAAGAGGGTGAGTAGAACATCCTGCAATTATGGATGCTATGCCACCCTCAACAAATCCTTTGACACCCATTTGAAATGAAGAAAAGTTATAAATCTAAAGGTAGTAAAAAAGAATGAAAAAATGATAAGTTATGATTGATCAAAAAGTCCAATTAGGATTCAAATCACTAGATACTAAAATATGGGAATGAAGGCCAAAGGCTATTGATGAAAGAGTGTGGAACTAAGGGCCTATGAGACATATAATCCAGAAGAAAATGTTGCAGTAAAATGAATTGAATGAATGGGTATGGGATTGGAGAGAGGGAGCTATTTATAGAAAGGGAATCTGGAAAAAGGGAGAGTGGGAGGAAAAAGTAAAGAGAAGAATTGAATATAAAAAACGCGGTTGAAAATAGAAAGGGTGTGCGGGTGGTATCCAATTTGGACATGTAATTTGTCTAGACAGGTTGTTTATGACTAATTATTTGTGGAGAATAGTTGGTGTTTGGATTTTATTCGACTTGACTACTTTTAACCTTTAAAGACCGAATGATCAAAAACTTCAAATGTAAAGTATTTTACTTGCGGTTTAACCCACTTGATACTAACTTACATCTTTTAAAACTAACACGGTACTCGCGCAATACGTCGGAGGTTGTGACGGCAACGGTATGATGGTGGGGGCCACTGTTGGTGGTGAAGCGACGTCGGGTGGTGTAGTTAATTGATGTAAATGTAATTGATGTAAAAGGTTAATGGAGTTATTTTTGATAAATGACTGATATTATAATTTAATCATTAATTGTATTTTAGATAATTCTTTCATAACTTTTAAAGAGAGAGTTGTTTTATTTATTAAATAGTATAAAAGTATAGATTAGGTGTATATGGGAATTAGGATTAAGAAATAAGAGTATTTTGAGTATAAAAAAGTGCTGAATTTCCTAAAATATGAGAGATCAATATACTTTATAAGGGGTTACAGAAAATATATTATGGGCTCAATGTCACATAATAAGGTTGTAGGATCTATAAGGGGTTATAGAAAATATATTATGGGCTCAATGTCACATAATAAGGTTGTAGGATATGAAGCGCATTAGGAGGCATCATCCTTTGAACATGCCACTAATCCGACTGTCACACCATTCTCCTCATGCGTCATGGCAAAAAAATTTTTGCTAAACGGCTTGTACAAGACACCTATCCACTCTTTTATCTCTTTGGTTTTTCATTTTACCTTTTTTTGTTTCTAAGCAAAATGCTTTTAAAGATGCTTGCCAAGAAGTCTGCTATACCATCCCTCATTTTTGGGTGGCATCTTGAGGTGTGACATGGCGCAAATACCTTCTCACCCAAGATGCACCATACTTTTCAGCCAAACTGTATTTAAAAAAGCTAGTAGTAAGAGTTATAGTGTAACGTTTATTGATTAATAGAAAAATCTAAGAAACGAGAATGGTTAAGCTTTTTGTGTTTAGCATGACTGGAGCTGCTGGCACCCATTCCCTAGCGTCGCCACATTGCCGTGAAGTTGATCAATGTCCCTAACTTTTTGTTTTTTCCCCTTTCACACAAATTCATGTTTAAATAGTGGACCTAGCGTTGTTCAAGATCAATATGATAGAATGAAAAATTATCGGTACGACATATCGCTAATATGGCATTCGTGATCTTATTGGGTCGTTCTACCCACACTTAAAGCTCTAAAGACGTTGTCAGCATTTAGGATTTCTTTTGTTTATATGTATACTTACAAAATCAAAATCCTTTCAAATATTTTACTGGCACACTTGATATAGAGATCGAGAAGTAATATTTATTGGGTCACATTTTAAATATATTAAGTTGACAAAAGATAAATCATTACAATTCAAAAAGTCAAAGTTAGATAAATATGACCACAAAAACGGTTCCGTTTCTCTACATCCTAGCCTCCTATATATGAAGACTTCAAATACCAATGTTTAAAAAGTCTTCGTGACTAGTACTAGTCTAGGATACTTAGGTCAAAAGATAATAAATAAATTACTACAATTTTGATTAAAAGTCAATATATTCAAAACTATATATATACATATATATATATTTTTTGAAAGGCAGATTGATGCGCCCACGCCGGGTTCGAATCTTGGCAATGTCCTAAAGGGTTTGCTCTCCCATGGGTAGATGACTATAACATTGCTAAGGCTCACTCACCACATTTGCATGTGACAAGATTTGAATCCATGACCCCCTAGGAAGAAACCACAAAGCGAAAAACTCTCTAACCAATAGGCGAAGCTTGAAAATTTTCAGTGGGGGGTCGGGATCTAAATTTTCTTTTCCCTAACACTATTTTATTTTAAAAAGGGGTTCGAAACCGAGTATATCAAAAAATTTTAACACAAAAACAATATACCCTTTATATCGCAAAAAACATTTCGGGGGGTCGGGCGCCCCTCGCTCCTTGGCACTAGTGAATTGCTATCAGAAGTCCCCGCCCTTTAAAAGCTACGCTCGTGGCTATCACCCTATTGGCTTCAAACCTATATTAGTATTATGTTCATATTTTTTGATATTCATACACCAGAATTTAGCTGTACAATAAACGTACAAATTATAATGCACATAATATAAATGAATAATGCAGTTATTGTTGTAGATGTCTAATTTTTATTATAGCAATATCATTTCCCATTTTCATATATGTGTCGATTGTGTAATATGTCTTAATTGTTGGAAAATTTTCAATCGATATAAGACTCTAAAAACATAAATCTTGAAGACATAACATCTCAAGAAAAAAAAAATTGTGTCATATCTTTTAAGTTTTAATCGATAAACTATGATCAGATACACATATTTTTATGGCAGAACCTCTTTTTCCCCATGTTCACACATTTTACAACTTTTTTGGGTATAACCCTATATAGGTTTTTACCTCTCTTCCCATAAATTTTAAATATCATTAATCAATTTTGAAGCTTAGACCATCTTTAACCCTCAGTGTTTTTACCGGCGTTTTTACACGAAAACACCGAACTTCCGGCGTATCTGGTTAAAGCATCCGGCGTATCCTTCAGCGTATTGGGTCTGCGTATTTGCTGCAACGTCGGGAGATACAACGTATTGAGGTGTTTAATAATAAAGTATTTTCTTTTTATCTTTTCATGAGCTGAGTAGCGATATATTTATATATAAATTAAGAAAAGAAACTTTGAGTTTTTCAAATCATATTTGCTGGGTTTGTAGATGCTCGAATGAAGACGACGACAATAATTGCAAAGTTTGATTACATATCCTATAGTAACTATTAATGTTCATTTTAGCCCCTACACTATTATCATATTTTTGAAATGCCTATATTAGTTTTTTTTATAGTTTACGTCTAAACCTTTTTTCAATGTCAAATACTATATTTTAGTTAAATTTATATCAGGCCTTATTGTTAATAATTAGTAATGTAGTTGATGTGTTTTTTAATTTATTAGAATGTTTTTTTTTTAAATTTGTTATTATAAATAATGACTTGACATTAATAAACTGAAATTTTAATGTGGTGGTTAATGGTAAAAATGATTCAGTATGGTAAATCAGTGTATTGCTGACGTGACGTTAAGAAATTGAGTTTCAGTGTGGTGGGTTAAAAATGGTAAAAAAAAAAAAAGTATAGTGACAAAGACATTTCCTAACTTCCAAATAGACCACATTTAATAACACACGTGAATGCATCTCTAATGATGGGCAAAGTGTCAAAGTGATGGTATAAAACTTTCTCCAATAATAAGCATGATGAAAATGATAATAATAATAAACATAACTTTGAAAATGATAATAATAATCTTAAAATTATTCAGTTACGAATGATTTTTAAAAGCTGAATTAGCTTTGAAACTCATCTTGTACATTTTATTTTTATTGTATTTTTCTAGTGTCATCAGACATATAATATAGGAGCATGTGGCGTAATAATTGGCATGGGAGGGATCCACCCATTTGGCAACCTTCATGGGCCTGGTCTCCAACCAAATTGGATTCAGCTAGCATTGACCTTATAAGTTTTTAAAGGGGTGTTTGGTAAGGAGTATTATGGCGCACTACTACACACATGCTCATAGGTCCCGGTTAAAAAGTATAATATAACCCGCTTCACAAACGGATTCTATGCGAGGGAGTCCTATTTGAAGTGATAATAGAACCCGCTTCAAAAACCGAGTCCCTTTAAACAACCGGTTCCTTTTAAACAGAATAGAGCTCGCCTTTTCAATTAGAACCCGATTTCTTCTTGCCGCCATGTTTGTAATAGAACCCCCTCCAGTTGATTAGAACCCGCTTTCTTTCCAAAATAGTTAATAGAACCCACTAATGTAATTATAACCAGGTTCTGTTTTGGTTTTGCTTGAACTGCTAGTTATATATATATATAGGGGGATGGTAATATATATATATATATATATATATATAGGGGGTTCCACAACTAAGCTTAGGTGCCGGACAACCTTATATTCCCTTTTCCCATATATATATACATATATATATAACTGGAAACTTAAAAAACACAACACATTAAAGAATCAACCCAAAATATCGATAATTATTGTAATATCACTGATAGTTGCAAGTCACAACTATATAAGAACTATGTAAAGTCTCGACTTGCTAACTAAACAAACATAGCTAGGAAGTAGGAACCATCAAAGATGTTTGGAACGGAGAATAAAAACAAAATAAGTATAAAACGTTCGCGTTTTCAATATACATATACACAAAATGGCATGTCTACAACACTTCTAGTCTTAATCATCACCTATGTCGTGTTGGCATATGATGTTGTTCGATCAACTTGTCCACACAACGGGGAACCCTCTTGCTTTCCTGACATGTTAAATGATGTGCCTGCTGTAATCCAAACTTGTTTTGACCCATCAGCCGACCCACCCATCTTGCTACCTCGACTTAATATCTGTTCTACCTGATATAGTCAAAAGAAAGAAACTCGAACAGTCTATAACGTATAAACATTAAGATACTACCAAGATATTGAATATCTACATCAAGAATGAATGCCTCTAAAACTCAAGCAAGGCACATAATTTTATGAGAGCAAATGGTAGTGTCTTACTAATATATAGTGAGTGTTGTTGAGCTTACTGAGTTCCTGCAATATGTATGCTAACATAAGAGAAATATTGCTTGCCTTGATGTCCCTATTACCACTACTTATGTGAATACTCATATAATATCATGCGATCAGTTTCTATACACACAAGCACACACCCTTAACATATCATGCACACATGGGGCAATAGAAATACAATATTCAACATATCCGATTCTAGTTTCTTAAAAAAACTTGACATAAAATAAATCATGCTCACTTACCTTAACAAGAATGGGTGCAGCTCCAACTTTCAGTGAATTTCATGCCTTCGAGGTAAAATAGTAGCCTGCAACAAGGTAAAAGCAAGTTTTGCGTCTTATTAACTACAATGCAACTTGAAACAATAACTTGCCAACAAGTGTGAGTCGAGATTTTATTTCAGTAGCTTACTAGAGATATCCATTTCTATTGCATTATAAGTTATAAAAGTATCAAACTTACTAGAGATATGACACAGATTCATGGAGAAAAACACTCTTAGTGCAAAACATCAGAACTACTATTAAAAATGTGTCAAATTATAAATTGATGAAAACAATTTATAAAATACACTTTGACAGACAATACGTTTCTTTTTAGCTGTTATTACCTGTTTGACCCAAATCAAATTGTTCATAAGTAATTGGGCTAAAAATACTACTTATATATTATACAACAAAACAAATGACCTTGTGATAATAGGACTTCACTGAATCCCAATGCTTAGTTGCAGCAGTCACATCCTTTAGCTACATGCAAATACATATTTAACAAGAGTGAAACCAATTAGAGCCCCAAAATGCTAGAGTATTTAAGATGAAAAATACGTATTAAAAACAAATACATATTCTAGATGAATAGTTAGCAGTGCAACTTCACCTTTCTTCATAGTCCCTCAACGGCTTTTTCTGTCATAAAAACCCATACTAAAAAAGATATCTTAGCCATCTAATCAGTTTTATCTCATGGCACAAAAGAAGAAGACAATGAAAAAGAAAACCTTGAACGACTCGCATCATCGTTTGGGCGGTCATAGCCTTCTCCCTCATTCAATATTTTATTCAAAACCTTTTTTCAGTTGTAACCTCGGAAATGGTTTTTTGTGCCATCTGATGATTCCATGCCATTCTCAATAATACCTTATGATGCTCAATAAAACCTTCATATACCATTGTTACCTTATGCAGACTGATCACCACGGTAGTTATTATATACTTTAGAAGCCTTATTATCATTCACTACCCTTATTGATAGTAATAACTGTAAAAAAAAATCATGAAGAATCCTTGTATATAATGATAAAGTAGATTTTGGAAATAACTATGAGAAATTACCAATGTGGATAAATAAAAACTATAATAAAAATTATTATAACAAACATCACAAACCTGGAATTTAGCAGCTTTCACTTGTTCACCTTATGAGTGCTTCTGCTACTAATTAGGTAATTCCAATTATCACATAAGCTCATAAAGAACCAATCACGGTGCATTCAAGAGATGGCTGCAATTTCAATACACTTGAAAGACTTTCAACAGAATTAACCCATTTAACCGGTTCCGTTTAGCTTACTCTTTGATTTTCCTCATAGCTCTTGTGAGATATAAAATGACTCAGATCAATCCCATTGACCTATTCTATGTGAACAGGACATAATTTCCATTTTTCATTCATAGTTAATCTTATCCGTATAGTTTTCCTATATATACATGTACATCGTCATCAACCTTAAAGAACTTTTTTTGGTTTCGGTATGTTTCTTTATAAAGTGTAGAATCAACTGATATATTATTTAGATAAAATTTAGTTTCAAAATTAGATAAAATACGAATTAGTACTAACTGGGGATTGACATTAATCTTGATAAGTACTTAAACATATACACATTAAACTTCTCCCATTGGGTATATGCTCATAGTATACCAAATAATGTAGATATATAATAAAAGATCACCTTTGAAACACATGTTTCATGATGAAGTCTGCTGGCTTTAATAGAAATCATTATTTCATCCGTGTTTTCTTTGTGACAAAGCTTCATTTCCTTTACCATCTCTTCAACATCATCCATGTTTGTGTCAAATTGTCCGTTCATGGATCCATCATAATTGCAATTTAGTCACATATAAACTATATTCATTTAAGAAATTATTGCAATTTAGTGGCTATTATTGCATTCTAGAAATTTTGGCACAATAAAAGACTATATAAACTGTAAAGTGTCACGTGAAACTTTCATTTTGTGGAACTCTAAGTAAACATGTTTGAAAAGATAAGGTTTTGTGGTCATTAGAGACAAGAACTTACAAGTCAGAGACCCAGAAGCAAGTTGGCACCTCCAGGGCTGTCAATCCGGATAATAACCGCTTAATACCTTTTCATCTACTCAAACTCTCAAAGAAAATACCAAGCCAAATAACTCCTACATGGATTATTATCAAAAGCACGACAAGAGACAAAATTACTAGACATTTCTAAAAGTGATAACCTGTTGTTCCAATTGATTTTTTTCATTTTTATGTAAAATTATAAGAGAACAAAGTGGAGTCGAGCAATTAATAAGTCGCACTAATCAGTTTTTGATGTGAGGAGAAACAAATATTGCTTTTAGTAATCTCATTAGCCAGGACCAAATAATATAAACACATGAATGGCATTGAACCCTAATATAGTTCAATACTACAAAACTAAATAAGAAAAAACACAGATGTTGGAAATATAAAAGCTTACCGAGTATAAAATTGCTTGAGAATGAAATACTGCTAGTGTTTCTTCTGTAAGAACATCTGAAGATCAAATTATCAAGGGGGGTAGGGGATTAGGAACCAACTGTGCGCAAGGGGGAAAGGGGAATAGATGGGGAAAAGGTAATAGATATTGAAATACAAATATTTTGGGGAATGACGCGGGAGGGATATCGCGAGGGAACAAATTAAAATATTTGGGAAATAAATCCCGGTTGTTCACTTACACTAAATAAATTCCGGTTGTTTACAAGGGAAAAAGAAAAGAAAAACTAATAGACGGGTTATATTAGTGGGTTCTAATTGAGGAACGACCTTAATATGATCCGGGTATTTTAATTAACGGGTTTTATTCGCGGGTTATATTGAGGGGGTTCTATCTACAATTGTGTAGTAGCGTGGTTTAAGAAATAGGAAAGACAATAATCGCCGTCGTCAACGCTACCATTGTGTAGTAGCGTGGTTTAAGAAATAGGAAAGACAATAATCGCCGTCGTCAACGCTACCATCACCAAATAACACAATCACCACACTCTGTTTTATATAATGACAATCATGATGTTTCATGTGTATTAACCAACTAGCATTAATGAAATGATAATAATTCTTGATATTCCTTTGTACGAGTATTTTTTTTTCTCTTTTCCTTTCCTATTGTCCAATTTGAACCAACCCCTAAGTTTAGAGTATTTTCATAAAGTTACTACATACTCCGTACATGACATAAATAATTATTTTATGATCAGTTTAGATGACTCAAATTCATTTGAGTAAATTCGTTGATAGTTCTCCAATAGTATAATTGTTGATGTTTATAGGCTTATATATACAAGGTAAAGTAAATACAAGCAGAGACGGAGCTAGAAAAGTTTTTGCGATGAGGCAAAATTATAAGTTGTTTGTCATACTTATAATAGTCGTATCTGAAAATGAAGAAAAAAAAGGCCCTAGCTCGAAAATAGAAAATTAACCCTCAAAAGAATTTGTTATCTAAACCAGGTCTCACACTCATATTTAAAAATACTAGTTTTGTTTTAATAAATAATGACCACGCGTATCGAATAAGGTCTTATTAAATGAAAACGTATTCAATCATATAATGCAAGAAACCCAAAAAGTATACTTCTTTGGATATAATTAGCTTGTATATATTATGATAATTATAATAAATTGTTTGTGATAAATATATATAATAATTTAAAAGAAAATACATTTTCTATAGAGAGTTTTACTATAATGTATTACACATTTTACATACCCAAACAACGAAAGTTTTTTTCTTAAACTATACTTCATTTTTTTCTATTGAAAATCAAAACAACTCGAGTTTTTTTAATCTCTTAATGAAAAAATCTATCTTAAAATTAATGTTTGATGACCAATGACATCCAAATAATAAATTTATGACAAGTTGACAATGAAAGTAACATTTATATTTATTTCTTACTTATTTTTCTTACTTTTACAAAAAAGTTATAAATATACCATTTAAATTTTGAAAAATTACATTGTATTAAAATTGGAGTGGGGGCAGCTGACTCCGCTGCTCCCAAGCTGCAGCCGTCCCTGAATACAAGGCTATTCCACACTTAAGCATAAGTGTAAAACCTATAATGTATTACACATTTTACATACCCAAACAACGAAAGTTTTTTCTTAAACTATACTTCATTTTTTTCTATTGAAAATCAAAACAACTCGAGCTTTTTTAATCTCTTAATGAAAAAATCTATCTTAAAATTAATGTTTGATGACCAATGACATCCAAATAATAAGTTTATGACAAGTTGACAATGAAGGTAACATTTATATTTATTTCTTACTTATTTTTCTTACTTTTACAAAAAAGTTATAAATATACCATCTAAATTTTGAAAAATTACATTGTACTAAAATTGGAGTGGGGGCAGCTGACTCCGCTGCTCCCAAGCTGCAGCCGTCCCTGAATACAAGGCTATTCCACACTTAAGCATAAGTGTAAAACCTTTCATCTATTAATTTTTTTAACATTTCTTGTTTAATAAATAAATGAGTAAGTCCTATATTCTTTATGTATTAAAAAATTATTTTGGGACTTAAACTTGGAGCTTTATTACATACCTCATGTTGAAAGTTTGGACCTTTAATTGGGTACAAAAGTATGTCTTTGGACTTTATTTTATCTAAAATATATGTGGGCCTTTAAATGTGATGAAGTTATATTTTATATGTGGCCCTTTAAATGTGCTGAAGACTGAAGTTTATATTTTTGGGCCTCCGATTGGGCTAAAATTTATATACAGGCTTTATATATTAAGTCCTTTCGAGTTTCGACCACGTTTTATACAAAAACAAACTCTTAGAACTTATTACGTACAAAGGTACAAAACGTTGATTTGACTGAAATTTTATAGCCACTTTGAGAAGCTTTTCCATATGGCTTCCAAATGGTTCTGACCAAACCAATACTTGTTAGGAATAAACATGATTCGATTCGAGTGATAAAACATCCTCAATCGTCCTGTAGAACCTGTAAGAGCATAAAACATAATTGCTATTGATTTCGGGTTCCCATAACAAGGTGATTGAGTAATAATGGGATGATAAATCGGCTGGAATATGATGCATGAATTTAGAGAGGAGAGACACACGAAAATTAGGGTATTATGTGTGTAAGGATTAACCTTAACTTAGGGTTAATTATCCTCTATTTATAATGAGTGTAATTACACATTCAACCCTTTAGTATTTACACATTCAACCCTTCTGGTGTTTAATGTGTGTACCATTAGTCCTCTTAGTTACAATCACCTAATAGGAAACCCTATACTAGGTCTCTAAGAGTAAATACGTCCATCATATATTTACTTAGACACAGGGATTTCAGTTATCGTTAATTATCATATCAGGAATGATACATGATCAGTGACGGTCACACTAACGTGGTTCCAACATTCTCCCACTTGACCAAGCGATCATTTATCTATGAGTATTCAAATAAGTTACGGAATAATACTCATTTTTGTTTTAAACCGAAATCTTTCAAGAACTTAATGTTGATGGAAAAGAAGAAAGAGCCAGACAAGGAGATTGTAGCTTTTACAAAGGCTGAATATGTAGATACATGGCAAGAACATTTTCTAACCAAGTTTTGTTATCAAGGGAGCTCTCTAATTCCTTGTACTTTAGTTAATTTCCAATTTGATGAATTAGTCAATCCACGGGCTAGTAATACTTTTATGCCATATTTCTTATTCCTAAAACTAGCACCGGATCCCTTTGCTCCCAATCCTTTCAAACTCATGAACATAAGCTTTAAAATTAATCATTTGAAGATTCCGCGTCACAATGGAGTTTTTAAAATTTTATTTGTTCGGATGAAAGGATGGATTTTCTCCATGAGTTTTAAAGAGAAGATAAATAATTTTTGTTTGATGAAAGGAAATTTTGAAAAGAGGAAATTTACTGATTGGGTAATGATTAAAATTAAATTCACCTATTTTTCACCTTATTGGTGTAGACCGCCCGACCATTTAGGTGTAGGGTCGTTAACAACCTTTTCATGATCTATCTCTTGGGTTTGAGTCAGGCTGAGGACGTTAAACTAAGCGCTGAATGGGAGACAACCCATTAATTTAGTTAATTTTGAGTCTTTTTATTTTAATTGTTTTTTTTAGTTATGTCACCAATAATACAATTGTTCATCATTTGTGATCAACTTTGACAGGGTCAAAGTTGGGGAGGGGTTTGTATTAACTTGTTTGTTTGTGTCAACCCCGGAAGAGGGAAATAAGTGAATTTTTGGATTAATAGATTTATCTCTAGTTTTGAGCATTGAGGGTAATGCTCGGCTCAAAGTTGGGGAGGGGAGTCAAACTTATTGCTTTGTTGTTAGTTCACTTGTTTGTTAGTTCAAGTCTGTTAAAGCAGGTTAAGAAGAGATGAAGGATGGTGCAATAGAAGAAACATAATGACGGTTGATATGCATTTCGAAGATTTTCATGTCAACCATGCATCAAAACGCATCATCTAAACCCGGGAAGTTTCATTTTTTTTATACTTTTTATTTATTTTCCCTATTTTCCGATACTTTATATTTAGATCATTATACAACTTGATTGTGGGGGTGGGGGGGAATTAAATAGAAAAACCGGGTAATTTTGAACTTTTGCGATGTTTGTCCTCAAAGTTTGATTACTTTTTGCAATATAGGAATAATATTAGTAAGTAATTGAGCTAATTCCTTTTGGTACAAAATTTTTAATCGGGAAATGTAATCTCAAATGATTGATAGGGCGATCCCTTCTGGATTGATTACATGACTAGCACACTTATATCCCAAAACACCAATTATGTGAGATTCTTGATCATTTATAGATATGCTAGGTGTTTATGGATTTGGTTTGATTGGCCTTGTAAATTTGTTCCTCTCATAGGCTTTTGAATTTATTCAAGATTAAGGGTTATACTTAGAACTTTGAACTATGATGTGCAAGTTTGAGGTTGGTTTTTCCATTTTCCGTCTTTCTTTTTTGATATGAGTGTGCCGGTGATTGCATTGATTCTAGAACTTGTCCTAGTTGATCATTTCGAGACCGCAGTGAGATCACTTCGGTGATATAGGTATGACTAGAAGACGAAGAGGCAAATTAGGATTAAACCCTTTTTCTTTGAATTTCACCCCTTGTTTTTGTTAATTATTTGTTTTTAGTAGCTAACTACACTGGTTAGTGAACCACCTTTGTGAAACCATTGTTACACTCATTTTTAGTGTAAGATACAATTAGAAAACCTGTTGAGCCTAGCTTATTTCTTTTGTTTAAACTCCACCCAAATATTTCACCTATCCTAGCTATACTGATAGTCGAAGTCCTGGTGGGTCATTAGTTGCCAATGCTATTTGGATGGTTTGGGTTTGTCAAGTTGTGTCGGTTTGGTATATTCTCGGCTTTTTGAGTATAGGTTGAGGTGTCATAAATTTTGTTCAAGTATAGATTATTCAAACTAGTGAAAGTATGATTTGTCAATGCATTGTAAAGTTCAAATGAAATACCAATTAGGCAGGGTAAAAGTAGTTCACAAAAAAGGGAATAAAACAGAAAAATAGAAAAAAGAAAAAAAATGAAAAAATGAAAGATATGAACTTGGACTGTCAATTGGTATTTCCACATTTATGTCAAGTCAATTTGTGTTGGTACATTTGTTTTAAACCAACAAAGGTTCTATTAGTGTTCATATCTTCCGTTATTGGAGTTGGCACATTCATTAAAGCCAACAATCGTATGTTATGGTTGTTTAAGTTGTTTTGAATGTAATACCCCACAATTGTGTCGGTTTTTATTGGTTTATTGAGTTGTATTGTCAGGATAACGTCTTATTGGATTAGTTGGGAAGATGACAACTAATGACACGGGTTGTGCTAGACTAGACTATATTTATAAATTTTAATTTCTATTTTACAACAATTTTCCCAAATATTCCATATCCCTTATTTTTAATGACCGTTTCACAACATTACAACCCTTTAAAAGTCCTCTTCTAATGGTTGTACCTGGTGCTGACACCATGTCGGTGGAGATTTGATTCTAGAACAAGCCTATGGTAAAATAGTATGCATCACGACTAGGCGTTGAGTGATTATTCATTATACAACCCAATAGTTTGTTAGTTGGAGTGTGATAGTGAGATATGTTTCGTTTCATTTGAGCGGTGCTTAGTCGTGTTCTATCGAGGCTTGAGAATCATTTGAGTATTGACAAACATTTCAGTTTTCATTTAAGATTAAAATTGCCTAACCATTTGAAATTGCTTTTCAGTTTAATGGTTTAGCTTCTTTTTGTTAATTGTCATGTTTTTCATATCTGTATACCTAAAGGATAATTGATTTTGAAAGATGGATTTGCTTGAGGGCAAGCAAAGCTTAAGTTGGGGAGGTTTGATAAGTCATAATTGGATATATAATAAATTGTTTAAAAATGATTATATAGATTAATTTATTTATAGAATAGGTTTACTTTAATGCATGTTTTATGATTTTCAGGTTTGAGCTAAAATGGATAAAAATATACATACAAAGTCTTGAAAGAACAAACCAATTATATGTGTTACATACGTCCTGGTGATTTTCGAGAGCAACAAAACTGCAAGACTGTCATCAATTGTTTCCATTTTGGGCTTATCTTATTAAACGGACTAAAGAGCCATAATTAGTTTGTTTCTTTTAGGCTTGTTGAGCGGATCAGATTATACACAAAGAAGAGGCCCAATTCAATTTTGTTCTCGTTTTGGTATTATGTCGGTTCGGGAAAAGGAATTCTTCACGTAGGGATCAAGGAAGCATGGACTATATATATTAGTTTTATGGAGATAACTTGGATGATGTTAACATTATTTTGGTTGGATGATGTTACTCTCACAAACCATTAAAATCATGGGGGGCTTTTTGACATGTGTAGAAATTGATTTAAGTGAGTTTGTGAGAGCAACATCATCCAACAAATATGATGTTAACATCATAAATCATTTTCCCTAGTTTTATATCCCATGTTTTAGGGGCTTCTCATTAATTTCGAAGGGGGTTCGACAATCACATCATATTATTCGACATATATTTTTGAAGAGTCGACGAACGAACAGAGAGGGACGAACTAAAGATGCAGCCGATGGAAGTAGCAGTTTTCTTATCAAATATTATGTCCAGCTAAGGTTTTTGCAATCTCTCCCGATGAACAATTATTAGTTAATATATTTGATTAACTTTACTTTCAGTCGCGTAAACATTGTTCTTTTTGGATTATAATTCATGACTGATTGAGTAATTATTCACTATTATTTGATTTGGATTTTCGTAAGACAACTTATTGCGAGTTAATGATTTGTGCCGAGTCCACCTAGTTTAGGGATTAAGACAGATCATATAATTAACATAAGTTGTGCCTAAAACTGTTCTTGTCAAGTAATAAAATTATGTCTATGTAATTTAGAATAAATACTCGGTAAAGTTTATTAAGTAAATTAACGAAACTTTTGGGATTCGGGAGGGATACACTTTTCATCATTGTTCACAAGTTCTATTTTTAATTTTGCCTTGTTTTATTAGTTTAAGTATAGTTAATTAATTTTATATTGCTTTAGTTAATTAAAGTTACTTTTAATATTGTCTTTAAAATTAACGAAAATTGTTAAAATTTGACTATAACCACAGACGCTACTCGTGGGAACGATACCCACTTACCCTATCTAGTATAAGGTATTTAGGTTTATTTTTGATTGATACTTCGACGTCGATCAACGACGTCTTAAGATGTGTTCAACATAAGCCTTTTGAGAAAGAACTAGAACATCATTACGCTTATCCCGATGTATTTCGATACCTATGACATAAGAGGCATAATCGAGATCTTTCATGTCGACATTATGTGAAAAGTAAATGCTTCGACTCATGCAACATATCCAAGTTGTTACTTGCAAGTATAATATCATCCACATGCAAAACAAGGATTGTAAATTTACTCCCACTGATCTTGAGATAGGTGCATTAATTCACTTGATTCTTTAGGAAGTCTTGTCTTTTTATGACTTCATTAAACTTAAGGTACCATTTTAGTAATGCTTGCTTCAACCTGTTTATGGACTTATTTAACTTGTAGACCATGTGCTCTTCACCTTATGTAATTTCAGGCTCACATGTATACGTCTTATTGCAAGTTTTCATACAGGAAAGTGGTCTTGACATTCATCTAATGTAACTCTAAAACATATTGAGCTACGAATGTCATGATGATCCTTTAGGAATCTCTATGAGACAGAAGATAAGGTCTCTTGATAATCGATTCTTTATATTTGAGTAAAGCCTTTCACAATCAGTTTTGCCTTATAGCGTTTGACGTTTCCATTCGGGTCTAATTTGGTTTTGAAGATCCACTTACAACTTATAGATTTGGATTCTTCAAGAAATTCAACCAAGTCCCAAACATCATTATGCTACATGGAATTAAGCTCTCAAATTATGGCTTCATTCCACTAAGTGACATGATCGCTATTAATGGCTTCTTAATAAGAGGTAGGATTAGTAAGCTTTCCAATGTCCTCAACTACAGTTATGAAATCATCAAAGTTATGGTCTTGTGTGACCTAGATAATCTCCTGAGTTGATTTCCAGATTTAGTAAGGAAGATGCTTTAGCATTATTAATAAGATGCTTTAACATTAGTAATATCCTGATTAAGAGGATTAGGTTTTTTTTTTTTTTTTTTTTTGATTTTGATTAGGAGAACGTGGATCAGTGATATTAGGAGCAGCGTTGGGTATAAGAGGAGTTATTGGAGGAGTAATAATAACCAACGAGTGGTTCCCCCCGCTTCTTGTACTTTCTGCAAATCTTAAGTTATGATTTGTCGTGCTCCCACTGATCTCTTAGTTCTCATGAAATGTGACATACTGCGTGTCAATAATGCTAGTAGAGTAGGAAAAACAGTAAGACTAATAACCGATAAAGAAACAAGTAAGGGATTTAGGATCCAGTTTCTTTAAGTTAGGGTTATAGAGTTATGCTTTTGCAGTACAGCCTCATACGTTCATATAATTCAGACTCAGTTTCCTTTCTGTTCAGGAGTCTTAAGGACAGATTCTAATGGAACTCTTATTGAGTATATGGACAGCTGTGCGTAAGGCCTCAATCCAAAAAAAAAAAAGTTGGTAAGTTAGTGTTGACAAGTATACTTTTCACCATGTCCATTAAGGTTCTATTTCTCCTTTTAGCAATATAAAATTTTGTTGAGGAGAACCAAACATGGTATATTGGTTTATTATGCCATGTTCCTTTCAAAAGTTATGTAAAGGACCATGAGCTTGACCAATATCACTATGTCAACCTTAATACTCACCTCCTCTATCTGATCTCACAACTTTTATTTTATGATCAAGTTGGTTTAAAAAACAAAACTTTAAGATCAATAAAAGTCTCTAAGGGTTCAGATCAAATATAGGTGCATATAACATGAATAATCGTTAATGAATGTAATAAGTGATGTATGTTCTGAGATGGTTGCGGGATAGGGGCTACTAACATCAGAGTGAATTATTTCCAACAAGTTGGAACTTCTAGTGGCTCCTTTCTTAATCCCTTAAGCCATTGAATACATGTTTCAAAATCAGTAAAGTCAAGAGAATGTAATATTCCATCCTTTATGAGTCATATCATGCAAACTCGTGAGATGTGGCTAAGGTATTTATGCCACTACATGGAGTAATTCTCTTAATTAGTTAGGTGATTTTGTCTTCGTTTTAGTTATGTCATCAATATTAAGAGACAACAAACACTGTGAGAAATTATGATCTAATTCTAACTTATACAACAATCTATTCAAGAAACTAGGAGCAAGGAATTCATTATTATGAGTAATGGCAATCTCGTCGCAACCATGAATTATTACATAACTTTCAAGGTCTTAAATTAGAGAAATAGATACAAGGTTCCAAGAAATTCTCGGTACACATATAAGGTATCTACTAGTTTAATACACTTTCCAGTGTTTATATGTAAATCATAAGTCTCCATGGTTTCGACATATAAGAGATCAACCCTTCCAACTCTAAGTTTTCTTTGGTCATTTGATAGCTTCTGAATTGTGTGGAATGCTTATGTTGAGTTAATCACATGAACCATAGAACTAGAATCACTCACACATGTATTAATAGATACATCAAACATAAAAGAATCAAATATTACACGAAATAAGTTACCTTTCTTAGCTAGCTACTCCTTGATTTTAGGGCAATCTGGGCACAATTAGAATTTGCAGTTAGAATTGCTCGTCAAGGACTTAAGGCTAGAGATAAGAGCACCATGATTTAGCCTTTTGAACTTTATTTGCTGTCTTATTATCGTTATATCTTTCCTCTTAATGGAATTGACAGTGGTAGTAAAGTGAACAACTTTAGGTTGGCCCAACTTAAGGCGAACATTTTCTTGCACACACATTGCATTTAGTTCACTCATCGACCATTTATCCTTCATAGCATTAAAGTTAATTTTGAAGATGTCAAAATGAGCATGCAATGAGGTCATTAGAAAAATGTACAAGAAAATTATCAAAGACTTTCAATTTTAGGACTCTTAAACTTATGAGTCATGTCACTCATATTCATTATGTGTTCACAAACACTGCTATTTCCTTTGTTCTTAAGCTACTTGCATACGCTTTATACATTCCCTCAGATACTATGATGAAATTCTTGACCATCATTAGTGACAAGTGATTCGCCCTATCCCACTTTCTTAAAATTTGCTTTCTGAGCTATGGAAAAGTTAGCTGTACTAGCAGTAGGTTCATTATGGCGAATGACATAGTCAGGGTTTAGCATCTTCAGAGATAGAGGGTAATTAATCATTTCATAAAGCAAAGTTTACATCAATAAGTGGCTTAATGCCTAAGTTAGGTACTACAGTGAAAATAAGGAGGATATCAATTTATGATACAAGTAATAGAAGATTATTAAAATAATGCCTAAAACTAAGGGCAATAAGATTATAGTGACATAATTAGTTATCTAAAACAGACTAAGCAATATCTATAAAACTAATGGAACTAAAGTAATGCCTAAACTTAACTAAGGGCTAATAATAATGTTCCTTATAATAACATAATTAGACATCTAAGGCTTATTAAGTAATGTCTCTAAAAGTAATGGAACTTAAAGTAATGCCTAAAATACATAAGAGGCTAAAGTAATGTTCCTAAACATAATGAGACTAAGACCATTATAGTAATGAAGCTAGTGTTAAGTAACCTATTGTAAACACCAAAACAATAAGTTAACATAAGGCTCTACTTAGAATTTACATCACCTTTGGGCAGAAGTAACTAATATCTAAGTACAAATGAGCATTAGGTCATGCAACACAACGCTTATCTTTTGACCTTTGGGCACAAAATCAAGAATCGTGTATATTATGCATGAAAATGTTCCTTTAAGCACACAAAATATATTAAATCACCTTTGGGCAGAATCAATATACTAAGTGTTCATTATGCCAAAAGGAAAAGAACGATAGCACCATGAGAATCACATTTGACCTTTGGGCACAAATAATGAAACCATGTACATTAGTGCGAAGCCCCCAAACATTACGGGGGTCCGGGGGCAGTGCCCCTGGCTGGAATCAAGCTAAGATGTCTTAGAAATGTCTTAGAAAAAATTATTTTTTGAAAAATTAGAGACAAATTCAGCCACAAAATTATAGGGTAAAATAGTAAGCACGAACACATTCATCAGCTAAGATCGTCTTTAGTATACACAAATTTAAGTAATAACTTGTGATCAAGTAAGCACAAAGTTAGGTAATAGTTCGTGATAACATAAGCACGAAGTCATCATAAGTCGTGTTGACATTGGAACGAAAATATCATTAAGTCGTGAGGACATAAGCACGAAGATATCGTAAGTGGTGATGATGTCGGCACGAAGATGTCATACACTCGTGATGACGTAAGCACGAGCTTGTAGTTAATTCGTGTATAGAGATAAGCTGAAGTTCGTGTGATCACATAAGCGTGAAGATGACGTAAGCACGAAGATGACGTAAGCGCGAGGAGCAGTAAAAACCATGATGACGTCATCACGAAGATGACATCAGCGCGAAGTGGGCTTTAGTTCGTGATGACGTCAGCACGAAGTTCTTATTCTGCAGATTTTTAGTTCGCGAAATTCATCAAATTCGAACCGAATCACGACTTATTGTTCGTAACAAGGCTCTGATACCACATGTTGGAATAAATATGATTCGATTCGAGTGATAAAACATCCCCAATCGTCCTGTGAAACCTGTAAGAGCATAAAGCATAATTGCTATTGATTTCGGGTTCACATAACAAGGTGATTGAGTAATAATGGGATGATAAATTCGGCTGGAACATGATGCACGAATTTAGAGAGGAGAGGCACACGAAAATTAGGGTATTATGTATGTAGAGATTAACCTTAACTTAGGGTTAATTACCATCTATTTATAATGAGAGTAATTACACATTCAACCCTTCTGGTGTTTAATGTGTGTACCATTAGTCCTCTTAGTTACAATCACCTAATGGGAAACCCTATACTAGGTCTCTAAGAGTAAATACGCCCATCATATATTCACTTAGACATAGGGATTTCAGTTATCGTCAATTATCATATCAGG
Source organism: Erigeron canadensis (assembly GCF_010389155.1). Classification (NCBI taxonomy): domain Eukaryota; kingdom Viridiplantae; phylum Streptophyta; class Magnoliopsida; order Asterales; family Asteraceae; genus Erigeron; species Erigeron canadensis. The sequence goes on along the minus strand of NC_057762.1, from coordinate 22,609,770 downwards.
AATGATACATGATTAGTGACGGTCACACTAACGTGGTTCCAACAATACTAACTTAAAAGGAAAATGATAAATCCATCAGGTGTGGAAGTGTTATTCAATCTTTGTCGACTAAATGTACACATGCACTACACAATACACATGGCATACATATAAATGCAACAATATGGTATTGAGCTAATGTTGTTTTACATTAGAAAGACTGTATAACAAATAAATTAAACAAATTAACTGTAATAGAAGGTGTAACTCAACCGAAACCGGTCAGATTTGTGTAGAACATGGGCATATAACTATGAAATAAGAATTTTTTTTTTTTTTAAAAAAAACATAAAGAGGAAAAAACTGTATCTCTCACTGAGGATAGGGGAAGAATATGTATACCTTGGAGTAGGCTCCAGAACAAAGGAGATAGAAAAATGTAATCTCTAAAAACTCCATACTATACAATTATTTACACTACTATTTAGTTAATTACTTAATTTTAAATATACGTAATATATTTTTATAATAATATAAATATCATTTTATGTTGAGTTAAGGATTCGCTGATCAGATTTGGCCGCTGACTTGAGTTCATCAGTAAGCCCTCAGCGAGTCCAGTGACCTCTTTGCCACATCTTTGCTCTTATCCAAATTGTATGTCAAGGCGGAGAATTGAAAAGAGATGAAGACAAAATAAGATACGGTGGTTACAACTGTATTTATCTTTCTATGGAACGAAGACAGCTTAGAAGAAAGAAAGAGTTGGTTTTTCTTTCATACCCGATATGGCAAAAAAGACAAAGATGTTATTTGTTGTAAGTACTTCAAACCAATGGGATTTCGACAACCACTATCCTATCACCATCAAGTCACGGATGTGTTGCCCTTTCTTTTCCACTATCTAGGGCAACAAATCCCTTTACAATTGGTGATTTGGTGTGTTTGTCCACCAAATGTTTGTCACAAAGGAAAGTGTGTTTTTTCATTTACATGACTTGTAATTTATTATTTAAGTTTATAGTTAGACTAAACTTAACATTTGTAATTTCATTTACAATTTCATTTACGATTATTAAAGTGTTATTCATCTTTGTCGACTAAATGTACACATGCTGACATGCTCAACGCAATACACATGACATACATATAGATGCAACAGTATGGTATTCAGCTGATATTGTACGTACGTCTTACATTAGAATGACTGTACAATAAATAAATTGAACAAATTAATTGTAGTAGGAGGTGTACTTCAACCGAATTCGGTTAGATTTGTGTAGAACAAGGGGCTGATAACTGTATAATAAGAATTTTGAGAGAAAAATGTAGAGAGGAAGAAATTACATCTTTTATTGAGGATATCGGAAGGATATGTCTCATTTGTTTTTGATTACTTATTTAAATGGTTGTAACTCATTCTGTTAACCACGCATGGTTATAAATACATACATAAGTAAAGATCACACTTTCCATTTCCATGTAGTACGTGCAACAAAAATGCAAAGCTAAACACCTACAAATGCAGTTCAGCTTGCACTAAACTGATCATATTCATAACACACATCCAGTAATTAAATTTCTTAAAGATAGAATAGAAGTAGCTAGATTTTCTGGAAAATATTGGATAACCCCTAATTTGATCAAGGAACCAACATAGATTTACCTTCATGGGGAGATCCGTTTGACACACATCTAAGAAAAATAAAACATTACGAATAAGAAATTGACTTTGTGGCCAAATGCCCAACCAAAACAAACTTGCGATCGAACCAATTACTATAAAATATAATATAGTACGTATGATAATAAAATTTCAATTGTTTTTTCTGTATCTTTCTTTTCTTTACTACGTACTCCTGAAGGCGGCCCTTGCGATATTTTTGACCATTTGGGTCGAGTTACTTCAATTATCGTTTCGAGCTTTTTCTTTCAAATTAAACTAAAGTTAGTTGAATCTAAACGAAACTTTTAAAACAATAAGAACATATTGTTTAAAATTAAAAACTGCTAAAAATTTCTTGAAAAGATTTTGCCAAGATGCCTAAAATTAATCACAACGTACGTAGCTTGTGTATTTTAAAAAATTATCCATTACCAAGCAAAATGTCCAACTAACTAAAACGAAATTCTGAACCAATTCCTTAATATAATATACTTTCAATTATTTAATCTCTATATTTCTTTTCTTTACCACACTCCTGAATGTGACCCTTGTGACGACATTTTTGACAATTTGAGTCAGGTCGGATTATATATATCCAATTATCTCTTTCCATACCTTAAATTAATCCCCCCACAAGTCATTACCCCCTCCTAACGTATACCTTAGTTTTGTCTCTACACTCAAAGCATTACGTGGTTATGTTTCTGAATATCCATTAGCCAAATATCCAAACAATTGCTACGAATTTGTGAGGCCAATTCCTATGACATTATTCTAATATAATATACTTTCATTTCTTTAATCTATATGTTTCTTTTAATTTCTTTACCACACGTACGCCTGAAGGTGACCCTTGTGACGACATGATTGACAATTTGGTTCGGGTCGGAACATCCACCTTAAATGCCCCCCACAAGTCATTACTGCCTCCTAACAACACACTAATTATATTATTTTCTCCAAAATCCATTAATTTCACCTGATCATCATCTGATACTTGAAGCAGATTTTAATTAGAAACAAAAAATAATGGCATCAAACAAATTCCTAAACGTCAGCGTTCACCATGCTGTTGGCATCAAACCCATCAAACTACACATCGGCCCCATGAGCCCATATACAACCGTTGGCATCGTGGGTCACAAATATCACCCAAAACCCCAAAAAACAAACCCACACATACACGGTGACACTGACCCTCTTTGGGAGTCTCAGATGGTAGTGGAGTTACCGCAAGATGCTTTCAATGAAGGCAGCTTGTACAACTTCGTTGCTGAAATCAAACATTATTCTCACGTGTCTGACCGTGTTATAGGAAAAGTGACCATACCTCTTCGTGATGTTTTTGTGAACCGCGAGAGAGTCGGTTACTTGGTCATGACAAAAGGAGAAGCCCATGGGAAGCTTATTCTTTCGCATTCGCTAGTTGATGACGACGATGATGCTGATGTCGCAGTAGCTGCAGGCACTCATGCATCATCCATACCACTCCCTCCTACGGAAGCAACACTAGTTGTTCCAGCACCTACTGCCAACCCACTTGTAGCGATTGGGTTGGTAGCAGGTGCTACCACAATCGGTGATAACTTGGTGAACACGGTCACCAACCTCACCGATTTATTCGGTAACTAAGGTATGTACGTAACTCACCGATTGATTTATTATTAATAATAATATAATAATCTCTAGCTATTTAATTAGTTTGCTTTATTATATATTGCTTTCTATTATTCTATGCTAATCCATCAAAGTGTTTTATACGTAGTTAAAAAGCGCTTTATATTAATTACTAACCTATACCTAACAATAGTCAAATGAAAGGGAATACAAACATAGCTTCATTAATTAATAATAAGATATATAAAATCTTATAGCTAGCTAATCTTATACAATTAAACAATGATAATACTTGGAAACCAAGCATATATACACCTAGCTGGCCGGCTAGCTTCAAGTTCTACCAAACTACCCAATTTTATTTTAAAGTTTGGAGTTTTGAGTATATATGTGCATATAGTTTAATGTTTCTTTGACCTGCAACTCTGAAAGCTAGGATTTGTAAATCAAATTAGTTTCGACGTTTTGGGTTCGAGTATTTCACAATATCAATATATTTTTTTTTTGTAATAAATTAAGATCAAGATAACTCAAATGTGTTTTTCTTCTGGAACGGTTTGGGAAGGCGATATCTTGTGATGATATATCATATATAGTCATGATGCATATTTTCACTATGATATAACTTTTATTTTAGTTTAATAGTTTTGTGTATCACATACTAGTCTAATTAATACCCGTACCATATACAGACTATATAATATTTGATGATACAATTATATTTATATAGAGAGACAGAAAATATGTAGCCGTTAGCTACTTAAGTTTGGATACAGATCTTTTCAAATATTATATGAAACTCCTTGAATTGCTTATGCATTTGTTTGATTATATGTTTAAAACTTAACATATATTTTATCTTTTAAGATAGTTGTATCCGTATTGATGTTAACATTATTATTATTTTTTTATAAATCATATATATGAAAACTTTATATATAATTAGATATATATATTAAATCTAAAGATTAGTATTTGATTACAATTAGGTAATTATGAATTAGAAATCTTTTTTGAGTTACATCAAAGTGATACATGTCGTCCAACGAATGCGCCAAGTGTCGATCAAAAATCTTTTTTATATTAAATCTAAAGAAAGATTAGTATTTGATTACAATTAGGTAATTATAAATTAAGAATCTTTTTTTAATTACACAAAAAGTGACACATATCGTGCAAGGAATGTGTCAATTATTGGTTATAAAAATACACAATCCTGTTTTATTATATTGGTAGATATAATTGATTAATAGAATAATAGAATATTTATTTAGATAGTTATAAATAAGAAGATATATTCCAAAATAAATCTAAATTATGATATGTTTTATGTCATAATTGATCTTACTTAAATTTACAATTAAAGAACCTAATATATAAACTTACAATTAGATATATGTTCTTCGATATTTCAATTTCAAATTAATTAGTCATAATCTTAAACCTAATATTTGAAATATTTGCAACAAAGATAACCGATTTAAAAAAATACTACAACAAATTTGGTTTATAAAAAAGTAATACAGAAAATGAAATAAAATATATGTTTCTAAGTTTCAAAATTACAATTTTTTTTAACTTTGATTTTACTTAAATTATTTATATATCATTTTATCAGATTCTTTTTTAATATATTTTTAAAATTTTTAATTTATGAGATTTTTTTGGACTACATATAATAGTGCGTTCGTTTTATCATAACAGTATTGTTATTAATCATTTAAATATTTATATTTATTTTTAAAGACAAATTGAGTTAATTTTGGAATTACTCGTTTGTCACACCATAAGACTTAGAAAAGTGAAGATTCACTAGACTAAAATTTTATGATGCATGGCACACGGCTAGCTAGTCGGCTACCAAGATTCACTAGACTCTTTTTATGTCACTATATAAATGATCTAATTACTATATCTCCAAGAAAAAATATCACAACTTCGTACTAATATTATTTGGATATATAACACGACAAGTATTATCCGTTATCGTATTTGTCAAACTTAACGTGTTGACTTGAATGCTTTTTATTGGATTTTGCGTGGAAATATATCTACGATGGTCTTTAATTTATGACATAGTCGTCGTGCTATCTTTCAATTCAATTGGATTGTAAAATTTAGGAAAATTGTATGTGTAGCCAAACCAACTCTTGGACAGAGCTACATACATTCGAGAGGGTGCAATTTGAACCCACTGAACAAATTTTTATTAATCATTATTCTAGCGTAATTTAATGGTAAATTTTTTATGAAATTATGTTTTTAAGAAAAATTTTGTTCTTGAAAAAAAGCATGATAAAATTACGTCATCTTGTTTTTTGAACCAGAGTCCACTAGTTTAACCGTTTAAGCAATATTAAGATGAACAGTTTGATTAGTGCTTTGTTCGATTTTCAATACATTGTTTGGATCGTTTGTAATCTGTAAATTTTTGTTGCAAAGCTAGATTTTCAAACAGAATACTTAAGCTTAACCTAATGGCCTAATTATTAACATACATTCTCATTTAATTTGTATATTTCAGGTAGTCGGGTGCATTCACGATTAAAGAGCCATATATGTATATGCTGAGATAACGGAGTGGTTAAGAATATGGTTTATTACTATCTTCGTTTTATCTACTTTTAAATGTAATAAGGAATGACTTTTTTTGTGTGTTGGATGCAGTTGGATTTCTCAAAGCTACAATATTTCAAAAAAGTTATATATCACTAGATACGTCCATTTGTGTTGAATGATGCATATTATGACACCTTTTATGGATTCATTTAGTATTTCTCTTGTTTCATGATCTATATGTTATGATCGACTATATATGCCGTCAGTCATATTTTACATTTTTGCCAAAGCTGGGTATGACAAGCTTTAGGTGGCGACAATGCCCTGCAAAATTCCCTCTCTATTTTGTGTGTGTTATTTTAGTTAATTAGTACTTTTTTGTTTGGTGAAATATATAATGTATGTAGTTTTATTTTTCATATTCAAAACTTATTTAGGCATATAGATAATTGTAAAATTAATGTAAGCAAAAACTTAGAACATTCTTTACTCTGATACTTGCATATATATATATATATATATATATATATATTTATGCACTCATGCATGCTTCTTAGGTAACCAAAACTTAATAACTATAATTGTTGTTGACTTCGGCAATGAGAAACCTTTGTGGCCCAAGTCCTGTACGTAGACCTGCAGTAGTAGGATACCTCTGTGGATACGACCTGTAGGTGGGCTATAAACATACGCACGGGTCATATGAACCCTACTAGGAGCAAACCTGCATTAATTGGAAACAACCCATCATCAATGATGTTGAGCTGTGACACATATTTCCTACAAAATGTGTATAACTTAATTACATAATAAAATTACCTTGGGATGATGAGATAGAATAGTGGTGTACTAATTATAGATGAGAAGCTACTGCAACAAAAAAAATGCACGGGGAGGAAGTTTAACCGAAGAAAACTCTGCCATAGCCCATAGAAGACCATGTTGTATGCATTCCTAATATATACTATAATTTTTACTTATTGCAAGTAATCATTCTGAAAAGAACAGAAGCCACATAAGTAGATGGTGGATAATGGGTTACTGGTCAAATCAAGCATTATTTTTTTTTTTGCAAAGGTTGGAAAGGTCAAATCGAGTATTCTTTTGCAAAGGTTGGAAAGGATCGGGTCAGGTTGAAAGATGCATTTGTTTGTCCACACTTCTAATAAGCATATGGTGTATTCAATATGATTATTTACAATTAATTATTACAATAACAATTAACTTTGTAGAAAAACCGACTTAAGAGGTTGTATTAATATTACTCGTATACATTTAGGGTGCTGACTTTTGACAAAATAAAATAACTCGAATAGGCCCGTCCCATGAATTTTAGGTATCCTGCTCGACAATATAAAAGGTTTCCACTAAACACTTAAAAAAAAATTAAAAACAAAAGAGATAGTAGATATTTATAATTGTTTAAAACAACTATAACAATAATATTTTTAAAAAAGAAAACAATTTAACAAAGTTCTATAACTTAATCGATAAATGCATTAAAAATTATACTTTGAATAGTGCCATTCTCCTAGCATTTTTGGAAGCAAAATTATTGATCAACTCTTCATAATCGATGCGCTCTATGCAATTATGTTTAATTTTAACTTACAGTTTGCGTTTGGATCTATGCAATTTGTTCAGAAAAGTCGAAAACGTTAAAAAAAAAATAAATAAAGAAAATAGATGGGTTCGTTTAATATATATATATATATATTCAATACAATACAATTCTATAGAATAAAAAGTATTGGACTTTTACTCTTTGATCAAAGTTGGGCTTTACTATCCACTAGTCTTAGACGGTGGAGTAATAATACATGCATAACAGACATATATATATATTAAGGAATCTTGCAAAATTTGGTACCCCTAAAATTTTGAGGCCCTGCTTAATTGTGCCGCCTGCACTTGCTCAAGGCCGGACATTAACTCAAATTGTCACATTCATTATAAAACAGTCAAAATTGCTTACCTGTATAAGAATGCTGGAAGTTTTAATCAAATTCTTATAGAAAATATACTAAATGGAGTACTTAAACGAGTTAGGATTACAAGTACAAGTTAGGATAACAAGTATTAATCAAGTTTTTAAATTATAATTTCATTTATAGTACTTAAAGATTTTGTTTAAGAAACACCCTTAAGAAGTTGATGTTAGAGTCTTCATATTGGTCCATCTTATTTCGTCGTTACGCTGGTCAATGGTCAAAGTAAGAGTCCACACCGTATGGTGGATATCGTCTTTGGTTCATTGCTCTCTTTCCCGTCCTAAAATATTTGTATCAAACATATTATATATCCGTTGTAACCTAAAAATAAAAAAGTAGAAACCATATGAAATTACATAGCAGAAATCAATATATGTATCCACCTTAAGACTAAGATTAGTAAACAAATTAAAGGAAGCCTTCTATGACCAAACTAGCTAGATCTTGTAGAAAATATTGGATAACCTCCAATTTGATATATCAGGGAACCCACATACATTTAAATTACTATCACGGGGAGTTCCGTTTGACACACATCTAGGAAAAAACATCACGAAGTAATTGACTTTGTGGCCAAATGCCCAAATTAATGTCCAACCGGCCATAACAAACTTGTGAAACAATTACTATGAAATATAATATAGTACCTATAATATATATAATTCCAGTTGTTTTTTGACTTTATCATGGAGAGTTTTTGACACACATACTGATCATGCGCAAGCACCGCCACTTCCTCTTGCACCTACTACGTACTGACCTACTTGTACAAACGGGGTTGACAGCAAGTGCTACCACAATTGGTGATAACTTGGTGAACACGGCCACACCAACCTAACTAGAATTAATAAATTATATCCCATATATTGCATATAAGGTTATTTTATATTTAAATTTAAGTTTAAGTGTGAAATATCTTATATATTGTGTATCAATTATTTAATAGAGTAAATTACATTTTTCGTCTTTAAATTTGGTGCGTTTTTCACTTTTCATCTCTAAATTGAAAAAATTATAATTTTGACTCTGAAGCAGATTTTTGCAATCGACATCCCTCGCAAACGGTGTTAGGTTTCAGCCGTTAAGTCCCACACGTGCAAAACACGTGAGGGACTGAAAGTGCAAAACGTGACATGTTCAGGGACGAAAAATGAAATTTAATTTTCTGTTGTTATCATGTTCATCTTCTCCGGCTAACTTTCGTCGGAAAATTCACCGAAAAACTTAAAATGGCGATATCTCACTCGTTTCTTCGAATTAGACCACGAAACTACCACCAAACTTGAAAGAACCCGATTCGATAAACCGAAAATACAAGTTTTTTTTTTTTTACCCCCACTGCGACTCAGTGGGGTTAGGACACCTCCCACTGCAACTCAGTGGGAAATCTCTGATCTGCGAGCGAAAAACCTCCCATTACGACTCAGTGGGGTTAGGACACCTCCCACTGCGACTCAGTGTGAACTTTCAGACCTACACCTGATGCAAAAACCAGCCATTTGACATACCAAACAACTCCAAACTATAATATTCATTTGCCCAACTTCCACAAACTAAATTTCAAATATTCCAACAACTATAAAGACACATTTCAAACACATTACAACATCAACGAGTACACAAATCAAGATTTCCATCAAACGGGTCATTCACCCACTTTGACACCTTTTTGACCAAAAGTATGAATTCACAACTATCCAAAAACTTTACAACTGGAACATTTACAGAAATTTACCCAAAAGCATGACCCCAAACTAAAATGTACCATGAGCCAAGAAATGAGGGACAACTAAGCTTCTATACCAAAAGATCGTCATTTGCCCGGGAATGACCTAATTACCTTCAAGACGTCCAAAAATCGCTTCAAACTCTAAATCAACTATCCTCAATCAACAATCACTAGTTCCTTCCTCCGGAACTACCTATATAAGAGGGTAAACATCTAAAATATAAGCAAAGGCTTAGTGAATATACTTGCATACATTTATGAATACGAAGGAGGGCATAGTACAAGGACTTTCACATGTAACCTATGGCATCGTCATGTCACATTTACATATTCACCTTGCACACAAACAATACATATATGGATCCATATAAGCTAAACAATCATAACAAATCATATCTATCGGGATTCTTAGGCCTCATATCACATCAACTATCGGGATTCTTAGGCCCCGGAGGTTCTTAGGCCTCATAAACAATGCCCTACATGGGCTTAACGCCGAACCAATTACCATGCTTGGAAAATTCACATCTCATGGTAATTGGCCCAACGTATACATAAAGGTATGCAAGAATACTCACCTCCTCCGCAACAAAGATAATAACGCTAAATGAACAAGTACAAGCAATCTTCAACCTATGATCATATCGTAAAAATGCATAAGCTTACATTCACAACTATGACTAGCTCAATCTAGTCATACTCAATCACTAGCCTTCCTAGACCCAAAACCCAACCCATTTGTCATTGAGTTTCATTTTCTTTAACAAACACACTAGGTAGCTCAATCTACCATTTTCATCAACAATTCCATAACTAGTCAAAACTCATCTTTTCTCAAGAACTCAAATTTATCACATGCACTCATTATTTTCATAATCAAACATATCATATAACTCAATGACAACTAGGTTAACTAAGGAATTGGGGAAAAATTAACCATAAATCATTTTTCTAGTAAAACCCCCAAATTGGTTCACTCATGAACCCTAATTTTCAAGAGAATTGACAAAGCTAGATTGGGAAAATTCATTACCTCACAATGGAAGATAATTACTTGAGATTTTGAATTCACGAATCCTTCCTTTTTTTTTCTTCTCAATTTTCGGCCACCCCCACTAAAATCACCAAACCCTAGCTTTTAAATTCTTGAATGAAGACTAAAGTTGGTGATGATTGTTATTGTGATTTCTATTCTTGAATTAAAGAGGATTACTTTAATTTTTGAAGAAACAAGATTAGTCTTGCATGAAGAAAATAGAAGAGAATGGAAACGAGTGAGTGGAAGGAGGTTTCTAACAACAAAAGGGATGTCTGGCACATCTAGAAGGTGCCACGACCCATTCCAAATTTTGAGGGTTATTTTCCCGCTATCCGTTAAAGTTCCAACTAAATTAACCCCATATTCAAAAATAAAATACTAGGAAATTACTTTAATGTCAAAACTATAAAAAGGGGTTAATTTCTTTTACCTTTAAAATCTTTGGGGTGTTACAAAACTTCTCCAAATTAATTTTCGCACGAATCCTAACCGAAAGATTTCAGATTCAACATTTGCTGAAAAACTCAAAATCTCGCCGCCATGGAATACTCAGGTCCACAAAATAGTTTCAGTTGATAAATACGACCTTCATAAACAGTCTGACAAGCAACATCAATAACATTACATAAAATTAAGTTGAAGAGTTTAACATTACATAAAAAAAAATACTAGATATGTGTTCGGATAGTTACGAAGACATGGTAACAGTCGAAGAGATAACATAAAGCATGAATGTCTGGCATGATAATATAAAGAGATAACAGTTGAAGGGACATGAAAAGTCGAACGAGTGGTACTACGAGAAGTTTTGTGTTTTCCGGTAAGTGTTGAATCTGAAATTGTTTTGTTAGGATTCTTGCGGAAATTAATTTGGAGAAGTTTGGTGGTGATTTCGTAGTCTAATTCGAAGAAACGAGTGAGATATCGGCATTTTAAGTTTTCCGACGAATTTTCCGATGAAAGTTAGCCAGAGAAGATGAAGATGATGACAACAGAAAATTAAATTTCATTTTTCGTCCCTGAACATATCACGTTTTGCACTTCCAATCCCTCACGTGGTTTGCACGTGTGGGACTTAACGGCTGAAACCTAACACCGTTTGGCGAGGGACGTCGATTGCAAAAATCTGTCAAGTTTAGGGTCAAAATTGTAATTTTTTTTACTTTAAGGATGAAAAGTGAAAAACGCGTCAACTTTAGAGACGAAAAATATAATTTTACTCTACTTTTTATTTATTGTATAACAAATAAATATATAATACAGGCTTATGAACTTAATGGATTAAAAGAATTTTTATAATAAAAGTTCCATATATACTTAAAATAGATATATATGAGACAATTTTATATTTGCATCCTCCATATACATATATTTGGATAAAGAAGTAAATTGTAAAAGAGTTCCTCTATTTTTTGTTTGAATACAAAGAATTAATCAAGATGTATGATATGTTAAAAATCCCTCCTCGATGTGAGTTGCATGTCGAAGAGTTAAAAGCTAGGACAGGTCGTTCATAACGAAAGTAAGATCATAGAGATGTATGAAAAAAACCTTTCTTTAGTTTTAAGGATCATAGAGATGTATGAAAAAAACCTTTTTTTAGTTTTAAGGAATGAAATATAATTTTAGAAAACCTAGTGACGAATTTAAATTTAACCCTTGATTAAGCTTAATAGTTAGAAACAAGTCAACAAAAAAAAGTCAGAGATTTCAGCTACAAAGTAGCTTAATTTATGGAATCTTTTACTTTATGTCTTCATCTCCCATGTAGACCCATTTCAATTATGGATTATCCCCTGCTACACACGTCATATATATAATTACACTTTTGGTTCCTGAATTTGCTAAACTTCAAAAATTGAAAATTTTATACTAAAATTGCCACTTTTTTTCACTTTTGATCACCGCGTCAACTTCGTTTGCTTTCTACGTTAACTTGCTCACATTTGTTAGTTTTTCTTTTCACCTTTTGTCCTTTCCATTGATTCCATTATTAAAAGTGATACCTGCTTTGTGAAATTACATATTCATTTAATGTGTTTTGAAACAATTTTTTTTTTTTTTTGTGTTTACAATTTACTACTCTATTGGTTATAAAAGAGTTTGATTAGATGAAATAACTAATTTTTTTTTTAACAAAGATAAAATAATTGGTAGTTGAACAAGTGTAATTTACTTAATTTTTTTTGAACAAGTGTAATTTACCTAATTTTTTTTATATAAATACTTTATTCGTCCCATTTAAATTTTATATTTTGATTTTTTCTTTGTATTTTTGTTTTTAAGTTTGACCGTAAAATTTTTTATTTGTATTTTTACATAAGACGTCATCGATTATTCAGAAAAAAACCATATAACACGTTACTCCGGATAACCGTTACAATATCGATCTGATTTTTATTTTAGTTTATCAATAGTTAATAAAATAAATTAAGAAAAATTATATAAATTTGTATAACACAAACAAAATTTTACGGTTAAAGTAAACATAAGAAGACTCAAAACTTCAAACACAATCACTAAAAAAATATACCTTTATAAATAAAAATTTCAACCAACAATTATTTCGTCGTTAAAAAAAAACAATTATTTCATCTAATCAAACTACTTTATAACCAATAGAGTAGTAAATTGTAAACATAAAAAAAAAACTTATTTTAAAACACAATAAATGAATATGTAATTTCACTAATCGGTTAAAACAATATCTAATATCTAAAGTTGGACCGATTATCACTTTTAATATTAGAATCAAAAGGAAGCTAGGATGGGAAGTGAAAAAGAAAAACTAAATAACGTGGGCAAGCTAACCAAGAAAATCTAATGAAGTTGACGCGTTGACTAAAAGTAAAAAAAAAGTGGCAAGTTCATTATGAAATTTTCAAATTTCGAAATTTCATGACTAGAAATGAAAAACGTTTCAAATTTAGGGACCAAAAGTGTAGTTTACCCTATATATATATATATATGCTGTATAAAATTTCTCCCCAACAATCAAAAAATGGCAAAAAGCAAATTCGTGTACATCACCCTTCACCATGTTGTTGGCCTGAAAGACCTCAGTGCACACTTGGGCCGCATGAGGCCATATGCAACCGTTCGTGTTGTGGGTCACAACACTCACACAACTCCACAGAAAACAAAAACAGACAAACAAGGCCACACAGACCCTCATTGGGAATCCTCCATGGTAGTTGAATTGCCCCAAGATGCTTCTAATGAAGGCAGCTTGTACAACCTGGTTGTTGACATCAAACATGATTCTCATGTGTCTGACCGTGTTATTGGAAAAGTGACCATACCTCTCCGTGATGTCCTTGTGAACCGCGAGAGAGTCGGTTACTTGGTCATGACAAAAGGAGAAGCCCATGGGAAGCTCGTGCTTTCGCATTCGCTAGTTTCTACCACTACTGTGGTTGTTGCTGCTGCTGGCGAAGATGATGTTGTTGCAGTAGGTGCTACTACTGCAGATAACGCACAAGGACCATTTCCTCTTGCACCTACTACTAACCCACTTGTACAAGTGGGCTTAATAGCAGGTGCTACCACGATTGGTGATAACATGGTGAACACGGCCTCCAACCTTACCGACCTATTCGGTTAAGGTACATACGTACTCATTCGTTATTGATCTTCCCTATTTATATATTTTTACCTTTACTTAATAATATGTTATCTGTTGGGATTATAACTCATTCAATTATTTCCAGTACTCTCCATGAACCAAATCCCACCATATATATTTGAACGAAAACCTTCCTACCAAACATTGTACCTTATATTCTTTTATTTCATGTAAGACTTCAAATACTCCAAATTAAGGTTCAACGATACTTTCTATACATAAAGTAAAACTTTTGGTGTTAGTTTCAGACTTTAAGGGCTTAAATTTTGTGATGGCACACGGCTACCAAGATTCATATACTCATATATTAAGACTCATCCTACTGATTATTAGGTAGAGGTTATATATATATGTGTATCTTTTTTCTAACGACGACAATATATCGATATATAAAACAAACAGGGCACTAATGTAAAACAAGAGAGCCAAGACAATAATGAAATATTGTAAATATGTGTTGACTTGAATGCTTTTATCTAGGTTTTGCGTGGAAATGTGTTTAGGAGGCTCTTCAACCAGTTTTTCTTTTCTTTTTTAATATTATTTGATTTATTCCGGGCAATTTATCAAGAAAATAATAAAACCTTCTTCTAGATACATATCCTCCTAATAGTTCTTTTAGTACAATCCATTAATTTTTTTATTATTTCACTTTTGGATTTTATAATATGAGTAATTATGTTGTAAGAAAAATAAGTATGAAGATTTTTAAAAGATACGAGGGAAAGTGCCTGCGCATTGCGACGGTGAGATGCTAGGGGTGATAGGTCATCGGAGGTAAAGTCATAGAGTGTAATAGTCAAATGATTTATCCGTACGGGCTCCGTCCTCGCATTTAAAAATTCGTCAAAAGTACATCGAATGACATCTCTAATGAAAGAGCATGAAATTTTAAGAACACCCATATAATTTTTATAATTTATCAATATACGGTTTTTGAGGTAAAAGATTTTGAATGAATTAGATGAATAAAATGATTTATGGAGGAAAAGAAAAAAATGAGTGATTGAGATTTGAGGAGAGAAGAAAATGAGTGGAAATTTAAGGGTATTATAGATAAATTAGCTTAGAATGTTTAAATTAATAAATAAAGAAGGGGGTATTTTGGGTATTTCAAATCATGAATTGAGATTTTTAAAAATAAAAAAATGCTTTATAAGATAGTATAGATATATCATTTTCAGTATATTTAATCTAGATAGTGATTTTATTTTGATAACGTAAAAATTAGTATATATAAATTGACCACATGGGCTTTAGCATATTTTACAAGCTTTGGGATAATTTCCACCTAAAAAAAGAGTTTTTATGGTTACTCCGACAATATATTTTGGATGGTATTTAATTTATGACAATTTCGTGCTATCTTTCCATTGGATTGTAAATTGAGTAAAAATTGTACGCGTGACTATAGATGATGGTTAAAATGGACGTACAATCGATCGAACCTGCAACCAACTCATGGACAGAGTTAATTAATCATTATTCTAGCGGCGTAATTTAGTGGTAAATTAAGTTTTCTGGCTCCCCATATATGCTAGTTTTGCTATTATACCCATTAACATAATTTGCTAGTTTTTAAGAAAACTTTTGTTCTTGAAAGAAAAGCATGATGAAATTTATTTCATCTGGTTTTTGGAACCAGAGTAGTCCACCAGTTTAACTGTTTAAGCATTAATCAGTAATTAAGATGACCAATCTGATTAGTTCTTTGTTTGATTTTCAATAATATTAATTATTTGGATCGTTAGTTTGTAATCTGGAAAATTCTGATGCAAGATTTTCATTGTAGAATACTTTTAAACCTAATGACCTAATTAGCATACATTATCATTTGTATTTCAGGTAGTCGGATGCATGCATTATCCCCCAAGAACTATATATATAATTAAGGAATTGCTTAAGAATTGAAGATGGTTTATCTACTTTTTGTGTAATATTTAAGGAGTGATGTTTCCTGTGTGTTGGAATTTGTTGTAGTTTAACTTCAAAGTTACTATATAACATTTCAATTAATAAAGTGATATATATATAGGTTTTAGGTAAAATAAAACAAGTATTAATCTAAAATAAATAAAACAATAGGTTTTTCTATAGTGATAATCACCGTGCATCATAAAAATCATCATACATCAATTGCTTTGTGAATCTTCGTGCATCAGTTTAACCATGATCTAAGAGTCAAGATCTTATCTTATTTGTTTTACTTTAATACTTGTTTTACAATATCCAACCCCTATATAACTATAAACCAACCACTTAAATTCATTTTTGATTAAAACACAACCGTTGCATGATAAAAGATAAATGATTTATGTCCATTAGATTAGTTTCTTAACTTTCCTTTTATGCACGTGAGTTATTTCCTTCCAATCAATTAGTTATTAATTATTATTTCATAATTCTACAAAATCTCATTCAATGGTCTTCATATATCCTACAATTAATAATTACGGTATCATTTTTTGTCTTCAAGGAATTTTTTTAATTCTAAGCTTTTTTTTCCTATGTCTTCTAATCCATAAAAAAATGTTAAACTATTTTCCACTTTGTTATTTTTTAGACGGTGTTTTTTCTTATGTTTATTAATATTATTATTATTTATTTTATTATTATTATTATTATTTATTTTATTTTTTTTATATAATAATAATTTTTATTGAAAATTTCAAAAAGTTACAAGAAATTAGTAGGGAGTCGCGATACTATCTGGGTCCCCACCCTTCTAGCTATAGCAATAATAATGATAGTAGTAATAATAATATTGAAAATTATTATTATTATTATTATTATTATTATTATTATTATTATTATTATTATTATTATTATTATTATTATTATTATCAACTATCAATTTAATTATTAACCTTTTATGTCCTAGACTCATTTGATTCTTCAAACTTTTTTATTATAAAAAAAATGAGACATCATGAAAAATTCTACATAGCTAACTTTCATAATTGCCAAATATGCAAAAAAATATATCTTCTCTTAATTATATAGAAAGGTTTCATAAAAATCTTGCTATTATGTTACAGATCATCATCACGATAAATATGGGTAAATAATTATTTTTATGTTTTAATTTTGAACAACAAAATATGATTTAAATAAGAATAGCATACTCGATTAATTTTTCAATAATATTTCAATATATTGATTCGTACGATGTAGGATATATGATCAATTCATTATCTTGTATCCGTTGTATATATACGGTGTAAAAAAACCATTAGATAAGAATAATAATTAATGATGTATGAATTAATAAATCTATATTAGTTAGTTATATATTATGATCAAATATTGATCAAATATTGAGTTTTTAGTTCAAGTTATATATTCAGATCATTAGATCTCTGTGAATTTTCAAAATTAATAAATAGGAAAAAAGGGATAAAGGAGGACATATTGTTTCTGGATTTACATTCGATTATTACCATCTCAACATGTAATGATTATGATGCCGATAAAATACTTTTATTGAATAATCACGTGATTTAGATACCCTTAAGGATCGAATCCGTGCCTCTCAACTTTACATAAATTTATGCAAAAATATCACGACACTTTAAAAAAGAAGAATAAAATAACATAGTCAAATAATATATAAGTACATCATCAGAAAACAATTTTCAAAAAAAAAAAAAGACAATATATTTATTGACTTCAAGCCTTTATAAATTATATGAGCAAAAACTAAATCATTAATGCTATCTATTAATATATAAATATATTATTGTTTTTAAATTTAAATAAAATATTATCTTATCTATTCCAAGATAAGTATGAGATCCGTATCTTAGTTTGCTCTAAATAAAATTCACTCCTAATAATACACATGTTAAATTGACTATATAACCGCATTTTCATTTTTTATTTAACTATAATACACCATAATATTTTTTCACACAATTATATTTTAAATGGCTATCATAAAAATAATGGTAAAATTGACATCGAACAAATATGTATATGATGATGAGATTAGCTATTGTAATGGTATTATTATGATAAAATAAATAAGATAAGATTTGACCATTGAATCACTATAATATTGATGCACGACAATCTATAAAAAAAAGATTAAATCTTTAAATAAAAGATTGTTTTATCGGTGATAGTATTCTTGTTTTAAATGAACCAGAACCATATAATTATTATATATCTTTATAAGTGTGTGTCATTTTAATTATTAATTATTTTTTAGTATTTAATGATTCTAGCATTGTAATTTAAACCTTAGCGTGAAATTCAAGTTGCTTTATTATTGAGTAGTTACATGCTTTATTATTTAGTAGTTACATATTGTTGTTTGAACTTAGTAATTTAAATTTTGATTTTTTATCAAGAATAACATAATATGTTTCTTGAAAACTTTATTATTACACTGAATAGACATGCTTAATTTATATTTAATTGTATATCATCATTATACAAACCTATAACAAACATATCATGTGAACTGTAGATAACAAAGACATTTTCAAATAATAATATCATTTTTCAGCGGGTAATATATATATATATATATATTTAACTTTACAATGTTATTATACAAAAATGTAACATACATATCCTGATAATCATCTTTGATACAAATATACTCTGGATGATAGTAACGTTATATTTTCAATTTCTTATTTATAACTATTAATTATCTTATTTTAATAATTGAATACATTTATCCCGCGTATTACGCGGGAAAATAATCTAGTATATATATACACTAAGTGTTTTACCTGCGCGATGCGCGAGATGTTATAAATTATTATGTAATGTAAAATTAATTCATTTAAAGTTCACATGACCTGATAAGTGAAACTTCTATTTCCTAGCCAAACTTAAATTGTTTTTTAAAAAAATAATAAATAATTGATAGATCAATGGGAACCAGTTGATCTCATGTACCGCATTTGTATTTGCGAAACCTATCTTGAGTCTTTTTTGCATCGATGGTTAGCTTTCATTTTCATAATTGCCTTTGGCCACAAAATTTTGATATATTTAATAAGAACATAGTCCAATTAATATCAATACAAATTGCAGACTTGCTTTGTAATAAAGATCGATCAATAGCTATACAACTCATGAAAGAAAATGACGAAATAACATGTACACTAATTAAAAAGAACATTAATGATCGAGAGATCAAATACAGAGAAACACAAAAACCATACAATCTAGTCTTTAACATTAACAGACAATTCCAAAACATTCATCCTTTTACAATTGACTGAAAAATATAATTCAAAAGGATTAATCACTCAAAACAGGGGAACGGAACTTAATCATTCAAAACATTCATCATTTTGATTATGCCTTTAACAAAGGAAAACAAAACAACTTATGGTGATTTATATTTTTACTTTTTTATGCTGATCATAGAATAAACCTTGATTGAAGATTGCGTTGAAAAAATTGATGGGAGAGTGTTTGAGCATTACAATCAATAGTTAAGGTTGGTTTAATATATAAAAATGGGAGAGGCTTTGACGGTTAAAAGAAAATTAAGGATCATTGGAAAACAAATGGTTTGTGTGAAAAGGTTGTTTAAATCGGTTGAATTAAATGGGTGTGTTTGTTAAGGTCCGCGTGTTTTTAAGATGTGTACCTATTTCTTATTTTATAAAAAAATTAAGGTTGGTTTAATATATAAAAAATAAAAAATCAATATTGTGAAAAAAAATTATGAAGTTGCCACATGGATAAAATCCTATGTGGCAATTATTTAAGATAACTTTAAATTTGCAAAGTGCTTTAAAAGGCTTGGTTAACTACTCTTTTAATAATTATATATATATAGGAGAGAGATCAAATAAGAAGGTGTGTTAAGGATAGAAGGAAGAGAAGGTTATATTAACCAATCAGAGTGTGACACGTCGTTTTTAAAAAAAAATTGCGCGGTGGCATTTTTGTAAATAAATCAAACTTTTGGTCAGCCTGGGTTCTGGGTCAGCTTGGGTGGTCAGCTTGGTCAGCCCAGGTTCTGGGTCAGCTTGGTTGGTCAGCTTGGTCAACCCCAAGCTGACCCAACCCAGCCCCAACCTGACCCAGAACCCAAGCTGATTCAACCTGACACAGACCCGAAGCTGACCCAACGTGACCCAAGCTGACCCAAAACCCATAATCTACATTTGTGTAGATTATGTGTAAATTGTGTCAAGCTAACGCAACCCCAAGCAGACCCAACCTGACCTAGAACCCAACCTGATGCAACCTGACACAGACCCGAAGCTGACCCAAGCTAACCCAAAACCCATAATCTACATTTTTTGTAGATTATGTGTAAATTGTGCCAAGCTAACCCAACCCCAAGCTGACCCAACCTGACCAGACCCTAAGCTGACCCAAGCTGACCCAACCCAGAACCTAAGCTGACCCAAAACCCATAATCTACATTTGTGTAGATTAATCTACATTTGTGTAGATTATGTGTAAATTGTGTCAAGCTAACCCAACCCCAAGCTGACCCAACCTGACCAGACCCCAAGCTAACCAAACCTGACCCAAGCTGACCCAGCCCAGAACCCAAGCTGACCCAAAACCCATAATCTACATTTGTGTAGATTGTGTGTCAAGCTGACCCAACCCTGACCCAGACCCCAAACTGACCCAACCCCAAGCTGACCCAAGTTGACCTAACCTGACTTGGCCCCAAGCTGACCCAAAACCCATAATCTACATTTGTGTAGATTATGTGTAAATTGTGTCAAGCTGACCCAACCCTAAGCTGACCCAACCTGACCAGACCCCAAACTTACCTAACCCAGGCCCCAAGCTGACCCAACTATGACCAAAGATGACCCAGACCCCAAACTAACCCAACCCCAAGCTGACCCAAGCTGGCCTAAACCTGACATGACCCCAAGCTGACCCAGACAAACTGACCCAGACTGACTGATCAAACTGAACCAAACAAAACTGATCCAACTCAAGCTGACCCAACCCAAGCTGACCCAACCCACTGAGATCCCAAGCTGACCAAGCTTCACAAA
The DNA here is from genome assembly GCF_010389155.1 of Erigeron canadensis. NCBI lineage: Eukaryota > Viridiplantae > Streptophyta > Magnoliopsida > Asterales > Asteraceae > Erigeron > Erigeron canadensis. The sequence goes on along the minus strand of NC_057762.1, from coordinate 22,588,567 downwards.
ACTTTCATTTATTTACAAAATTGCCACCGCGCTTTCTTTTTAAATTTTGCCACATGTCGCGTTCTGATTAGCTAATAGGACATTCTCTCCCTTCTCTCCTTAAGACACATTCTTCCAGGATCCTCACCCTATATATAGGTTTTAGGTAAAATAAAACAAGTATTAAAGTAAAATAAATAAAACAATAGGTTTTTGTTCACTGAAGATCACCGTGCATTATGAAAATCATTGTGCATCAATTGCTTCGTGAATCTTCGTGCATCAATTTAACCATGATCCAAGGGTCAAGATCATGTCTTATTTGTTTTATTTTAATAGTTGTTTTACAATACCTAACCCCTATATATATATGTCTATATATATATGTCTATCTATCTATATCTATATCTATATCTATATATAGGGCTGTCAATTTCGACCCAACCCAAAACCCCACCCGAACTCAACCCGAAAAAAATCATGTTAGGGTTGAGTATTTTTGACCCACCAACCCGCCAACCCACCAACCTGATTTTTTCTGGGTTGGGTTGTTGGGTTGTCAGGTCGACCCGCCAACCCAATATCTTTAAAATAATTGAATTATATATAATAGTTCATACTCCACATTACACTAATTCATACATCATATTCTCATTTTTTTTATATTTCTAACCTAAAGTAACTTCAAATATGAAATAAAAGGAGGATTCAAAATTCTGTGAGATGATAAGTGATGTAGGATGAGGCGGTAAGTTTGTTAACTTTGTGCCAAATATTAACAATACCCTCGTATTTCTTAACTTTGTGCCAAGTATTAACAATACCCTCGTATTTCTTTCTTTTTTGTACCATTCGTTTTCGGCTTACACCATCAATGATAAAGCTTTATATTCGTTGATTTATTCCATTTTATATTTATATATATTTGCTTCTCGGGTCACATGGGTTGGGTCATGGGTTGGCGGGTTGTGGGTCAGGGTTGAAATTTTTGACCTGAAACTTTTAGTGGGTTGGGTTAGGGTCGGAGTTTTTCAACCCACCAACCCGCCAACCCGAACTCATTGACAGCCCTATCTATATCTATATACATAATAAAACAGTAGGAATTCTGACATTCTAAAGCTATCCACCTCAACCTAAAGTTGTCTTTAAACATTGTCACGCAGGATTTAGTCTATGTGTCATCTTCATATGTTTTTCACAATATTTATTCTTTATTTATCAAGTTAGATATATCTATATGTGAACTTTTTAAACATAAAGACAGTTTCAAAATCTAATATGGAAATTGAAAAACTTTTTAAACATAAAAATTGTTTCAAAATCCAATATGGAAATTGAAATTCGTTTGTTTTGTAATCAAAGTAATTATTTTAAAATAATTAACTATATTTTAGACATATTATATATGACAAGTAACTAGGCATGTAATCTAAAAAAAATTATTTGCACGACAAGCAGAAAACATTTATAAATAGATAAAAATTATTTGCACGACAACTAGAAAATATTTATAAATAGATTTGTTATTCTTCTATATAAAAAAAAATTAATTTATAATAGTTACATTCAAATCTTTTAACTAAATTAATCGTATCATCTTCTTTTTAGTTAAAAAAAATTAAAATATAATAGTAAATAAATTAAAAATGTTTGTATCGAATTTTATTAAAAGATTTTTTAACAATCGCGCAACGCGCGGGAAACAAACCTAGTATATATATAATTCTCTATCTCCAAATGCATATGTGACATGTTTCTGATTTCGCTACATCATCTTTTTCCTACGTGGCATTCACACGTTGGTCTCTTAAACGTTGACATATAAGCTTCCACCTATGCATGTTGTATTTATCTCCTTTATTATAATAACTATAAAGTTCTGGTGCCGCCCGTTGGGCGGCATCGGTGTTTAAAGCATGTTGTGGTACTTATCAGGAAGGGTGCTGTCGGTGTTTGAAACATGTTGTGGTACTTACCAGGAAAGGCGGCGACGGTGTTTAAAGCATGTTGTGGTACTTACTAGAAAGTTTTTGAATGTAAGAAAATCGGTTAATGGTGGAAATGTGTCTAATTGCAAAAAAAAAATTATGAAAACAAATAATAATTGAAAAACAAATAAATCAAAAAGTTCTAAAAAATTGTAAAGAATTTCTAAACAAAAAAGTTTGAAAGCAAAAAAAAATAAAAATTCAACAAAGTGAACTAAACTAATACACCAAATCATCAAATGTAAAAAGGTCAGGGTTATATATGTAAAGTTTAAAGGGTTGAAAATGTATTATCTAAAAAGATTGGAAAAAAAATAAAAAGTGGTGGTGTATATAACGAATTTCGAACCTCCGACCTTAGTTTTGGCGTCATGCGTTGTTACCAATTGTACTAAATTATATTTGTTAATTATTTTGAATTCCATAATTAATAAACACATGTGCATGGTTTTTGAACTAATGTTATTCAAACGTATTTTGTTGTTACTGTATTTTATGGACGGATTATTTATTTAGATTCTTTCTAATTTTTGAAGCATATATATATTATTTAAATTTATTTATTCAAATTCTTCTTTATAGATATTTTAACTATCAACACAAATCTATTGGAAAAATTATACTATCTATAGATAACTTGGAACAAAATATTGTTTGCATTGTTAATAGATATTCACCACAATGATATTAGTTATTAGTTATATATTTTTAACTTTCACTACAAATCTATCACAAAAGTATAAATTATATATTGATAACCTCGGCACATAAAAAATAAAATAAGTTATATTTTGTAACAGTAGTTTTATATGGATATAAAAGAATATTTTAATAAATATTCATTGTATAATACGTGACATTTTTTAGAGATTGACACATAAGTTTCCACATCTATCCTACACGTTACGTTTCATCCATGTCATTATTATTTAATTAATTAATAAGCTTACATAACACATAATAATGATAAAGTGCAAAACAGAACTTGAATTTGCAACATACGGCCGGGTAGATAAAAAGCGAAAATAGTCATTACATCAACCCTTTGTTAATATTACATAATTTGTCTTTGAACAGACGTCTAGAACTTATTGATTCGATTCTTTTGCATCAATACAATTCAGTTTTTACTCAAATTTATACTAAAAAAGAAGTGTATTTTTTATTTTTCAAAGACTGAAAGTTTAAGAAAAAAAAAACAATTGCTTTATTAGATAGTATAGAGCCAATGGGGTTGGTGGCACATTGACAATGTATTTGACCTTAAGAGGATTCATCTGGGTTCGAGTTTCACTTCCCATATTTATAGGGGTAGATTAATAGAGAATCCTGGTTTCCAAGTATACGTGTAAAAATAGTATAGATACGTTAAAATTATATTATTTTAATATAAATAAATACAATAAGTTCATGTGCTTTTTTTGTTCCCGTGTAACAAGCGGTGAAATAACTTATAAGTTATTTGTAATATCATAACATTGGAGGGAAAAATGACATACCTCAATGTTTTTGATTAAACGATTAACTTATTATGCGACTCTTGACATCGTGATGGAAAAACCATTAATGAATGTTGACATCCTCATGGTGAGCTTAACCGAATTTTTGCACATTAATCTATATGGATGTGTTTTTGCACTTAAATCTATACTGACGTATATTTTATAATATGTAATAAATCATTTCAACTTTTATAACTGTTTTTACTTTATAACTTACGATAACTTTTGAGGAATGGTATAAAATGAGATATAAATATGCAACGCACGAGGTCTAATCTAATATATTTATCTATCACTAAATACGTACATCCATTTGTGTTAGGATACTCGGATGACGATTTATATTATGACAAGTATAATTTTATGGATTTATTTAGTATTTCTCTTGTTTATATTTATTTATATCAATTAATATTTTATGACCATGTCGACGTCAGTCATTATTAAAGTTTCACTTAGGCCGGGTGCGGCGACATTGCCCTCCAAAATTCCCTCGCTCTTTTATGTGTGTTCTTTTAGTTAATTGGAGTATGTAGTTTTATTTTCATGTTCCCGGCCTCTCTCTTTTATGTATGTAGATTTATTCGGTAACTAAGGTATGTACTCACTGATTTATTCATTATTTTTAATATAGTTAATTACAGAAATCGTCCCTATCGTTTACTTTTACTTGCAGTTTTCGTCCCTAAGTTTCATAAATTACAGTTTTAGTTTAAATAAGTTTGCTCCGTCAATAGTTTTGGTCCAAACTCCAGACAGACGTTAAAGTACTTATCACGTGACCTGCACACGGTGAATATTTTAGTCTTTTCCTTCTCACATGGACTAAAAGTGTAACTAACTCAATAAACCCAACCCTACCTTTTTTTTCCTTCCAGTTACTATATACATTTTTACTTCTAACTTTTGTTTCATTTCTAAAGTTTCATATTCACCATTAACAACAATAAAAAGTAAATTCAAAGAGATCGTGGCCTTCACCATGTATCAAACACAAAACCTAACATTCAAAATTTCTATGCATTAAACAAATTATCTACACAAATCTATATACACATCAAAAAATTGATACCCAAGTTCTAGAATCAATAAAAACAACAAGTATATATATATATACATGCATATACTTGATCACGTTTTTCGACGGTAGAGTATCACTCTTCGTTTACCGGATCGGGTGTACACTCGTAGTTTTCCGGGAACACCTTGGCAAACAGTTTTTATGGCAAAGGTGGTGATAGTGCGGTATCACTATGCAGATCCAGGATGGCAATGGTTGGATATAATGTCGTCGTGGCGGTAGTAGATGTAGGATGGTGGTGGTTAGCCAAATCTTGTTTATATGGATGGTGGTCGGATCTTTGTTACCATTTTTTTCTTCAAGATCGAAAATGGCATGGAGGTAGATATATAGATATAGTTGAAGATGAAAAAACTGAAAGATCAGATCTAGCCTATCATTTTCTTCTTGTTGTGTATGGATGGTGTCGCTAATGACATCTTAAATGATTGTGCAAGTCAGATCTCAAATGATGACATTTTCTTGATATATATTATTATTAATTATTATCAAGGAATTAAATTTAGAATAAAAGATTTGTTATGGATTTAAGTTGTTTTAGAATTAATCTTTAAACTTTAGTGTATGAACTTGTGGGTGTTGTTTTACGAGGATGGATTGAAAGATTATTGATGAATGGTGATTATGTTTTTTATTTTGATGATGATGATAGATCTAGGTTTAGGTGAAATCTGAAAAACCATTTTTTTTGTGTGTGTAATGATTATGATAATAATAGATATAAATTGTGATAATGGATGATTATTGTTGTTGATGATGATGATCTGGGAAAGAATAACAAAAGTTTTTGGATTAAAAGTGTAATAAATTTTAAAAAATGACAAAAATGACCTTCACGTGGTTGGCATGTGATGGGCTTTTAAACAGACGCTACTATCCAGGACCAAAAGTGTTGACGGGACAAAGATTTTTGGACCAAAACTGTAATTTATGAAACATAGGGACGAAAGCTGCAAGTAGAAGTCCACGACAAGGACGATTTTTGAAATTAACTCTTATTAATATAATAATAATCCCTAGCTATTTAGTTTGTTTTATTATATGTATGTTGTTTTCTATTCTATTCTAATCCATGTTAGAAAACCGAATCTTAATTATATCATCACTTCCATATTAAGGGATTTTCGGATCAGAACAAATCATCACATCCGAATAGAGAGGATCTCGACTTGGTCACCAAGAAACATATTTTTCAGAATTGATTTACTTTCCATATTTCAATTATCCCGTATTGTATAAAATGAGGTTCTCACAATCAGTTTTATATCATCAATAAAAATACAATAAAATTTATCATATACTTGTTGATATGGTATCAAAACCTCCAATCATTTGGGGCTCATCATATACACAATAACCTTAAAAATATCACCTGATCAAGCCTGAGCTACCATGGCCGAAGCCGGCAGCTCAGAACCAGGTTCCGAATTAATGCTTCAATTAGCAAATCTGTTGTAAATCAACAATCACCAGCCACAAAACCCAAAACTTTTCGACAATCTACAAATAAATCTCAAACTTAATAGTCAAATTTACCCGTTGTGGAGTTGCATGAGGCCATATGCAGCCGTTCTGATTGTCGATCACAACACTCACACAACTCCACAAAAAACAAAAACAGACAAACAAGGCCACACAGACCCTCATTGGGAATCCTCCATGGTAATGGAATTACCACAAGATGCTTCTAACGAAGGCAGCTTGTACAACCTGGTTGTTGACATCAAACATGATTCTCATGTGTCTGACCGTGTTATTGGAAAAGTGACCATACCTCTCCGTGATGTCCTTGTGAACCGCGAGAGAGTCGGTTACTTGGTCATGACAAAAGGAGAAGCCCATGGGAAGCTCATGCTTTCGTATTCGCTAGTTTCTACCACTATTGTGGTTATTGCTGCTGTTGGTGAAGATGATGTTGTTGCAGTAGGCACTACTACTGCAGATGACACACAAAGACCATTTCCTCTTGCACCTACTACTAACCCACTTGTACAAGTGGGCCTAATAGCAGGTGCTACCACGATTGGTGATAATATGGTGAACACGGCCTCCAATCTTACCGACCTATTCGGTTAAGGTACGTACGTACTCATTCGTTATATATTTTTACCTTTACTTAAAAATATGTTATCCAATTGGGATTATATATATTAACGAAGCAATAACTCATTCAATCATTTCCAGTACTCTCCATGAACGAAATAATCCCACCATATATATTTGAACGAAAACCATCCTACCAAACATGGTACCTTATATTCTTTTATTGCATATTAGGTCTTTTACCCGCACGATGTGCGGCTAATTAAAATATCGTAAAACCGGTCAACAAAAACATTAAACAACATGCATTGAATCTGGACTCGACTACACACGTTATAAAGAAAAATTATAATATATTTTCAATAAATTACATAGCAACAATGAAACTTAAAAAATATCTTGATATGTCTTATTGTATGTATGTCAAAAAGGTAATCGATTTTTATAAATGATTATAAATCAACAAAAAAGACAACCAAATTAAATACATAAAAATCTAAAAACAACCCAACACTTATTTTAATAAAGTAAAAAGTTAGATAAATAAAAGTTCTAATTCTAATATACACTGTATTATACGTAGGTCCATGTTTCAATAATCAAAGTAGCTGTCGATGATTCATTTAATTACACGTGATCTTCAATTTTGGTTAGAAAAAAGAACCAAATTTTTAGCTAAAATAAATAGATTTTAATACCTATATAGCATTAGAAATTAGGTAAGTCATTACTTTAAATATTTAAAATAAATTTCTTTAAGAATAGAAAAATATTATCAAAAAATATGTGGAGATGCCACATAAGATTTATCCTATGTGGCAATGTTATAAGATAACTTTAAGTTGAGTACGCCTTAGAATCGTTCGGATTTCTACTGTTTTAATAATTATATATATATATATATATATATATATATATATAAATATGTACGATTTAAAATACTAGGAAAATTCAACGATATATACTTTCTTTTTATATATAAAGTAAAACTTTTGATGTTTGGTTTAAATTTTGTGATGGCACACGGGCTACCAAGATTCACATATAATAAGACTCCTAGCTACTAATTATTAGCTAGATAGAGGTTATATATATATAAATATATAAATAAGGAAGATCAATAAAATATAACTTTTAAGTAAAGGTAAAAATATTTTTACCTTTACTTAAAAAAACAAGTTAAATTTTTACCTTTACTTAAAAAATTTTAGTATATTTAATCTAGATAGTGATTTTATTTTGATAACATATAACTTTTAAAAATTAGTATATAAACTAACGACATGGGCTTTAGTATTTTACAAGCTTTGGGATAATTTCCACCTAAAAAAATGAGTTTTTATGGTTACGACCTAATTAACACACATTCTTATTTTATTTGTATTTCAGGTAGTCGGGTGAATGCACGATCAAAGATATATATATATATATATATATATATGCTATGATATGATAACGGGGTGTGGTTAAGAACATGGTTTATTATACTATCTTTCTTTTATCTATTGTAATAAGAAATGACTTTTCCAGTGTGTTGGATGCAGTTTAATTTTAAAGCTACAACATTTTAACATTTCAACAAAGTGATAGATGTATATCACTAAATACATCATTTGTGTTGAATGATATATATTATGACACCTTTTATGGATTCATTTAGTATTTCTCTTGTTTCATCAATATGTTATGATCAATTATATATGCCGTCAGTCATTTTTTACATTTTCGCCAAAGATGGGTATGACAAAGTAGGCTTTAGGTGGCGACAATTCCCTCCAAAATTCCCTCTCTATTTTAATTTGTGTGTGTTATTTTAGTTAATTATTAGAACTTTTTGTTTGGTGGAATATATATTGTATGTAGTTTTATCTTTCATATTCAAAGCTCATTGTCATATAATTATAAAATTTTTGTAAGCAAAAAGATGATTAGAACATTCTTTACTAGTACTTGCATATATATACTCATGCATGCTTCTTGGGTAACCAAAACTTAATAACTATAATTGTTGTTGACTTTGGCAATGAGAAACTTTTATGGCCCAAGTCCTGTAGACCTGTAGGACTTTGGAATTTGTAATTAGTTTAAGATTAGAGGGATGCAATGTGTAAATAAAAAAAAAGGAAATGATGTGTCTATTGAGGCCAGCGGTTTGTCCTCTTACAGCCAACGGATGTGACTATTTGGAGAATACACACTTGCTCGTGAAGCATCGTTATGGTTAGAAAATAACCGCCATCCTAGACTGGTATAAATAGAATAGTTTACTTTCAGATTTCTGTAATCAAAATTGTACAACGATTGTATAGTTTGATTCAATGTTAATTGAGTGATTCAATTACACAAACCTTGTTCTTCAATTTCATTTTAATCCTGCGCAACATTGGTATCAGAGCCAGGTTGAAGAATCGTTGAAGAAGGTTGTTCGTTTGTGATGAACAACAACTAGAAACAAAGAGAATATTGATTGATTTGATCATGAAGAACAAGGAAACCAGGAATTGTTGCTGTTGTTTGAGGTGCAAAGCCAAGAACAGGGCAACGATCTTTCAAAGTGCAAGATCAGTGAGTGATCGGGAATTTTTATTTCGGGTAATGGAAAACAGAGTAAGTTGATTTATGTGAAGGAAATCATTCAATAGGGGTGTTTGCTTGTGATAAACAACTACAAGCTAGAGAACTACATAAGCTGGGATTAGAGAAGGATTCATGTTTGGTTGTATTCGAGAAGAAAGACAAAAACACAGGACTGTTCGTTTGTGATTAAGTATGCAAGAAAAAACAGACACAAAACATATGGGTATTTTGTTGCAGCGATTCTTCAGAGAAAAAAGACCAGGAGGAAAATTATTGTAGGTTGATATTGATTGTGATAATCAAGGAACTTTCAGAGACAAGAAGAAAAGAAAGGATATTAAATTTGTGGTTGTTTGTGAGAAGTATCGAAAGAAAAAAATCGAGGAAAAAGAAAATTAAAGTGAATTTGTTTTTGATTGGTTTATTGTGGATTATTAGTTGAAACATAGTAGGACCTTTTTAAAGATTGGCTTGTTGTGAATTGCAAGATTGAGATCACAAAAGGCAGAATATACGAGAGCGACTCTAAAATTTCCAGGCAATTGATCATGTGATGTGATCAAACCGCGAAGGTGCACACAAAGGTAAAAAAAGATTGGTGTGAAGCCCAAACATTCAAGAAGTTCGTGTGATATGAACGAAAAAAGGCTTGATCGTGTGACGCGATCAAGACAAAGCCGTGTAATGCGAAGAAGTAACCTGTGAAGGGTGGATTGACAAGATCCAGTGATTAGATCAAGTCAAGACAAAGACGTGTGATGTGAAAAAGTAACCGGTGAAGGGTGTAGTTAATTCAGTGATTGAATTATAATGAAACACATGCGATGCAGTTTGAATCCGTGATGGATAAAATTCTATGAGAGAATTAAAGGTTGTGTGAACTAACCAAGTTTACCGTGAAGGATGGTTCGTGAGAAATAAGATCAACGACTAATCAAAATGCATATGGTGTGATGCCAAGTGCGAAGAAACTACAAAGCAAGTTTATGTGAAGCAGACTCGTATGAAGCAAATTTGTGTAAAGCAAATTCGCGTGAAGAAAAGTTCATGAGGAACAAAAGATGATGTGACGTCATCAAAGATTTATGGAATACAATGTTTGTACTACAAGTTAAGAAGATTTGGGTCAAGCAAGAGAATATGCGTGATGCCATGGACAAATGGAGATCTGTAGAAAAGCAAGTCTTAAACAATTAAGGGGGAGAATGTTGGAATTTGTAAGTAGTTTAAGACTTGAGGGATGCAAAGTGTAAATAGAAAAAAGGAAACGATGTGTCTATTGAGGCCAGCGGTTTGTCCTCTCACATCCAACTGATGTGACTATTCGGAGAAGACACACTTGCTCGTGAAGCATCGTGTAATCAAAATTGTACAACGATTGTATAGTTTGATTCAATGTTAATTGAGTGTTTCAATTACACAAACCTTGTTCTTCAATTTCATTTTAATTCTGGACAACAAACCCTACTAGGATGAAACCGGCATTAATTGGAAACATCCCATCATCAATGATCTTGAGTTGTGACACATATTTCCTACAAAATGTGTATAACTTAATTACATAATATAATTACCTTGGGATGATGAGATGGAATAGTAGCGTACTAATTATAGATATGATGAGAAGCTACTCCAGCAAAAAAATGCACGGGGCGGAGGTTTAGCAGAAGAAAACTCTGCCATATATAGCCCATAGAAGACCATGTTGCATGCATTCCTAATATATACTATAACTTTTACCCATTGCAAGTAATCATTCTGAAAAGAACAGAAGCCACATAAGTAGATGGTGGATAATGGGTTACTGGTCAAATCAAGCAGTATTTTTTTTTGCAAAGGTTGGAAAGGTCAAATGAAGTATATTTTTGCAAAGGATGGAAAGGTCAAATCAATTATTCTTTTGCAAAGGTTGGAAAGGATCAGGAAAGATGCATTTGTTTGTCCACACTTCTAATAAACATATGGTATATTCAATATGATTATTTACAATTAATTATTACAATAGCAATTAACTTTATAGAAAAACTGACATAAGAGGTTGTATTGATTGGATATTATACACTTCGGGTGCTCACTTTTGACAAAATAAAATAACTCGAATTGACCCATTCATTATGCAACAGTCAAAATTGCTTACCTGCATAAAATTGCTGGAAGTATTAATCAAATTCTTATAGAAAATATACTAAATGGAGTACTTAAACGAGTTAGGATAACAAGTACGAATCAAGTTTTTAAATTAAAAAATCTCAGCGGTTCAGCAAACTAGGCTCACTTGTGTAAGCATCCAAAGCAATCAACGTAGCCTGCAAGTGTATGGATTGAAGTCATAGTGTTAAATGGAGACCAAGAGGATTATTTAAGGAATAATACTTGTGATGCTCGACTAGGGTCACCTTTCTAGGGGGACTTTACATACCTGCGTAACATGCCAACGTACGTTAAAGACCAGAGAATGGAGGTGGCAACGAGCTACCAAGTGCTGTACCATTCTCATTATCAACATGGATAGAAAAGAGCAAATCCAAAGGTTGGCCCAACAATAATGCAGCTTCTTTGACAATCTCATCAAAATTTTCAGCATAAACACCCACATGGTCACCAGTTTCATATCTAGGAATAAGAAAAGGCAAATCAGTTCTATAAAGTTGGTTTAGTTTTAGGAAAGATGATCGGTAGAGCTAAAGATATGATATAATGATCTTTTATTTCCACTTCCATTTACAACAAACTGTTTCAACACTAATTGCTCGTTCGTGTCAAAACAGGTGGGTCTGGGATACCTTGACCCATTGACGCTTTCTTTCCTTTTACTGGTATTTTATATTTCTATAACTAAATATATATGATTATACTAAACATATATTATAACAATAATGATCAAATTTTGTAGTATAAGAGTTCATTATATATATGGGTGAATTTTGACTTTTGACCCATTTCACGTATGTTTTACCAAATTAAGCTTCTATCTAGTCCATTTGATTAGCACTTTCATTTTTAAACTAAATTTGTTTATTTGACCCAATAAAAGCAAAACATAACTTAAACCAGTACATGTACATGTCCATTTCAGATTTGGCATCCATAGGTTCGCGTTTTTTTTTTCTGTTCTGAAATTTCAGCAAGAAGATTGCGGGTTGGAAAGGTGCCCGTCCTGGCCTGTTAGGTCACGAACAGAAAGAATCTTACGTATACCAGTGCTAAGTAATGTGAAACTCCAGATGAATAGCATATACCAAGTCCACAACTTTCACGACAGCCTTTTCATATCTTGCCTTGAACTCTTCTAGCTAAAGCCTAGCATAAACACTCGTTGCCTGAAACGCATTCAAAACAAATCAAACTGTGAGCATTGCATAGCATATTTCCAATTATTTAGATCACATGTATTTGAGGTTCTTAAAATATTACACTTTGCTGTTTATCTTTGTTTCGCAACAATCTTTGTATTTTAATGAACATAATTAAGAAATTACATTTGAAAATTATAAATTGTGTTCCACTGCTATTTAATTTATTTTATGGGGAAATGTTAGGTAAAACATGCAGTATATATCTTATGTAAAGCAGGGGGTTATGTAAAATTTAAGAGGACGTTATGTAAAATTTTAGGGGGGGCTATGTATGTTTATCAAATTCAAATGTTTAATTTGTAACTTTTTTTAAAGTGGTAATACCTAAGCTTAGTTAAAGTCTGCAGTACGGATCATTTTCCCCTATTTTATATAGTATTATATATCTACTTGACTGAAATCTGGATTGTCTCATCTGGTTGAGTCACCATATCATTGAAATTTGTTAGTCACTATTATTGACATAGAGATGTCTTCATGTATCCATTATATTTGTGACTTACATTATACAGTAATAAGTTAACATAGAAAACTTCAAATTTGATTTCACCAAATTCCAATAGTTTCTGGGAACCATATTGTCCCTTAGTTAATCGCTTTTGATAATTTCTTTGTTGCCCATATGTTTTGTTCAAGGTTTGGTGTACGAGTATATATTTATCTCGATTAACGATTAATTTTATGCAAAGTAATTGGCATTCTTATTGTCATATATGTCATGCAGACAAAGTTTATAACATGTGAAATTTACCCGTTGCGAGGCCAAAATATAGTAGCTTTGTGTTATTTTATTTAAATGAATGAATTTCAAGCTAAATGAGAGTTGCTTATTAGCAATGTTAATTTATATCTATACTTCTATACTTCTATATTACTATATAAAGATTATACACCCCTTATTGAAAAGAAGAGTTGCGAAATGACCTTTTTGCCCTTAATGAATAAATTTACACCATGGGTCCTTACTATTCTAAATATTTTCCCCACCACCTTTACATTTACATCAACCTGCACCATTAGACGATGTCACCACCACCAATAATCGCCACCATGACCACTCGTCGCCGACACCACCAACCGCCATCACGGTCACCGCCGCATTACGCGGATACCGTGCTAATAATTGCTCATGTATGATGAGGTGAATGAGGGTTGGGAAGGCCACCCTCAGAAGATCAAAGGCTAATTGCAACAGTTTTAAGGCTTAAATTTGTTGTATTTTCTTCTTTGGCCCACCATTCCATTAATACATATATATTTAATTTGGCCCATCTATAAAGCCTCAAGCCCTCAATGTGATACAACCTGTATAAAATACATCAAAAAAAAGGAGAGGTTTCTACTAGTCTACTACGTAGTATTTTACAACTAGAGGTTGAAAAGTAATGATTAAAAGGGGTAAATTTGGCGAATTCACGGTCTACAATCTGAAGTCTTCCAACTTTCAAAATGAAACTCTCATCCAGTGGATGATTTTTCGTTTGGATTTTTTCAAGCTAATCAACATTCAAGTTGAACAATACGTTAGTTTGGTATTATTATTTATTTTATTGTTTATGTTGATAATTTACTACTTTACCATGTTTATGTAATTATGTTTAAAACTGTGATGACATCTTTAATAGGTTATTATCATAATTTTACTATCGTGAATGTAAAGTTGTAATTTGGCACCCGTGACCTAAAATATTAGTTTCGCTACTAGTGTGATTTTTGGTTAACAGGTTTGATCAAAATCAAAAGTGCAAGTAATCTATGTGCAAGTGTATTTTGAAAGGGGATTTTAATATAGAGTGTTAGAAAGATGAATATCAAGTCATGAAACACGTCATAAGCTACTTATATATATATATATATATATATATATATATATATATATATATATAGGATAGAGATCAAATGAGAAGATACATTAAGGAAAGAATGGATAGAAGGTTCGTTTTTGATTTTTTTTAAGCTTGATTTTTTAAACTTTTTTTTTTATTTTGCTTTTTTCATTTTCTCTTTAATTAACTAATTCCATATAAAAACTTTTAAAAAAATTTTAAAATATATTTTTTTTCAAAGGACGTAGCCCATAAGCTATAGACGAAGCCTCTCAGTCTATGGCGAAGCCATGATAGCTAAGGGCGAAGTCCGTTAGGTAGATCACCCTATCACCGATCACCCTCTATGACATATCACCGTCTATGACCTATCACTCCCACCAACTACCCCTTATTAATATCTTTAAGGACGAAGCCCATACCGTACCCTTACATGTAAGACTCACTAACTTGGGTTAGAAATTTTTTTTTTTTAATTTTTTTTATGGATTGAGTTACTTAAAGAAAGAATGAAAAAAGTACCAAAAAATCAAAAATACAAGCTAAAAAAATATAAAAAAATGAACATTCTCTCCCTTCTCTCCTTAAAAACCTTCTCTCTGGATCCTTACTCTATATATATATAGTTATATAAGTTTGAAAAATAGAGCAGGCCTATATATACCCACACAGCTAAAAAAAATAAAAATAATCAATCATTAACAAGGTCGAGTCCAATTAGCAAATGGAGGAATTATTTTAGGCAAACTAAATGAATTAGGTGAATTTGGTGAATCCAACAAACAAGTCAAATATTCATACAAAATGCACAAGGAGCAAGTAACCATCAAAGTTTACAAAATAATAGTCTAACGATGGCTATCGATCCTAAGCATAATGCAAAAGTGGGCGAATGAATCCTTGATCCATTTAAGTCCAAGCCCGAGTCAAAAGCAAGTAGAAGTCATGCATCATGTCCTTGGTTCACCTGGTTACCTGAAAGGTGTACTACACAAGTCAACACGAGGTTGGTGAGTTCACAATGATGGTTCACAAGGAACCACCGTCAATCATCACAATATGTATAAGTAAAGGCGATACGTCTCATACAAATGGCCGTTACGCGTCACAACATCAATCACATCAAGAGTTCACAACATAAAAGTAATGAATAATGTAAGAGAGCACAAGTGATGTCAATATCAAGATATGTGTCGTATGCGTGTCAATGTCATAATGCTTATGATACCTATGACCGTCAAGTCATCTATGCAACGATACTCACAAAGTCATCACAATGATTAATATGGCATCTCAAAATCATCGGTGTATATATGTCTATATACCCGGATGTCCATGCACGTCTCATCAAATCAACTCAAGTGTATACATCTATACACTCGGATGTACAAGCCCGTCTCATCAATAACCAAAACATATCATATGCGTGTTTGTCTCAATCACAAATCCATCAATCGTCAAACCACCAATCCAATCAAAACAATACATACATTCACTTAGGAGGATTTTACTTTCAATGAGTTCTTGATGCTTATATATAGGGTCACCCGCAGCCTTCCCACCACATCTCAAACCCTTTGAAGGCATAATCGACTTCCATGTATGTACATCTATCCTAAATATAAAAATTCTTAACTCAATCATGCACATAATCAACCCACGTGTCATTTAAACCATCATTTAATCAACAAATCAATCAATCAACAAGTAAACACGTAATGTACATTTCTCAGCCCGAATCTCAATTGAGTAGGGAGCTAAGGAACTCACCTTGATCGGCAAAGAGAAGTAATTATGAGGAAATGTCAAGTCAATGTCGTTCAATGTTCGCTTCTCATCCACCACCTATAATTATAATATACATGTTGATTAATACATATTTATTTGTATATTATACGTCATTTATTGTACCAAACCCTAATGAGGGTTTGAAATGTGACTTATGATATTTGAAAGGTCTTTGGGACTCGATTAAGTCGTTAAAGTATTCGGGAAATAATATCTAATACTATAAGATCACCCAAGAGTCGTCTCGTATTCATGCTTAATTTTGTACTTTTACTTACATATATATATATATATATATAATCCATTTTAGGTTCAATCACAAAGGGCGTAACCTATTGTGGGGTGGGGCGTAAGCTACGGTGGCCTGGAAGTGGGCTTTTTGACGTCTACAACAGCGTAAACAGACAATATGGGACGTAAGGTGAAAGGAGCATTTGGAGATGGCCGTAAGGTACGACACTCTTGGCGTAATGGAAGCCCTTTGATCACTTCACAACGTAAGCTACGACCAAAGGTGGTGCACCCTACATCACTGCTGATCATACCCAGCGTAACCCACACCCATGGGGGCGTATCCTACGCCTGTTCAATCTTAGGACGAGCAGCAGCAGCAGGAAGTGCAAAAAATGAACCCAAAACTCTTTTATTTCATATTCTAGAAACCCTAATTCGGCCCATAGAAGAAGTGATGAACCCGTTTTGAAGCAAAAGTGGACATTTACAAGCATAATTGCACAATCCCAAATCGGATTTCCATCATAGGTTGATCACATCATGTCACACCCCGCCTAAGGAGGACCCAAGACGGAGGGTGACTTCTTGAGATCACAATCACAAATTATAACAAACGACCTCTAAATGAGACGTTTTGAAATATTATTGATATAAAAACCAAGATCTTATATGAAGTGAACAAAACTTATACTAGAGTGTTTACAACATGATTATCTTAATAGAAAAGCTCTTGAAAATCTTTGTTCTTTAGTGAATGCATATGTGACTCCCAAAAAGCATGTTTCTTCTACTTATACTCCGAGTAATTTGTTTCCTGAGAAATACACGCTAAAATACATCAACATAATGTTGATGAGTTCATAGGTTTTTACCATAAACGTTCACATGGATCACAAGATTTCATTTTTTTTGTATAATATCACATGATATAAAAAGACCAATAGTTTCGTATGCTATGCCTTGAGTGTCGATGTCTTAACCATTGTTATCCCTTCAGTAGTGTTTCACTCCAACACTATAGTTTCAAATATTATATGCCCGTTTAACCCAGCTAGCATGACTAGCCCGGACAGGGGTGTCAACCCCGATAGTACAATCCATAATATTCGCGCGTTTGTTTCACGGCTCAAGTTAACAAGGGGCTATCATGAGTGATCGTATACATAACTATACACAAACTATTAACAGTACTTGTGTCCATAAAATTGAGGAGTGTATTCTCACTGCAAAATATAAAATATTTTAAAAGAGGGACTACGGGACTCACCTTAAAGGAAGTGGAAGTGATCCTTACTAGCTGATATATGAACATCACGCCATGCATTGTGCTTATCTTAAGTATCTTTTGTTTTTGTAAAATCCCTTAAAAGTCTTAATCACTTATTTTTCCTTATAAATGCAAAACACCATGATAGTTGTGTTTTCTTGAAGATGAGAGAACGAGAAAGATCAATAGCCATTGATGACACCCGAAGACAAACTAGAAAACAACTCGAAAGCCAGTAACTTGACTCCTACCTTGGAATCCCGAGCTTACTTTAGTGAGTTTCGCTACCCTTATAGCAAC
This sequence comes from Erigeron canadensis, assembly GCF_010389155.1. Classification (NCBI taxonomy): domain Eukaryota; kingdom Viridiplantae; phylum Streptophyta; class Magnoliopsida; order Asterales; family Asteraceae; genus Erigeron; species Erigeron canadensis. The sequence goes on along the minus strand of NC_057762.1, from coordinate 22,570,623 downwards.
CCCTTGATTACGTGTTTAAACCCGAGTGATGGTGCTTCGTAGTAATAACAACGTCACTTCGTTTCTTGATATCAAAACCGAGATGTATAAACCCAAACAAGAAGTAATCAAGTTGTTGTTGTTCCTTGAGAAAGTACAACGGCACCCACAAGAGAAAAGGATAAACGAGAAGGTGTTGGTATAGAGTTCCAGCCATGAATATGACAGGACGATAAGGAGCAGCAACCATCATTCCTATTCGACATAGCCATTGATTTGGAGTTCTCCTTTATAATGACACCAGATGACAAGTAAACCAAAAGGGTCTAAGAATGGACAGCTTAATGATCCTGAAAAGACCTCAAAAGATCCAGCAACTCCCTAGCTTGAAATAGCAAACCCGAAATGCATATATACTAGTTTTTAAACCATGCAGCGATGGTGATGTTGGGTTGTTTCTGGGGCAGTTTCGTAGAGCCCTTAACGGCAAGAGAATGAGGGCTGTTCGTTGCTCGTAAACTGGTGAGGTTTTTAGAGAGTAACATTGTGAATTGTAAAAGAGCTTTTAGGGTGGTGTTTCGTGGCTGTCTTGTGGTTAATTTCTCAGCATTCTGCCGTGAGAAAACCAAAGAGTAATAGGGTTTATGATAGACTTAAATTGGGGAAGAATAGTTGTGTGTTGGATGCAAGAAATGAAGGCATCGAAGAGGGGTATTTATAGTCTTCAAAACCGTGATCAACAAGAAAACGGAGGCTATATATGTGTCAAACTCTTGTTCATTTGCTAGTGGTGAGCTTCAAAAGGGATGCTTTGTAAGCTACTTTTCATCTCTACTTAATTCTACGGAAGTTTCTATAGGCGCCAACTTTAATAAAGATGGGAAGATGGGGGATTATCTTCTATGGTTTGTCTTATTAGGTTGAGTAAAATAAAGTCTTGACTTTTAACGTGTTTATTACTTGTACTACTAAATTGACCATGACTTGATTCATAAGCTAGTCCAGACATATATGATTTATTACATGCTATGTGAACACAAAATATATCTAGTTTTCCATATGTATGTATTCAAGTTGGTATGTAGGAATCATGGATTATAAGTTGGTAAAATATGAGATTTAGATACATTAAATAATAAGTATACTATATTGTTAGTCATACGTAGTTAATAAATTTGTTAGTTTTTAATCAACCTTAGATAGGAATCTTGTAAGCTCAGGAGCATTAACACATTTTTCCTTCGATTTTGAGTAGTATTTTGCTGCTTGTCAACAAAGAAAAATGTTTTAATCAAATATGATGATTAGAATGTGTAATGAGAAATGAACTGAAAATTCCCAGTTGTTATACATCATCATCAAAAATCAGTTTGTGGTTCCATTAAACTCAAGAACCCTAATATTGCTCCAAAACTCTAAAACCCGACCCGTTTGGATTTGGCCCGACCCAGACAACCCTGCACACTCATTTTGATGTAATGTAACCTATTTTAATGAATTCCGACTTCACTTCGTCCATAATACAAATTCTTACATTTAAATCTTGTTTCGACTTAATTAAGTCAAATAAAGCTCAAAAGTTGACTTGACACAGTTTTTACTCAAAACTCCAACAATTTAATATATAATTATGATTATAGACATGAAATACAGATTAGGAAATGGAAATTTGCTTACCAAAATCACTTCCAAGAAGCAAAATCCGAAATTGATCCCAAATGGAGTTTTTCAAGCACCTTGAACACCAAATTTTGATATGATGAATTTATGATGCTAATGATGATGTTTCTAGCATTAATCTAACCCAACAACCTTAATTGTTACAAGAATCTAATGAGAGAGAGAGAGATGAGTGTGTGAGTGTAAGTATTTAGTTAGTGGGGGAGTGAGATGGATGAAGAATGATTGGTGGAATGGATGGATAAGATGGATGGGTGGTTGGGTTGACTTGGTTGGGTCATGGGTCATGGTCTAGACCCATGGGTTGACCCATTATCAATTTACGCCGTCTCATATCATATAGTACGTCGTCAACTGAACCGTCAAGCATTTTATAAGTCAATTATTCACAAAATGTACTCAAGGATATCATTAAACAAGTAAGTTAGTCAAGTTACACTCAAAGTCAAACAGTCAATTTTCGTGGATGTTACATATTCGTAAAAAAAAAAAGCGTATTGCGAACTGTTTAAACTAAACTAATTCTTTTTGTATTTTCTGAAAATTTTTGAATAAACTAATTAAAAGCAAACTTTAACACCTTGCACACCGATTCCCGACAGCGTCGCCAAAATTTGATCGATGTTGTTGGACCGATCAAAAATAAAACTAAATATCTACAATTAGTAAGGGTAAATAGAATATCGTATCCCTAGGGAATCGTTGGAAAGTGTTAAACAATTTAAAAATTTAATTAATCTAGACATAAACTTAAACTCGATTGATTGATTAAATTGATTAAATTGATTAAACTAAAATTAATTGTGAACTTAACAAAATAATTCAATAATAAAAAGGGGGACCAATCTCATGCTTCTAATTATGTTTTCAAAAGTATAGCCTAACTAATATTCGTTGGAAATCACATAGACATGATTCGTTATAACATTTGGAATGAATGAATGTTAAGAACTAATTGATTAGGTTGTGATGATTCACGATAATGAAAACCGAATAATTGACAACTAAATTATCTATTCATTAACTAGATTACAAGTTTATAAGTGATTCTTCCAATAATTAATGATTAACAATAATTTGAAATGAAAAGATAGATGGAATTCATTCAAAGTTATCAACAAGTAATCATTCATTCAAACCAAACAACATTAGATGTAAAACACAATTAAGAATTAAACATCTAACCAATTTGAACATAAGAAAGGTTGAATACAATTGTCTTACATAATTGTTCACATGGGAATGATCAAAAGGAAATTAATCTAGTATCTTCATCATTGATTCTTCAATTAAGGCTTGAATCTCCATGGACTTGTGATTTGATGATGAAATTGGGGTGTTGTGGGTGTTAGAAACTGCTCCAAGTATGTGCAAGTATGAAAGATAACCTCTAAAATCGTGTTTGAAATTAATATAAACTGAAATTAATTAATTCCATAAATTTCGAAATTGAGTACAGCAGACCACCGTCCGAGACGGTGGTCTTGGCCGTGTCACATGGCAATATAAACTTGAGCAGATTCCTTTGCGCCTACTAGACGTCCCAGACGTTGACCAAATTTGGTACACCGTCCGAGACGGTGGATAATGTCGTGTTGAACGGTGGCATGAAACTTTAGTTTTCCAGATTTTGCTTCTTGACTTGATTCTTGATTCAACTAGCTCAAACTCGTAACCTGTGACCTGAAACATTTAACACACATAGAAGCACCCTAATCATGTATTAACCTTCGTATAATGTGTCATTTTTACTATATTAAGGTTATACAATCTAGGCGTTTATCAACTGTCAATAATAATGATGACAATCCACAGCTTAAGTTGCCTGACATTTTTTCTGATGTGGACAATTGATGCATTTGAACCTTCGAAACTGTAGTTTCGACCCTCCACCTAAGTTTCTGTGGTTTTCGAAATCTGTTGAGTTTAGACTTGTATTTGGTATCATTTGAAAAAGACTCTAAATTTGGACAACTTATCGCTCCTGTTCATTTGCATTCAAGGTTGCCAAGTAACACAAGGTGATATCACGAAACTTAAAAATCCACACAAGGTGTTAAAGTTTGGTAACCGGATAACTTGTATTTGGTATCATTTGAAAAATACTCTAAATTTGGACGTTTAAATGACGAAGGAAGAACTTTGGTTAAATACGTTTCAATGACTTAAAACCTAAAATTTGACATGAAAATCAAAGTGTTTGGAATTGTGTTTTAACAATTTTGTTGACCTTATAATGATGATATAAGACTAATAAACAAGTTTTGGATAATTGAAAGTCGACCGATAACCGTACGTAAACGCCAAGGAAAGACAGCGAACGACGGATGATCTGGCGGATGGTCGGATGATATGGCGGATGCGGATGATCCGCCAATTTCTGCAGATCATCTGCAGAATTCAAGAACACATGCGGATTTTGACCTAAAATTCGAAAACCTTTGAAGCCAAATCCGGTTACCAAACTTTAATACCATCCAAATTCAAGTATAACCATGAGATAAAAACATACTAATTCACAAACCCACTTCCGATTTCTCAACCTTTAATCTCAAACCCTTTTTTGAGCTAAAACACCAATTTTACACACAAATCGACCCCAAATCGTTTAGATCCAACACAAGGAAGTTATCTACTAATTAAAAGGAACATTTTGAGCTAAAGATTACTTACCAATTCGACCCGAAACTCCGAATCCAATTTTGAAGCTTTAAAGTGGATGAACACTTGATTAACCCAAAAATCTTGAAATTACAAAGATGGTTATTATTATACCATGTTTAACTAACAATCTTGAAGCTAACACCCCCTTAAATTCGGGTTTAAGAGGAAGAAAATAGGGGGAAAGAGTTCTTGGATTTTTGAGAGACAAAAAGAGAGGAAGAGATAAGATAGAGAGGGAATAGGCGTGGAAGAATGAGAGGAAGAAAGAAAAATGGGAGGGGTTTTGTTCCTCTCTTGGGCTCTCGCGACTTCTTTCGGCTTCTCCCGAGAAATGATTCGTTTAATTAAAACTTTTAATCCGAGACTCGTTTCAAAACTACTAGTCCCATTATATTGACAGTTCAAAAAATGGCGGATGTTACACATTTAACAAAAATAGATCACTAGACATCAATCTCTAGGGTTTAAGCTCCGGAGTGCGTGTTTCTTGTTGTCATGTCTGCCAACAACAAACACCTTATGATCGTTATGAGACGCACATCTAAAAAAGCACCTTAAAACCCTGGCATATCAGCCCCACATAGCCACGTAGCTGATACAAAACTATAAACTAATTTTAAGCTTTCAAGTTTTCTGGGTTTAACCCACCCATCATGACAATGTTATACCCCACCGGAGCGATCTCACGAAAGAGTGGCAATCCATTTGGGAACCCGGGTATCGGGTCCAACTTAAGGATATATATTACAAGAGATCAACCAAAGAACTATTTTAAAAAATATATTTTTTTAAATACCAAAGAACTATTTTAAAAAATATATTTTTTTTACAAATTTGGGTCAAATATATATCATAATGAAGGGTCTAAAATATGTTGTTTTAACCGGGTCAACGATTAAGAACCCCTTATCCAATACCTAGTTGAAGGAAATAAATAATTAAAACTTTTAATTACATCATCATTCGAATTTAAATGATACGTGTTCTTTTAAATATACATTTAACAATTAAATTTCTTAAATACCACAAATATTTAAAACTTTTAATTTAATTAATATATAAATCATGTAAACCTAATATAATTAGAACCTTTATATCAAAAATTTTATTAAAAATCCATAAAAAGCAAATCTAAAAAGAGGCAAAATACTAAAAACTTCTACGGATATTTTAAAATTCTCTGAAATTTTTTAAAATATATGACAAAATTTAAATTCTAAGGGGAACATTGGTCTCTTTTGCCCCCCTTCGGTACCGCCATTGATTCTTCTCACTTGTCACACCAATCATCAGTCGACTTTCATGTTAGTGTCGTTAGTCACCCCTTTGTATCGATGTTGTTTTAATACCAAATGTCCCAATTGTTATTTCGATAAAACTATACAAGTATAAGCTTTAACAATAAAAATATTATATAATCTATATTTAAAAGTTTCAAGTGCATCCAATTACTTATATTAATTTAAAGTTATATTACCTCTCTATCTTACCTTATCATCTTATATTCATATTTACATGAAATAAGATTTTTATCTACCAATATATTAAAACAAAATTGAAACATTATTTAAACGACATTTGTCACGTTCCTTCAATGACATGTGTGCCCATTGATTAGTTAAATATTATATTCTTAATTTAGTTATTTTATATATATCTATTACTTCTCTCTATATAACTAAAAGAGGATAATTTTTTAATTAGTTGGTCATTATGAAAGAATGTCATGTAAGATTTTTTCATATGTGTCATACTTACATTAATTTCCTACTTTTAAGCATTATTTTAAAAATTATTTTTTATCCTAATCATTATTAATGATAATGCATATATAATGATAAATTGTAAGATACGGTTAAAAGAAATAGTTGGAATCCTATATTATTGGGTAATTAATTTTATACCATTAAACTTAACGTCTAAAATATATATTTTTTTAAAATAGTTATTAAAAAATTTGGAATCCTAAGTCATTTTCTAATATAAATATAGATTTTAATATTGATATATATATGTAAATAAATAAAGAATAAAAAAATTTCTTTATACTTTATCATATCACATAGTAATTTCTTCCTTTTATTCCGTTGATTATAAAATATCTAAAAAAATTAACTTCTATTTTTAAATTGATAAATAGTTAGGATTGATAATTAAGATTAATATATGACTACACACATGGCAATTTAAATAAAATAATTTAATGAAAAATGACAAAATAATCAAAAATCTTGTGTCAATCTCTTATAAATGTCAACTAAGAAAAAAACTATCATCTCTTAGTTAGTTATATAGAGAAGATCTTCCATCTCACATGTATTATATTTATATTATTATTATTATTATTACATAAAATCTTCCGATGAATATCTACTACTTTAATTTAATTTTAATTTAATTATCATAATTAACTGTTTCATGTCTATCTCTTTAAACTTAATGGGTACATTTCTTTTTAACCAAGATACAAAGTTACGGTTATAATTAGTATATATATCACAGATTATACATCATTATTCTTCTTCTTTCTTTTATATAACTAAGAGAGGATATAAATTATTTTTTCTTTTAAAAGTTTATATCTTTAAAAATCTTTCAAACATTATTATATATATTTTTCTATAGTAAATAAATTATCAGTATTTTACTTATCTTTTCAAATGAGTTTGTTTGTTTGTGTTTTTTTTTTGTCTCTTTTTCTCTTATATAGTAATTTTTTTTTTAATTTTGAGCTAACTTGTGATTTTTTTTTGGATTATAAAGAGATGAATGATGTTTTATAATCTCTAAATATATTCGTTTTTTGTTCTTTTAATTTGATTGCTTCACTTCTTTTTGGTTTCTAAGAAGTATATTAGTTATTACTTATTATTATATTATCGTCTAACATACGGGTTAAAATCTAGTTATTAATATATTTATAACTTATGTACCATATATTATATCATCACATCAAAATAATATTAATTAATACCTTTAAATTAATCTTAAACTATAAAAGGAAATATGAATAGTTAAATATATAAACCTAGACATAATTAAATTAAACTTTGTTACTATATTAATTTAAAGTTTGTTTCGATTTTTTATAATTGAGGCGATCCTTTATAACATGTATAATTTTTTGTTGAAAAATTATCTTAAAATAGCTATTTTTCTATTGTTTTATTTTTTGCATTTAAAATTTGTAAAATTATTTTAATTCCTACTTTGTTTATAGTGTCATTTAATCATAAACTTATTTTCATAAAATGTATACATAGTAATCTAATCGTATATATAATGTACATATAGTCGCTTCGTACATTGTACATGTTTTATACAGTAATATATATATATATATGAGAAAAGTAAGTATGAGGCTGTTATACATCCAACTTAGGTGAAAAACCTATCACATATCAATATTTTAATATTTTGAATAAATGTTTGACCTCCCATGATGTTTATGGTTTAAAAAAAAAGGTATATGAGGGGTTTTTCACCTAACTTAGGTGTTTAACAGCCTCATATTCCCTTACCCATATCTATAATATAACTAAAAGAGGGGGTTGGGTGTACACTTGGCACTCATAATCCCCTCCTTTATCCTAATCCTCCATTCTTATTAATTATTTAATTTTTTAAATATTAATCTAAATTAATTTACACTTTTTACTTTTCCATCACCAATTTACACTTTAACCCAATCTAAAACAATTAATTTACACTTTTTAACCCAATTTAAAATAACTAACTTACATCTTTTGATTTTTCATCACCAATTTACACTTTAACCCAATTTAAAAATAATTAATTATACTTTTTGGTTTTCTATAATCAATTTACACTTAAAAATAATTAATTTACACTTTTTGATTTTTCATCACCAATTTATAATTTCAATCAATTTAAAAATAATTAATTTACACTTTTCGGATTTATTGGTAATCTATAATATAACTCACGTACGACAAAAAAAAGAAGAAGCTACGATCAACTATAAAAGGGTCTTTCTTTTTATATACTTTGCACATAATTAATCATTGTTATTATTTTTTAACATTGAATTCTTATGTTATTGTTATTTTTTTTAATTTAGTTTGTTATCCATTATAAGTTTGTTATGGCTTTTTCTTCAATAACAAAATATATGACCACATTATTTCATCTTGAAAATCTTAAGTCAACACATGTTAACCATCATTTACGATTCCGTGTTGTGCATGTATGGGCTATTTCGAAGTGGAGCAACCCGAAAAAAATTAAAACGTTTGAGATGTTCTTTGTTGATGAATTGGTATGTCTTTTTCAAATTATATAGTTTACACTTTTAGAATATTAGAAACGGTAATTTTTTTTATTTAACTAAAGTTGAAAAAAAGGGGTAAACTAGAATCAATATTTATATGGAGTTTATTTTTGTATGTTTCTTTTTATTTACATGGCTCAATCAATGGTGAATGGGCGAAAAATTTTAGGAGTATTTTGACCGATAGAGTGGCTATTCAGCTAGCAAATTTCCAAATTGATTTCGGTATATATATTTAATATATTTGAATTCCAATTTTTAGTTTTGATTAATATATTTTGAAACTATCCGTCCATTGGACGGATCTGAACACTAGTATATATATATATATATTAGAACGACAATTTATGCTACATACCCAAAACTTCCAAAAAGATCTTACAATAATCCGCTCTCACAAATATAATAAGTAAAGACTTGAAACCGGATGAAGCTAACCCTATTAGCATTTTTATACATACGGATGAGAATATAAGGATATCATGCACTTAAGCTTATGCATGAAACCTTTCACATCTTAATTTTTTAATTTATAAAAAATATACTGCCCAATCATTTATTCATTGTATAATAAATATTTAAAAATTAGTATATGAGAAGTTTTATACCTAAAGTATTGGTACATGACAACCATATTGTTAGAAATAGAAAAGATTGCAAAGAAATCGTGGGATCAGAATATCGTCATCATTTCCCTTGTTAGAAGATCCCGACTTGAACAGGAAGAAAACGCGTTTATTGTGTTTCCTTATTTAGTTCATAAACTAGTCTATAAATGATTGATTTCAGAATTGTAGTATCATCATAAATCAATACAAATTCATTCAATTATCTTGTCATGGTATCAGAGCCACCAATCGGCTCATCATCTACCCAATAAGTTTTTCGGCATACTCACAAACCATCAAGCATTTGAGCCACCATGGCCGAAGAAGCCAGCCGCTCTGCCTTGGGTTCTGAGTTAGCCTTACAATTAGCCACAATATTGCAGAATAATACAAACAACCAAACCCATAATCCGAAACTTTCCGACAATCTCTTAATTAACCTCAAACTTAATAGCCAAAATTACGCCCTATGGACTCGGATGATTCGAGTTGCCGTAGGCGGAAAATCAAAAAGCCTCTTAAATCACTTAACCGATAAACCACCAGAAAAAACAACATCAGAAAAATATGAGATTTGGGAACAAGAAGACCTGATCGTATTTTCTTGGCTCATTCAGAATATCGAGCCTGTGTTGGCTGGAAATCTCACTGAGTTTTCCACAACCAAAGAATTATGGGACACTCTAGCAATCACTTACAGCAGCGGGAGAGACAAGTTACAGACTTTCAATCTCCATGTAAAATCCAACGAACTGAAACAAGCCGATAAATCCCTCGAAGATTTCTGGATCGCATTACAAGGGATCTGGGGTGAAATCGATCAAATCGACCCCAATCCCATGAAGTGTCCAGACAATATCAAGACCTATGCCAAAATCAGATCTGATCAGAAGTTGTTTCAGTTTCTGAATGGTTTGGATCGGATATTCGAGCCCATCAAACGTAAGATACTCCGAATCGACCCTCTTCCTACCGTCGAAGTCACATAGGCCACTGTTCGAAAGGATGTCGCTCACCAAAATATATTGGGAGCAACAACAAAGGAACTGCAAGGTATAGCTTCCGGCTTAATCGCCGGAGAATATAGTGGCGGTGGTTTTGCATCAAAAGGGTTCCGGCGAATCGACGACAAGAAAAAGGGGATCCAAGATGACAAATCACATTTAAAGTGTGATGAGTGCGGTATGGCCAGGCACACCAAGGAGCAGTGTTTCGAGATCATCGGATATCCAGATTGGTGGATCGGCCCGAAGAAAACTACCAAACATGTCAAGAAGGAAAAAACCATCACCCCAACCGCCGCACCTAATAAAGAGATTGATGGCCGGCGGTCAGATGGATCTGGGGGAGTAGCTGTGGCGACCGGAAAAGAGGATGGGGGAGAGTGTTTTTCGGTGGTGAAAGGTAAAAGAAAAAGGAAGCAAAATAATTGTTCCTTATTCACTCACACAGCCGATCTATGCCAAAAATAAACCACCATCTTCTTATTTATCTCCTTCTTTATCTTTTTTAAACCTAATGGACCAAAATTGAATAATGGGCTTAAAATTTTTAATAAGCCGAGTCAATATGTGAGTACTAGTCCAGGCCCGTTACATTTAAATGGGGCGGCACTTAGTGTCGATGGATATTGTGAAAAGTCAAACGGGTCATGGATCTTTGATTGTGGTGCAACGGACACAATGACCTACGAATTATCTGATTTTTCAGAAATTTCGAAACCTAGGTGAACACATATTGAAGCGGCTAATAAAGGGAAAATGGATGTAAAATCTGGAGGAACAGTCAAAATATCACCGGATATTAAATTATCTAATTGTGTTTATGTTCCTTCCTTGTCACACAAACTATTGTCGATAAGTCATGTGACAAAAGAACTCAATTGCTCCGTTCTTATGCATCCACATTTTTGTATTTTACAAGATATCAGGACGGGACGGATTATTGGGCGTGGCACTGAGAGGGGGGGGACTGTACTATGTTGATGAAGTGAATCCAAGTGGAAGTGTTATGCTAGCTCATGGAACAAGTGAAAGAGAAGCCTGGTTATCGCATAGAAGACTAGGAGATCCTTCAGTTAGTTATTTACATACTTTGTTTCCAAAAATTTTTCCTTTAAATAAATCAATTTCTTGTGAAACTTGCATCTTGGCCAAAAGTCATAGACAAACCTACAAACCAAGCAATAAAAGAGTTCAAGTTCCGTTTTCATTAATTCATTCTGATGTGTGGGGTCCTGGACCGGTTCTTGGGGGTCAGGGTTTCCGATATTATGTAATTTTTGTTGATGATTGCACCAGAATGACTTGGATTTATTTTTTAAAAATAAAGCTGAAGTTTATGACAGATTCACCGTTTTTTATGCCATGATTCAAACCCAGTTTCAGCAGTCCATCAAAATTGTAAGATCAGATAATGGTGGGGAGTATGTAAATTCACAAATGAGTCTGTTTTTTTAGTCCAAAGGATAGTCCATCAAACCACGTGTCCGCACACCCCAGAACAAAATGGTGTTGCTGAACGAAAAAATAGACTTTTGTTGGAAATGATTAGAGCTCTAGTAATTGAATCTGGTGTTCCAAAACCTTTTTGGCCCGAAGCTCTAGCTACTGCCACTTACCTGATTAACCGACTTCCAACAAAAATTCTTCAAATGAAAACCCCGCTCAAAACTCTCATTGAATACCATACACTTCTGGCAACACTTACCCTTCCACCTAAAATTTTTGGATGTATTGTGTTTGTTCATGTTCCAAAATCATATCGTAATAAACTTGATCCATGTGCTAAAAAATGTGTTTTTGTGGGGTATGGAGTAACTCAAAAGGGGTATAGATGTTATAATCCAGAAACTCGTCATATGTTTACCACAATGAACTGTGATTTTCTTGAAACCAAGTATTTTTACTCCCCGCCACACAGTGGTCAGGGGGAGGAACAGTGTGACACATTGAGCTGGCTAGGGTACTCAAAAGAACATTCTCCAGATCCGAGTATCACAGTTAATCCAGGTGCGTCTCTAGAAGAACAAGATCAATCCTCTCCAGAAGAACAATCCCCCTCCAAAACAAGTCTCTCAAGAACAACAACACAGTGTCACCGAAAATATAAGTCCAAACCTGATATCCAAGGTACGTAATTCTTTTTTGGATGTTACATTGGAAACTGTTGTGCCAGATCCGAGTGAAATTTCGCAGGAAAGTGAAGGACAAGCTGATACACAGGCTGCGGGAAAATATGTACTTCCGGCGAGGTCAACTAGAGGAATTCCTGCAAAAAGATATTCTCCAGAAAAGTTCTCCAGAAGCTCTAAATATCCAATGGCCAACATGGTGAAAGGAAATCTATCTAAAGAAGCAAAGGCATTCACAAAAAAGTTATATTCAGAAAAAATTCCATCAAATGTAGAGCAAGCCTTGAGAATTACAAGGTGGAAGGATGCTATAGATGTAGAAATGGATGCACTAGTTAAAAATGAAACATGGGATACATGTGTTTTGCCACAAGGAAAAGAGCCAGTAGGATGCAGGTGGATCTATACAATTAAATATAGATCGTATGGTGAGATTGAGAGATATAAAGCTCGGTTAGTTGCCAAAGGATACACTCAAACGTATGGAATTGATCACTCTGAAACTTTCGCTCTAGTTGCAAAGCTAGATACTGTGAGAGTCTTATTCTCTATAGCAGCAAATGAAGGTTGGCCTCTTCATCAGTTTGATGTAAAAAATGCCTTTTTACATGGAGAACTAAAAGAAGAAGTATATATGGAAGCTCCACCTGGTTTTTCTCACCATTTCAAGGACGGAGAAGTTTGCAAATTGAAGAAGTCGTTGTATGGATTAAAGCAATCGCCTAGAGCATGATTTGGCATATTCACACTAGCTATGAAAAAATAAGGGTATAAGCAAAGTAATTTTGATCATACTTTGTTTCTTAACCATAAAGGAGGTTTGATCACGTGTTTGATAATCTATGTTGATGATATGATTATCACCGGAAATAATGAGAAAGAAATCAAGAAACTAAAAGAAGAATTGTGTGCAGAATTTGAAATGAAGGATTTGGGAAATTTAAAGTACTTCCTCGGAATTGAAGTGTTGAGATCGCAACAAGGAATTTTTATTTGTCAAAAGAAGTATATACTGGATTTTTTTGCAGAAACGGGAATGATTGATTGTAAACCAGCAAATACACCCATGGTTATCAATCAGAAGTTATTTATGAAATTAGATGGTAAATTTACTGATAAAAATAAGTATCAACTAATGGTGAGGAAGCTGATATACCTTGCACATACTCGTTCGGATATTGCATATGTTGTTGGAGTAGTAAGTCAGTTCATGCACCAAACTCAAGAAGAACACATGGATGCAGTTCTAAGAATTATCAGATACCTCAAAGGAACCATTGGTCATGGGGTCTTGTTCAAAGTAAATGGTCATCTCAAGATTCAGAAATACACAGATGTTGATTGGGCTGGAGACAAAGAAAACAGAAGATCAACATCAGGATATTTCTCTATGATCGGAGGAAATCTCGTCACGTTGAAAAGTAAGAAGCAAAAGGTTGTCTCTTTGTCAAGTGCTGAAGCCGAGTTCCGAGGTATATCTAAAGGATTAGCAGAAGCATTATGGTTAAGGAAACTGATGACAGAATTAGGGTTTGCTCCTATAGAAAGTATCCAGATTATAAGCGATAATGAAGCAGCTATTCAAATCTCAGAAAATCCAGTACAACATGACTGAACAAAGCATGTGGAGGTTGATCGACATTTTATCAAAGAGAAGCTCGAAGATGGGATAATTAAGTTACCATTTGTTAAATCAGAGGACCAAATTGCAGATATCCTAACCAAGGCAATAGGGACTGTCATATTCATAAGGTGCCTAAACAAGTTGAATTTTGGTGATCCAACTATTCAACTTGAGGGGGAGTGTTAGAAATAGAAAAGATTACAAAGAAATCGTGGGATCAGAATATCGTCATCATTTCCCTTGTTAGAAGATCCCGACTTGAACAGGAAGAAAACGCGTTTATTATGTTTCATTATTTAGTTCATAAACTAGTCTATAAATGATTGATTTCAGAATTGTAGTATCATCATAAATCAATACAAATTCATTCAATTATCGTGTCACATATATTCCCTTTTTCCTTTTATAAATATGTGCATTGAACTATTCAAAGTGGGATGTTAGCTATTTTTCCTTTAAAAAATACTAAAACATTACTCATGCGATGATGCGGTGACAGCGGTGGCAATCTGATGACGACAGTAGTGATGGCGGTGATGGATTGTAGTGCCGCACGACGGTACAGTAGTGCTAACGATACTAGCAGTGGTGACCGGCACCGGCATATACCTTAATAAAGATTAAAGCCCAAGAATTTAACTTTGTCAAAAATAAGATACAACATACAATTAATACAAATAGGCCCCGAGTACCTTTTTTTTGAGCCTTTTTAGCTAGAAGCAACATCATACTCTATTTCTTTCACCTTTTGTTACTCACTCTCTCACACACGCACAAACACACACTCCCAAACACACACACAAACCTCTCTCTTTATAATTTTTTTGTTGGGTTTTAAAGTTGGAATCTTTTATATGTAAAAAGATTGGTACTTTGAATGGTATGATGAGAAATCCTGAATGTGGGTCTTCTGCAATGGAATCTGTGTTTTCAGGTTCCTTATTTTCTATTCCTTTTTATTCTTTTTACTCTTTTTTTTTATTGTATATATATTATGCATTTTGATGCTTCATATTGCATGATCGTAATCACATTCTGTTCTTCATTCTTATTCTTTTGATGTTTTTAGTTTAGTTGTGTTCCATTGAGAGATATGTTTTTTTTTTCTTGATTTACATGCTTTTTGTGTTTAATTCCTTTTATGTAAGCTACAAATAGCCCTTTTACTTATTCCATTATTTACTTATTTTTGTATAATTTTTGTACAATAAATGCTTAATGCATGCTTAGAGAAAGTGTTGTGTTGATCATTATTTTCTATTTGCTTCTCATATATTAGCTTTCCATTTATTCTAGAGTTATTTTGGTTTATGTGTGTTTTTTAGTTCTTGAAATGTAGGTTAATTTTAGCAGTTTTTGGTTAACTTTATAAAGAGATTATTTTAGTTTTGGGTAAGTTTTTACTCTGTGTAAGTTTTGGGTTCGAACCACCAATGTGACCCAGTCGTTAGACTTTCCGAGGTATTAGGTTCGAATCTCGATAGGTAAACATACTGGGCTGCCATGGAAAAGGTTCGGGTTACCCTGGTTAGACCGCGTACATCTGAGTCAAAGACTCTCCTTCCACGCCTTCCATGGGTAAGATGAACAAGAGACACCTCTTCCGATTATCCGTTTGTGTAAGTTATGGGTTGTGATATAATTCCATGGAGACATTTTGTCCCTTTGGTTTATAGCTTAGGATTCTCCAACACTATGAAGTGTATTCTTTTTATTATTTTATTGCCAAAAGTTTGAAATTTGTATAGTTTAATGGAGTTGTTGAATTCATTACAATAATATCAAGATTATAAATATTTTTGAAGGAGACAAGTATATATATATTTGACAAAAAGTTAAAGGGGTGTTTTTATGTGTGCAAAAGTACAAGTATGCAATAATAAATTACTAAATTTCATTCACTTTCTAAAGGAAGAGACCATGGTAGAAATTATTGCTTTACAAGAAACTTATATAGTTTGACATAAGTGGATGGGTTAAATATGACTTGGTACTTATAAAAATAATAAAGAAGTCTAGTGGACCCTGATGAGTTATGGATATCATCAAATCAATGTTAGGATGTGGGCAATTAGGTAATTTTCGTCAAAATTTGTTGAAATTAATGGCAGTGTTGCAAATAGCTGTTATATGAGGACATCTCTGAAAAAATAAAAGTGTGTTTTATATTGGCAGTAGAAATAGAAATACTTCCTTTATTTGAGCATTGGTGCATTGGAACAACAGAGGGGAGTTTGGTGGTTTGTTTCGGTCTTCAGATTTCATTCTTTTTCCTCTATTTGTAATAGGTACATGTAAGTATGTAACTGGATATCAGTCCACAAGATTGCTTATCTTGTGATTATGGGTTAGCATTTGAGATATTTGACTATTAGCATGTGTCTATTTAAACAACCAATAGTGATGGCTGCAAAGTTACTGCAAATTCTTATTCGAAAGTTTTTGCATGAAGCAAATTAGTTGATCAATATATTGGTACAAAATTCAGTCTTTTACTGTGAGACAATTATGCAACTCTGGTTTTATAGATCACGAAGACAAGCAATGGTCCATCGTTTTAAGAAGGAACCACATTTTGACTATTAGGTCAAATATGTTATTGCCCGGGTTCAAAATTTTTATCAATGTGTTACGTCTAACACAATGTTCTAGCTGACTAAGTGTTTGTTCACCACAAAGTTTGATTTAGTCACCAGCCTTTTGTTTTGAACTGTTTAAAATTTTATGTACATTTGTAACTTAACTCTTTGTTTGATTTGAGAAGTCAAAGTCATGTGCTCTTATGCTTAACATAAGTGATATCGTGTTACTAATGGGATTTGAGTATGTCAATTCTGCCAGATAAAGATTATGCATACACTCCACCTTTTTCTTTATTCTTTCTTACACGTATATTGATTATTTCGGAGTGCATCTCTTTTTCTTCATAATATGTAATCCTTTTTTGATTCTTACTATATGGTTTCGGATGAAATGTAAATGTGTTAATGGGTCTTGTTAAAAGTGTAAAAGACGCCTTTATTCTATTTCTTACATTAGTTTTTTTTTTCCATTTGACAGGATTTGTGCTTGACCCTGAAAAATGTAATCAATTAAGCTTGGAAGATAAAAGGAAACTTGTTCACCGAATTGCTCATTGGTCAGAAGATGCTCCAAAGATTCTTAGTTCGTTGACCCGTAAAGAGCTCCTTGAAATTATATGTGCAGAATTAGGTAAAGAACGAAAGTACAGTGGCGTCACAAAAGGTAGAATGATAGAACACCTTCTTAAATTAGTGTCCAAAAACACCAAAGAGACCACAGCTGAAAACTCACTAGATTGTTCGCCACCAAAGAAGCAAAAAAATGAGAGGCCACTTGAACTACCCAGTACTAATAACACCATTTTTGAGGATACTAGAAAAGGCCAAACCAAGACTCGAGTTTGTCTAAATCTAGCATGCAAAGCGACTATGTGGCCAAATGATGCTTTTTGCAAGAGATGTTCTTGTTGTATGTGTTTTCAGTTTGATGATAATAAGGATCCTAGTTTATGGTTAACCTGTGATTGGGATACGGATTCTTGTAATGAAGGTAACGAGCCGTGTGGCATGTCATGCCATTTGAATTGTGCTGTTAATCACAATAGGGCTGGCATATCAGCTACGGGGTACTACCAGAAGCTGGATGGGGGTTTCTACTGTGTTTCTTGTGGAAAGTTAAATGGACTAATGAGGTAATTATACTCTTTCTGAGTTTCTTCTACAAAGTAGACCTAGCAAAATGGGATGGTTGAGTAGGATCTAAACGGCTGATCTTTTAGTAAGTACCCAAACAGTTTTGGTTTTTTTTTTTTTTTTGAAAATTAACTTTTATTCACAAACTGCCTACATCAACAAGTCGTGATGAGGCCCCTTACAAGTAATATTTACATCAACTTGAAATTATACCAATCGTCCCACGTAATTGAATGGAACTTGGTTCTATTCCTATACCATAAAAAACCTAAAGTCTTCACATCTTGAAAAATCTTATCTACGTGGACCTTCCCATTATCAAACTTCTTCTCATTCCGAGCCAACCATAAGCACCAACAAGTGGTGAAGATAATACCTTGTAATCCTGAAGCCAATCTTTTCTCCAACCTAGCATTAGAGTGCACTTCGAACAGGTCTTTAACGGTGAACAAGAATATAGGTTGGATGCCACACCAAGATGAAACCTTCTGCCAAATTTCCATACTAACTTCACAAGAACAGAAAAGGTGATTGACGTCCTCCTCCTCCTTCTCACACAAGGCACAAAGAAGCGAATTAAAGCGGCACTTTCTGTCTCTAAGAGCAAGCATAGTAGGAATACGTTCCAAGCCAATCCTCCACATAAGGATATTACATTTTTTAGGAGCCCATTTAGACCAAGAAAACACGAATCTGTTGTTACTATCTATTCCCGCCCCTTAGCCAATCTTTCACGAATCTGTTGGTTGACCTAACATACTTTTTGTCTCAATATGTGGATTTTATTCATCAATAGATACTGCTTAAATAATGATCACAAAGTTTATCGAGTTGCCAAAATGAAGTTATTTTCAGTAAACCCTTTTTGGAAGTTTTAACTGGGTAACTTATGAGATTTGACCCATTTGACGTTTTTCCTTGCTAGTTATTGTACTATATAAGTCTTTTAATTTCTACCTATTTGATCTCTTAGAGATAAATCATAACCAATTAAAAATCCGTTCATTAGTAAAAAGGTTTACACTCTTCAGTTTTAGAGGTCAAAGCTATTACTTTGCAGGTTCAATAACTGAAATAGATATGTTAAGAATCCAATATCCGTGCTTTTAATTTGGAACATTAGTTGAAAAGGCAGAAGCGGTTTTCATTTTTTGTTGAAAAAATATGTTTTGGCATCAATCTTCGAAATCATAATCATTCTGTTTGACCTCAACTAACTGTTTTCAGAACCTGGAGAAAGCAGATGCATTTTGCGAATGAAGCCAGACGAGTTGACGCATTGTGTCTGCGTGTTTCTCTAAGTCACAAGATTCTTGAAGGGACCGTGAAATATCAGAAACTCTTGAGTATAGTTGAATCTGCTGCAAAAATACTTGAAAGTGAAGTGGGACCTATTGGCCTAGCATCGGTGAAAATGGACCGTCGACTTGTTAGCCGACTGTCATGTAGCATGGAGGTTCAAAAACTCTGTTCGTTTGCAATTCAAGCTTATGATTCCTCGTTCTCCAATTCAACCTTAAACCATTTGCAGCCAAACAGAACTCCAAGTACGTGTATCTTTTTATGTTATATAGCTATTACTTTGGGTTCATAATGAAAATAATACAACTTTTGATTGAAGATGTGTTATGAAATTTTTATGTTTCCTTTCTGGAAATTCTCTATGCATTCTTTGGCAAAGGGAAAAAGATGAAGATATTTATCTTGGTCCACATGGTTTTTGTATTTCAACATGGACATTTAACAAGGGTTAGAATTATAGTATATTGGGTGATTATTGTGACTCGAGTCTATATCTAATGTTTGGACAAACGAATTATGCTTATGGTTATATACAGGGATTGAATATTGAGTTGAGATATCTATCTATTAATTTATAAATCTAGAAGTTTCACCTTAAGCACCCCGTGTAACTACAGTTTCCCCCCAAATAATCACTTTACTTTTACTACAGGCAGTAAGAAACTATTTATTCAAATGAATGTCCGCGATGAAATGTTGCAAACGTATGCTACGTTACATATTTTTGCTTAGTTAACTTTCTTTTCTGGCAGCCTGTCGGATTTCTTTTGAAGAATCTACTCCAACTTCTGTAACAATTGTCCTAGATTACGAACCACATCTGTTTGAAGAATTCTTTGGATGCAGAATCTGGCACAGAAAGTCAACTCTCAACACGTATCCAAAGGAAGCAACATACATCGTCTTGAACCCAGAAAAGAGATTCAAACTCACAAATCTTGATCCATCAACAGAGTATTCTTGCATGGTTTCTTTCTTCAGCAAGAAAAAAATTCTTGGATTCTGGGAGTCAAAATGGTTAACAAGCAAAGACACAGAAGTCAATACTAATACACAAACAGATTCAACCACGGATTTTCCTTGTACCCCATGCAAATCTGACGGTACCACAACAAAAACGGGCCCCAGAACAGTACCAAAAAAGAATGAGTATGAGTATGCAGTGGGAGTGATCAGAGGTTTGGAGCATGAGGGACACTTGAGTAAAGACTTTAGAGTGAAGCTCCTTACTTGGTTTAGCTTGAAAGCAACAATGCAGCAAAGACGAATAGTGAATGCCTTCGTGGATGCATTGATTGATGATCCCCCAAGTTTGGCTGAGCAGCTTCTTGATACATTTGCTGATGAAATTTGTGGTCGTTAGAGTGATAAAAAGTCATGTAATGTGGTCAATATGGCTAAGGTTAAGAATCAAGGTTTTGGAGTTTCGGGTCATTTTTATGATCAACTATGTTTCCATTTGGGACTAGAATTTCACTCTGGATTAATGTATAGCTAACTAGTGATGTCTACTAGTTTGTCCATGCAAGCTTTTTGTATGTTTATTGATGATCATGATTCATGAAAGGTATTGCATTTAGTTTTGTCCATTTTTTAAATCAAATTGGTTTTACATTTATCCTTTATTCCTTTTTATAGTTTTTTATCCATTTCAACGTCGATTATATGTTTTTTATGAGTCCAGGTTATCCAAGATGGAGCTGTAACATGCGAACTGGTAGCAATCCCAGCAAATGAATGAGGCTTTATGTAAGTGCATCAGTCGTAGTCTTTTTGTTGTAGTAAACCTTGGCGTGACTGTGACTTGTGTGGCTTTCAAAAGTTCAAAGGGTGGCGTGCGTAAACCTTTTCACAATTATCGTTCAGACGATACTGAAAATCAAAAGTGATTCTTATTTAGGTAGCATAAGTGAATACCATATACATTCGTATATGTCTTGTATCAAATATTTCAGCATCTAAGGGCGGGTGGTTGACCCGAACTTTGAACGATATTGAGTTTAGCTTTTCATGTGCACTGCTTAGGGAGGAGGGAGTGCCTCACCTCCCCACTGCCTCTCCTATTCTTGTATCCCTCCCTTCCTTCCCTTCCCCAAATGCAACGAATGTTTCACACGGTTGAAAGGTGGTGAAAAGGAGAGGAGCAAAAATGAGACAGCCCTTCCGGATATGGTCACCACTCAAGCTGTACCGCAACGAGGAGCCAGTGTTACCTTGGGTACCGGCCGAGTACCCATCTCCTCCCCAAGGCACTCAGTGTCCCGTAAGTATAGTAACAATACAAGGTGGTTTTATTTGTATTTTGGCAAGACATTTTGCTTCAAGTGTAACTTCAGTCTCAATCAGTATTTTTCATACTTTGGAGGGGGAAAAGAACACTTTATTCCGTAATGAAGAGCTAGCAAAGCCGAAAAGGTGAAGCTGAGCATGTGTGGGTTTAACTGTGAAATAAGTAAAAAAATCACTTGTGATACTCTAGGTGGAGGATTAAAGACAACTACTTAGTGTATAAATGTTTGTCACTTTGCCTATCAATTGTATACAAGTCCTCTTCAACCAATAGGGCAATTCTTACTTAAACGATTGGACGGGGTTTGCTGAAAGGACTTAAAAACTCATGTAAGTCATCAGTGACTAGAAGTCTCCAATGACCCTTATTCAGCTGCAACCTGGGTCGACGTTAAGTACATTTTACTCAACTACGTACATCAATGATAAAGTTCTTCAACTTGTGAAGATAATTAAGTTTGACATATTCTTAACTATTCTATATATGGACAAAAGAACATCCCTACTATTAAAAGAAACGGGAAAAAAGAAAGAGACCTACAACACAAAAAGAGCATGTTAACTGTCACTAAGAAACAAGTCAACACGTAATAAACCAGTGTGTATTTTAGGAATGGATAGTTGAAGACTCCTTACAAAAGCTTTTTATTTCACCAAATGACTAAGGAACGACAAGCTAAAAGCAATTTATGCTCATTGCTCTTTCCAATGGAGTGTTCACAAGCATTTCAACGTCAACAACTCAACATCTAAGACCTCAAAGACCATTGCAAATATGTCTATAAATGACGACAGCTGAAGCAGCAGACATATCTTTGTGGGGAAGCTTTTCTGGGTCGATACCTTGAGCATTTTTATACACATGTCATAAGCAACTTAGGAAGTGTGTTCTTCAATTAAATTCACTTTTAATGTACTAAGGCCTTAGCCAATAAGGGTATTAAATTTTCATATTCTCACATGATCAACGCTACATCATTTTTTACTTTCAGAATTTACCCAGAATTTCATCCTACCAATAATACCACCATACTCAACAAATTCTCAACTTCTCATTGCCGCATCATCGCCATATCATTTTTCATTTTCACAAAATAAAACAACAAAATACTAAAAACACATTTAATTCATATTAATAAAACATTACTAATTAAAAAAAAACAAATCTTAAAAGATAGAGATGTGGTGTTTGATGTGTTATATATATTTATACATATAAAAGTGAAAGAAAAAAAAATAAACGGTCAAATTTTTAGCCAATATAGCCGATTATTTTGAATTCAAACATGGCTGGTCCCACTTTTGGTCTCACTT
The DNA here is from genome assembly GCF_010389155.1 of Erigeron canadensis. Classification (NCBI taxonomy): domain Eukaryota; kingdom Viridiplantae; phylum Streptophyta; class Magnoliopsida; order Asterales; family Asteraceae; genus Erigeron; species Erigeron canadensis. The sequence goes on along the minus strand of NC_057762.1, from coordinate 22,548,023 downwards.
CTCCTCATCTTCGCCATCTTCTTCAAGATTTGCCAAGTTTTCGTCTAGAACGGCCCAGAATAGCCTGTTAAAAGTAAAGACGCCTACAATCTCGTGTTAAAAATAGTTGTCATGTCATATTTTGCTTAGTTGTTACTTTCAATTTTAATTTAGTTTTCTTTATGTATTTTATATTATATTAGTTATTATTCTTATTTTATATTATTATTATTATTATTATTATTATTATTATTTATTATTATTATTATTATTATTATTATTATTATTATTATTATTATTATTTCTATTTTAGTTATTGACATTATTAATATTCTCACATATTATTTGTTAACTTAATACTATTACGTTTAATTAATCATGTTTTAACATATTTGATATATTACAGTTTATAAAAATCATAATCGTATTGCATCACTCATAATCTAATAGTTTTTATAATATCATAAACTACGCATAATACTATAACTGTCAATATAACTTTTATTTACGTTTTTTGTCTGATCCGTACAACGTCCGGGTTTAATCTAATATATGTTGTATTTCATCAACTAACTACAGTATTATTTGTCAATGTGTGTAAATAGTAAAACTTTTTTACAATTTTTTCTCTAGAAATGATTTATTTAACAGGGCCTTTGAGTTTCAACTTTTCTTTTAAGATTATATTTTTAAATAAAAAGTTTTTTTTTTGGCTGTCCATAATTAAATATATATATACTACTAGTTTATAATTTATAAAATGAAAAGACTTATGACATAAATTGTAAATGCAACAATTTTTATGAACCTTTTGAAATTGCGTGTCACCTAAATGATAAAGGGTTGTTTATTTTGGCATTAAGGCAAAAAAAAGAAAATCCAACCTGTCGGATTCGAAACGACGACCACGGGAGTTACAGACCCGCGCTCTGCCAACTGAGCTAAGGTCGGTTGGCGTTATGGTTTCAGAAATAATTAAATATATCGATTTTTGAATAACATTGATAATATACAACAATAAATATTGAGTTTAATTTAATTTATGTTTATCCATACTTGTTTTAAATTGTACGAGAATAAGTACCTGCACGTTGCGGCGGTGAGATGGTGGGGTGATAGCCAGGTTTCCTACGGCCTCCGCCTTCAAATTTAAAAATTCGTCGAAAGTATATCGAATGACATCTCTAATGAAAGAGCATGAAATTTTAAGAACACCCATACAATTTTTATAATTTATCGACGTATGATTTTTGAGATAAAAGATTTTGAATGAATTGGAGGAATAAATGATTTATGGAGGAGAGAAAAAAAAGATGATTGGTTGAGATTTGAGGAGAAAGAAAGGATATTATGGTTATTTTAGATAAATATATAATAGATGAGAGGGGTATTTTGGGAATGTACTTAAAATCAATATTGAAAATTTCAATTCAATGTTGAAAATCTGGAAGGAATCTGCTTTATAATATAGTATAGATTTGAGTAGTGTTATATTATGCATATATTAAACTCGTATGATATACGGGTTCAAAAAATAAATTTTGTAATAAAAACAGTTCAAATTAGCTGAATATTTGTAATAAAAATGGGTCAACCTCTATACAAAAACAAAGAGACTACAAATGCTTTAAACGTCACAAGTTTACTAGCTAGCTATTGAACAATACTTCCTCCTAATTAGCTCAAGTGGTTGAGCACCTGTCTTATAAGCATAAGGTCTTAGGTTCAAGACTTGGGAAGTACATAGGTAGTCTTTCTATGAAAGCTTGACTTGGGTATACCCAGGTTCAAGTCTGAGAGGGCAGGATTTACCCCTATTGATCGTCGTGTCTTTGGGCGGATTATTAGGGGGTTTTCCCCTCACCGGGTATTTGAAATAGGCATTTCTACTTCGAGGGAGCTCTCTAACGCATACCCGGTTAAGACAACGTATGTTAGACCTCCCGCTGTCGAATCGCGACACGAAGTTTTCAAGCGAAATTCACCTTTGAAAAAAAAACTAGCTATTGAACAAACATAAAAAACATAAAGAGAAACAAAATCATTATTCTTTCCGGCTGCTATCTGGCTGGAAAAGGTGGTCCGGAAGCTTCCTCTCTCCCAGCAAGCAAGATGAGATCACCAATAGTGCACCGAAATGGCGCCATACGGCTCCGTCCCGGAATGAGGACCCCCCTTTCCTCTAACCAACGGGTCCTCAAACCAACTTGTCCTTCCTTTCTATTTCTCGGTAAGCGGTTTTTTTTTCATTCATTGATTGATTCAAGGTAGCTTTAGCTTGCTTCCAAGTCCAAGCACTAGCGGTAGAAGCTAATCGCCAGTCGCGTAGGGCGACCGGGCCAGGCCGAGTCAGAAAGGCTTTGATGACTCAAGGTTCATATTAGGGAAAGGAGAGTGAGGGGAAGAGGGGGCAACCCTTGGCCCGATCATCCAATTTGCTCCAACAGACAGGCATGGTTCTGTAGTCAAAGCAACTTCGTCACTTTCGTGTACCCATCGGACGGGAACCCTTTCGGGGGTTCCTTAGGGACCGATTCACTCTGCGTAGATTGACTGAATGCAGAAAACCTTCCACTGGCAAGCGATCGTGTTTTTCACAGGATTTCTCGTTACTCATGTCAGCATTCTCACTTCTGATATCTCCAGGTCTTGTCACCAAAAACCTTCCCCGATTGACAGAACGTTCCGCTATCTCCATGCACTAGACCCCTTTACTAATAAAGGAAAGCTTGCCTTAATTGAAGTAGGGGCTGCGAAGGCATATAAACTTGCTTAGCCCAAATCAGTCTAAAAGTTACCTGGAGTCGAGCTAACTGCATAAGAAGAGGGGAGCCATTCGCCCTAATTGAATAAAAGCTATCTTGAATAAAAGAAGGGAACCTTATTCGTGGACTGATGAGCGTTTCCCACTATAGTGAAAGTCACCATAACAGGAACCTCACTAACCTTAGAGGCTAGTTACTCAAACCACTGTCTTCGTTCCTCAACATCCTTCCAATAAAATCTATTACAAGTTGCATCAATCAAGTCAGGGAAAGATTTTTCATTGAGCACAGCGCAGTTCACGTCACAGCTACTTTCTTGTCTGCAACTATAATATGAAATTTTCTTTATCCGAAAATCCGCCGTAAGTCCTGTCGGGTACTTCTCCTCGCTCTGTGTAGAGCGATTTTTTCTTTCAGGTAGTAGTAGATCTATTAGGACTGGTATGACTGTTATCCTTTTATCCTGGTCGCTCAAGTAATATCCAATTCAATGAAAATCATAGATCTAATATTTGAATTGATATTTATCTATCTATAATATAATTAAAAAAGGGAGTTGTGAGTACATTTGGCATCCCTAATCCCCCTTCTTTAGCCTAATGATTCATCTTTATTAATTCTCTAATTTTTTAATATTAATCTAAATTAATTTACACTATTTGGTTTTCCATCACCGATTTACACTTTAACCCCTATCTAAAACAATTAAATTACACTTTTTGGTTTCCCATCATTAATTTACACTTTAACCCAATTTAAAAATAATTAATTTACACTTTTTGATTTTCTATCACCAATTTACACTTTAACCAAATTTTAAAATAATTAATTATACTTTTTGGTATTCCATCACCAATTTACACTTAAAAATAATTAATTTACACTTTTTTTGTTTCTATCACCAAATTACAATTTCACCTAACTTAAAAATAATTAATTTAAACTTTTTATTTTTATTGGTAATCTATAATATAAAGAAGAAGCTACGATCAACTACAAAAGGTTTTTTCTTTTTATATACTTTGCATATAATTAATCATTATTTTTTTTTAACATTGAATTCTTATGTTATTGTTATTATTATTTCTTTTAATTTAGTTTGAGGTTCGTTATGTTTTTTTTCTTCAACAACAAAAAATATGACCACATTAGTTTATTTTGAATATTTTAAGCCAACACATGTTAACCATCATCTACGACTCCGTGTTGTGCATGTATGGACTGTTTCGAAGTGGAACAACCCGAAGAAAATTAAAACGTCCGAGATGGTCTTTGTTGATAAATTGGTATGTACTTTTCAAATTATATAGTTTACACTTTTAGAATATACACCGTAAATTTTTTGTTTAACTAAAGTTGAAAAAAAAAGGATAAATTGGAATCAATATTTATATGGAGTTAATTTTCGTATGTTTCTTCTTTAATTTTCGTATTGATTAAGTTGTAATATATGACTTAACTAATCTAAATATTATATATTAAATTTTGTATTTGTAATCTATATTAACTCTTAGGATTTACGATTATATCTTTCTTTAACCTTTTAAATATAAAGTCTAAATTTGCTATGAGTAGGTTTCTGATTACTTTAAAATATTGACTTTGATTATTTTGATATCGTTTTGAAAGTAGCTCATATGGTGTATACTTAAGATTTACAATCATATATTTCTATAAGCTTTTAGATAAAAGGTCGAATTTTGTTATGAGTAAGATTATGATTATTTTAATATATCCACTATGATTATTTTGAATATGTTTTGAAACCAACTCATTAATGGTGTGACCTTTTAGTCGTTATTTTATCAGGGGAAAATGGTACATATTGAGATGGTGTTGAATGTTTTAGTATGATTATTTAGCATGGTGCAACAGTTCATCATTTTAGTTTGTGTATGACAGATATACTTCGGATCTTATGAAAAGCATGATATCAATAATAAATAATACATTTAGATATATAAAACCCTTTGATCCACATTATGTTTAAGATTTAACACAACAAGAGATGACTTTGCAAGGTTTGTGGTTTGACTCTCTTTTTTTTTATCAACAATTTGTTTCCTTATCTTTCTTGCATTAGCCGATAAAATCATTTGATCGACGTTTGGAATGTCCTTGGTTGAGTTCCTTTTTTATCCTGAATAATTTTCCTGGATCTGTATGCAAAGATGTTTATTCGGTTTTTATGGTTAATTTGTTTGGGGTTTATTTTTTAAAATTGAATTAAATACATAGAAACACACTAACAGAACTTACCAGTTTTAAAATTTTTTTTTTTGCTAATTGCAGGGCACTATCATACATGGCTCGATCAATGGTGAAAGGACGAAAAATTTTAGGAGTATTTTGATCAATGGAGTGGCTATTCAGCTAGCAAAATTCTAAGTTGATTTCGGTATATCTATTTAATATATTTGAATTCCAATTTAGCTTTGATAAATATATTTTGAGACTACCCATCCATTGGACGGACCTCATGTAACACCCCAATATTTTAAAGTAATGGAAATTTAACCCTTTTTATAGTTTTAACATTTAAATTGATTTCCTAGTATTTTGATTTGAGATAAGGGGTTAATTTAGTTGGAACCTTAATGGCTAACGGGTATAATACCCTTTTAATTTAAACAAAAACGTGGCCAAAGGGAGGAGATGCCAGCCAAATTCATATGATGATCTCTAATCCCATTTTCTTACCAATAACCTCCCTTAATCTTTCTTCCTTGTCCATCTCAAGTAAGAAAATCAAATTTCTTCTTGCAATTAATCACAATCAACCTTTATGTGAATAACAATAAAATTAGTAATCATCAATAACCTTCAAGAAACTGAAATTTAAAAGTTAGGGTTTGTGAATTTTGTGGTGGTGGCCCAAATTGAGAGAGAAAAGGGAGAAAGAGGAAATTTTTATTCAAGTCTAAATCATTGAATCCTGAGGTATTGAATTCCTTAGCCTAGCTCTAATTTCTATTAATAAATTAGGGTTCTTAGTGTTAGACATTTGGGGGTTTTGTTATTTGAGGTTTTCAAGTAAAACCCTAATAATTTTGATTGAGAAATTGATAGTTTGATTGAGAAAAATATGTTGATGATGAAAAACCCCCATAGTAAGAACCTCATATTTTGTGGTGTTTGGCTAATAGATATGATATGAAGCTTTAATATGAGAATTTGGTTTTAGAAAAAATTAGAGTAGCCAAACACCATAATGATATAGTTATGATAAATTCAAGTAGATAATTATGAAAGGGTTGAGTCATAGAACTCATAGATACATATGTATTGAATTATGTATAGGTGGTGAAGATCATTTTGTTGAGCCTAATAGCCATATAGTGTTAAGTAACCAAAATCAAGGTGAGTGTATATATGTATGATCATAGTTTGTTATATGAAGGTCATAGGTGGGTAAATTCCTATGATCCAATTGTATATTGATTTTTGGCGTAAGACTAGTAGATGATGAGATACCTACTAGCACATATTGTGTGTAAGACTAGTAGATGATGAGATACCTACTAGCATATATTGTATGTAAGACTAGTAGATGATGAGTTACCTACTAGCATTCATCCTTGGCCAAGTAGAGTTACCTACTTGGAGGTGATTGAACAAGTTAGAGTTGAAGGTTTAGCTCTCAAAAGGTTGGCATCTTGGATAATTGTGGTAGATGATCCCTTCTTGACCATGTTGGCTCTTGATACTTACTCTTTTGTTAAACAAGTCAATTTGGTATAAAACTTTTGTAAACGTCCAGCTTTTGGGTTCTTTGAATTATATATGGTTATGTAAATAACTAGTAGTTCAATTATTCGGGTAAGCGACCCGTTTCGTTGTAACTTGGTTATCCATTAGTGGGTCATATAATGATTTTGGTAACAAAGATGTGTATGAGTAGAAATTTTGATGTCAAATGTTTGGTTGAAAAATGAAAGGTTGTTTTGATGTATGCAGAATTGATATATATGTTGAGTTATATGTTGAAATTTGATTTTGGAATAAAAGTGTTGTGCAAATTTCTTAAATTTCTTCAGTGGAAGAGTTTATTCCCACTGCGCTGTAGTGGGGACTTATGGTCGATCTGGGCCGCAACTTTTCACTGCGCTACAGTGGGAAGTGTCAACACCACTGCGCCGCAGTGGGGATCCACTGTAAAAATAAAAAAATAAAAAATTTACGGTTTTCAATTAAAAGATTTTAGTTCATACACCTGAACACTAGTATAATATATGTATGAGATATGATTATAGACAACTAATTCCTTGTATAATAACCTCTCAAAAATAAACTATAGAGTTCATTTATATAATGAATAGTAATATATTTATATTTAAAGATAAGGTAAAGGGATAAGTACCCAGAAATGCAGTCAACTAATGCTCAAAGGTTATTGTGTGCACGAACTTTAGGTCAACTTTATTATATTCAGGAAACTTGTTCAATAGTCCTATAGCATGCAAAAGTGACCGGGTCAAAAGTTAGCCGGTCACCACTTTCACGTTGACTGCTTACGTGACATGCACACAATAACTTTTTGGGATTAGTTTATGCACACAATTAAAAAAAAATAGATTATTTTTTTTCAAACTCGCCGGAAACTGCAAATACTCGCCGGAAAACTTAAAAATCCGATTAAACCTTCGTTTATTTGAATTAAACCATGAAACTGACACCAAAATACTCAAAAATCAGCCGCGAACAAACCCTCGACAAAAGTTAAACCAATTGAGACTCGCCGGATAATTCATCAACTTGCCGGGAAATTTAAAATCACCATAACTTTGTTGTTTCTTCGAGTTTCGGACAACAATTTTGAGCAGTTTGGTGTTGGTTTCAAGTCGAAACTCGAATAAACAACAAAGTTATGGTGATTTTAATTTTTCCGGCGAGTTGGTGAATTTTTCGGCGAGTCTCAATTGGTTTAACTTTTGTTGAGGGTTTATTCGCGGCTGATTTTTGAGTATTTTGGTGCGAATTTCGTGGTCTAATTCGAAGTAACGAAGGTTTAATCGGATTTTTAAGTTTTCTGGCGAGTATTTGCAGTTTCTGGTGAGTTTGAAAAAAAATAATCTGTTTTTTTTTTAAATGTATGCATAAACTAATCCCAAAAAGTTATTGTGTGCATGCCACGTAAGCAGTCAACGGGTCAATGTGAAAGTAACCGGTCCCACATAGCCATAATCCCGTTTTATATTCACAATAACCAAAACTTCAAGTTTCGTGAACACAATAAAGCTGACCTAGAGTTCGTGCACACAATAACTTTTGAGCATTAGTTGACTGCATTTCAGGTCACTTATCCCGTAAATAGTAGGTAATATATTAATATTTAAGTAATTAATATAAAAAAAACACATATAACAAATTTTTATATAACCTCATTATTAATCCTACAAAAAACAAAACATAATTTTTCTCATAAGTTGAAAGTTTATTTAAAACATTAAATAAAAACAATTTTTTAGAATATAGAGAAAAAAAAGTAAAATAAATATTTATATCTTAAGGTAAAAATAAGGATAAAGAATATATGTTTGTTTTTAACATATTGATTATTAGGATTAAGATAGAAATAGTTGAATATAATTAACTGAAAAAATAACCTAATATTAAATAAAAATTGCTAAATACAAACATCAACCGTTAGGGAAGTCTCAATTGTTCTCTCAAAATAAAATATAAAGTTCATCTATTTAGATAATAGTAATATACTACTACAAAAGTGTAAATAGAGACCCCTTATAAAAACCAGTTTCATAAAAAAATTAATGGAACCGGTCTTTAAAAAATAAGGAGACCTGTTTTCAATAAACAAATGGTTTCTATATATGTATATAAGTGTTCAAAATAAAAAAACCGGTCTCTACAACGATAAATGGAGACCTGTTTTAAACAAATAAATGGTTTCCAGGTATTTAAAGGTGTTTAAAGTAAAAACACGTCTCTATAACTCCAAATAAAGACCAGTTTTGAGGACGTATTAATATAACACGTCTCTAAACATATATAATGCAGACCGGTTATATAAAAACACATCTCTAAACGCAATTACGAGTAAGATAAGATAGTTATTCACTTATTTGTTTTAATCTATTAGTCAAAGTCTCTTTACAGTTTACACCTCCTCTGTAACACCATTTAGGTCTTTTTTTTTTTCTCCTTCTCCTTGTAACCAATTAATCACCAAAATATCATCTCCACAGTAGGCACTCATGGACCGCCACCATTGACAACCACATGGAACCACCATCGTATTGCCTTCGTACTGTTGAGCGTCAATGGCAAGCCTTTTTTTATTGCATTTATTTTTGATTAATTTAGGGTTTTTCTTTCTTGTATCATTGTAATTTTCAATTAATCGTACTATTGAGATTTTCAATCTGAAGATTTATTATTTTCTAACATATGTTTTGGGAATTTATTTGACACGAGAGCAAGTACTCGTGTGTAGCGGCGGTGAGATGGTGAGGTGATACCTAGGTCATATAGTACGATTGGTTATAGGAGTTGATATGTCATAGAGTATGATAGTCAAATGCCTTAGCCGTACAGGCTCCGCCCTCGGATTTAAAAATTTGTCGAAAGTATAGCGAATGACATCTCTAATGAAAGAGCATGAAATTTTAAAAACACCCATACAATTTTTATAATTTATCGATGTACGGTTTTTGAGATAAAAGATTTTGAATGAATTGGAGGAATAAATGATTTATGGAGGAGAGAGAAAAAAGATGATTGGTTGTGATTTGAAGAGAGGGAAATGGTATTATAGTTATTTTAGGTAAATATTCAATAGATAGGAGGGGCATTTTGGGGAAGTACTTAAAGTCAATATTGAAAATTTCAAGTTCAATGTTGAAAATCTAGGGAAAATCTGCCTTATAATATAGTATAGATATAGATATAGATAATCTTTTTCAACTTCTTTTTTTGATCTGGATTTTTGATAAAAAAATTTGGATAGAAATAACATATTGTTGTATATATAAATTGGGGGTTAGTCGACTGCATCTTCAATACATGATATCTAGTGCAAACCATAAACATTATTAGTCCATTATATGTAGACATAAAATGAGAGCCTTTAGCTTTGCTGAGATATCGGCCTCTATAGAGTGTGAGGAGTTTTAGATATGACATCAGACACTGTCTCATGAAACATGTATGTGTGCATGTATTTCTTATAAATATGTGTCTATCTTTCAAGTTTCGACATGTCTGTATGTTACTGTTCCAAATCAGATTTTGCCAAGTTTTAGACCAGTTTTTAGCTTGCGAAAACCTGTATTTAAATGACTAGATGGTACGAATTTGAGGCTTTGAGCTAGGGAAATTACGGAGTATATGTTTAAATGAGTACTTTTTGTATCTTTATTCTCCTTATGTATGTTGGTGCGTTAAGTAACACACACTTATGCTTTTCATAGTTTCTTTGGAAACATAGACGGAGCATATACTCAAAAGGAAATTGACAGCATTGTTGGCATGGATTGGTCACTTCACAAAATTTTACGGTTAGATATAATTATTCTTTCTCGCCGTTTGCACTTGTGCTTGAAAACCCGAACTTGATTTATTGTTTTCTTAGCTAATTGTTTTTCTTTTGGTTGCAAAATTTCAATACACGGGTATGGTATACTTACAAACTTATTAATGAGATTATCCCAAGTCATTATAGTTTCATTATCTTTAGTTTTCTTGTTTGCAGTAAAGATGTCATTTTGTATTTCACTGGCATTTATGGTTTTGTGGCTAGCTTAACTGGCTATTGCACTGCATGTGGTCAAAATTGTAAGTTTGTAAGCTTTTGTACGGTTGAGAAGGCCCTCTCCAAATAGGTGTGAGGTATACATGTATAATCAAATTGTGGTATTAATAAAACATCTATTTTTGGAAGAAAAAAAAATCTTTGATGATTTGTCTACATTAATATACATATTCGCAGTTTTTAGGTGCATAATTTTAGGAGTTCATTGTAATTAATATATGAAAATGATTGAAGTTGAGTAATTACATATGTAGGTTGTGCTGAATACAGGTCTATCTAAGCCATAGACAACTACGGGCTGTCGGTTGTGCCTATAGAGAGAAGAACAGATAATAAGCGTATTGCTGGACTTCTTGTACCATATGCGGCAGTAAGGTCTGTGCTTCAAGGTCTCTTTCTCTCTTATACATACACTTATTGGCTATGAACAATGCCCATACAGCTAGAATGACACTATGATAGGTTACCGAGTCTCACTAGACACTAATCTATCTCTTATATATAGATGGCTGACTCAGGCTGTGTCGTACTAGATACTAACACTGCCCTTAATATGTTGCTCTATTTTCCTTTATATTCTTTATATTAAGCTCTTAGTTTCTAGATCATTCTAGATATATGTTGTTATCTACTTTGTTTATTAATGCTTATTATGTGTAATGAAAAAGTCTTGTGCATTTCTAGGAGGCACTGGTCACTAATGATATTGGCACTTGGTAAGGGATTGGCTTTCATTTTGGATTCCTTAAATAAGGGTAAAAAGAAGACCCACTTGAGCTACAACCTCACAAAAATTTTCATTGAGTAAGATTTATTTTATCGGCTGGGTATTTACTATTGATTCTGATTTAGTAGATTATCACAAAAATATTGGTTATTTTCATTTTAGGAGTCGTGGAAATGGGTTTGATTGGACTGTCGTTGATGTATGTTCTCTTACCCTATTTTTATGCATGTAAACAATTTGATTTAGATGGTTGCATTTGCTTAATTATATATCTGCATGCTTACAAAATTTAGTGCAACCAACAAGATGATTCTTGGGAGTGCGGGTTCTACGTAATGCGTTGGATGTATGAATTTGTGATTAGTCAACCACATGACTTTTCGACAAAAGTAAGCACTTAATATATCGTTTTTTCTTTATGTTGAGGTGTTAATAACGTATGTTTATGTTTTCAATAGCTCCCTTGGACAAGTACGCGACCATATACTCAAACGGATATTGACAAGATAGTTGGTGAATGGATTTATCATTTTGCATACATGTACGGTTAGGTATAATCTCTCGTTCTCGCTATTTGCATTTCGGTTTTTATGCTTGAACACTAACTTCTTTTTTTTTTTACTGTTTTATTTGCAGCCAGCATATCTTTTGTTTACTAGTATGTGTGGATTATCCATATTTTGATGTAACACTCGGGACTATAATTAGGTACACTTGGCCTATTAGTTTATCTCTGTATTACTAGCTGTGCAGACGAGAAATGTTGAAGATGCAATTGATAAAGTTAATGACTTGAACCCTGAGGTTAGTTGATTTATTTTATTTTGTGCTTGCTTTTGGTACTTTCTTTATAGTTAGCAATATCAATCTAGAATTACTTGCTGATCACTTTTTTTATCATCATTGCAAACTATTGATCAGATTGGTTTTGCTCTGCAAGATTATTCCACTGTTGTCATTGTTGAAAGAGATTTTAGGCCAAACTTTTGCCAAATAATTTGATATCCAACTATCATGTTGGTGAAGCAGCACCCATTTTTCAGGGATATTATGTGGGATACACTTGCATGGCAAAAGGTATGTGTGAGATCTTTCTGTGTTGTATTATTGATGAAATTGACCCTTTAAACTGAGTGTATTTGGGGTATGTAATATCTTTATTAAAAGAATAGTTAAAAGGAACCAGGTCATACAGGTTAAAAGCTGCCCAAATGGTATATTTTATGGACGAAACCTTCAAAATCATATTTGTACTGGAAGTACATTACTAATAGAATGATATAGGAGTATTATTATGGTAGACCAGTATTAATTTATAAAGTTTTAGAACTTCTGGACAAAGTGTGTTTTGGGTGAACTTAAACTTGACCCATCTTGTTTGACTTGTACCAAAAAGGTTACCTTCTTATTTCTTACCTGCCCAGCCTGACCATTGACCTGTAACCCAAGTGGTCTAACACTATCATATTACCACCTATGTTTTTTTGTATCTGCATATGATACGAGTGTTATTTTTGTACTGACCAAGCTATTATATTCAGGCTGCATTTGTTCAATATTTCGAGAATACACTAGACACGAGCTGTTTTACAAGCCTTACATGGAACACCACAGCGCATGGTTATCAATCAAGTGAAACAGAGGATTCCAGTGACAATGGTAGCATGAGTGGTAGTAGTAGTAGTAATATGTGTAGAAATAGTACAATTATTGAGTTGTAAATTTTAGCTATTTGATCTTTGTGATCAAGATGTTTGAATTAGCGAGTTTAATGTTAATTAATATATTAACTTTCAACATGTTCAATTTTCTGGATAAATGTATTTTGATTGTTGTTATACAGATTTAAATATCTAGCGGTATATATTTATAAAAAAAAGTGGTGTGTAAACATGATAAAGAAACCAGTTTTATACTACAAATTGGTCTCTAAACAAGATAAAGAAACCGGTTTTATACTACAATCTTGACTTAGAAACCTGTTACGGAAACTTGTTACGTGATTCAAAACAGTTCTATATATTAGTGGAGGAGACCAGTTCTATAGTGAAAACAGTTTTCTGAAGGTAGCATAGAAACCAGTTAGGTAATTAAAAATGTATAGGAAACCAGTTTTTTTTTTATAATAGAAACCTCCTTCGTTGTAAAAGGGCTTTCTATATTCAAAACAGGTCTCCTTTACTCTTTTTTTTAAAATAGTGATAGTAATAAGTTGCAAATGAAGTTAGCTCAATTGGTGGATGCATCCCTGATTTCCCTACAGGTCTTGGGTTCAACTTTTATGAGTAACAAGTCTGTGGATTTTTTTCTTGAATCACCTGTAACGGCTTATGGTTTACATCTCGTAGTCTAGAGTATGTGCAGAGCTTCAAATTATATAGTAAAGTATTCCCTGACGTAAAATACCGACTAACTGTTTTTAAAAAAATAGTAATAAGTTTATGTTAATAAGTAAATTAAAGAATAGATAATATATTTATATTTAGATAACAGATAACTATCTTATTAAAAAAATGAGAACACATATAATAGATCATTTTGGAATCGTATTTTTAATTTTAAAAAACAAAATATAGTTTTTATCAAAGAAAATTGAAAATCTGATTAAATAATTTTATTTTTTTTTGGTATATAAAAAAAGAAAGAAAGAAAATGAAACAAATATTGAAAATTCCTTTTTTTTTTGGAACAATGAATTAATAGTTAGCAGTTAGCGGTTAGCATTTGAGACACCAGATAATTAGAATTGAGAAATTTAATACATTCTTGTAACACCCGTCATTTAAAAACCTGAATTTACAAAAACTTTGCCAAACGGCGTTTAAAATGTAGCGGAAAAGATCACTTCAAAATCTGCCCCATCCGTAACGAATGGTACCTTTATCAATGGTATTACTAATAAACATCATCAAAATAATAAAAGTAAATCCAAGTCTTGGTACCAACATAAATGCCACATTACTATAGGTCTTTAAATGTAAATGAAATAGCCAAAACATAAGGCTAATGGGAAGTCTAAGCATTCAAAAGTCTTTGCTAGTCTTCTTTATTCATTCTACCCAATCTCACCAAGTTAATCTTCGCCTAGCTCAAGCTTGGTTATCCTGAACGCACAACATTTTCAAAGAACATGTGTTAGCGATTTGAAAACGTTTGCCAATTAAATATATTAACAAAATCTGCATTTTAGGCTAATATCACATACATACATAACAACATATCATACACTTTAGGTTCATCATGTCCTAAAATGTGCCTACACTTTCTTTCTTTATCTTTATTTCTCTATTTCTTTGCCAAGACATAGGCTAAGTGACTTATGCCACTTACATAAAGATGTGGGGTTGTGTGTATGAGGTCATAGACCATAGATGGAGTCCTCACATCCGACATGATAGGTAAACCATAAGGTGGTCCATCGGCGTCGTTAAGGAAAGACAAAGTCATTTCTAACTGAATAAATCATTTATGGCTTTATGCAATGGTGGTTAGTTACTCCACCCGGAATACTCAAACGTAACTGTGCCACGGGAGGTATCATGATTCCCATACCACGTGACCACGTACGCACCAACTCCGAGGAGCTAGCACGGGTTAAGCTTAACACAAGACTTTACATATTGCTCGAGACTTTTAATCTTTATATTAGTTTAGGTTACACTTTCACCTAAGCTAATCACATATCATCATTTACTTTAGGGCCCTTAACGTGCACGTGAACATGGCAATCCTAATCAGAATACTAGTGACTAGGTGATCAAGCCACACATGCAATCAGATGACATAGTTTCATCATTTCATAGTCACATAACATATTTTCTCATCATTTCATGCGTATATACTTACTTCATACCTTTGCAACCTGCATAAGCATGTTATACATCTTAAATGGTAAGTATCATATCCCATAGTAGCCTCCCATAATCATCCATAAACGTATAAACATATATACATGTCCATTTGGGAAGTTTACTTATGAAAATCTTATATTGTTGTACTATCAGGTGACAAAAGATGTTATCTTACCTTGGTACAACTTAATAACGTGTTAAGTATGTCTTATTGTGCTTGATTAGTGCTCCCGACAACCTAGAATAAGTATAGAATCAAGAAACTAACTTAAACGAGGATTTATTGACTTATAGGATCTTCATAAGTCGTATGGATACTTGTTTGTCACTTAACCCCTATTTTAAACCTTAAAAGTTGGAAAGACACTTTAGGAGTCTCATGCATTGGCCATGATTCGCATATGAGCAAACAGTAGCAAGCATAAATCGACCATGAACAGTTTATGAGTCTCATACCTTTTTCTGAGTCTCATATTTGCAAAAGGAAAAACATAAATTGAACTCGATCAGGTCATGAGTCTCATACCCTTTTATGAGTCTCATATTAGCAAACAGTGGGAAAACATAATCGACAATTATCAGTTTATGAGTCTCACCCCCTTGTATGAGTCTCATATACTGTAACTTCGAACAAAACTTCGTTTTTACAAACCCTTTACAACCTTAACACCTATTAACGACCTGGAGACTTACAATTAACATCTTTTATGATACAATTGATAACTTTAATCCATCGATAGATCCCTTAGCCGTTTACAAACATTACCCATTCCATTGATCACCGGAATGACTCAAAATCGGTAACGAAATTGTAATTATCTCCTCCCAACCCTAAGACCAAGAACAAGATCCATATGATCGACTCATAAGATCACAAAACAAAGAGAAATCACCTATATTACCTGTATATGATCAAGAGGATGAGAGATCTTAGCAAAACTTGCTCGAAACACCACGAAACGGAAGAATTCGATGAAGGATTACTATGGAAGAGTGAAGGGGGCGGCTATAGGGTCTCACTCACGTAATGATGCAGATGAATGACAATTAGGGATGGCTAATTGCCACTAAACCCCTGACCATTAACTCCTAAAGTTTTATTTTAGGTCCCTTGACTTATAAACGTTACTTTCATAGCTTAACTTTCCTACCGGGAGTCTTAACGATCTAACAAGCACTTAACGTTCATACTTTACTTTGAATTAGTTTCATTTAAATCATATTAATTATATCATATTAAACACTGATGAGCGTCCATTTTGTGATACAAACCCCTAGTGAAAGGTTTCATTTCTATACTTAAATGAGTTATTATTCTGGAACTATCGGTACTTAATGAATGATGTGTTTATGCAGGTTCACAGAAGATGCGAGAGAGGGTAAATGACATCAAGTGACTCAAGAATGAAGTCTATGAAGTTACAAGACACAAGAAGTGATTCGGGAGCCAAATGAAGACGCAAAAGCACGAACAGCAGCCACCAGCGCCATTCTCTGAAGACCAGCGCCACTGGCCCACTACAGCCCAGAACCAGCGCCGCTGGGCTAGGTCGGCCAACTAGGGTTTTCATCCGAAAACCTATAAATACCCCCCTAAACCCTAAGATTCGGAGCTCACTTCCTCCAGGCGACTTTGGGGGTCGTTCTAGGGTATTTCCATCAGATCTAAACCCTTGTAACACCTCCATATCATCCGGAAGATCAAGCATCAATTATTCAAACAATCCACAATTCAATATTCATATCTCAATTAAATTCGAAGCAGTATTCGGTCAAAACAAATGATAGGAGGATTCGTGGTGTTAAATTGAAGGAGTGGCCAAGAAGGGAACGGATCGCGCGACTTCACCCTATTATTAGTTTGATCTTTCTTTTCTCTTTTTATTATTGTTAGCGTAGTTTATTGCAAGACTTGTTTTATTTGACAATTGTTATGATGGATTTATTTATTTTAATAATTGTTAGGTTTAATTATCTTGTCATGAGTAGCTAAGTAGTTTTGCGTCTGTTTGGATAATGTAATCATGCCGTGATAGTTTTATATATTAGATTGTTGAACTGTTTCTATGCTTGTCGCAGATCCATGGTTATTAAGTCAGACAAATGTTATTAGTTTTCATATACAAACCAGTTTTATTAACTTGGTTAGATCAAAATGACGTCGAGGCCTTAGGGTTATTTAATTTGGTTTGAGAAACGTTAATCGGTCTATAATTAATGTGGTCTCTTGACTTGTAACCGAGCAGGGGATGGTTAATTAATAATTTGACTCAACTGAACATGTGTTTTATTAAATTATTTTAGTTGCTCTGGCGAACGGAAACCGGATCCGAATGACTAGGGTAATTAGTGTCAAGTGACTTTTTAAGAAACCTAAAAGAATCTAGACTTACATAAAAGATTAAGTCATAGTTACAAAACTCAGGTCTTAATGCATAGCAGTGAATCTAACAAGAATCTGTTTATAGGGTAGTGTGAGTCTAACGACAGCACTATTAAATACGAGTAGTTTGGTGAATCTAACGAGAATCCTTGCGTGAGAAGAGTTGTTCAACAAATCTAAACTGTTTTCTAAATGATCATAGCATGTGAACTGTTCGAAATAGATGCAATGTTTTAATTATTATTATTTTGCTAAATCAATCAATTTATGTTTGTATTATTTTAGTTTTATTTAAATCGTGACAAACCCCCAAATCCTAGAATTACACCTAGCTTAGTTCTTAGACATAGTCCCTACGAACGATCCTGGTCTTACCGATTTACTATACTATGAACAAACGGGTCCATTGCCCGTGAGTGGAGTGTGGTAGAGAAGTTAACCTTGAAATTATAAATTTAAAACTTGTTAGGAAATTAGTTAACAAATCTGTACATCAAACACATAAGCATTTAATCACATAATCTCATATAGGGTACATAAACTTAACAAACCTAACGTTAACTAACGGAATAATCAAATAGTCAAACTTGAAAAGTTTAGGATGTTACAATTCTCAATTAAAAATGTTGACTTAGTTAAGTGCTTTTAAATTATAGCCGATAGAATGAATATATTTTATTTTAATTTGTTTAAAATTAAACGAAAGTGTTAAAAAAACAAAAAAAAATACACCTAATTTAGATGACAAACAAAGATAATTGTCATATAATGAAAAATATATCCTCTCTTAAATATATAAAGAGATTATGATTTTATTTATTTACCATTATCAGCTATTGATAACAAAAAATAAACTTAAAAAGATAAAATATGATCAGAAGAGCAGTTATGTTAAAAATAATAATGCTTTTATTATTTGTTTTCAAACTTACAAGTTTCATTCTTCAAGGACTATTCTTATACTTCAGGTAAGCAGGTAAGTTAGAGGGGTTGTTATTGTCATCAATCTATTATACAGATACTGAAGGTGATACAAGGCAAAAGATATCTATTATATATTCTGCATTATAGTTTATTAGGGTAATTAGTCTTTCAGTCAAAATATTGTATTGTTCGATTTCTCTTTGATTCTGTCTCTGTATTTCATCGTAATAGGGTTCTTTATTGTTGTTTTCGCTTATTGAGTCGGTATTGAAGATTGTTTAGGGTTGCACACATTAGTGGACAACCTAGTCCTTTATATTTACACACGTTTGTGGATAAATCATTGTTTTAGAGTTGTAATCTTCTTCATATTAATAAAATCCAGTATTATTTTCAATATTGTTACAATTTACTCTAAAATGATAAGATAGAAAATAATAGAAATGTTATATGTGTTTAACTTGTCCCAAATATGATAGGGAGAGTTACATAATTAATCTTCTCTTTTTTTTAAAAAGAAAATTTTTATTAAAAATGAATTTGAACTCCGGCTTTAAAGATAGATAGAAGTTAGAAAATCTCTATCTAAAGATAAAATTAAATTATTACGAGTCGAATCGTGGTTCGTAAGAGTTTAATTGTACTATTATAATTTTATGTCTCTTAATATTTTGATATATAACCTTTATATATAATATTCCAACTTTATTGTTCAAAAAGAGTCTTATAACAAAGGTGAAATATAAGAAGTTTTGTTTTTATTATTAGAAGATAAAAAAGTTGTTTCCCATAAAATCTCTATTTATTTTTTAAGAAATGAGAATTGAATTTATACTCTGTATTTAAAGATGGATAGATGTTGAAAAAAAACCACTATCTAAAGATAGGTATCTTAAGTTCTTAACTGATGTAACAATTTTTTTTTAAACCACCTGGAAATATCTTTGATTTATATATAGTCAATTGTGATTGGCGTATGTATGGTTAATATAGATTGTAAACGTGGAATTTAGAAAGCTAAAGTTAAGCAAATACGCTCTAGAATTTGACATTTGTAATTCCAGTTTCATCAGCTATCATGTTATAAGCTCATTAATCATATTATTACAATAATAATAATCGTACCCAACCGACTGCTTTGTTCTTTCCTGTTGATAAAAAATTCCACGTTGTCATTTTTGGAAGATAAAATATACACACCACGCCTACAGAGTTTATCTTCTTATGTATTAATATTAATTAATGAATGATTTAGTTTTTATATATATCTAGAAGACTTCTTCTCATTTGACACTTTGACAGAGTAAAACAATTTTATGTCATCATATCAGAGTATCATCAAACTTTCTTTTATCTGTGACAATGATAGACCATAGCCACCAATAACCAAACCTTAGAAAATTTTATATTAACGTAATATTTGTTATCTTGTTTAATTTTCCCCCGTCTTTATATTTAAGGGTGAAAAAGCGAGTTTATATGTTTGTGTGTAAATAAAAATATGTGTGCATATTAAACATGAGTTATTATCATACACGATAAATTTATGCAAGTCTAAACAAATTAATCATAACTTTTAAAGAGTATTATTCGATTTGAATATGATAATTAGGAAATACTAGCACGTTACCCGCATAATGTGCCGGTGGTCGTGGTTGCGACGATGTGGTGGCGGGGGAGACTGTTGGTGGTAGATAGGGCGTCAAGTGGTGTATATAATTGATGTAAAAGGTTAATGGAGATATTTTAAAAGATAAAGGGTTGATAATGTAATTTAATCATTAATGTTAAGGAGGTAGTGTAAATGAAAATATTTTAAGGGTGCTAAATGAAAATATTATATTTTTTCATTACTTTCAAAAATAAATCGTTATTCATTTTATAATATAGTATAAAAGTATAGATATTAATTATACGGACAAAAACCATAGTTTCTTCTAATAAAAATGTCAAATTACTTTGTTGTACTCACGTAAAGAGCACATGAGGAGACTTAATGTTAAAAGTCGCTCATTCGCTCACCTTAGTTGCGAGGATATTTAAATTGAAGGATTTACTAAGCTAAGGTTTTTTTTTTTAATCACTATTATTTTAATTCGATGACGATGTATGAAAAAAGAATGAGTGCCCACAAAACTTTTGTATACGTGGGACCAACCGTAAATAAAACAAGATTATATGCATCTCGAATCGAAGATATATAATATTTCGAGGAAAAAACTTGTATAAGTTGACAAATTACATAGAGAATTGATATAATTTATTACAAAGATATATAATGAAAGAATTTTTTATTTTATTTTTTTGTTTGAATCTACCAATATATATAGCAATTGTGGAATACTTTCTAAAAATATTATAAAATTCCTACCATAATAAATGCATGTACATTAATTTGGTATGTATCATATATTATATAGTTGGAAAATGATTAACCGTGCTTAATGATATGCCTAAAATCTTAGGAAGTTGACATGTGGAATGCACTAATTCTCTTTCCTAATATTGTCTCCTGATTTTTCTACATGTCATCATCCTACAATTAGGCACACCAATTAGGTTGATTTATCATTATCCTATATAGTTATTTAGTGATATTTAGTTTTAGTTTAATATAATAAAATAATAATTAGTTAACGATGGTCAGTTCAGTTAGTTAGTCACGGCTTTACCCAATGTCTTGAATTTGATCCATATTCATAAATCTAATTTAACAATATATCATAAACCATTACATTTATCTTAGACAGAAACATATATGTATTATTTTACATTGACCTTTTTAACACTTTCTATCTTGACAACCAAGAATAGATATTAGTTGTTGCATTAAATATATATCGTGATAATACTATTTTGACAATTTTTTAAAAAGTATAAACTTGCGTAAAAGTATCTATGTTCGTATATGAATAGTTCGCACATGAACTTTACTATATATATATATATATGTTATATTGAGAGAAAGGTTATTTTAAGACCCCAAAATTGCAAGAACTTTTAGAAACCTTTTTTAAATTTAAATTATTTACTATATGATTATTTAGACATGTTTCTATGACTATATAATTACTTTAAAAATGTTCATATAACTATCTATATATATTTGATCATCATCAATCTGATGAAAACATTAATTTACAAAATACTTGCATATATATGACCAACCTGCATACATGTGCTGATAGCACTATTCATGTATATGTGATCATAGAATTCATGTCTCTAAATCTATATAATGGATGATAATTCATGTCTCTACGTAATTGTAATTTAAATCCAAAATTGCACCTAAATAACTCAGATACAATCGAAAAACAATCACCATGTAAAGAATAATCAATAATTAAGCTTGATTTAAAATTTTTTTTAAAGTTTTCTGTAACTTTTAGGGTTCCTAAAATAACTTTCGTATTTATAAGTATGACTTTTTGGTGATGAACACTTATTTTGGGATAATTGAGAATTAAATGACTTTGTCTATTGTAAGAAAACCTCATTGTAGATGTCACGTTTAGTTATGAACAAGTATATGTTGTAGTATATAGTTAGTAAATTGATACTTCAATTTGTATTATATAAAGCTAATATGTTTTCTTAGAATTATATTAACCACCCCCTTCAACTTTTAAGTATAGTAGTATGAGTTTTTGGATATTTTTTAAATGGAAAAATGATTGATCTTCATAAATATGAACCTAAAAATCCTCCTAAAACCTTATGAATATGAAATGTGGATTCCATTTAATCTTTTTCCTAACCAACCACCCCCCCCCCCCCTGAATTTTCACATGTCACCATCAAATAAATTAGAAGAATTTTTAGGCTAATGAATTAGGAGGGTTAATCATTCCTTTTTTTATTATTATTTCGACTGTTTTGTTTGTATTATAAAAATAAATATATAAATGAATGGAGCTTTAAATGTATTTATGTTGATATAACTTTGATCAAATATTATATAAACAAACACAAATTTAATCGTCAAAGTTGAAAAAGCAAACGAAAAAAACAAATTCAAATTAATATTCTAAATTAGGATGGATGAATTATTACACTAAATGAATATGTTTTAATTCTAAATCATAATTATACAAAAATATTAAAAACATATATTCAAACCATATACGATAAAATCATTTTCAAATAACAATTGCATTTTAACATGTCTTTTCTAAAACTATTACTGTTATTATAAGGATAGGTAAATGATTAATTTTTCTAAATTAATAACCTAAACCTCTTCCTAACTATTAGATGATATCATGTAGAAAAATTAAGGGACAAGATTAGGGAAGGGAATTATTGGATACCACATATCACATTGTCACCTTCTTCTAGTTTTAAAAAAAATTTTAGGCTAATCTTTAGAATAATTTATCATTTTTCATAAAAATAAAACATGTTTATCTAGTTTAGTTATACTAGCATTGTACCCGCGCGATGACGGCTACGGTGTGGTGGTGGAGGCGAGTGTTGTTGGTGGATGCGACGTCGAGTGTCATAGATAATTCATATAAAAGTAATTGATTTAAAAGGTTAATGGAGATATTTTAGAAAAATAAAAGATTGATAGTGTAATTTAATTATTAATGTTAAGAAAATAGTGTATGTGAAAATATTAAAAAGGGTTGTAGCCTTCCCGTGTTTTTAGGCCATAAACTAGAGAGTTAGGTTAAAGGTAAGCCGGCTAAGAGGACTAGGAGCTTAGCTTGCTGGCGAGAAAGGGTGAGTGTTCAGTACGCTCTTTAGCCATTAACAAGGGCTAAGCCACTAGGAATGGCTTGCTGGCCTGTTGGGAGAGTGGAACGAAGTGATTCTCGTTAGAGAAGCACGAGTGGAATGACTTTAGTGTCAGTAGGTGCCTAAATGAAGCGATTAAGCGTCAGGGGCTTTGCTGGCTTGCTGGCTAGCTCGTGCAATCAATAAAAAAATGATTCGCATTAGTAAGCTAGCTTTGTAAGCTAAGCAAGCCTGGTTCTCCAGGCACTACGGTAGGACGTGGATCGACCATGACGAGAATGGACTTCTCCATAATGTAATAGAAGAGTCACAGTCCAGTTCTACGGGCTTTCTCCTTTCACGAAGGAGATATGAATTCCATTTAGGCGGGTAAGGGCTTGGCTAGGTGAAAATATTACATAAGAGGACATTTTAGACATTTCTCCCTATGTAACTTTCAACATGGGAGGTATTTTCTTTAATATAGAGTATAGACAAATGATTGATAGTGTAATTTAATTATTAATGTTAAGAGAATAGTGTATGTGAAAATATTTAAAAGGGTTGTAGCCTTATAGGTGAAAATATTACATAGGAGGACATTTTAAACATTTCCCCCCATGTAACTTTCAACACGGGGGGTATTTTCTTTAATATAGAGTATAGATAAGAGAATGGTGTATGCGAAAATATTTAAAAGGGTTGTAGCATTATAGGTGAAAATATTACATAGGAGGACATTTTAGACATTTCTCCCATGTAATTTTCAACATGGGGAGTATTTTCTTTAATATAGAGTATAGATATATCAATCAAGTAAAGAAAATTCGTTCTTTGATTTATCCCTCATTTCATTTGTGACCCCGTCAAACAAAATATTTGAAAAAATAATGTAGTATGTGTATGTCAACTTACCTTGTTTGATATAATATTTAGCTAAAATAGATATTTTGTTCAATATAATCGATGATTAATCTATATAGAAATTTTCTTCGAAAAGAAAACAAAACTCAACCTCTAAAGATGTAAAAAGTCTTCCTACCATTTTCATACCTATTATAACCCTCACAAAACTAATTAATTCAATGTTGTAGATATTTCATCATAGCCCATAAGTTTTTGTTATGATGGTATAAAACGAAAATGAGAAGTTAAGTTTTGCTTCTGCGAAGGTTCCAAATTTAAAAATACTAATATCGACTTTTAACTAAACTACTTATAATTATAACTAACATTATAGCGTTAAATACTACTAATATCACATAATTAAGCATCCTGTTTAGATCATAATAAAAAAACACATTTTGTACATCACATTAAGTCGATACATATGTACAAATTTTAATTTTAATCTCAAAAATCAAAAACCATTCAAAATTTCATTAAATCAATAAATATTTTATAGCCACGAGCGTCCAAGGTCAACATTAGCGACTCCGACCAATAATGTTAATCGTATCCTGGCCCCACCAAATAAGCATCAATCAGAAACCGGCGATTCAAAGATTCTAAACCGGCGGTCTTTTCATACCGGGGTCATCACTTTTTGGCCCGACGTTATTAAGAGGCACGTCATCTGCCGTTGATGTTGACGTCGACGGCCCAGCGTTATCCGACACTACTTTTTGTGGCCTAACTGAAAACGCCCGTGATAAAAAAGAGGGCCACCGGTCCAACCGGTTAGTCACCCGGTCTAAACTTCCCATACGTTTGTAAGACCTTCCTTTGCTACTTCCTTCACCGGTTCTGTACCCTTTTTTAGTACTTCCTTCACCGGCCGGCATCCTTACCGTACTTCCAGACCGGTTCAGTAAAGCATTGCTGATCATTTGCTTCCTTATTTCATCCGGTAATCTTAAAGTGAACCGGTCAGTATTTTCACCCGGTTGAACCAGTGAATGCCCGGTTGAGTGCGATCTAAACTTTTCAAGTATCCGCGACACAGAGTTTGATCGTGGAGCTCTTTCCGGTTTAGCACTCTGATTTCTTTTAAGTACCGGAGTCTCATCTATAGGAATCGAAACCGAATTCAAACCGTTTATATTATCCAATTCATCTGATGCTGTAACTCCATCTGGATTCTGACTATTACTCGTCTCATCGTGTGTTAAATCATTAGGCAATTGTTGCTGCTGAGTAATTTCACCCGGTTGAGGGACAAGATTAGACCGGCAAACCGGGCAAGTAACGTGATTCTCAAGCCAAGCATCAATACACTCAGCGTGAAAAACATGATCACATTTCGGAATCAAACGAATCGTTTCTTCATCATCAAACTCATTCAAACAAACCGCACATTCCAACGCACCTTTACCGATTTTCAATCCCTTTACAGCTGAATAAGCAAAAGTCGGAAATGTTTCAAGAACCTCTGAACTAAGCCCGCGAGAAACCGCGGCTAACCGGGCTGCACGGTGCATAGAAAGAGCGCCACGGATACTTGACCCGCCGTCGTTAGAACATCGACGTATGTATATTGAAAAAAAACCCATGAAAAAAAGAGCGGCGACGAGGACGACGATGATAATAGCCATCGATGGGCTGAACTTGGCGTACGGATAGCCATCCGGTGGTGGTGTAGGTTGAGATTTCACAAATGTAAATGATAATAGTAATGAAATTAATAAGAAAATACACTTGGTTGATGTATTTGAACAATTGTTATTATTCATTGGATTCATTTTTTTTTTTTTTTTGTGAAAGTCGTCGGGAGAGGGCTAAGAGAAGGTAGCGTAGTTTTAGAATGGAGAGAGGGGGAAACGGTGAGGTGTGTTTGTGTTTATAGGTGAGAGTAGTTTGTGTGGGTAGCGTGAGAATTATAGGAGTCGATTTGTTCTTTTGACTTTTGCTTCAAGGCTAGTTAGGTTGGATTAGTAGCTTCCATTTATATTCGACGTGGAAATTTCATATATACATGTTTGGTTATAATACCTATATAATATAATATATGATTTAATAATATATACATAAGATCGATTTAATAGAATAACAAGTGGATTATATATATATAGCTAATATATTTTGTGATTAAAAATGAGTAGTCAATTCTTAAAAGTTGCAATTTCAGTTTTAGCATAGTAAGGATATTTATCTTTTATGAAAAAAATCATCTTCGATTTTTTGATATCGATAAATTTAGTAATATGATATAGTAATTTAGAAATAATTTTATAATTAGTGCAGGATACGTTATTTTTTTAAAGAGTTTTTAACTAGAAAATTCCAGTGTAGTTTTTTTGAGTAATAGACCGACTAGTATTATATTTAGATTAAAATATATACCATATGAAAAGAGAATGCAATATTTACTACACGTAGTATATGTAGAAGTTTTAATATTGAAAGTAGAACACTTTACTTTATATGCACATCTAATAATATAATTTCCATTACTCCTTAATCATGGTATGATTATTAATCTTGCCATGGATAACCGCTACACATTTTTTAATACCCACTCGGCCATACAAATAAGGTTCCACGAGGTGTGATGGCTTAGTTTTATTGTGGGCGAGTAGTATATTTGTCCAGCTATCTATATATCCTTTCCAATTTTTTTTTTTTTTTTCTTTTTGTTTTCTGTCCAAATCTTACTTGGTTGCTCTTCAATATGGAAATATACAATAAGGAAAAATATTTATAGATGCTCTCTTTGCTTTCGAATATTGGAAAATTAAATTAAGATTTTAGATTTTAGAATTTATAATTAAACTAGCGGATATGAATGACGATGCCAGCGGTAGCTGTGTGTGTTGTCATAGGCATTTGCCGATGGCTATGGAAATTGCTATAAATAAACTGGAAAAATATTTTACAGGTTTTGTTAATGTGCATTTATTTTAACTTAAAAAACCATCGAATAATAGATAATAAAACTTAAAAAACCATCGAATAATAGATAATAAAATCTAAATTTATGTTTATGTCATTCATGTAACTATAAGTGCTCATAGAATGGACTCTAGTACCTGATATAGACCCGACATGTCATATAAGTTAACCTTTCGGTATTCAATAAAGATACTAAAATGATTTCATATTTTCATTCTAACCATGCATCAAAAATTAATCTAATATTTCGAATCAAGTTATACTGTAAAAAATATAATAATACTATTTTATAATGTATTTGAACAACTGGATTTTTGGAAATCTCGATTTTTGAATATAAAACACTAACATGACAACTTACTCCTTTAATTAACATTTTTATGTTTATCTAGTTGTATTATCTCTACTAAAGAGTCAACACTAAAGAAAATACAAAACCCCGCTTATTCTCTTGCAAATCATTTCTACATTACATTACAATTAACTATAAATAACAAATAATATATCTCTAAATGTGTGCGAGATAATCCAAAACTAGCATTCAACAAAACCGATAATCGGCGAAAACAGCTAATATTGGCCCAGTCACACTTCTAAAGTTTCTTATTTTAATTTTATAAGTTTCATATATGGACTTAAAAATTTTGAGGAACCATTTACAATTGTAAATCATGCAAATACGATATTATTACGAGTACTTTATAGTGGTATTTAACTTGTTTTCCTATAATATTGACTGCTAATAAAAAAAAAATCAAAATTGTCACTCTTTAGATTACGAAAGTAAACTATCCATTAATAAATTAAAATCTTTAGTTGAAAATGGAGGGATGAATGAAACGGTCATGGTCAAGCTTTTCCATTGTTTTTTTTTCCCCCCTATTTTCCAGTCTTTGCAATCAAATGGAGACTTTGAATTAATGACGTAATCAGTTTGGTCACACATTCCCGAAGCCAGATTAGAAGAAAAGTGGAGTATACAAAGATGGAAATAAAAGCTAATTAATTAAGAGGAGAAACAACAAAGAAAAGTTTGTTTGTGTTTGGAACAGGATATGAATGTCTATAATTCGATCAATGCAAGTTTTGAAGAAATACCATACATATGATCCAAGGACAAAGTGACGAAACCCCTGAAGCTTGAGGCCCTATATGAAACATGAAAATCATTTTTAATGTGACTAAATACGATATCTATATCTGGCAAAACCATCTGAAAATGTCGGTAAAAAATTGGGCCCGAGGCAAAAAGAAAAGGAAAATGATAATGACAGCCCTAAGGGTTGTTATTAACAGCTTATTACATGCATAAAAAGTAGTACTTTATATATCAATAACCGCCCCCTGAATTTTCGCAAGACAAAGTACAAATTTTAATGCATCAAATTAACTAATACTGAGAGCTCTAAGGGTTGTCATTAACAAAACTCAAAAGACAAATAAGTCAAAATTATAAAAGTTCTAAAAATGTTTTAGATAATGTAATTTTAATAACTTTTTATAGGTTTATGGAAACAAAGGTTAAGAACCTATAACTAAAGATCTTTAAAAAGAAGGGCAGATGGTGTACCAAATAAAGGGTAAAGGGATACCCCGATGATTTTATAGATATCAAATAAATGAGTACAAGTAATGTGGCAGAATACCACACTAGTTCATATATACGACATGTCGTATATATGTAACAAGGAAACACAAAAACCTACACCTACTTCATAAACACCACTATTACGTTGAGACAACATAACTAGACCGTGAATATTTATGACTAGCTGAACTGGGACGAAAACATCACACGATGAGGCTGCTTAGATTAAAACTTGTTACAACTCATTACATTGGTAGGTTCCAAGCTGCCAAGGCTTGAGCAACAAGAGGCTTGTGTTTAAACTTTAATGAAACCAGCCTATAATGTATTGTTTGAATAATAATCTCTGATAATTGAGCTTGACTCCGTACTTTGTTTGTAAATGTTTGTTGATTCCTTTCTTGCCATATGTAGTACGCAGTAGCAGCAACACAAATCTTCCCAATAATTGTACTTGCTGATCGTGATTTAGAGTTAGATTCCAGCCAATTCATAATGTCACTCCAATTACTAGAGACATTAGCCATCCCGGGAAGGTCACGAACCAAATGCCAAACTTGAGAAGAATATTTGCATCCAAAAAATAGGTGCTCATGTGAATCAGGTCCTGTTTTACACAAAGAGCAAACAAGAAGATTAAGATTAGTAGCAGCGCCACCAACATCCCAACATTTCATGTTGTCATGGGTCTTGAGTTTCTTCCTTAGCAACAGCCACATATGGAACACATGACGCGGAATGCATTGAGGAAACCACACACTATGCTAAATAAAAGGTGTACCAAATAAAGTAAAAGGTGCTAAATAAAAGTTTGAACGGATGATCGTATCGTATCGAACCGAGTCAAAACTTTGTCTAAGACACTAACCGAGACATTACTTTTCTTTAAGTTGTGATACGACTCATATGAGACGTATTGTGTATCCTACCATACTAACAACTATGGGGTAATATATCCATTTGCAGCCGCCATTATTGTGATGCCTATTTTTTTTTACGGATTCTTGTTGTCTTGTACAACTATCTAATCTATCAAATCACCTCTGAAAGTAAAATGTATTGTTCCATTTAATTTTAGTTTATACATATGCTCTTCTCTCCCAGGCCCCTCCCTCCCTCGTCTCTCTCTAACATATACATGTTACCGACCATAAAACCACCACTGGAGAACACTATCGCAATCCAGCGACAACCAACATCCTTCTAAAATTTCGGGCCCCTACAGGTATTGGGTCCTAGGCTAATACCTTTACTGCCTATTTTCACAGCCGGTCGTGGAATTTGGGTTGGTTCAACTTTTTTGATGGTTTTAAACGACACTATAACTTTAGGGATTTTTATTAAGTCTAAACAAAAATCGCTTTTATATGTTTCTGTGTAACTTTTGTATATTTTTTCAAAGCGTTTAATTACAGATGTGGTGAAGGATGCAGATCTTTTTTTTTTTTTTTTTTTTACTTTTATTGATAAAAAGCTGCCAAATTGTGTAGGGTCAAAGGAAATATGAGAGTAAAGGGGGTTTGAATTTGGACGCGGGATAATCTTTATTTTGCAGGAAACACCCCCGGGGGCTGTGTGCGGGGGCTTCCCAGGGTGCTCTCGACGCTTTTTAGGCATTTTTTGGGAAATGGGACGCCTCACTCCATTTGGCCTAAAAATTCTTTAATTCAAAATTTTCGCGTTAAAACGTCTTGAGATGGTTAGTTTTTTTTGTTAAAAATTAACATCTCGAAATAGCTAGAAAAAGAATAAGATGCTTTGAAATTATATGATGGTTAATAGTATATTTTGAGTATTTCCTAGTTAGTTCAAGTGGTTGAGCACTTGGCTTATAAGCAAAAGGTCTTGGGTTTAATACTTGGGAAATACATAGAAAGTCTTTATATGAAGGCTTGGCTTGGGTATACCCAGGTTCAAGTCCGAGGAGGCAAGGTTTACCCCTATTGATCGTCGTGCTTTCGGGCAGGTTAGTAGGGGGTTTTCCCCCATCGGATATTTGAAATAGGCATTTCTACTTCGAGGGAGTTCTCTAACGCGGACCCGGTTAAGACAACGTATGTTAGACCTCTCGCTATCGAATCCCGATACAAAGTTCTCAAGCGAAATTCACCTTTCAAAAAAAAAAAGGAGTATATTTTGAGGATCCAAATTCATGTAATAGTCAATGTTTTAAAACTTATTTATCTATATTCCTTTATAATAGAAACTAAACTCTCTTCACTTAAATGATCTAAAAACTTGATATGTCTACTTTACCTTCTATTTTAATATATCTTTGTTTCCATTTTATAGATAGTGACTAAAATTTCCTTAAAAAAAGTTCAACCTCTATTTCTTCCATACGTAGAAACACATAGCAAAAACCCTAACTCAATATTTGTCCCCCTCCTCCCCCCTTTCACA
Organism: Erigeron canadensis; assembly: GCF_010389155.1. NCBI lineage: Eukaryota > Viridiplantae > Streptophyta > Magnoliopsida > Asterales > Asteraceae > Erigeron > Erigeron canadensis. Next base: position 22,517,079 of record NC_057762.1, on the reverse strand, counting down.
TTCCAACTGGAAAATTCATCACATCTCCACCTACAATGAAATTACCTTTACGTTAATAACTACATCATCACTGTCGTCTTTACCGCCACTACATTGCGCCAGCACCAATATAGTTATTCATAAAGTAGTTCAGTGATCTATTGAATTTTCCTTTTCTTTATACATAGCAATTTACTGGACCATTATTATTGGACTAAACAATGTCCGTAGGCATAATGAACTACAATGAACTACTTTAATTGGAATTTAGGGGTGACTCTATATGCGATTACACTACTTACGCACCTTAAAGATGGCCCAGCAAAAATGAAGTTTGGGATACCTTTAGCCTTTAGGATGTGATTTATCATTTGAAAAAATAACTTCAATGATCCAAAAGCATATAAAATATACAATTTTGACCAATTATTTGAGGTTTTAAAATGAAGAACAATTAATATCATCATTTGAAATCAATATCGCAATGCTATAGCAAAAACAACAGTGCGATATTGCGAAAATGCAATACTATCTTTGAAATTGCAATGCTAAACCAGAAGATTATTCGTATAATTAGTACAAGGTTTCTTACTTTTGCACCTTTTTAGAAATTGTAATTCTTAAATCGCCAATGCTATTTCGAAATCGATGCTATTTGGAAAATTGCTTTGATTTTGGAAGTCATCATATTGTGATTTTGAAAATAGCATTGCGATATCGAGATTTCACATTGCGATTTTTGTTATAGCATTGTGAATTTGAACTTACACGATGATTTTTCACATCGAGATTACACATTGCGATATTGTGATTTATGGTGGTTTTTCTATTTTTTAGTTCATTTCTATTATAAAAAAGATAAATAAAAACAAAAATAAATATGTGATGGATATTTTGTATCGAGGATCTATGATATTTAATCGAGATTATGAACGGATAAGGATCTAGCTTAAAACATATATATTGATTAATTAATTTCAGAAAGTTAGGTAGGGTGTCAAAAGCATGATCATATTGACATTTATTAAATACGGAATTAAAAAGTGTATAATTTCTACAAAAGAAGCATGGAATAATTAATCCCCGGCCTTGCTAATTACGATTGGGGGTGTTTAAAGTGGTCAGAGGGTTTTCACGGTGTGGTTTTCTCTTGAGGTCTTAGATTCGATCCTGTTATATGAAAATGTGGTGAGGAGCCTTAGCAATAATATACCCATCTAACACATGAGGAGCAAACTCTTTAGGACATTGTTAAGAGTTGAACCAGTATGAAGTCGTAAACGTATTCACATAGAGATGTTATCTATTTATTCGTTGCTGTCTATTAAAAAAAACGATTTCTCGTTATCTTATTGAACTATTTTGTCCTTGTACTTCCAAGTTGCCTAAATTTGAAAGTAACACTGGTTGTCTTTCTAGAAGGGCTCAAATAATTTGAAAGAATGAGAACGTTCCATAAAGAAGCAAGAAGGGCAGACATACTTGACGTCAACCCATGCTACAGTGAAAGAAAATATATCTAGGCCAAAATCTTAAACCAAATTAGAGGAGTAATCTAATTTATAGTCTCATTTTTTCTTTCTTAGATCTTGGTTTTCATTTATTGCTGGTTAATATTTGTTTCCAAGGTGTTTTGATGCTATATCTCAACGACACGTACTGTTGTAAATTAAAACGAAGTTAATATTAGTTTCCAATGCCTTATTTTTACTAATGATTTTTTAGTGAGGGAAGAATTTAATTGAAGTTGTTTCCATGGTCCTTTTTACACGACGTTTATGTATTGTTGACGAATAGTGGAAACTCTAATATTTTTCATAAACATAGTAGTTATGCTTTTGTTAGCAAATGTTGCTTAGTAATATGGGCTAATTTAACCAACAAGGAGTTAGCTTAGTGGTAAGGCAATCACTTGATGACCTTAATGTCTCAGGTTCAATCCGCTTGACACAAAAAATAATTCCTTTAAGGTACCCGTTACCAATGAAGCCTAAACTCACATGTGAAATTTAAATACGCGGGTTCGATCATTTGGGGTTGCCAGATCATGTGGGGATTAGGATGTAGGTATTGTACCGACATCATATGGCTCACACGGGGTGAGTCAATGGGTATCCAATTGTGCTATCGGGGCTATGGTTCCCTTAATTACCCTTTAATATGGGCTAATTTAAGATCGTGTTCCAAAGCGTGGTAAAATGGGCTGGATTCCGAAAATTCAAAAGTGATTCATCAAGCTTCCATGGAAGGTTTTGTGGCTGTTGGATTCTTTCCCATATAAGAAGATTAGTAGCATCTTTTAAGTAGACTATGAAATTGATGTCTTTTGTATAATCCTTGGATGTCTACGTCTGTAAGATGCAATGAAATCGTGGTATACGCACTTACAAAAATTCTTCAATGCTTCAACCGTCGTTGCTTCCCCATTTATGAGTAATAATCCCCATAAATTTAACATCACCATAATCGTTAGACAACGACTTGAACTTTGTGAAACCATCAACATTGGAACCAGAGGACATGGTGGTATGTTGAGTGACAGTATGTCGTAGAAATGATTTGTGAAGTTGATAGATACATAATAGAAAAGAAGATTATTATGGTTGTAATAGCTAAGATGTTCATATATTTCAAAAGTTCTTAGAAGAAAGAAAAAGAAAAAAAAGAGTTGAAATGATATCCGTACCACAATATTTAATTAATACACGACAATTTACATATTGTATAGTTGACTGTACAAGCTGGTAATGAACAATTGTAGTACATCCATAAAAAAAATGGTGCAAATATATCACTTCCCTTATTAAAAGAAGGTTCAATAAGTTAAATTTTTTAAATTTAAACAATTAATAAGCTTTTATGGAACGGAGAAACAAACACTTCGTAAAATCGGTTTACCCGTCATCCAAAGCGGAGTGGATTGGAAGCTCGCCAGCCCCCCAACAATGATATACTGGGATGGGCATGAAATCTGGTTGATACTAATACGTGGAGACATTCTGATACATTGCTTATAAGATATGCCAAGATTAGGTTGGACAAGATGTACCAATATAATTAAATTGGAAAATGATTCATACAACAGTATTTAGCCATCTAAAACAAAAGTATAAATTTTAATGCATAAAGTACAACTAAATGATGCAAATTTTGTTGTAGATGTCTAAATTTTGTTGTAGAAATATCATTTCCCAACTAATATATGTTGGAGGCTTTTTCTAATCAACATATGACGATAAACTTACGTCACAAGTTTACATTAGAAGGCCGTGAGACCTAGGTTTGTCGCATACCAAGTGTATGTGTCACAACTTTTCGTCGACCTACACATAATTTAATCATTTTTCACTTTATATTTACTTCAAGTGGTTCCAAACCCCAGCCACGACTTATACTATCAAAATAACACTCTTTTAAGGTCTAAATGATGGTTTGCCACCATCATATATCCAATAAAATGATTTGCATACAAAGCATGATTGTTAGATTATCTGAAACAACGCAATCAATAAACCGTAACACTAAAACAACCCCCAAATGATACCGCCATATTACCCATTCAATATCTTAAATACACCTTGTATAAGGGCTAATTGATGGCTTTATGTCACCAATTACCCCAAAAATCAATTGCAAACACAAAGGGTTGATAACCAGGAATGACTTAAATTGGACACCTAATGTTAATTAACTACCTTATTGGGTTATGATTAGAAAAGAGACAACAAAGACCCTCAAGATAATTAACAAATAGATGAGGAATATGAAAGAATAGCTATAAGGGATGAGTCAATCACGAAACTCAACCAAAACACTAAGATCAAAGAAAGGCTAACAATTTTGCTTTGAAGGAGATACTTGAGAGGAGTTAGGACAACGTAACTCTCACTAACCTGGATTAAACTTTTACAAATGACACACACGCCTCTATACTTCATTAAAGACCAACTTAAATCGGCTCTACAACTAACTGAAACAACTACTAATGTTTCAAGCACTAAATAATAAACGATAAGCTATACAATCAAACTATCGTGTCAATTAATAGCACATACACGTATATCCCGTTAGTCATTTAATCAAATGACAAAGAATTAATCACTTAGCAACTAAAACAATTAACGACATCTACCGACTTAACAACAACTATTGGTTGACTGACAACATAGTCAAAGATCTATACAAGGAAAAACGTTTAGGATGTTACACCTAGACAAGTAACATTCACATATGAAAATATCAAGTTATATGCAATTTTTTTTTATTATTTTCATATGACTTTTTACATGTGAATGAGATTAGAAAATGTCTATCCTGATATATAATTTATAAATTCTATTTTTATTATAAATTAAATAACTTATAAATAGATGGCCTTTAATCATAACTAGTTAATTAACCCGGGTTCAACCCGGACATGTTAATTAAAATTTTAAAATTATAAAGTATATTAAAAAAAAACATATATAGTGTTTACTATTAAAACATTATAACTTGATATAAATCTAATAATTCAATTAGCACAATAATTATACAAATAATAAATCAACTAACACAATAATAATTTTTAAAATAAAAATGACTACCGTATTAAGTAAATAAAAAAAAGATATTTTATTTGTAATATTATATGACAGGGAATTTTTTTTCTTTAAATAAATGATTAATGCAAAGGGTAATTTCTATTTTATTTATATATGACATCATAATTAAATTAAAAAAGTTTTAAGGTGAGATATGAATTTGACACATAAAAATAATCTAAATATATAAAGAATTTTGTTTTATTATATATAGAGACTATTGTAAATTTACATGGATAGTCCTTGTAGTTTGTTCAATATTACTAGTCTGCCCACATTTTTCACAATTATAACAAATGCTTTCAAAGTATTCATTTTTTCATTTAGACCGTTTTCATCTATGCACTTTTCCATACCGATCAATATTACTATTCTATCCACACTTCTCAAAAGTTAGACCAAATGCTTTCAAAGTATTCACTTTTCCATTTAGACTGTCTTCATTTATGCACTTTTCCATTCCGACTGTATTTAAGTTGTGTACATTTTCAATGAAAAACGTTTTCAATGAAAACGTATTTAAGGTATGCACTTTTCAACTTGGAACGTATCCAAGGTATACAATTTCACCCTACATCTTGTATAGGAAATTTTAAGTGAGGGATGGTGCGAGTGAAACATTCACACCTTGGGGACATTCGGAGTAATTTTTAAAAGCTAAGAACAAAATTAATAATATTAGACGAACCATAAGGACCATTCATGTAACTTGGATACATGAATAGTTTAAAGTATAAAAGGTCCGCAGTTACACTCATGTCTGGGGTTTGAAGCAAAACAAAGGATTCTGTTTTTCTGTGAGAAACAAAGTCAACCCAATTAAGTTTCCATAAAATCTTGGGGTTTGATGATGGGGTTACAATGGGTGCTTCTGGTGTGCCATGGGATTGTAACCTTATTGGTGGTTGTATCTTTTTTATGCGGTCAATGGCCTATCTTTGAACACACTTTTATTCAAAGACTTCACATCTTCCTTACCTTCGGTGCTTTTGATTACTTCAGGTAACTTCAATACTTTTCTTTTAATTAATAATGCCCACTAACTTTTTGCTATTCAACTTTTAAAATTTGTGATTAGATTTATGTTACTACTTTTTTTTTTTTTGAAACCTTTAGGAAATATGAAAGTTAAATGGGTATATTGATTAAAGTAGATTGCACAACTAGGAAAAACCCCCGAAGGTTCGTTGGCATTAGAACGGGTTAATTGGAAAAAAGAAGCAACCGTATCCAATTCCGTTTTTCCATGAGGTTTAGGGGGTGTGAGATGTAGACGATCCTAAAGGTAGAGAGGTTGCTTTCAGAAGGACCTGCAGTCATTTTGTAAGGAGTGAGGATTGAAATAGTAGCTATGTAAAAAAAGTAATAAACTTTCATATGCTTATGCAATTATAATGGCAGATTTGGATCGAGAAAGTAGCAACCGGGGTATAATCCCCCCTTCTTTTTACTATATAGTAAGTAAGTAAGTGACATCCAATACATCTTCCATGGGTTTATGGGTCTCAATTGTGTCTATGACGCTGTATGGGCGAGGTTGAGATGTAGACACCCTTACCTCCACCTAAGGCAGAGAGGCTGCTTCTATGTTCCACCTTAGTGAAAAGACCTCTGGCGTTGCAAGGAGTAACTATCGAACCCTTGACCCTTGTCTCCATAGGCAAAAGTGTTAACCACTTGATCCAATCCTTGCTTGTTTCTTTTTTCTTTTACTATATCTTAGGTGAAATGGTAGCTAAAAAATAAGTAACAAACTTTCTATAGATCATATGCTTATGCAATTAGAATGGCAGATTTGGATATAGAGAAATTTATGGGGGAAAAACTTAATGATTTTACTGGCAAGAAAAACTTTGATAGTTGATACTAACATTTCTGTATCTATACCATGATACAGGCGATTTGTTGAGTATGTGTTCGGTTCTAAAGGTAGCAATGCACTATATAGTATTCAGTACTACTGCTGCGATCGACCTAATCCGATTTTACAGGTTTCCCCTTATAAAAATAGTATACTGTTATATGTTTTTGTTCTGGAATTCCTTGTATAGATTCAATGTTGTGAGTCAAGCAATAGGTGTTCATATAGTCATTTATAATTGACTTAGGGAATAGTAGGTAGCAGAAGCTACGACTTTGGTTAGTCAATGTGTATACCAATTAAGTTTTGATTATTTAGCCACAATGATGTGCTGGTTTAGTCTATGTATGCCCCTACGTGTGAAGCCTGCAGATATCATGTCCACATGTTAAGTAGTCGTACTAACTTTAGGCGAGGTTTAGTTTGTGTTTGTACCACTCTAAGTATGATTTTTATAGTATTTACATATGACTCTGTCTATTGTAGTGTAGAAGGACCCTTATGGTTACTTAGCTGTATATTATAAGTCTTTCCGTGTTGGTTTTTAACACTACCATCAAGATTCCTCGAATATATTATTGCTTTTTATATAATGTCTAAAGCTAGTATGACGTACATCAATGCTGTCTTTGCAATGTTATTGGATAGCGAGAACCATGATTTATAATGTTAAAGAAGCTCTAAAAAATTATTAAAACTTATTTTCCTACAACTGTGAAACATGATAGGTCAACCATATTTTGACTTTTCCACCAGATTAGAAACAACAATAAGTGAAGAGTTCCATTGACCAATAAAACAATAAGTGATGCAAAGGCAAGAAAGTTACCGCTAGGAAGATGCCATCAGTCCATCACATTTTGATAATAATAAAATAGTGCTTGTGAGCTAAGAAATTTAGACTTGGTAGTTACATAGTTGGCACTCTGGCAGTAGTAACTAGTAAGTAGTAGGCTTCATGACATGAGGAGCTCTTCAGTATCAAGGACAGTAAGTTAGTATTTAAAAGAAGTAAGTTAATGAGGATTAACTCTCAATAAATAAATGTGTGATATGGATGTTGAAATAAGTCTCTGTGTGTGACTCCTAAAATGGTGTATGTCTGTTCATTCTGGGATTTTGTCATATATTCTCTCAAACTTGGTCAACCTAACAGTGGCAAATGGATGGGCCAAAATTGCTAAATTGAGGGTTATTCGAGGCAGGGCAGATTCCATCGGGCCTGAGTAAGGAGCCATGGGTTTATACAGGGCTCTGACTAAAGGTCTGCTGGTGGGTGTTTTAGAAAAACCTCAGTTGCTGGAAAAACAAGAAAAAAACGCAATATCTGCTCAAATAGTACTATTGTGGCACCAGAGAAATTGACAGTCAAATTGGTTTAATGATATGGACTTCGTCCATTTTGAATATTTTTCCTCACATGATTTTAATGAAAGGATCTATTGCAACATAGCCTCTTCCATCTCAGACTATATGGGTCTAGGTACCAAGTTTTCTTCTTTTTATTACTTTCATTGCCATGCCTTAGGCCCAGAGCTCCGTTAGAAGGTGAAAGTCACATAGGCATAAGGGCCTTGATGACACCATATCACTAACAATCTATGTTCAAGTACAGTTTTGAAACAAGAATTGAAGTTTAAGATAAATTACTCCACAACAGAAATGGATGTATTTCATGTAGTGGATGTTAAGGGGGAAATAGTAATTATATCAGTGAAGAAGTCTCAGATTTAAACTGGGGTATCACCTTGCTCTAGGGACAGGAAAACTTGACCCCCTCTAGACAAGGCCAATGTGGGTGATCATTTCTTTTCAATTCTTTTAATTTTATGTCTTTGTGTGAAAATATTAGCTTTTCAAAAGACATAAATGGCATCTGGAATATAGTTGTGTGGATAATTCGACTTTTGTGATCATCTTTCCGTCCTTTCAATATGTGTCTTCCAATTTTTGTAAAGTGAGTAATTCAACTTTCTCCCTTTTCTTGCAGCTGATATACCTAGCTATAATTGGTGGTACTTATTACTTGGTTGTGTACACAACTTTCAACTATATTCCTGGACATTATTTGGGAGGATATCACAGGTATAAAGTCAAATTCATTTCATATGTTTTGTCAAACATTCAGCTTATAAGTGATGTATTTCATTTCCCTTAGACTCGAAATATTGTTTGCAGATACACAAGCTTGGCCGCTGTTGGTGTTGGCATTTTACTTTTCCTTTTGACCAGTTTCTCTGACCCAGGAACTGTGAATGCTGACAATGTATCTCAATATCTCTCTGTGTATCCGTATGACAACATAATATATTCAGAGAAAGAATGTCCCACCTGCAAAATCCTTAAGTATGTCAATTGTTTTTATTGGACTCTACAGTTTTCTTTCTACAATAGATGTCGATCACTAATTACTTGAGGTGGAAATTTTTACCCATTTACTTCTGAACGGCCAGTTCTGGTCATATATTTTCTGGAAGGAGACAATCATGCAAAATCAAAACTATTAGCTTAAAAGAAGCGGATTAAACTGATTGATGGCTCCCTAGAATGTATTTTTAGTGCATGGAACTTTCTTTATATAACATCTGATAATTAATCAAATAATGGGATATTGCAATCATATATTGACCAACTGATAGTTTGTAATAGATCTAAATACAATTTGTTCCTGTGTTATCCAGACCCGCTCGGTCCAAGCATTGTGGTATCTGTGATCGTTGTGTTGCTCGGTTTGACCATCACTGTGGATGGATGGTTTGAGTTTTCCTCTATACCTATATATTTAATTTATTATTAAAGGATAACCTTCTTTTCCATAGTAAAGAATAATGTGAACCAATTATGTTTCTCATCATTTCAGAATAATTGCATAGGGGAGAAAAACACGCTGTACTTTGTGACGTTTCTTCTCTGGTGAGCACAACCTGGCCTTTGTAATAAACTAATAGCAATGAAAGTTTAATGCTTGTTGTTTTTTAGTTTTCTTCTAATTCCAAAAGCAAGTAATTCGTAGCAGCATTTTAAATGTATGTTAAATGTATATAAGCAATTTTTACGTTTTTTGGTCTAGACATATGATTCAATTTGGTTCTGCAGGCATTTCCTTCTTTGTGTATATGGGACTGCTGCAATTGGGTTGGTTCTTGCTGGGCGATTGAAAGAACTAGAAGTTGTACATATTCTAACAGGTAGTGTGGAGTCGATGATATCTATAGTTGTTAGCATCATGCTCATACTGAGATCTCACTTTCAATGAATACGTGTTTTCATTTCAGTTTATTATGGCATTGAAAATTCATTCCGGAGTTTGGCTCCACATGTTGCACAGGTTAGTATGCAAGCTAAGATCTTCAGTAGAACCTTAAAGGGGAATATCTGAGACAAATATGCTTTGAGAAGTGAATTACTTATTCTATATATGTATATTCCGTGTTTATTTTAACGACATGTATTTGTTGCAACAGTGGTTAATAGGCTCTTACAACACCCAGATACTTCTAATGGTTTTCCTGGCGATAGTTTCTCTGCTTTTATCTGGTTTCTTTGGGTACCATCTGAGCCTTTGTCTAAGCAATACTACCACTAATGAGGTATGTTAGTTTCCTTTACTTGTTATAGTTAGCGATCCTAATTCTGTCATATATATATGAATGGATTGGTTTGGGTCACGTGTGTACTTCCGTGGCGTAAATGTGAAAAACGGGTGAAATGGTTCGCCAGTTGGCTGGAATATCTTCTATTTACCCAGAAATTCTGATTACTATTTTAGTTATACGAGAGCAAGTACCCGCGTTGCGGCGGTGAGATGATGGGGTGATAGGTCATAGAGTGTGATAGCCAAATGCCTTAGCCGTACTGGCTCCGTCCTCGGATTTAAAAATTCGTCGAAAGTATATCGAATGACATCTCTAATGAAAGAGCATGAAATTTTAAGAACACCCATATAATTTTTATAATTTATCGATGTACGGTTTTTGAGATAAAAGATTTTGAATGAATTGGAGGAATAAATGATTTCTGGGGGAGAGAGAAAACAAATGATTGGTTGAGATTTGAGGAGAGAGAAAGGGTGTTAGGTAAATATAGAATTGAAATATGGGCATTTTGAGAAAGTAAATGTTGAAACTTAAAATGTAAACAGGTGAGATCTGCTTTATAATATAGTATAGATAGGCATTTAATCATATTTAATATACAAATTACTTATAAAACTAAAGTTTGTATGAAGCAAGTGTTTTCGGTTGACCCAATCCCAGCTACTCATTCATCTGGCACCTTGATTCCATAAATGATAACCCTTGAACCTTTCTTATAGGATTGTATTTTGGAACTAAAACACTCCAATATATGGCAAAATAGATAATTTTTGTACGCAAGTTTTTCAAAAAAAAAAACTTTGCAATTATGGCAAGTCCCTATTGGTCATTTACATTTGTAATGAGTAGCTTTTTGATGCCTCATAGGAAAGAAATTTAAAGCTATTATCTATGAACCTTGATAAGGTACAGACCAGATCTACACAGCAAAAGAATGGAAAACAGGATGACAACTAGCAAAAGTCGGCTGTTGTATTTATAGATAGATAAATACGGAGTTTGAGCCTCAACAGCTCCTAATGAAAAAGACAAAAGACAATAAATAAAACAATAGCAATTCTCCAATGACCTAAAACACGGTGGCTACAAGCCTTATTTAAATAGAACACAACCCACCCTAACCGTAACTCGGAGAACACATAATTAACTAATAGTAATAAACACACAATTAATCAATTAAGAGCCCAGCCCAACTTTCTGCCACCTCTTGATTCGTATCACTACTTACCTCCCCACAACACACCTTGTCCTCAAGGTGTGACTTCAAACTCTAGTTCAATCAGTCTTAGGTCCGGGATTCCATGGCTTGTGTGGACCTTCCATCTCGTTCGCCTCCTCCTCCTCTGGGTCTATAAGCAGCCCAAGGCACCTCAAACTCTTCTCCGAAAAGCGATGACCCGGGCCAAACTTACCATTACACTGAAAACATAAATCGTTAGCTCTTTTATCCGCAAACTCAGCATCACTCAAGCGTTTTGTCTTTTTAAGATCTCCAACTACAACATCTATATCCCCAACCGTTCATCTAGTACCACACCCAACTCCAACCGTCCTTGACTTGAAATCTCCTTTAACAACCTCAGCCCCGCCACTAGCTCTATCATCATCAATCATAATTTCTAGCAAGGTTGCGGAACTCGTGAATCGGGATCGGAGAGGAGGGGAGTCAGGATTTTTTAAAAATCGGATGGGAATTGGATCGGTGAATAGTGAGTTTTTTATGTATAAAATAGTAGTTTTTCAAACTTCAAACTTAAACATAACATAATTTTTCAACATAAACATAATTGTTTAGAAACAATAGCATGATTCTTAAAACTTTAACAAAAAAAAAAGTTTGATTTTGGTTGACCCGATCCAATACAGCTGAATCTTGACCGATACGGCCGAGTCTTGACCAAGTTGACCCGAGTCTAGAACCTTGGCCGATATTCAGATCGAGTATGGCAAACTCGTATCGCCAGTCAGCCGATACATGATCCTACTCGGCTGTATTGGCCGAGATTCAAAAGAGTGATTACTAGTTTAATAGTCTTAGTAAAACCCCTCAGTTGTAAGAGTCGAACCGCGGTATGTATCTCTGGCTTTAATCCGTTCAGGAAAGTACTAATCATGATCGGTTGAGCAATACCCTCCAACTGTGCCGCCATCCCTCTCAAACAAGCTCACATAATTCCGTAGAGTACCTTCCTGCTTAATGGACAAGAACTGCTCATACAAATTTCCAGCTTGAGAAGCTTGAGAAGGCTGAAAACGGTGCAAGATCCAAGCCTTCAGCATATCCCAAGGACGAAAAGGTTCCCGCTTTTCTCTCCAACGAAACCAAGATAACGCCTGATCTTCCAAACAAAGCACAACACCCCGCAGCCAATCCCTGGTTGTGTAAACCCTTGGACATAAAGAAGCGTTCCATCTTATAAATCCAACCGTACACATCGTCACCTCCAAATAAAGGCATCTCCAGCTTCTTGAGTTGGTATTTAGCCATTACAAGAGGCTAACCCCAGTTCGTATCAAATCCCTTAAAACCAGAAGTTGGAGGACGACGACCCTCTTTGAAGATACCCTCCTTCGCGTTACCACCACCTCCAAAATCTAACCCCACTGATCTAGAAGTTGCTACTGAAAATTCAGGGATAGAAATCAAATACGAAGCTGGAAGAATTGGTGTCGACTGAGAAATCAAATCTTGAGTTGACGGCTGAGCTGGTGCTAGTTTAGCCAATGTTGCCAATAATTCTGAATGTGCCACCAAAAATTCTGAATGTCTTTTATTACCTGTTGCAGTCAACTGTATCACACGTTCCCTTCAATCCCAACAGAGCCTCTTCAATAGCAACCAAACGCGACTCTGTTGTAACCAGAATTTGTTCAGGGCTTTGTTGAAATTGCTCAGATACAGCACTTACGTGTTGCACTTCCCCTTCCAATTCAGACGTCTGTGTTGATGAAGATGTTTTCTTCGGACCCATTCCTCAGGTAACAAGATGGTAGCTCCGATACCAATTGATAAGGTACAGACTAGATCTACACTGCAAAAGAATGGAAAACACAACGACAACTAGCAAAAGTTGGCTGTTGTATTAATAGATAGATAAACACTGAGTTTGAGCCTCAACAACTCCTAATGAAAAAGACAAACAGTAAATAAAACAATAGTAATTCTCCAATGACCTAAAACACGGTGGCTATAAGCCTTAATTAAATATGACACAACCCTAACCCTAACTTGGAGATGATATGATCCCACATCTCCCACATCGGCCAAGTATGGGATTGGTTGGTGGTTTATAAGCCTAGGTGTCCCCTCCTCCTTTGAGCTAGCTTTTGGGAGTGAGTTATACACCTAGCTTATGGCATGATACGAGCCTATTATGGGATGGGTTCGTATCAGGAGAACACATATTTAACTAATAATAATAAACACGTATTTAATTAATTAAGAGCCCAGCTCGCCAACTTTCTGCCACCTCTTGAGTCGTATTAAACCTCTATAAGCTTTGTGGTGGCGTGGTGCACTAGAATCCTTTTTGTGATTGATGCCTCTACACATAGAAATTGTTTGTTGCTCAAAACATAATGGGTTGTACGCATATACACATGAACAAATGGCATACCTGGTGTTTACTAGCACCACATCGCCTTTGCTTTTATTATGGCTATAGATGGTAGCAAGCTTAAATTTTAAGGGTATATTTGGCAAAACTAGCTTATAACATGAGCTAGTACCTGGAGCTTTTATAAGTATAATGTGTTTGGAAAGTAGCTAAAACTGGAGCTTATGGATATAAAGTGACATACAAAGATAAACATATTGACTTAAAACAATAAACGTGTTGAATGTATTTAGTTGGGAGGTATTTAGGTAATTAACATTTATATAAGCTCATGCCACTTTCCAAAATCTACTACAAGTAGCTTATGGAAACCATAAGCAAACAAAAATTTTGATAGACATACAGAGGCGGAGCCAGGATTTTCGATTGAGGGGGGCTAGGTAACGATAGATACAAGTTCAGTCCCAACGTATTTGATGCCCGGAGCAAAATAGCTAGAATATGTCTATACCAAAAAAAATTGTATGCAAACAGCATAGGGGTTTATAACATCATCAAGCTAGCGACTCATTTATATATCAATCCTATGAAATAAATAAATGTTATCAACTTACGAATTTTCTTTATAAGTCAAAAGATCAAATATCATAGTCACCTCTTGTTAATATCCAAAAGATCAAATTACATTTATGTCTTTTGAATACCCAAAGAAAGTCTATATTTTTAAAAGATATATATTATACTCTAAAGTTTAAACATCATTAGATATTAAATAAATAAAAGAAAATTTTAATCGAAAACTACATAAAATCAGTTGAGTTCAACGAATAAAGAAAAGGCAATAGAAATGCAATTCTACAAGAATAAGAGTATATAAACAGTCTATAATAGTTTAGGGGTTAAAGTTAAAATTGTTTTTAAATATTCTATAAGTCAAAAAGCAGTCATCTTCTTCCTTTGTTCTGTACACCTGCAAATGGATTAAAAATAGAAGCTTTCAACGACAAAATTTATTTACTTATGCCGGATATCATTCGCATCCCAAAAGGCCTAAAAGTATTTAAGTTAAAAAGGTTGGATCTACAAGTTAGGGGTGGCTTGGAAACTACGAGCCCCCATTCTCTCCGTCGTCACCTGCAACTTCCGGCGGAAAGCTTGGTCGTTGGGGGGGGGGGGGGGGGGCTGAGCACCCGCTAGTCCCCCCACTAGCTCCGCCTCTGTAGACATATGAAGCTTATGAGCTTGAGCTAATGAAAAACCGTAAGCACAAGCTCCCATAAGCTTTTTTATAAGTTGTGCTCCAAACATACCCCAAGTTATGTAGATATAAACTTAGTAGATACATACATTGTTACAGTTTATATTATTTATTTGTCTTCAGTATGTTTTTTCTTTAACTCTTTATATGGCTTAACATAATTGTCAAGTTCTAATATACAAGTATAGTTAGTGTAGTAAATTCAAAGCGCTACGTGACCAACAATAGTTATGTCATTTTTTATTGGCAAACGATTAAAAACAAGTCACCTCTAGTAGCTTGTTTTATTCAAGCAGCAAACACATCTTTCAGCTTTAGTCAATTGAGCATTAGTGTTATTAGTTACAGTTGGCAAAGGTGGGTTGGGAAACTGGTTGCGCGGGTATTAGAGTATCCGAGCTATTAGACGTAGGTGGTAAATCCGTAGATTAAGCGGGTTGGGTGGGTCAGGTCACATACTGTCACTTCTGAAAATGCATTGGATTGACTGGCTTTTTTTTACAAGTTCTAATCTTTAAAATGCTATCTTAATAAGTTAGAAAACGTTTAAAACTTTAGGTCATTCACTTGTTCCATGATTTCAGATGTTTCCTTTGTAGGTATTTGACCTCTTGTGCAGTTTCTTTATAAGATGCAACCCGAATTAAACAAATTATAAAAGTTGTTTCAATTTGTCATCTTTATTATTGGACATATCTAAATTGTTGATGTTGCAGACGTTTAAATGGCAAGACTATTTAAGCTGGCAGAGGAAGGTGCAAGAAGCAAAGGCTAGTGCAGAAGCACTAAAAGCTAGCTTAGGTGATTTAAGCCAAGAGATAAAGCCACCAGATAGCAAATGGAAAGCCTTCTTCAAAAGATCACATCTTGAAGAAGTTGAGATCATCAAGGAGAACATTTATGATCGGGGATTCTTCCGAAATCTTTTTGAGATTATTTATCCGCTTTCATCACGACGCACATTTTTGAAGCAGAAACTAAAAACGGGATGAAGGTTAGATGTCTTACCTATAACACATGGGTTCTCCATTCAAACGATTATCATGGTGTAATTTGCTTTCATAGCCAGTATATTTGCAGGGCTGTAACCAAGTTTTTTTGTCTTAGGAGAAAATAGTAGAAACAATTAAATATATATATTTAAAGTTTAAAGTAGTATTAATCCAGTACCAATCCCTCTTAATTTGCATGATTAGAAGTATTTGGTTTCAAACTATTTAAAAAGTAAATAACGATATACATATACTTAATCTCATGAAAAATGCATTCATCTGATAGATGAAATCTAAAAACAGATTAAGTTTCATTTGACGAATCCATGATGCATATTTTAAAAGCAGACAAGAAAAGCGACCCTGTGCACATTTTACATTTCTTAGGTTCTGGCAAATAAATCTGAAAACTTACGAATACAAACAAATAGTTGTATAACAGCATATGTTGCCAAATGCAAAATAAATACAAATACCTCTCCTTGCTTGTGATGGCCACTTCAAAAACCTAATGGTTCAGGCCTTTAACATCAAATATTTAAACTTGCACTTAAAGTTTGCCCAAGTGCAAAAAACTTTGCTTTGGATGCCAAAGAATTCACAACCACCTCGACCGATTTCACCTCATCACAAAACTCAAGATGCATCAACAACGAAGAAAAATGCTCATCCATTACCAAGCCGAAACCTACTCAAGAGCTTTTAACCCAAGTATAGACGAACCACATTTACAATCATACAAGCTCTAGGATATTTCCGATACTTCACCAACCTCCTTAAAGGGTGATGAGTCAAATAACTCTCGTTGATGTAATGGTACATGTAGGCGTCTACTTCAACATCTTATTTCTCA
Source organism: Erigeron canadensis (assembly GCF_010389155.1). Classification (NCBI taxonomy): domain Eukaryota; kingdom Viridiplantae; phylum Streptophyta; class Magnoliopsida; order Asterales; family Asteraceae; genus Erigeron; species Erigeron canadensis. Next base: position 22,500,400 of record NC_057762.1, on the reverse strand, counting down.
AGAGGTAAGCTTCTTTTCAGAAAAAATTTTCTACAAAGTAATGTGACAACACGAAAGAAAATGTAATATCAAGGCAAAGAATACAATTAATATAGACACGGCCACACGGGTCATTGTAGTCCAAGGGTGTGTTTGGTTTATTACCATATATTTTCTAAAAAGGTCACTTTTATTAATAATAGTTGTACCAACAACCTTGTTGGGCAACCAAAAACGTACATACAATACTTGCATCATTCTAAAGATACATTAGTTTGGTTTATAACTACAAAGAATGTATGACTTTCATTCTTGAAAGTGTTTGGTTGAAACTTTGAAATTACAGTTTGGGTAGCAACCATTAAAATGAGCAACCTTCTCCTGTGCACAACATTTCTGCCCATCCTACCTCCTCTACCCCATCTATGTCTCAGTGGTCTTTCATCGGCATGTTTTGATCTTCTTCCCCGTTAAGTGAGACACCGGTTCAGATACAAGAGCTCCTTTCTACTTTAACCGTATGTGAAGAGTGGGATTGGCTTATGATTTTGTAGAGTTTAACAAGTATTTATGCAAATCAGATATAGAGGACTTTGCAACAAACTTTTGCCTCAACTTTTAGTGGAATTTGAAGTGTTCACCAAATCCGTAGTTCATTCTAAAATCAAGAAATCAATTTTTTTTTTTTAAAAAAAAAAATCATTTTCTTCCTTGTTTAGTATATTTTCATTTGTTTCTGGAGATAAATGTACTAAAATATATATTATATTTTCCGTATTTTGCTATTCTATATATTAGCTCTTAAAACTAATTTGTATGTAAACTTTCCTATATTATTTCTTAGGGATAATGATTGGTACATATTTTGTGGAGGGAGAGATCTAGGATAGTTGAATACTAAGAGGTGGTGGATCAGAATCATTTTTTGAGGAGGTCCAAACAGGCTTTGGACAATTTAGGTTTCAAAGTAGAAGACTACTAGCATACAAGAGTTAAAAGCAAGAGAAAAAGAAAAAGAAATAGGAGGACAACCCTTGGAGGAGGTAGTGATACTGATACTAGACTACCAGCCTTGATGATTGAAACAACATTGACGTTTGGACCTAACAGTCAGTCGATAGTGAATATGATTGGAACCCATGGTTGCTTTGGGTCAGCCAAACATGGTCCTTTTGGCCTTGTCACTGGCCATTACCTAGTCCTAGACCATGATCACGTGTACCTTGTCACCAGACAAGAAACAGATGGATCAAGAGATGGAAATTACAACTCATTCACTTGAAAATAGGTTGACTCGGTTAATGTTATTTATCTAATGAATCAAAAGGAACAAATAAACAAATTATGCGAAAATGAGAGCAGGTCAAATGGTCGAAAGTTGCCAGATGCGTTCTTTCTAATGTGTATACATCTACTTATTCAAAAAGTCGGATTATTATGGTAATAATATAGTCTTTTGTAGTTCTACCCAACTATTTATCAAGAAAAAAGGGACAAATATTTTAAGGTTCAAACTGACCAAACACCTACATAAAGATACCCATTTTGATTCAACCCTGTTTTGACCCATCACCTAATCCACCCTTTGACTCATTAACTAACCCGCCCTTTGACCAGATCGTTTTACCATCCCTAACTGCCTCATAGAAAAAGCATATACCTAGGATCTTCCAGCTTTCAAGATTGATATCAAACTGGATTTCTCATACCACCTCCGGCATTAATAACCTGCAAACAAAAAATACCCTCCATGACACCTATGCCAGAAACTTTCTAAGCATCCAGATGAAACAAACAATTATAGCATGGATAAAACTATCGTATTTCAAATCAATTCATAAAGAAGACATTCATATCAGCATAGCATCATTTGATGCAGATAAGTTAGAAATCAGTTATGAATGATATAATTCAATGGAGAAATAGTTCCAGATCTTTGAGTTAGATATCAGATCAATACATAGAGAACTTGGCTTTGGTGTTTTCAAATACTTGTTCAGCAATAACAGCTCCATTACCATCAGCTTTTTTGATTTCCAAGCTAGCTTTTTGATAAAACCCAGTACCTCTTAATGCATCGGCAATGAAATCATCAAACCCAATTGCAATTGCTGCTTCAGCTTTTGCACCATACACTAACCTCTGTATCCACATAACAATGAAAATCTATTATTACTTGACTTAACTAAAATAATCAAATATGTAGTGATTGTAGTTTAACGAAAATGTTGCCAAATATGCGGATTAGACAGGTAGAGTTAAGGGTCAAATTGTCTTGATCCAAAACACTTTTGGTCCAATCTTTTCATGTTCCCTATAAATGGTTTGCGTTGGTTATGCTCATAAAAAGTATGTTATCACGGTAACAGTCTTTATTATGTAGTAAATTTAAACAATAAAATACACTTTGGGTGACTTTCACCCTGTTTGACATCATATTTCCATTTTTGTGCTAGTTTTTTTTTTTTAATATTACCCGTTTATATTCAAACACAATCTGAACTAAATCAACTAACCATTCATAGGCATATGGGCCAAACTTTCCATCTCTAATATGGTAACAGTAAAAAGGAGAGAAACAAAACCTTGATTCTTGAAAGATGAATGGCACCAAAGCACATAGGACAGGGTTCACAAGAGGCATATATCTCACAGTCAGAGAGCTCAATTTGGTTGAGCTTTTTGCAAGCCTGAGATTGTGGTATAAATAGTTATTTAAATAAAATAGAAAAATAGAAAAAATACAAATATGATAAGAGTACAAGACTAAATTCACAAACCATAATACTCTAAAACAAGTCCATAAAAATAAGAGAAAAAGACATGCACTAGCACCAACAAACAATAGTAATGCATACATGGAGATTGGTGTTAAAAAAACTCGTAAGATAAATGGAATAAAGAAGCAAGATAGCAATTTGACACTATTTAAGATTTGCGGAATATAAGTGATGGAACTGAACACCGAACACATCGTAAACACACGACAAAACCATAATACTTGACCGATAATTCTTACATCTTAATATTAGTATGTGTCTAAAAAGATTCTAACCTCTCTTACTGCTGTCACTTCTGCATGTGCAGTTGGATCAGTGTGTTTTAAAACCATATTATGACAACTCACAACAATCTCATCATTCTTAACAATAACTGCACCAAATGGACCTCCATCTCCACAATCTACTCCTTTGTATGCTTCTTCAACAGCTTTTGTCAAAAATATGTGATCCCTATCTTGTACAACTGTTTGACAATAAAAAAAATACATATTTTCAATATATTTATTGTGTATATTTCTATAAACACTTCCTCTGTCCCAGAAAGGCAAAAAGATACAGAGCTTCCTCGTTTAGGTTGTCTTAATCAAAGGCAATTTTCCTTCTTCGCATAATAATTTAGGAATTTCCATATTTGTCTAACAATAATTAATCAAAGTCATTAGTGAAAGTGTGAAACGGTTCTGTGTCCAGATCTTTTCTCAACGTTCTTTATTAAGGGGAAACTCAGGGATTTGAATATATTTCAAAGAAGTCGACCGTTCCGATTTTCAAAGTGTAGTTCAAGAATTCTTCTATTAATGAGTATGCAGTCGATCGTTCAATTTTTGTTGATAAAATGCAGAAATGTGACAGCATACATGTAGACTTAAAAATAAGCAGCTGAACCAAAAAGAAAGATACGTTATAGTGCATCTTATCTAACCTTGCTGGTGGGCAGCGAAAGCTGAAGCAACTGAGACAGTTCCATCTTTAGTTTCAACAACTATTTGAATGTAAAACAAGAAAAGTTAGTACAGACATCTTTAGGTATATGCCCAACCATTAATGTACACCATTTAAATAGTTAGGAATTTGTTTCTGCAAAATAATAGATCTACTTATTGCTAAAAAGCTTAATGAACAAAAAAAGAACAAATCACGTAAAGATATAGTTAAATTCAGAACAGCAACACTTGAAAACAAAAGCAAAAGAAAAGGTAGAAACTTATGATACAGGTGACTATGTATTGGAATAACAGTCCCGTAGAGGCCTAACCTTAAGAAGTTCCGATGAAAATTACAAACGACCCTAGAACAAGTACCCACACAGTTCAAAATGGAATGACAAACAAACCTGTACCGAACCAAACCAAGCCACTAGCCTAGGACGATACCTCACTGCCTAAGATCTATATCCATACAGCCATGGGTCCCCTTACGGGCAACTCCAATAAATCTCAACACCAACTTTTTATGCTTCTAATAAAGAGAATAAACATGTCTAAACAAATATTCATCTAATACCTAGTATTAAAGAATGGCCCACCCAGCCCGTTTTCATACAAGATTGATACCATGCCCAATTCCCACAAGACCATTCGCAAAAACTATCAGCTGAGCTCCTTGATTACATAATGTCAAAATAATTTAAAAAGTCTTTGCTAGCTTTAAACACTACCATCGATTCGATAGTTTGGCAATTTTAAACTAGCTTAGTTTAAACAGAATAGATTAATGCAGAAACCTCCGTTCCAACATATAAGTAACATATTAACTTTACCATAAAACTGATTTTGTCGCCACACAATTCTAAAAAACTTGTGTTTCTAAACTAGTTTAGGTTAAGGCTGAATTGGGTACGGTTATTACTTTTTTTAAGCATATCCGATCGGATAATAAAAGGTCAACAGATATATATATCATATGAAAAATGGATCTCGTGTCATGTCATAAAAAGTAAAGTCGAGATAATTAAATAAAAAGTGGTGAATACAAGTAGATGTGAAACGAAGATCGGAACTTAGTAATAAGATGCAAAGTAATTAAAAAGAGAGTAGTGAGTGAGTGACTTACTGTTGTCATTAGCGCCAGTCTGATCCTCCATGATATATTAGATTGTAAAAAATGTAATTTCAGATGAGAGCAAACGGATGATTTTGGGATGAAGTAATGAATGGGAGGTTAGAGTTGGAGATAAAGACAAAAGACAGCAAGAAATTGGGAGATGGAGAGACGTATGGTATAGGGTATCAATAAACTATGGAATACAACATGTGATTCGGGTGTTCAAATTAGAAAAAGGAGAAAAAAATAAAATTTATTTTTTAATCTCCATCCTTTTTCAATTCGAAACGAAAAAGAAGAAAGGAATGAAAAATTTTGTTCTCACACCGGTAAATGAGACCGAGATCAATATCCGATTTTGATAGTTTTCGGGATTGGAATTAGCTAATATTGTCTAAATCTTGTGCTGATATTGACTTATATAAGACCCGGACCATTATTAGGTAAAAGAGATTTTTAAAACTAGTACCGTTGGTGCTAATATTAGTACGAGACGTTATCAGTTGCATGCTCATTCCAAGTTCAAAATATTCATATATTGGTAAGTTATAGTGGATTTGATAATAATATGAAATCTATAGTTTGGACATTTGCGGCTCGAGAAAGGGGAAATGGTGTAATCGTGCCGGACATGATCTCTAAAGGTCGATACTTAATAATATTTAATTAAATAATATTATTATTTTATTTTAATTTATAAATATATGTTTTTAAATATTATGTGATAACATGGAAAAATAACAAGGTAGCGTGAAGAGGTACTATGGGCATTAAGTGCATCGGTTTAGAAAGGGTGATGATATTTGTACCACATATATTGATACATCTACCACAACTGTGCATTAAATACTTGTATTGTACTCTGTAGAACTTGTACTCTGTGGTAACTTTATCAATTTTTGTGGTACTAATATCACTTCTCGTTTAGAATACGTCATGTTTATGGTCATGTAGTCCGATATAAACTTCATAGAGCTAGTGAAGCTCAATTACTTTTTAGTGTACACTTTTTGGCATGTTTGTTTTTCTAACTATTAAGTGACTAATATATAAAGTGACTAAATGATTAAATAATGTTTGTATTTATTAAGTCAATATAATTATTTTTCTAACTTATTTATTAAGTTAAATATAGACTTAATGAATTAAGTATTTTTTTTATTGCCAATGTGAGACTAGCCCACTTGGTAGATACTTATGCCTCTTGGGGAGAATACCAAAATTCAAATCTTGACATAGGAGAATTTTGGGTAATTTAGGAGTAGATTAGATATAGTGTAATAATTTGCTCTTCAAAAAAAGAAGTATTTTTTTTATTAAGTCGATAACACAAAATATGGGGATATCATACGTACAGCGGCTGTATGTATGATAAGTACAAGTAAGTTGAAAATCAGGGAGCATTTTTGATACATATATAAATTGAAGGATAAAAGTGTAAAATCAGGAGGCATGTTTGTGTGTGTAGTACCTAAGCTTGGGTACAATTTGCTGTACCCATCATTTTCCCCACAAAATATATACTTAAATCCTCGATGCAACATTTTATGCCATAGCAACTTTGAACGGATTGGTATGTATTGGCATAGAAAGAAGTAACCAATTAACTGAGAAGGGTTTACAAGAAGTTGTCTAACACCAATTAACCTCAGGTTCTATACTTTTAATTAAGGGCAATTAAATAAGAATATTTTTAAAATGAGAACACTTAAAGAACTTCATTTTGATGTATTAAAAGTATATATATAATTTATTATCATTATTTAAGTGTTTAAAAACATATTAGAAAGATCATGTTTCTAAATTTTTGTTTAACACTTTGTAATTGATCAATATGACTTATCATGTAGATATCAACTTAAGAGAATCTTTACTATTAATGTGGAGAAAATAGACAATAATCTATCATTTTCGAATCCCCATTTTCATCTTTTTATACATACAACATAAAGTATATAAGGAAAAAATGTGTAGTCGTCTTGCTTTATTGGCAAAAATCATCGGTAAGCTTCGGCAAATCGGCAACACTATAGCACTTGTATCGGCTACTTTTGGCAAGTTGAATCGGCTACTTTTGGCAGCCTTCATCGGTATGTTTTGGCCGATGCTAGAGAACGTTGGAACCTGACATGTGAACATTGGGAGCGTTTTTTCATTTCTTAAAGTCCTAAAAATGAACTTTTTTTAAAAAAGTATTTACAAAACTTATCCCTATCTTTATTTACTATATATACAACATAATCTTACTTTCATTTTCACTTACAAAAAATTTACTTACTCTCTATATATCTTATCTCTTTCACATATATTCTTAAAAATGATTCCTACTAAAAAATCAACCAAAAACTACCGAGCACCAAGAAATCAACTCCCATTTCAACTTTCTAGAACCATCGAACCACAATACAATTTCGGCGGTTCTTCAAATCAAAATGAAACTCAAAACCAAACCATGATTAGTGAAGACTTCTCTCAATTGTTAACCTCGGAGTTCTCCGTGCAAATCGACACGGGCCGCTTTCAACTTCCTAGTTCCCAACCCATTATCACTTTTCTTGATGATGATGATAATGAGCAAATGCAACCTGACGAGGCATATGACGATGTGCGAGACACCTCTAGCAAGGAGGAGGTGGAGGCGCCACCTCCACCCGGTCGTGCATGGGAATGCGAAAAAAGTCGCCTCAAGCACAAGAGCATCCCCGATCCCTTGGAGTGACAACGATGAAGAATTGTTGGCTCGAACATATTTTCATATCTCTACTGATCCTGCCACCGCCGATCAACAAAGATACGAATCCTTTTGGAATAGGATTCATGAATACTACAATAAGGAACAAAAAATTCATTCACGAACATACCATCAAGTCAACACAAAGTGGAAGAAAATGCAACCAGTATTGAACGTGTTTACCAGCATCTTCAATATGATGTTAATTATCTAACCTTTATACATAAATATATTTTACGTTTTTATCTATATATATATATATATTATGTTGTTTTACGTTTATGTGTATATATATATATATATATATGTTGTTTTAAGTTTTGTATTTATGTGTTTATAGAAACATATATAAATGGGGTAGCGGTGCTGATGAGGGTTATATCTTGACACAAAGCTTGGAAGAGTGGGCGAAACGACACAAGAATAAAGGATTCAAACATATCATAGCTTGGAAAGTTACAATAAAACATGATAAGTTCTCGTATGTTCCACCGGTGAGTGGTTTTGGTACCACTCATACTTCGACTGAGCCTACTACTCCTACGAACGACACTCCTTGCACCGAAGATACTAGCGGTAGTGAGAAAAGGGCTTGAATCGATGAGTCTTCGAGCCACTACACTTGAGTTCCTGATTTGAATGAGGACTCGATGCCTTCATTTGCTCGCAAATCACGTAGTAAGGCCACAAGTTCGGTCAAAAACAAGGAAGTGTTGCTTGGATCCGTTGAAGAGTATAGGGAGGTGAGTATTGCACACAAAGAAGAAAAGAGGCTCAATCGCCAAAGGAGGATGGCCACCACCGTCGAATGTGAGAACCTTGCGCGGGAGTTGTTACAATCCCAACTCGAATTTCAACGACAAAAGACGATGGAACTAGACCTCTAAATCTTTGCGCAACCTCGTGAACATTTGGTCGATCCCATGCGTAGCATACAAGTGCAATGCAAACGCGACATCGCCGAAAAATACGGGTGGCCAAGTGATAACTTGTTGTAGTTTGTTTATTTTCTAGTTGTATTGTTTTTTTATTCTTAGTTCTAAATGGTTTTAATTTGTATTTGTATTGTGTTTTGTAACTTAATGAAACTTTAGGGTTTGTTTGGTAAGTTTTTTAAATTGACAAATTGGCAAAATGTGGCACTTTACCATCAACTTTGGCAAGATTTCGGGTAGTATTGACAAGTTTTTGGTAAAAACATGTGACATCTCTTTATTGGCTAAAAAAAGCCAAAACTTGCAAATTTGTCAAAAAATTGGCGCTACATCTTTGCCCCTAAGAGATCTAGTGTGATTCCTGTTTGGCTTTTGAATTCACATCAACTTCACTTTAATTATAAATATATATAGGTATTGGTTCGATTGAAATATATTCACTTAATATTGCAGTGCATCATGTTTTGGTAATAACATATAATACTTATGAAATTCATCATATTGCTTTGCCGCTTTTACCGTTGATACATTAGTTTTATATACTTGATTTATACACGTGTGCTTTATAAATATTCGTGCATTACTTTCATAAATTACTCGTACTACAATGTGAATATATATATATATATATATATGGAAGAGGTAGCTTAACACAATTTGAGCCCATATTAGTTTAATTAAGCCTAAGAAATTAAGCAAATTAGAGAAATGGAGAAATATATGCCTTACCTGGCTGTTGTTGTCATACAATCAATATATACAGGAATGTTTCTTCTATCCAAAGCAGCTTTTGATGATGGTATGAGTACACACATCTTTGTTTTTTACCGCCAGGCCGCTGGAACTCTCTTCTTAGTACCTTTTGCCTGTTTCATTGAAGGGTTAGTTAATTAATTAGTTTCAGTTTAGTTTATATATGATATGATATGATTATTATAAATATTTTTGTGTATCCATATGATACTTTTCATATTTCAGGAAAAATTCACCACCTCTCTCCTTCATCACATTCTGCAAGATTTTTGGTCTCTCTTTACTTGGGTATGTTTTTCTAAATACATAAAAAAAAATGGTATATATGTTTTTCTAATTTAACGTTGAGAGTTTATTTCAGGATTACAACCAGTTTAAATATCCACGGAATTGCCCTTAAGTATACAACGTCAAGTTTAGCTGCTGCAGCTTCAAATTGTCTCCCCACAATTACATTTTTCATCGCATTTCTGTTGAGGTACGATCGAATCAAGCTTATTAATTTCCTTTTGTTCAGAATAATTCCCAAAAATTGGTAAACAGGCTATAAGGGGAGTGTATGTGCAGTGAATTTTAATTACTTGTAACTAATAAACCTAATATTAATTAGTTAAGGGAAAATATATTATGTTGTTATAGCCAGTGGCGGCTTAAGGTTTTTTGAGGCCTCTAACGAGATTAATTTTGGGGGCCTAGTTCATTACCATATAAACTAAATTAAAAAAAAAGTAGCTCGTCTTTTGTTATTGAACTACAAGTAATAAAAAAATATGCAGATGATGCAAAAATCAAAAAGGCATTACTGCAATGCAAGTTATATAATGATATTTAATCCAAAATTCAAACACTAAGTCTAATATACAAGATTTTGAGACCTTGAAAATTTGGGGGCCTAAAACGATCGTCTAGTCTCATAGTACTGTTGAGCCACCTCTGGTTACAGCATAGCTACTGCTCTCACAATAAATTTGTCACATGATCAATAAATAAACAACGCCCCCTGAATGTCAACAGGAGGGAAGTAAATGCTGTTAACAACATAGTAGCTGACCCGGCCCGTTATTTAACTCTTTTGATATCTTCTAATTAAACCTAAATATTTACAGGATAGAAAGTGTGAAATTGCGTACATGCTCCGGTGTTGCAAAGATTACTGGCATAGTCGTGTGCATGGCCGGTGCAGCAACAATGGCTTTGTACAGAGGACCAGAATTGCACCTATTGCTACACCATCATCTTTTATCGAGCCATGCTGATCAACTTAATGTAACTCACGATTCATCAGGTTATAATTGGACTTGGATCAAGGGGGTATTGCTGATGCTCCTTAGCATCTGTTGCTGGAGTCTTTGGATTGTTCTACAGGTACTCAATTAGTTTAAGAGTAAATTACATAAACTGTTTCTGTGGGTTGTTGATTTTTTCATACTAACTATTCCTTGTTGGAAAATTTTGCACAAACCATCCCTTTTTGAGTAAATTAACGACATAAATAATCCCTCATCCAGTTTAAATGACTTTATCATCCTTTTTCAATACACTACAATAAATATATTGTTTGTAACTTTGTATGCACATTTTCTATACGCTCTTTAAAAATGGGTATTTTTTTAAAAATTATTCACAATTAAAAATGTGTATAAATGGTCTACATTAAAAAATGTGAAAAATTTACAACTTTCACATTTAAAAGTGTGAAAAAAATTGTTTACACACTAATAAGTTTGTACAATATTATATTTGTACACACTTTTACATGCATGTATAGAACATTTATTTTCGCAGGTGATTTCTACGCACTGAAAAATCATTTCGTCGTGGATTATTTTTACGCAAGTGCGTAGATATCATTCGCGAAGAAATGATCTCCATATTTATAAGTTATAAATGCATAAAATAGGTAAGATCTTTTTTTTTTACGTAGTGAGTTTAATTTGTTGGTCTTAATAGAAACAGTATAACCATATTCCTCCTAAATATATTAATCAGCTTCGTAGCAATTAGCAAGTTTTTTTTTTTTTGAATATTTTTATGATTATTAATTTATTATTTAAGATGTCTATAGGTTAACATGGGTTCTTAATCTAATACTATATGTAAAAGCTTCAATTCGGTTCGTGAGGTGAGATGATACTTTAAACATCAATTTGTAACTTTAAAACATGATTGTAGAACTTAACTAAATATATCATGACGTTTCCCTCAAAAATTGTCATTACCAATGCAATTAGAAAAAAAGAATTTTCTTTTATTTTAAAGTAAAGCTAGCACTACCTAAAAGAATATTTAAAGTAATATAATTAATTTAAAGAACCAAATAGATAAATAATTTTATCTAGTAAAATTAAAGTTAATTGAAGTAAAGAACTAAAGATCCCATCATTGACATGTTTAACTTCTTTATTTTAATTCATCGTCAAAAGACCATATTACTTTTATGAATTAAGGAAGACCTATCATTTCCCGTTAAAATTCTTTTGTATCAAGTTAGCCTTTATGAATCTCGACCATGTTGCAACCAAGAACATCTCCGATACTTTTTTGTTTTGTAATGCATTTTTTCAGTTAGTTAGACAAAAAAAAGTGACGCAACTCTTCAAGGACACGACTTCCGTCATGTGGCGCCACGTAAGCAACAAGGTTTTGTTAGGAAAATGGGGAAGTGGGTAGGGCCGGAGCCATAATTTTTTTTGCGAGGGGACAATTTTAAAGGTTGTTTTTCATACTTACAAGAGTCGTATCCGAAAATACAAAAAATAAATAACTAAATAAAATAAAATAAAAAAAGCCTCTACCTCAACAAATAGAAAATGGACCCTCAAAAAATTGGTTATCCACACCATGTCTAGCACTCATATCTAAAAATACTAGTTTTTTTAATAAATAATGACCACGTGTGTCGAGCAAGGTCTTATTAAATGGAAACGTATACAATCATATAATGCAAGAAACCCAAAAAAATATATTTCTTTGGATATAATTAGCTTGCATATATATATATATATATATATATATATATATTTTTCTCTACATTATGAAAGGGTAATGGAGGGAACCCTAAGCCCGGTACCACAATTGGATACCCATCGACTCACCCTATATGAGCCATATAATGTCGCTACAATACCTCCATCCTAATCCCCACATGATCTGGGCATCCGAAGGATCGAACCCACGTATTTAAACTTCACGTATAGGGCTTCATTGGGTAACAGGTATCTTAAAGGAATTATGTTTTGCCCTAAGTGGGGATCGAACTCGAGAGGTACCTTAAGGTCACCAAGTGTTTGCCTTACCACTAGGCTAATTCTTTGTTGGTTTTCTCTACATTATGATAATTATAAGTAATTGTTTGTGATAAATATATATAATAATTTGAAAGAAAATAAATTTTCTATAAACAGTTCCACTATAATTAAATAAACCTACATAATTTATAAATAAAGTCCATAAAACATAATTTAGGAACAACACTTAAACTACACTTAAACAAACCAAATTAAACATAATAAAGTCCAACACACTAATAAACTACATATAACAATACTTCTCCTTAATGTCTTGTTTCGCTTTCTCCATGATTGATCTTTCGGGTTCACCAAGATGACTGTAGTGGTCAACACTTTCAACTCTACAAGCTTGATTTGGGTATTCTTTGCTTGAAGCTTCTTTTCTCCAAACTTCAACTTTTGCTTGCCCATATTGATACGCTCCTTACTCGACTTAAACAGCCCATCTAACTTCACCGAGAGACTATCAAATGTGTTCGAGTACCTAGCCACCCCTTTTCCCTTGCCGGACGAACTCAACGACCCCCTATGAGTGGCTCTCCTAGTCGCGTCTCTCCCAGGCGCGTGCTCCGGGAACACAGACTCATCCTCGATTAAGTCATTAAGATCAAAGTTCACACGTGCATCTGAATCTTTTTACACAAAACATAAAAGATGTTTGCGAATTTTAAAAAAATGGCCAAAATATTTTTAAAAAAAATCAAGTCGAAATAAACAAAAAAGGACCGAAATTTATACCTTGACTTTGTGGTTCGTTGGATGATGATATTTTTGACCTTTTTGTGGTCGCTTCTCCATGAGTTGCCCTTACGTCTTTCTCGGTCACATAATGAAACTTCGATGACCATCTCATCTTTTCCCAAATTTCCAAATACTTGAAATAAGCCTTGTAAGTCCCATGATACTTGGCGAGAACTTTCTTAACCACATCCGCATCATTTGCACCACTTTGATGATTGTTTGAGTTGGTGAGACGAGTGTAGATTGCATTGAAGTTTGAATTTAATGGACGCATCTTCCTCCATTTTGCACTAACATCTTCCACGTCACGATAATCTTTCTGTTTCTTAAAAAATTGTGATCAAACTGTCCGTTATCCTCAACCAATACGTCTTTTCTTTTTGATAGTTAGTTAAAAAAATCAAAAATGCATATTAGTTTATATATATATATACAAACCGAAAATTTATATATATATATATTTAACCGAAAACTTATATATATATATATTTAACTGAAAAAATATACACCGAAAATTTATATATATATTTGACCGAATTATATATGAAAATGTATACCTTCCTCCGGGTCTTCGGTAACCGATAGCCAAGCCGTGCATAAAGCCATTTCTTCCTCCTTTGACCATGGAATCGAGGGTGTTTTCAACCTTGGTTCGTCGGGTGCTTTCTTTTTGTGTTGACGCTTATTTTTGAGCCTTGAACCGCCGACTTCATTTTCGAGTTGGGTTTCTTGTATAACTTCAATATTGGGAAAAAGAGGCCTTGGTCATGGTGTATGTCTTGACAATGATGGTCTTGGTGATGGAGTGTCAACAACTCGTTGTCGATCTAAAAAAAATAGACATAATATTATTAAACTGTATAAACAACATATGTATATATATAATTAAACTTCAAAAAAAAAAATACATAAACAACATATGTATATATATATATATATAAAAACAAAAAAACTATAAATATATAAACTACATTTATATAAACATCAAAAAGTGTATAAACAACAATTGTATATATGTATATAAACAAAAAAGTAAAATACAATATGTAAAAAGTTATCAAAAAATGAACTCGGCATGTTTTGTGGTGCCGTAACCCGACCAAAACCGTAATAACCAACTCGTTGTGGCTCATAAAATGGTATAAAACCCGGCATTTGTGGTGGCGTACGTAGCACCCATTTATGGATCAATTGGAACAATGTTGCGTTTGGTAGCATATTAGTATCGTTGACGTCTTGTTGATTTTGATTGTTCGGACGCATAAGACGATTATTGTTATTAATATTAAAATTAGGGTTGTTGTTTATTATTATTATTATTATTATTATTATTATTATTATTATTATTATTATTATTATTATTATTATTATTATTATTATTATGTGAAAACATTGCTAAAAAATGTAAAAAAGAAAGAGAAGAAGTAGAAAAGAAAGAAATAGATGTAGTACGTGAAAAGTAGAAAGTTTATATAGCAATTGGTAAATTAAAATTAAGGGTTAAAAAAATTTTTTTTGTAAAGAAAAAAGTCGTTGAACGGTTATAAGTCTGGGAAGAAACAAAAAAAATGGGGCGATCGATTTCAGTTGCTTGGCGATTTTTTATAGTGTATCGCCCAAGCCCTTAATTCTTTTTCGAAAAATTTCAACGATGGACTTTTAGCTTTTAACTTTTAAGATTAAGAAAATAACTTTAGTGTATCTTTTGATATTCGATCATTTTGATGGTTTGAAATTCTTTGATTCTTTTTACGCATTAATATTTTTAACAATAATAAGCTAAACATAAAGATCTTTAATGTTTTATTTTGTTTAGTTTTTTTTTGATTCCAATGCTTATGTCTATTATTCCTGAAAAGGCTTTTAAAAATCCGTGATAACTGATAGTTCTTCTATACTTTTAAATATACAGATTGTATACACACACATGTTAATATAGTTATTTCGGATGTCAGTACAAGAAAGTTGGTTTTTTAGAACGACTAATGTTGTCCCTAAATGCCACATATGTTGTCCCTCAAAACATGTGTGATGACACATCTTAAAGGTGATCAATATCCTTTAATAGTGATTAAATTAAATAAATTAATGATAAACGATAATATATCAATAAATTACGAAGACGTTTAGAAAATCATATTAAACAATTAATATTTTTTTATATACATTTAAACAAAAGTTTTAAAGCAAAAATAACAATATTATAATAATAAATTGTTTACGTCTCAAAACTAGTCCCAAACCATTGGAGGGAAACATTTCTTTATGGCGGGAAATTATAAAATAAAAGAATACTTTTGGTGGCGACTTTTGTAGAATATGCATGTAACCGGTTTCCAAAAAAAATAATTATAAAAAATATCCGAAAAAGACTTTAGCGACGAAATTGTCGTCTATAAATCTTTTTTTTAGCGACGACATTGTCGTCCGTAAATTTTTTTTTAAAACTTTTTTAACTCAAAGTCTTGAAATTTTGTCGTTTAGTGCCTTTTTGCAACGATATAATGTGTTGTCCCCTCAAAAACTTCGTCATGTATATATATATATATATGGGATATTGAAATTCAATACTGAAATATTAGATATTTGACTTTGTAAACCTCTAGTTATGAGGATGAAACAACCCATCCAATTTTTCAAATTTTATTGCTCTTCCTAAAGAGTGGTAAAATTTGATTCGAACAAATTTAATAACATGTGACTTTCGAGGTCGTTCATTCTTTTGTTTCTTTTTTAAAACGCTGAAGGATGTATTATTAACAAACTACTAGCAAAAATTCATTCTTTTGTTAAGTCTTCTAATTACTTGTTCAAATAAAATGCGCTCAATTGATATTAACGATGTGATGACTATAGGCAAAGGTCCTGCCAAGCTATCCATCAAAGTTGTGTTTCATATCTCTTCAGTGCTTGTTGAGTTCCATGCAATCGTTTATTGTTGCCGTCATTTTGGAAAGAGAAGCATATCAATGGAGACTTGGTTGGAATATCAGACTTCTTGCAGCGGCTTATTGTGTGAGCATATTTCCACCTCAAATACATTTTAGATGTTTATTAACTATGTAGTTCTTAATAATGCTATGTTGTGTTTACTTCTGGTTTTAGTCTCAAAAACCAATACTCGATCGTATTTTCTTCCAAATTCACTTCAACGAGTTAACCTTCACCGTGCTTCGCGAGAAACTCTTCATTTTGAAACTTCTATGAAGGCAAAAATGTTTTTGGTTATTGAAAATTAAATAATTAATTACATAAAAATAAATTTAAGGAATGAAAGTTAATTTATACTAACTTAAATGCAGACATTCTAAATAGGCAGCGGCTATCTACACACATCAACTGTTTCCAGAAACACATTCGAAACGTCCCCTTTTATGTAAAACTTCGCGTTTATCGCTCCGTTTTATATAAAACGCCGCGTTTGGCCGGTGTGTAGATAATAAAAGTTGTAAGGAGAATTACACGTGGTCTGACACACATATCAGTCATTCCCCCGTTTTAGGTACCGTTTAACCTAATACGTAGCGTTTTATGTATCAGATCACGTGTAATTCTCCATATAGTTTTTACTATCTACACACCGGACAAACGCGGCGTTTTATATAAAATGGGGCAATAAACGCGGCATTTTATATGAAACGGGGCATTTCAGATGTGTTTTTATGAACAGTTGACGATATATCTATAGTAGCACTCTTTAAATATAATAGTGATCAACTTTTAGTTGAAATATTGGAAGCTAAAAAACTTTATTTTACATCGAAATAAAAATTAGGGAGGAGTTAATTAGATAAGCATAAACAAGGGCGTAGCCACCATAGGGCGGGGAGGGGCGCCCGACCCCCTGAATTTTTTTTTATGATGTAGGGGGTATATATGTTTCGTGTAGAAATTGTTTGATATATTCGGTATCGAGTATCGACCCCCCATTTTAACTGTGAAATTTCCTTTATATACCAAACAATAAAATTGATCCATTACATTTTACAAATACAAGAAACACTTTAAAACCACGACTATTTATGATAAAGGCTAAGCTACTACAAATACAAATAAATATAATGAAGATTCTAAAATTTCACCACTATAATCAAAGATCCATAAAAGGAAAACATTATCTAGACAAGATAACTAATTATATAAGTTGGTTTTGTTTTACTCAATTTTTATTTGCCTAACCAAATTCTTAGGAACTAAACTAAGTCGGGCTTTGTTATTCCTTTTATGTGAAAATGATGTGTAAAACGGTGATTGTATATACATTATAAATAATATTGTATTTGTGCACACTTTTAGTTATTGTGAACAATTTAAAAATTCTGTCACGCTTTTATGTGTGTAAAAATATGTAGAACTAAAAGTGGGTAGAAATTTATCCACACTAAAAAGTGTGTAGTGTGGATAAATTTCTACACACTTTTAGTTATGCACATTTTTACACACATAAAAGCGTGATAAATTTTTTAGTTTTTTCACACTAAATAAAATTGTGGATAAATGCAACATTATTTATAGTGATAAAAAGGTTAAACTTGATGGTTTAATTTAAAATTTTTACGTTCATCAATCAAAGAAAGTTACATATGAAAGTTAAATTCACACAATAAGAAAAATATAAAAGGTACTTACACTCCCAGATCCTACACCCTATATAAATATATACAATATAAGATACAATATACAGTTACTAACAAGAAAAGCTATTATATAAATCACAATTTTAAAATAAATTATAAAGATTTCATTTTAAAAACATGCATGGTTAGTTATTTTTGGCATTCATTATCAATTTTTATACTATAACCAAACATTACAAAACATATAGTTTGACTGAAATACCATAGTAGTTTATATGCATTATGACATGCCATGCAATGTTAAAAAGTGCTTATGCACATTAAAAATGTCAGGTTCTTAATTTTCAAAATTTAACTTTCTCATTTTAACCTTAAAGTAATTTTCTTTACGTTACGTAACACTTGATGAAAGTTATATAAATTTATTGTGTTTTTTAGATGTGTTTTTATTAGTGTAATTTTTATTAAGCTTTGTATAACACAAAAATATATGTAAGATCAAGGTTTATAAAAAATGATTTGAATATTCAAAATATGACACTATTAGTGGAACATAATTATATATATTTTCGTTGTATATACTCTAATACTCGTGATTATTACAAGTTTAATACATTTATATTCCAATTTAAATCAATGGTCTATATATCTATTGGGTGTGTGTTTGTTCTTTAGGGTTTTATGGTGACGGGGCTTGCATTCTACTTGCAAACATGGGTAATTGAGAAGAAGGGGCCAGTTTTTCTTTCCCTGTCTACTCCTCTTGCTTTTATCTTTACCACTATCTCTGCAACATTTCTCCTCGGTGAAATAATTGGTATTGGAAGGTATGAATTCCAATGTTCATTATATGATTTGAATTAGTAATTTCATATAGTAGAAAACTTTTTTTCACTAGCAAATCATGAATTGTCTCATTAAATGATTTGGTACATGTTTTCAAATTATAATTCAATACGTTTGTAATAAAACATATACACCCAAGAGTACTGGTAATGGTTAGTTGGTTACACTACCACATCAAAATGGTGTGCACGTCAGCACCAAAACATACAACCACACCAATTCTGTAAACTATCTTAAAAAATTAGACTCAAAAAAACCATCCACTACTCTAAAGCAAATACATGCACCCGGAAAGTAATGTGTTGTTAAATATGTAATTGGGAATTTTATTTTATAAAAAATCTTTTCATCCCACAGTTTTCCGATTTAGCTTTAACTTTATAAAAAAAAAATGATCGAGTTTACAATGTAGTATAAAACATATGAATGTTAAAACAAAAAGTGACTAGTGAGATTCTGTACATAACCTGTATATAGATTTAATTTTTTTTTTTTATTTACTAAGTGTGATAGGTGGCATCTTGCTAATTGGAGGCCTTTACTTTGTTTTATGGGGAAAAATCAAAGAGGAAGAATTATTAGGCAACAAATTAAGGACTCTCGAACATAAAGGCAATACCTCCGCCAACATCACATAGCTAAAACAATACTCGTATAAGTTTTGTCAACAAGTTGATTAGAAGATATACATGTTAATTAATGGTTCACGAAAAGGTTTTCTCGATTCCTACTCCAACATAATTTTGTTTTTCTTCTTTTTTTTTTTTTGTTTGTTTCTTGTATCTTGTATCTAAAAGTGTCTACTTCTTAACTAAAACTTTTTCTTTCTTCCAAGTTGATATTTTGTATTTTATAACTCTTATATAAGGATGACCAAAATGCTTGTGATATTTATGTAAGTGCTAATTAATAAAATAAAAATATGATTGTCCGCCAGAATTTTGTCTTGGCTTTTGTGGAGTTTTTACCGGGTGGGTGGGGCGGGCGGGGGAGGGGATCGGGTAGGTCTACGGTATCCAGTCCTGATAACCGTGATCTGGCCCTTGCTGTTCTTAAAAAAAAGTGTACCCCCAACCCTTTTTAATTAATAATAAGGTTGGTCATTTATTAAATTAAATAAGATATTTAAAAAATAGAGAATTAATAAGGAGAGATGATTAGGCTCAAAGAAAGATTATATATGGGTGTTAAATGTACCCCAACCCCCCTCTTTTAGTTATATTATAAATAGATGCCAGTAGTAAAGTAGCCAAATACAATAAAATATTCAATCCGATCCATAACAGACAACAAGAATTTTAACATAACTATAAAATAAGTAAACACGTAAAATCAAGACGACTAATAAAGTAAGCAAGGAGAGGCCACGATGAAACACAAACGACCTCTTATGGACTAAACCAAAAACCCGTTATACAAAGCCGCAAATACCAAAGATATTTATTCACCGTCCGCATTTTTCAAATTCCCGCCTAATTTCCGTTTGCCTGATCCATTTGTAGCAACTAATTTTGTATAGATATTGATATCGGGTCGGGTTGGGTCGGGGTTGATATGCCCCAGTCCCTGATCCGAACGGGTTCGAGTATAGGTATTCTCATCGGGTATCAGGTTGCCCCGTCGGGTCGGGTTTTTTTTTGCCATCCGTAACCATGAATTTCTCAGTAAGGTCCCTAAAGCCCCAAATATTCAGAATCTCACTCGGCATTTGTTGAAGTACCAACATAGTTAGGTCACAAAGAGAAAACTTCATGATCCTTAATATCATCTATAGTTACCGAGGGACTCTTAGTAGGCTCAACACAAGCTAGTTTCAGATTTATCCTCCATAACACTACTGTTCTTGAAACCCTGATCATGCACAAAAGCACCCTTATTAGATTGAGTAATATTTTCCTTGGTTACATCAGCAACCTTATCCGTGCAAACACTATTTTCTTTCACCTGACATGCTGGATGTAAAATCCTTTGTGTACCATATATTGCTCTCTACATTCATCTCAGCATCCTTATTCTTCTTATCATTTAATTTAGCTTGCTCCTCGCCCGTCACATTAGATAGTTTATCATCCTTTTCATTAACTTGCACATCATACACAGATTGGTCCCTTCTCTCTGCAACATCCGCGGCAGCACCTTTACTAAGAGTATCAAACGTTTTAGATCCAATGGGAATTGGAAGGGGTTCACTTCCACAAACTATATATTCGTTGACTCTCGTGTCAACAAATCCTTGTTAAAAACCAAAGAAACCCATCTACTCTTTTATCATTATTGTTTTCAGGTAGCCTGAAAAGGCAACCATTTTCTGAATTTCTGTTATGACAGTTCTCTTCAGTCCTTTTCTGACATTCCATTGGCATCACTAAATTCCATATGTTGTAGCAACTTAACCAATGAGTATGTAGACTTCGTTTAGAGTAATGACCAAATATAACTGTTGGAACCCCAAGCTGATCTAGTCTGGCTAAAACCAAATAAACTTCAAGCTGACTCAATTCCATATGATTCATTTCTAAGCTGACCAAGTCATACTCATGTTAGGATAATGCAAGCCAATACTACAAATTATCCACCCTAAGTAAGCTGATCTATATTTCCAAGCTTATTTCAGCAACAAAATAAATTACAAGCTGACGTGTATGCAAACTGATCCGTACCTTGGCTTATACATAACTTTTTGAAGCCAAGTATTCTATAAGAGTAAGGTGAACCTGTGAAGGCTATTAAGATCACCAGATTACCTTAAACTTGGGTAAAACATGATGGAGTGATTTGTATCCATAATGACTTCATAGTTATGATAGCTTGGGTCCATGCCGCATCAAACACTTAAAACAAGAAAAAGAAAGTGGCCCAGTTCCATCATTCTTGGACTGATCGAGATAAGACATCCAGATTCATCTCAAATTTAAAATACCCTTAACATCAATGAGACCTATACTGAGAAAAGGGTTGTGATATGAGGCTGGCATTCTTGATATTTGGAACGACATTGTTGTTTGGGCCTTAGGGTCGACATTGAGTATGATTGGAACTCAAGGTTGTCTTGGGTCAGCCAGACACTGTACTTTTGGCCTTGTCACGGGCCATCACCTAGTCCCAGACTATTGGCAGACCTCAATTACCTTGGTCCTTCAACCGATTCCATAGGATATAACCACCGTAGTCAGAAAACCATGATTACTTGTACCTTCTCGCTAGAAACATTTGGCTCAAGAGGCGGAATTTTCAACACGTCTACTTATAGAAAATGGTTGATGTTGGGACATGTTTTTTATCTAATGGGTCAAAAGGGTCATATGAGTAAATAATGCGTTGGTGGCCCATTAGTAAGGTCTTTGACCTTGGGGGGATCCACCTGGGTTCGAGTCTCACTTCCCACATTTGTGGGGGTGGATTAATAGGGATTTTTCGAGAGTTCTGAGATTCATCTCAGGCATGCATGTAATTTAGGAGTAGGAGTAGATCCATATGACGTTCTAAAAAAAATGCTAAAATGAGAACGGGTCAAATGGTAGAAAGTTACCCGACGTGTTCTTTTCTAATGTTTATATACCAACTTCTTCAAAAAACCAGATATTTATGGTATTGATACAGTTTTTTGTAACCAATACATTATTTATCAACATTTTTTTTTATTATTTCTCTACAGAAAGATGCCCATTTTAATGCAAACATATTTTCACGCATTGCTTAACCTGCCCTTTGACCATTACAAAACCCATCTGACCAACTAATTTTACCACCTCTAGGCTCTAGCTGCCTCAAGGAAAAAGCTTACACCAAGGATCTCCTATTGAAATCAGAATGAATTTCTCAAACCACCTTGGATATTAACAACCTGTTAACAACCTGCAAAAGAAAAGTCTCTCCATGACACCTATGCCAAAAGATATATGAGCATCAATACATCATCCATATTAAACAAACAATTATAGTATGAAAAAACCTATCAGATTTCACATTAATTCTTTAAAATATATTTATATCAATAGCAGCATCATGTGATGCAGAGCGGTTAGAAATCAATTATGAATGATATAATTCAATGCATATGCGGGAACTATGAAGGGTCGGGGGAGGAACCCACCCACCCAAATGTTTTCGTTTATTTATAGGTTTTTATATCAAACATGAATATTATACAAAGAGTTCTGTTTTACATACGGATGAACTTTTTCCCCTCAAACAAATTGGTTTTGACTTTTGAGTTTTGACCCCCTCAAACAATATGGTCACGTTCCTCCCCTTATCCAATGGAGAAATAATACAGATCTTAGAAAACGGATCATTACATAGAGAACTTGGCTTTGGTGTTTTCAAATACTTGTTCTGCAATAATGGCTCCATTACCATCAGCTTTTTTGATTTCCAAGCTAGCCTTTTGATAAAACCCAGTACCTCTTATTGCATCTGAAATGAATTGATTAAACCCAAATGGAATTGCTGCTTCAGCTTTAGCACCATACACTAATCTCTGTATCCACATAAATTATAAAGATCTATTATTACTTGACTTAGGAAAAATAAACAACGTAGTCTAACTAAAATGTTGCCAAATATGCGGATTAGACAGGTAAAGGGTTAGATTGTTTTGATCCACCGATCTTTTAATGTTTTCTATAAATGATTTGTCTTAATTATGCACACAAAAAGTATATTATCACAACAGCAGTCTATCATTTTACATGGTATTAAGTAATAATTTAAATGACTTTCAACCGTTTGACATTGGACCAATAACCGCTTCTGGTAGCATTTCTTTATAACATCATCCATTTGAACGCAAACACAATTTAATCGAAGCTTTCATTTTCTTTTTGTATCGGGTTCTATTTATAAATATGAGCCCTTGTTATTTTTAACAAAACGGTTTTCAATTATTTTATTAGTTGCTAATAGTGTTGATTTTTTTGTTTTAAATTTAATAACTTTCTGATCAAAAAATCATACATCACTGTTTTCTCAAGGTTTTTTTTCCCTAAAGCATGGCAAAGGTTTATTAGATAGGTAAATGGGCCAAACCTCCCATCCCAAATAAGATAATGTAAGAAGGAAAGAATTGAAAACAAAAAACCTTGATTCTTGAAAGTTGAATGGCGGTAAAGCACATAGCACAAGGTTCACAAGAGGCATACATCTCACAGTCAGATAGATCAATTCGGTTGAGTTTTTTGCAAGCCTGAGTTATAACAAGTATTTAAATAAATAAAATAGAGAAAGTACGATAATAGAAAACAAAATAAGACTAAATTCAAGAAACGATGATATCTCGAAAAAAGTCAAAAAATAATACGAAAAAAGGGCATGCAGGAGCAAAAACAACCAACACTAATGCGTAGATGGAAATTGAAGTTGACAAAATGGCTTAAGATAAATGAAATTAACCAGCAAGATATAAATTTAGCACAAAAGAACATTAAGAGTTTAAGCCGATTGAACACAATAAAAAGGAACACTTAACAGTAACACATCATACGCAAATGACAAAACCATAATACTGAGACCAATAATTCTTAAAACTTATGTGTATTATTATGTGTCTAACCTCTCTTACTGCTGTCACTTCTGCATGTGCAGTTGGATCAGTGTGTTTTAGAACCATATTATGACAACTCACAATAATCTCATCATTTCTAACAACAACTGCACCAAATGGACGCCCATCTCCACAATCTACACCTTTGTATGCTTCTTCAACAGCTTTTGTCAAAAAAATGTCATCTCTGTTTTGTACAACTGTTTGAAAAGGAAAATCGGCTAAGTCCCGAAAAGATACAGTGCTTCCTAATTTGGGTTGTCTTAATTAAAGGCAATGTCTATCTTAGGAAGATTATTTAAAATTTTTCATATATTTCAATTAACAATTCATCAAACTCATTAGTAAAGTAGATTTTTGGTCCACATCTTTTCTCAACCTTCTTTACCAATGGGAATTTAAATGATCTAAATGTATAGAAAAGCAGCCGATTTTTCCAATATCAAAGTGCACTTCAGGAAGTCTTCTTGAATTTCTATTTAAGAACACTGAAAACATACGTAAGAATGAGAATTTTTAATACAGTCATTCGGTAGCCAAAAGAATCCCAAACAGGCCTTATGAAGTTCCAACGACAGTTACAAACGACCCTAGAACAAGAGCACCCACACAATCCAAAACGAATTGACGATCAAACCCGTACCTAACCAAAACCAGTAGCCTAAAAAACGACACGTCACTGCCAACAACAGTCTATCTCGATAGAAACATATAACAATACACCCTGCAAACTGGTAATTTCAATAACTGTCCAGCAGCAGCTCCCATTTTATTTCCAATAAATCTGAATTCTCAATACCAACTTTTTATGGTTCTAATCAACAATATAAACACGTCTAAGCGGATATCCATCTAATACCTATTATTAAAGTAGTAGCCGGCCGTGTTTATACCAAAAATTTTAAATTCATAGATCATTCACAATAACTATTAACTGAGCTCCTCCATTACACCATGTCCTAATGGTTTGTTATTTTACCGGACTCGTCTACTAAAATTATGTGCTAGTGAGCTAGCTTTAAGCTCTATCATTGATTACATTATTCTTTGCCTTTTTTTTTTTACATTAATATATACATGATGAATAAACAAAGTTGATCAAGTAAAGTCAAAGTGGCAATCAGGTTTAGATTTATTAGTATGATGATGATGGAAAGTGATTAATAAGAAAGAAGAAAAAAAGAGAAAGGGGATAGATAGTCAGTGACTTACTGTTGTCGGCAGTAGTATGATCCTCCATGATCGGCAATGCAAATGTAATGAAAAATAATAGTATAAACAGAAAGATAAAATTCCTTTTAAAATGAAAAAACAAATAGGGAAAAAAGGTACACGCAACTCAAGTCAAACATTATCAACCCCATGCATATTTCAAATACCATTGGGAAACCTCCCTGATAATTATCCGAAGTAACGACAATTAATAGGGATATATCAAGCCAAGCCTTCATATAAGGACTATTTATCTCAAAGTTGATAAAATGAAGATTCGAACCAGAGACCTATAAATCACCATGCCCATGATCCTCCATGATCGGCAGTAGTATGATCCTCCGTGATCGGCAATGCAGCGTAATGAAAAGTAACTAGAATAATACTGTCGTACTTCGTTGCGAAATTGTGAGAGTTTATTACTTCGATTTTCACATAGTTTAAATATAACTTTCATTGTGTTGTATGCTAATATCATGAATAGGATAGGATACGATACGGTTAGAGCTGACAATTTCTGACACGGACCTGTTAGCACGACACGACACGACCTGGTTTTTTTGTGTTTCGTGTTTGGCCTTAACGTGTTTCGTATCTTAACAGGTCCGGACCTGTTAAGACACGATAAGATACGATAAGACAAGTAATATATATATATATATATATATATATATATGGACATGTTAAGACACGTTAAAGACATGATAAAGACACGTTAAGACATGATAAGACACGTTAAAACACGGTAAGATACGTTATCAAGTCCCTTATCGTGTAACCTATTAAAAATCGTGTCGTGTTTGTGTTTGAAAAAATTGACACGATTATCGTGTCGTGTTCGTGTTTAACCTTATCGTGTTCGTGTCTTATCGTGTCGGATCGGATACGATACGCCAACTCTAGATACGGTACATATTAATAGCAGACCACATAATAAATATAATACTTTATTATTTGATAATTTAAGGGAGGTGATATTTACGCTGAAGTTTTTTTGTACTTTTACGAAAATTTTAATGGAATTCCCATAATACCCTCATGTTGGTCAACCGAACTAGCCAATCAAACCCAAAGACGATTACTGTCCAAAATGTAATGATCCTTCATGGCAATCTCTTTTGCTTCCAAATTTCAATCATCTCAATTTCTCAACTTAGAAAATTTTTCTACATCGATTTTGATCAGTTGAAGTAGTTAGTCACCAGCCCCTCAGTTAAAATTCTCCAATCCTTCAAAAATTTAAAAATCATCATCATCGTCGTTGTTGTCATCGTAATCAGTCGAACACATTACTCATCGCAACACCAAATATGATGTTTTCATAAGCCCTAAAAATTCAACACTCGCTATTCAGAAACCGCATGAATTACAACACTCGTATGCAGCAAGAATCCACCAAATGTGAAAGAGAAGGTCATCATAGTAAATTACTAGATTTTAGATCCGTGTACTGAACACGAGATTTGTGAAGTCCCTCACTCAATGGTTTAACCCACAAGTGTAGAATAATAAGTCAAGTATGCACTAAATTAGACTAGTATTGCTTTGAATATAAATGCAAGAATATAAATAAAGCAATAAAGACTTAAGCAATAAATAAAGTAAACAAGTATGTAAATAGTGGAACACAAATATAATTTTCAAGTGTATTTTATTTAACAGTATTTTATTTATTGATGTTAAATAAAATACAAGGTTGTTGCGGAACTTAGATATTACAAAAGTAAGTATCTAAACAACCTATGAATTACAAGTGATTTATATTTTGCTAAATAAACTCCTTTGATCGAAATACTTAAAGTTGTGAAGTATAATCGTTTAGATCGAGAGTATTTAGGCAAAAGCACGAAATTGCAAAAGTGATTTGGACGAGGGAAATGACTTGGTATTTATAGGTAAAAAGAACTAGTATTTAATTCTTTTGGTCATACAAATAAGGTTTCATGCATTTAAGCAATATAATATATTTATTCCTTAAAAGCATTGATCAAAGTATAAAGTCAACTTGATGTGACTTGTAATACTTTAACCAACCACCTTTACACGCGTGTAAAAACTTTTAACAAAGGACAAATGGATTGTCCGGATAAAAGCGTGCAAAGGCAAATAAGTCAATTTCTCGTAATAAGTGTTCAGACTTGTAAGGTCTAGAATACTGACAAGGACTCCAGTCAGGAGATCTGGTAAAACTACCAGTAGGCTCCGCCATTTGTCAGTCTTCTGTCTTCGACTTCAGTGAGAATGTCTTCAGTGGAAAGATTGACTGAAGTGAAGTCCAGTGAACCAATCTGGTGAAATCCAGATTCCTGTACAAGTAAATGGTTCACTGGTTTTCTCATAATTTCTGGACAAATCTTCAGAGGACTCCAGTCTTCTCGTCTGGAGTGAGTCCAGTAAATCTTGACCTAACGAATTCCACCTATTTGTTTAGAAATTATGCAAGGATTTTCAAGCTTCTATCTATACAAGTTTGTGTTTGAAAAATTCTTGAATTTTGACTAAGTCTAAATTTGAGTTACTGGAAAACACTTTATAGATCATCAATGTTTCCAGTTTTTACATTTTAATTCTGCTAGACTTAATCTGATCAATTACTTGTGAAAAATAAAGCTGACAACTTATATGTACAGACATCAACTGGTAAAAGTTACAACTTCATTTAGAATAAATACAAGTACAAGTAAAAGATAAAAGAGTTAGGTCTTTCTTTTGTTAGGATGTCCTGAATCTTCTTCAGTGGCCTTCCTCTTGGGAGACGGAGAGGCATCTGGACTTCTCATTCCTAAGGCAACCTCCATTTGTATCTTCCTATTGAACTCCTCAATTCTTTTGAGAAAATACTTCATATCTGTAGATAAATTAGTCCGCCCTCTGTAAGTCAGACCAATTTCTTTCAATTCTGATAACCCAAAAGCTTTCACTGAAGTACTTTCCCTTTCATCTTTGAAATCCCCTTCCCTGGTAAGCTTGACATGAAATTTAGAGTAACTTTCATGGTTTTCAGCAAGCTTAATCTCAGCAACAATGATTTTCCTGGAATTGGCTCTGAAAAACATCATTTCATCATACCTAGCTCTTGTCTTTGCAACCTGAATCATTTCTTCTGTCTCTTTGGACACTTTCCTTTGCTCTACAGCCTTTTGTAGTTGTGTTCTATTGATTTTCTTGGAGACGTCCAGTGGGATGAAGGTGCTGAGATCTGCATCTCTGGCAGCCTTGGATTTTCTGGCAGGAGGTTTGGGCAACCCAGTGATCTTCTTTCTGTACTCATTTTCCAGAGCTACAACATTTTTCCTAACTTGCTTCTGAAGATCAACCAACTCCTGCTTTCTTTGTGCTATAAGGTCCAAAATACTTACCCCATATATCTCTGCATCATACATTTGTTCATCTTGAGCATATCTGTAGCGAATATGAAAATCATCCAGAATATCTAAACATTTTTGAACTCTGGGATCATCCTTCATTACTTTGTATATATCAACAAGGATTCCCAGTCTGCTAGTATTATAGGAATCTAGAGTTCCCATACTTGCCATTTCCATTTTGTGTACCAGCAGATGGTTCTTTTGATTTCTTTTAAAAATTTCTATCAGGATACATTCTTGTTCCAGTTTCTCGGCTTTGTCAACATCGATATTGAGTAGAGGTACATCACGTTCTTCAACCTCATCTCCAGACACCATGTGAGCTTTTCTGGTTCTTTTCGGAGTGGTTGTTATGTCTGGAATTTCTTCGAAAACTGGCTCACTGGCATCAATTCCAGTAGGCTCTTCTTCTTTTATCTGGGCAGTGGCATCAGTGCCAAAGGCCTCTTGAGCACTGGCATCGGTACTAGTAGGTTCTTCTTGTTCTACAACTGGAGCACTGACATCAGTACCATGCTTTTTCTTTTCAAACAACTTCTTCCACACTTCCACCTTTCTTTGCAAATCTTCCCCCTTGGAAGGTTCACCAGTCGAAGATTTGTGAACATTCCAGATCTGTTCAAGCATCAGGCGATCATTTGATCCAAAGGTTCTTCCTGCAATTGCTTGAGGCAACAACCCATCTTGAACATTTCTTACGATTGACCCAGAAATTTCTTCAGTAAGTTCCTTTAGCATATCACCTCTAAATTTGCGTACAACTGCATCACTGAGGGTGCTAATAACAGCATTCTGGTCAAGGGTTGGCTTACTCTCTAGACTGCTAATTCTGGTGGTCAGTTTCTGAACTTCTTCTGTCAGACCTGCCAAAGGTTGAACAATACTTGTTTGAACTGCAGTCTGCACAGAAGCCACCAATTTCTCTTCCAAGGACTGGACTGCCACTTTGATGTTTTCAGAATTTTGATTTGTGGCCAGTACCAATTCGTCAAGCTTCTCAAAGACAAGTTTTTCATTTCCAGCAAATATGGTCATCTCTGACTTAAGATTATTAGAGAGTAAAGATTTAAAGTCAGAGACAACTTGAGAAGATGACTGGAGGATCTCTCCAGGCCCGCCACCTTATTCGAAAGGCCTTGGACCTCGGCAGATGAAGTTGGGGAGAGATCTCCTGGATGCGTAACAGTTCTGGCAGTCAATAGTACTAGAGTCTCAACCCTTGTAATGTTTTCGGTTTGGTTGAGGGATACCAGAGGTTCGGATGATTGAGGAGAAGAAGTGAAAAATGAAGTGTTTTGAGGTTTTGAAAATGATAGAGGTGGTACATTTGAGGATTCTGGTGGTGGTGGAGGTGGCATTTCTGATGTCTCAAGTGGAGGGATGAAAGATGCAATAAGAGTACCTGCTGATTGTTCTTCCATCTGTACATCTTCACCCAGAAAACCCATGGAAGTATTAAAACTTTCTTTAGAAAGGGGAGATTCAGCATCCCAATCTGGCACATTACCAGCCAACTGCTCACCATCCTCAACATTTAAATCTATCTGGGCCTCCTCCAATTTGCTCAACTACCTGCTCAGATTCAACGTTTTCTTGCTCACTTATAATCACCTGCTCATCATTTTCTTGCTCAACCTGCTCAACAATTAAAGTGCCATCTGGAGCCATAATATCACCTGCCGTAGAGTGCAAGACTGGAATCACTAAAGGTGAGGTTCCAGTGACACCAGCCTGTGCAGACTTATCCAAAGTTTTCACCACTCTCCCTACCAAAAACAATGAGAGTAGCTGCTTGCAGATTTTCCCTTATGACATCACTAGACTCCTGTTCGGAGGAATCCAGTTGGCTAGCAATGGTACTAATAGGATTGACCAATAATCCTTCTCTTCTAAGACGTCTGGTTGTTGTTCTTGGTCTTCTGGAAGTGGTAGATCGAATGACAGCTAAATTTTGCTGTTGGTCAAAGGTCACCTCGGTTTCTGGTGACTGCTCTTCAGTAATGAAAGCTTCAGGGGGACCCACATTAAGTTGAGGGACACCTTGAGTTTCTTCTGAATCAACTTGTCTGGTTACATCAGTTATTTCTCTTCTAAAATTGTGTATCATAACCTCTGGGATCTTAACCTCATTACTACTGGAAACCAAACGTTGAGATCCCTCAAATATTCAGCCATAGAGAAGTGACTGGTGTTATAATCATACTCAGGACTCAAAGCTCTTCTAAAAATCAAGGACAAGAATCGAATAAAGGGAACATGAGCTTTTCTTTTATGAGTTTTAATTCTTTCAGCCAAATCATTCCAAAAAATTTGAGCAAAATCAACTCTAAGACCATACCATAAACAATAAGCAATCAGCAGTTGAGTCTGATTGATCTGGTCCAGCCCTGCAGATCTACCTCCAAGACACTCAACTATATGAGTGAAGAAAAATCTCCAAGAAGCGTTGAGTTTACTCATGTATATCGTACCTTTTCTCTTTAACACATCATTTTCATCCACGATGTCAGTATAACCCATTTCCCTACACACTTCCCTATGATTAATGCCAGTTGGAAGTTGTAAAGGCAACTCATTTTAAGCAAAGTAATTCAAACGAAGGGCATCTCGAAGATTATCGACAGTTAATTGGAGAGGGCGAGATCCCTTTTTAAGAGTATAATGGATGGTATCATCATCACCAGCCTTGAAGTGAGCTGTGTACCAGAATTCACAAAGATAACCATGGTGCAATTTTCCAGGGTTCATGGTGAGAGCCCCATATAATGGACAACTTAGAAAGAAAGAATTTAGTCTTCTAATGATGGTTTGGGCACCATGATTTCCGGCCAGTTTTGCCATCTAGTTGTGCATATTGATTCTAATTTTGTCAGAATCAATGATGATGTCATGGGCTTTAGTAACAGTAGCAGGAGGAGTATAATTGTTTGTGAGGAGATTTTTATCTGAATTCGATTGTCTAGGAGCCATTTGAGTATTGAAATTGAAACTGAAAAATTAGGGT
The DNA here is from genome assembly GCF_010389155.1 of Erigeron canadensis. NCBI lineage: Eukaryota > Viridiplantae > Streptophyta > Magnoliopsida > Asterales > Asteraceae > Erigeron > Erigeron canadensis. The sequence continues at coordinate 22,468,596 of NC_057762.1, read as the reverse complement.
TTATGAAGATTTGAAGATATTGATGATGAAATGCAGTGAACAAGAGAGAGATATATGATTGAAATTGAATGAAGAGAGGAGTAAATGAAGGAATTTGAAGATTTGGGAGTAAATGATTTTCGAGATAAAATGAAAAATGAAAGTAAATATGGGTATTCATAGAGGAGAGAGAAAATAGAATTCAAAACGGTAAATTTGAAATATTTCAAAACAATTTTGATCGGTTTTGACATCCGCATTTAATGTTTCCCATCACACATAAATGTATGACGGTTGACAGCCCACAAAATTACCAACTTGCACTTTTTATCTTCCCAAGGTAACAAAACCATCATTTTAAACTGTCCATTTTAAAGAGTTTGCATACATGGCACGCACTAACATCAAGTATTAAAATATTATGACAGACACACCATGACTCATTTCAATGCATCTAGAGGTTGACTGGACACTCTAGTATCACTGGTGGATTAGGCCAGTGAAATATGCATTGATGTTACACTGGAGGGACACTCCAGTAAGTACCCAGATTAAACCATACTGGTAACCTCAAACATGCACATCAACTAATATAGACAAATGAGAGGGACACATTTACAAAGCGACTGAAGTCACTTCAAACATGCACTTCAACCTATCCAATACCAGTGAGAGGGACACATTTACAAGGTACCAGAAACATTTTCCAGAAAATTTGTCCAGTGAGAAAATAAATTAATAAATTTTCCCTGAAATTTAGACATTTTAAGGACACAAAAAAAATGTGGTCTAAGTCTTCCCCTTGGAATGGTGATCCATAAATTTATCAGTGCAAAGATAGTATCACAAAGGCGTTCGATGGTTTTACTAGTATAGATTTACAAATCTGGAAATCAAAGAACCCTGTCAGTGTCACAAAGGCGTTCATAACAAGGTTCCAGATTTAAGGGTTCAATATTCCCAACTCACCAACAAAGATGTTCAAAAGTTTTTACATCCAGAGGTTTAGTAAAAATGTCAGTGAGTTGTTTGTCAGTGGGAATAAAATGGATTTCTATGTCATTTTTCATAACATGATCTCGAATAAAATGATACCTGACATCAATGTGTTTTGTCTTGGAGTGCATGACTGGATTGTTGGAGATAGCAATGGCAATGGTATTATCACAAAATATTGGAGTTTTTAAATATTTAATACCATAATCAAGCAACTGGTTCTTCATCCAGAGTATCTGAGCACAACAACTGGCTGCAGACACATACTCAGCTTCAACAGTTGACAATGAAACTGAAGTTTGCTTCTTACTGGTCTAGCTGACCAGTTTGCCACCAAGAAAATGACATCCACCAGTAGTGGATTTCCTGTCTATCTTACAGCCAACATGATCTGAATTTGAATAACCCATTAAATCCATGCCTGAGCCTTTAGGATACCAAAGACCCAAACTGGGGACACCCTTAAGGTATTTCAGTATGCGCTTTACAACAAGCATATGAGATTCTTTTGGATTAGACTTATATTTGGCACATACATCAGTGAACCTACCATGCCTCTATAGACAGTGGAGTTCACTGGTTTTCCATCTAGATCTGAGTCCAAAGTGAGTGGTGCAGAAATTGGAGTGGGTTTAGATGGTGAAGAGTTCATATCAAATTTCTTTAAAAGATCTCTAACATATTTTTCCTGATTAATAAAAATGTCATCCTTTGTTTGTTTAATCTGGAGTCCTAGAAAATATATTTATTCACCCATTAAACTCATTTCATATTCAGAGGACATGATTTTTGAAAATATCTTGCACATGTTTTCATCAGTAGACCCAAAAATAATATCATCAACATAAATTTGTACCAGTAGAAGGTTACCTTTTTAACGAAGAATAAATATGGTATTGTCAATTGCACCTCTTTTGAAACGATGTTTCAACAAATGTTTAGTCAGAGTATCATACCAGGCACGCGGGGCTTGTCTGAGACCATAAAGTGCCTTGTCTAGACGATAACCCAGTGAGGATGCTTTTCATCAATGAAGCCTGGTGGTTGCTTGACATAAACTTCTTCTTCCAATTTTCCATTCAAAAATGCACTCTTTACGTCCATCTGGTAGACCTTGAATTGATGATGAGCAACGAATGCTAAGAAAATTCTGATTGCTTCAAGTCTAGCCACTTGAGCAAATGATTCATCAAAATCAACATCTGACTGGCAATACCCTTGTGCTACCAGTCTGGCCTTATTTCTGATGACGTGGCAATACCTTGTTCCTGAAGACCCATCTTGTTCCAATTGGTTCTTTCTTGCCAACTGGGAAAGAGACCAGGTACCATACCTTGTTCCTTTTAAACTGGTGTAGCTCTTCTTGCATAGCTATCACCCAGTTTGGATCTTCCATAGCCTCGTCAATCTTTTTCGGTTCTATCAGTGATAACAAGCTGACGTATAAACATTGTTCACTCGAGGCTTTTCTGGTCTGAACCCCTCTATTGGAGTCACCTATGATCTGATCAACAGGATGAGCTTTTGTCCATTTAGAGTAATGACCAGGATTGTTTCGAACAACAATATCAATGCAAGTGTTCAGTTGATTTCCCTCTAAATTTGCTTCAGGAAGAGGGTCTTGCCAGACGATTTCAACATCTTCATCTGAATCAGTAAGATCACGATTTGCATCATAAAATTCTTCAATTGAGGGTATTTCTTGAAGTACTGGTTCAGTATCAACTAAAACTGATACTGGAGGAGTAGTACGGACATCTGATCCAATAACAAGTTCAGAGGGTAGTTTGAAACTTATTGAAGGATAAAAAGGAGTACTACTTGCGGGTTTTTCAGATAAAACAGGTTCCAGATTAGGATGACTGGAAACTTCTTTAGATGAATTTTTATTGTAGTTGATAGGATTTGATTCACAGAAGATAATTGGAATTTTTGGGGGAGAATTAAAGGTTGGCTTTTTATTGATTACATTGTTTGATTCAACAAATGTGACGTGGATTGACTCCTGAACTCTTTCCAGTCTCTAGTTGTAGACTCTGAAGGATCTGCGAATGGCTGAATATCCTATGAAATATCCCTCATCAGCTTTCGCATCAAATTTCCCTAGCTGACTGGAGTCATTAAGGATGTAAACTGGACATCCAAAAACGTGAAAATAACCAATATTTGGTTTTCTATATCTTAATATTTCATAGGATGTCTTCTTGTGTCGCTTCACATACACTGATCGATTCTAGGTGTGGCAAGCAGTAGCAATTGCCTCAGCCCAGAAACTGGTAGGAAGACCAGATTCAGCAAGCATACTTCTGGCAGCTTCTATCAGCGTTCTGTTCTTTCTTTCTACCACTCCATTCTGCTCTGGAGTGCATGCTGATGAGAAGTTCTGAGAGATGCCAGTGTCAGTACATAATTTCTCCAGAGTTGCATTCTGAATATCTGTTCCATTGTCATTTCTTAACTGACACACTTTTTGCTTATACTTGAGTTCAATCTGCTTGATAAGAGCAATGATTTCAGCAGCAGCTTCATTTTTAGACCTTAGAAAGATTACCCAACAAAATCTGGAGTATTCATCAACAATCACTAGGGTATATCTCTTGCCAGCACGACTCTGAACATTCACTGGACCAAAGAGATACATATGAAGCATATGAAGTGGTTCAGATATGCTAAAATTATGCTTGGTCTTGAAACTGGCACGTTTCTGCTTCTCCATCTCACATCTTGGACATGGCCTTTCCTTTTTGAAGGAAACTGAAAGTATCCCATCTGCAAGTTGTTTTCTAGACAACTTGTTAATATTTATGAAATTTAAATGGGATAACCTTTTATGCCATAAACAATTTGTGTCTTCATCAGCTTTTGTATAGAAACACTGTTGATGCGTAATTTCCAGTCTTAAATTTATAAACACGAAATACCTAGCTACTGTCTACTACACACTTGCGGGCAGTGTACCCGTTGCAGTATAGTTTACTTGGTAAACCGAGGTCGAACACAAGGACTTATTAAGCAATTGTTAACAATAAAGTAATACAAATGAAAAGGAGTTTTGTGGCCGAATTGCCACTTTGAAAAAGTTAGTAAGAATTAGTAATCCCGAAAGATTAATCGAAAATAATCTGGTGTAACCGGAGCAGGAATCGTCCTCAAACGATAGTGAAAATGATTTTATGACAAGAATAATTAAAAGGAACACCTACTTGGATCAGCTTACATGCCAATCATCGGGTCTAAACATTATTTGCATTTGTTGAACGACTCAAAAGATAGACAAGACGAACATCCGTTATACTTGACACTTTAATTGCTCTAAATATAGTTATCGCTTCCGCGTTTAATTTCTATTCAAAACAATTAAGCATTAAGATCCTGAGTTGATTTTTACGATTTAACCTTTAAAAGCTTTCTTCCGGACTGCTTATTCACCTAATCAGATTCCTCAATCATAAATGTTTACACGCTCAAAATGAATTTAATTGTTTAAAATCTTTATCGCTAGTTTCTTCCGAACTCCAACGACTTTAGGTTAATTATAGACCGATCAACCTTTTCATAAACCAATTGATAATGACATAGATTTCTTCCGAACTTCTAATTACAATTATCAATGAATAAATATAAAAGATGAAAACAATATTAAAAATCAAATAAATATGGATCTTCGATTAAACATAAAAATCGTGCTCAATAATCACAAGTAACATCAATAACCCTATGACATGTTCACTATCCAAGCGGGTGCAAATAAGATTTAGCCACTCATAATAACCAAGAAAACACAAATAATATTAAAAGAAATCACATTGTAACGATAATCTTGATGAATTCAGAAAGAAATAATGAATCCTTGAATAAAATTGATATTTTTGAACAAATAGATGATAAGAAATCAACCTACAAAAGCTTTTCTTTTGTTCTTGGTGTTTCTAGGGTTTTTAAGTGGTAAAAAGTGAACTAGATCCGTCCATAAGAAATTAAAGATAGTATATATATGAAATCAGTGACTAACGGCCGTTAGTGGAGTGTAACGGCCGTTACACGGGCTAACTAACAAATCTGTGCACTTTTGGTCCTTTTTCTAACGCTCGTCAGCTTAATAAGTGCAGCATCAGTCCTTTAGCTCTTAACGACCGTTAGTCAGATCCTAACGCCAGCTAGCGAGCACTTGTAATTCTTCTATGATCCTAACGGCAGTTAAAGTTTGGCTAACGGGAGTTAAGTGCTCAAAGTCATGGATTCTTCATTTTAACTCCTTTTTTCGTCATGCCTTCCACCCGTAACTTTCACGAACATCATATCTTCTTTCTTAAGTCGTTTTTGGCCATTTTCTTCCATGAACATGCTATGTACCTGAAACCACTCGTACATACCATAAAGAATCGAAAGCACATACAAATGACTAACATTTATGCATAAAACGACCTAAAACGACCTAAAACTCATGTGGGAAATATGTATATATTTAGTCACATCAACTGCTCTAAGGGAGAGCTTTCCATATCCATCACATACACATTTCCTTTTCTGGGAGAAATCAATACTACCTTCCAGTCCTTATTGAATACAATGCCCTGAGAAACATTAAACAGAACCTGGTAGCCATCATCACATAGTTGACTCACACTGATCAGGTTATATTTCAAACCATTTACATAAGCCACCCGTCTGAATTTGACTTGTCCATTATTCAGGACACCATACCCCTCAGTTTTACCGCAACCATCATTTCCAAAAGTAATGGAGGGTCCATCAGAAACTGTGAACTCCTCTATCAGGGTCTTACATCCGGTCATTGTTAGCCAGCAACACTGTCAAGATACCAAATATATTTCTTTCGATCTCCCTGCACATCCACCAGATTAATTAGTTAGTTTTGGGAACCCATCGACTGATGGGTTCCTTTGATCCTGCCAAGTGGATCCCTGGAGGTATCCGGTTGAGTTCACTTTCTTCAACAGAGGTCTTAGTTTAAAAGACCACTAGGATTGATAGTTTTGAAACCTTTTTCTTATTTTTCTCATTAGAAACAATGTTTCTCTCTTTCTTTGAAAAAGGTTTTTGAATTTTGTTTTGGGCCAGATGAAGTACCCTCAAAGTTGTTCAGTCTTGCATTACAACTCTGGACTTGACGAGCCAGAAGTTGAAACTGGCTCTCTAACCTAAAAAAAATAGTTTCTTCAGATGAGACCTAAGCTTTTCTAGATGACTGGACTTTAGGCTTAGGTATGGCAACATTCTTTTTTTTTTCTTCTGAACCTGGGGTTCTTTAGAAGCAGATTGAGGCAAAGGTTTATTCTGCTTAACCTTTTTGACTGGAGCAGTCATCTGGGGTGCTCCAGTCTTAACCTCAGACAATTGAACTGGTGGAATAACACTAGCTTTGGGGGTCTTGGGTTCATCATAAATGGTACTGGGTTTGACTTCTTCTGGTAAACGGTCAATTACTGAAATTAAAGCTGCAACATGGGTATTTCCATCTAAATAAGCACGTTTTTGAGATGGATATTGATTAACTCCAGCATCATATGGCTTTCTTGTTTCAAGCCAAGATTTAATTACCCGTTTTTCTTTTTCCAAAATTATATCCAGGTTTTGTTTTTCCTATACCAATTGTTCAGTGACCAAAACTTGTGCTTTAAAAGCCAGTTCGATATCTTGAAGTTCTTTTAAATTTAATTGTAAATTTGACATTTCAAATAAATCTGTTTCAAAATTATTTGTCATTTCGGATCGAACAGTTTCAACAAAGATTAAATCAGAGTTTAGAGCTTCATCAATGTCCAATTTTAATTCAGGATCAACCTCCTTATCATAATCAATTACCTTTTTGATGACAATGTTCACCCATCTTCCAGATGTGACATGTTCTTTCACCAGATGCTCTTCATCAGCCAGAGTCATGTAACAATAATTCTCTTTCCTCTTCTTCATCAACTGATGAGTCATCAGAGGGAACCCATTGTTCTTCAGCAATCATGCACTTATTATTAATATTTTGAATTTCCTGTGACATGAGAGCAATTTGAACCTTAAGCTTTTTGTATTTCAACTTGTAGCTATCATCAGGCTTTTGGTAAGAATCAGATGGACCAGACTGGGAGACAAACAGACTTGACTTGCACTCCTTCATGAAGTGACCTTTTCTGCCACACTTATAGCATGTCAAACTGACTTGCTTTGAAACGATTGAACGTTTTAGCAATCATTGCCACAACGTCATCACTGTCAGTTTCATCACAATCTGGAGATGTATTATTAGTGACTCCAGATTCCATTAGTTCAGACATCATCTTCTTCATAGAAAATACATTCTCGGAAGACATTAAAGCAGCACAAGGTGGTTCAGAATTACTGACCACGGGGGAACTAGTGGAAACATGGTTTAAAGCATCTTTTTTTCAGCCTCAATTCTCTGGGCTTGATTCTCTTCAGTGAATCTGAAGGCTCCGTACAAAGTTGACAGAGTATGAGAAGGCAAGGTTTTACCTTGTCTCAAGACCACAATCATATGAGACCATTTAGAAGGAAGAATATCACAAAATTTCTCCAAAAGTATATCCTTGTCTTTTTCTACTCCCAGTCCTCTTAACTGGTTGATGATGCTCATAAATCAGGTGTAAGTACCAGTTAGAGACTCATTGGGTAGAGCAAAAAATGACTCATACTTCTTGTTCAGGGAGACTTTCCTGGTAACAATAGTGTCATCATTACCTTCATACTGGTTCACCAGTTCATCCCACATGCTTTTAGCACTGGGATAGAGAACTAGTGTGGGAATAAGAGATTCTGGAACGGCCCCGAGGATCATATTTTTCAAAATAGTATCAATATTAACAAGCCTTTTATCCTCTTCTGACCAGGGTTCCTCTCTCTTTTCCCTTCCAGATCTTGCTCCAAGAGGATCAAGAAGTGGATTGAGAGGGCTTCTAGGAATATAGAGTCCTTCATTTAAAATTTTGATCATATTCCTCTCAATTCAAGTAACATGTAAAATCATCCTAGATTTCCACGTCCCAAATTCGTCACCATTCCCACTGAATTTGGGAACAAGAGTGTTTGAGTAGTGCACATGCACGTATGAAGAAGCAGGAGTTGGTAGAGGTGGTGGTGGGTTATTATTAATAGGTGGGGGTTCATTAGTTTCATTATTAATAGGAGGAGGTTCAACATTTAAAGGGTTTCCTTGTGTATTCTCTGGGTTGACCATCAAGGAAAACAGATCTAGGCACTATATTAGCCTACTACTCTGATACCAATTGTGAAATCCCTCACTCGATGGTTTAACCCACAAGTATAGAATAACAAGTCAAGTATGCACTAGATTGGACTAGTATTACTTTGAATATAAATGCAAGAACATAAATAAAGCAATAAAGACTTAAGCAATAAATAAAGTAAACAAGTATGTAAATGGTGGAACGCAAATGTAATTTTCAAGTGTATTTTATTTATTGATGTTAAATAAAATACAAGGTTGTTGCGGTATCTAGATATTACAAAACTAAGTATCTAAACAACCTATGAATTACAAGTGATCTATATTTTGCAAAATAAACTCCTTTGATCAAAATACTTAAAGTTGTGAAGTATAACCGTTTAGATCGAGAGTATTTAGGCAAAAGCACCAAATTGAAAAAGTGATTTGGACGAGGGAAATGACTTGGTATTTATAGGCAAAAAGAATTAGTATTTAATTCTTTTTGCCGTACAAATAAGGTTTCATGCATTTAAGGAATATAATACTTATTCCTTAAAAGCATTGGTTAAAGTATAAAGTCAATTTGATGTGACTTGTAATACTTTAACCAACCACCTTTACACGCGTGTAAGAACTTTTAACAAAGGACAAATGGATTGTCCGGATAAAAGCGTGCAAAGGCAAATAAGTCAATTCCTCGTAATCAGTTTTCAGACTTGTAAGGTCTAGAATACTGACAAGGACTCCAGTCAGGAGATCTGGTAAGACTACCAGTAGGCTCCACCATTTGTCAGTCTTCTGTCTTCAGACTTCAGTGAGAATGTCTTCAGTGGAAAGATCTTGACTGGAGTGAAGTCCAGTGAACCAATTTGGTGGAATCCAGATTCCTGTACAAGTAAATGGTTCACTGGTTTACTCATAATTTCTGGACAAATTTTCAGAGGACTCCACTCTTCTCGTCTAGAGTGAGTCCAGTAGATCTATACGTAACAAGATTTACAATGTTATTAATATTAGATTTTCATACATTAAAGTAATAAAAGTTTGTAATATCAAAGTTTAAGATATACATAAAAACTAACTATTCAATTCAAATGTAAAGAAGGTTATGAAACAAAAACAAAATAATATAATAAATAAACAGTTGTACCAACAAACTGGGTGGTTGTTTCAGTCTCGGTAATTGAACTTTCCCCCCAAACAACATAATAAATATGATAATTTTTTTAAGTTCTATAAAAAATAATTATTAATCTTAAAATATTAATATATTTACATTAATTTTTAATTATTTTTAGTTAATTAATTTTATATCTATATGATTAATTGAACATTTTATTAGATATATATTAGTTATTATTGTATTGGATATATATTAGTCATTTTATTGGATAAATATTAGTTATATTTTATTAGGATGAATAAAACATTATGCTTAACAATGTCAGACACGATCCTTTAACTTGGAAACGAGCACTGTGGTCACCGGAGATAATTATTATCTAGTTATGGCTTAAGAGCCGGGTAACTTAAAGATAAACTAGTAACACAAACTTTTGGTCATTAATGCTTAAACAATTACTCTAATGAGAATTTGTTTAAAGGGTAGTGTGAGTCTAGCGACAACACTAGTTATTTAGGCAAAGTGAACCTAACGAGAATGTAAGCCGTGATTAAGTTTCCAACAGTCTAGCAAGTAGGTAGAATGATATTTGGTCATACTATGAGATCTGAGATGCCAAACAAGTATTTTAGTTTAAGTAATGTTATTTGCTTTTTCAAACTATTGTCAGATTAAGCCTCTCACTGAATAAGCGGTTGCCGCTTCTATTTACTTTTCAGTATTTTTAATTAGTTTAATAGGAAATCGTGACAACCCCTCAACTGCAAGAATTACACATATTACTAGATTAGGTAAAGCAATGCGTCCCTGTGAATGATCCTGTAACTTATCACTTAACTATACTACATCCGATTGGGTTCTCAGCTCGTGGGTGTGTGTTTGAGATAATTACTTGTACAACATTATTATAAATTTAAAAACTAAAACGAATACCCCATCAAGTTTTTTGGCGCCGTTGCCGGGGACGCGACACGTTCTTAGTTTAGTAGTGTAGTTCGATCCTTTCTTGTGTTTCGGTACGAGAAAGTTAATTTTTAGTTTTTTTTTTAGTTTAACTCATTTTAGGTTTTAGTAGTCAAATTAGGTTTAGGTCAAAACTAGGGTTAGCTTAATTTAGTAGTATTTTCATTTCATTTTTAGTTTAAGTAGTTTAGTTTTTCATTTCATCTTTATATTGGTGTGTTTGACCTTTTTCTTTGAGTTTTGCAGTTTTACTTAGGTAATCAAGCTGGAAGACAAATCAAAGGACAAGAACAATAGGACACCACCTGTAACACCCCACCGTTGGTGGAAACATGAGGTGTCATGAAAAGTACAGCACGACATGGAATTACATAGATACTATTAAATGAAATAGAATATAATGAATATATTCCCGAAACATGAGTTCAAAGTCATAATAGTGCTAGAATAGTTTATTACAACCAAGTCCATAAAAAAATAATCCAAGGCATTTAGCCTTAAAGTGTGACAACAAATGAAGGAGCACTAATCTCCGAAGTCCAAGCCTATCATAACAATCTTTATCCTTGATTAGCCTGAGTACCTGAAAAGTATACTAAAACGTGTCAACACAAAGGTTGGTGAGTTCGTAGGTTTTATGTCAAAAAGTCTAGTCAAGAAATAAGTCTTTTGTCGATTCTTTTAAGTCAAAATAAGTATTTGTTCAATATGTAACGAGCAGAGTTACGCCATAGCCAGTCAATAGTCTCAAGTCTCAACGTCACAAGTCTCAATGTCACAAGTCTCAAAGTCACGAGACCCAAAGTCTCAAAGTCTCAAAGTCTCAAAGTCTGGTCTTACGGTACCTGCCTTAGTCCATAGTCTCATAGTCTCAAGTCTCCATATAAAGCACGTCAAATAAGCACGACATCAAGCACAACAACAAACACATAATCACACACATACAACAAGACAGAAGCACGTCAAATGGCATAAGTAACTCTATATGCACAGGCTCAATATTGAACATAAACAGAAATCGACAAAACTGTTTAAAAAGAACAAATATACTTTTCACCCCAAAAACTTATAAAAAGAGGGGCTACGAAACTCACCTGAAAGAAGCACAACTATAAGTACCCTAAGTCAACGAACAAGAACAGTAACAGTCAATACACCTGAAACACGCTCAATATCTGTCCAACAGTCCTACATTGTCCACAAGTCATCTAGTAAGTACTTACTTAATTGTACACGTCTATGTCCCATACTAGTGTCTTAGGAAATGCCATTATACCTTGTCCAATGTCTTAATATGTATATATATATATATATATAATAGCCCTTTGTCCTTATAAGTTGTCCAAAAGAAATACTTCTTTTAATATAATTATATTTTAATATCAATGTCTTCAATTACTATTGTAGCAATGTATAGCTTATTTGGTCTTTTCGAATCCATTGATCTTTGTATTATATATGTATATACGTATATTCTTACTAAATTAGTCCTTGTATATATATATATAAATTGCCCATTTTAATTAGTCGGTATATATATATATTTAGGTCTAATGTCCATATTAACTCCGATGTCACGTTTTATTGTTTATATCCCTTCAAGTCTTCGTATGAAACGTCATTATAAAATATATACAAGGTTCGGAATGTCGTATAACTTATATAGTCTTTACCAAGTCCTTTAATCTTTGTATTTATATATAGTCATTATAAAGTACTTTCATATAAATATGTATATATATATAGTTATAAGTCGGTAAAACATCGATGTCATGACAATTCTTGGATTACATTATAAATACGACCCGAAGTGACTACCCATAATTAACTTTGACCAAGAAAACCCAAATTCTGACTTTTGACTAGAAAATCCTAATTTTGACTTGACACCTCATTTTGACTTTTCAAAACCCTTATTCGATTTTTACCATAAACAGGCCAATTACAACCCATATATGAACAAAAACCTAATTTTGACCGAAAATATCATTTGAATCTGCCGTTGACCAACTTTGACCGGCGTTAACCGATGGTTGACCGAACCAAAAAATTAAGAACAAGTCTCAATCCAAACACAAGAACAATTTCAACTCGATTTCCCATACCAAAATCACGTATACAAGTCGAATCTACACTAAATCTACCCAAGAACAACTCAAACATCACGTTTAATTTCGGATCTAAATTATATTCGGGAATATTGTATATTTTCGGACCTAAATGTTCAAGAACAAGAATCAAAATGTACCAAGATGATAGATTTCGGGTCTAATATTTCGGATTCGAAGGTTTTCGGGTTCAAGGTTCACGGATCTATGAGATCTCGGTTCAAACAATTCGGATTTGATGATTCTTGAACATAAGGTTTTCGGATCCATTGATTTTCGGGCCATGTCTTTTCGGATCTAAGAGAAATCCGGATATGTATTCACATGTACACCTTTCAAAACCGAATATATATGTATATATTTGTAATAAATTCCGGATCTATAGATATCCATAGAACACTTACAACCGAAAATATATATATTTACATTTATATATATAAATAATCATGAAAAATGGGTTTAAAAATATATCTTTGTAAGGATTTCGGATTCAATAAATAAATATATACATATATCTGATTTATATATATATGTAAGAAAACTCGAGATTTTTGATGATAAATAACCTATTAAACACTTGATCTAAACACCACTTACCAAGATCTTTGAAAAAGATGAAGAAAAGGAGGCGGTCGATGGTGGTTTGTGGGTGGTCAGCGGCGGTTGTGTGGTGGCCGGTGGTGGTTGGCCGGATTTGAGAGGGAGAGAAAGAAAAGTGGCGTCTAGGAGAAAGAGAGGAGGGGAGGGAGGAGTGTGAGGAAATGAGGAATTAGGTTAAGGAAATTAGGGTTTTGTTTACTCCATCCTACCCTTGACCGAAATTGACCCCTTTGACCCTTCCGAAAATTCATTTGACTCGACAATTTCGAAAGACTCGTGACTCGTAAATTTATTTTGTCGACATAGTTGAACTTAACTTTTTAATAGCTTTCAAACGGATATAAACATGACCATATTTGTTTATTAAATTTTTAATTGATTAAATTTTAAATAATTCACTTAATTTGGCATTTCCACTAGACAACTAGTATTCCTTTTGTTCTCGAGCTCACACACAATTTTCTAAATTCTAAATGCTCAAAAAACCCGAATAAAACATAAGTCTACTAATTCCGTTAATAATGTCTTAAAGACTAATGACATTTGCGCCCTTAAAATACATATTCTAGTTACAAGTCGCGTATATGAACGGAATTAACTAAAAAGGATCGGAAAAGTACTTCTGGAAGATACGCTCAGATGACAGTTGTCACAACATTACCCCGTTAAAAGAATTTCGTCCCGAAATTCAACTCGCATTAGTCCCATTAAACAATTGGGGGTATTTTGTCTTGAAATGATCTCCCTGATCCCAAGTATATTCAAGCCATTGTTTTTGAATTCTAATGAACTTTAATTCGAGTATACTTGATATTTTCTTTAATTTCTGCACCTTGTGATCCACAACCTAAAAACAAAACCCTCTAACGAAGTCCAATTTATCGTCGGTCCGAATTTCGTCTATAGATACATGATGTTCCTCCTCGGCTAGACATTTTCGTAGATGCAACGCACGAAATATGTCGTGAACTCCCATAAGCTTTTCTGGGAGTCTCAATCCATAAACTACTTTACCAACTCTTTCCAATACTTTAAAGGTCCAATATATCGTGGTCCGAGCTTTCCACTGCTGACAAATCTAACCACTCCTTTTCAAGGAGGAACTTTAAGAAGTATATGATCCCCAACATTGAATTCTAAAGGTCAACGTCTCACATCAGCATAATTCTTTTGTCGTTCGCGTGCTAATTTAAGTCGCTCTTTAATCTGAATTATTTTCTCAGTAGTCTATTCTATAAGTTCAGGTCTACCCAAATGGCTTTCACCAAAGTCAGCCCACGCGACAGGCAATATACACTTCCGTCAATATAATGCCCTGAAAGGTGTCATATTAATACCCGCGTGCTAACTATAGTTGTAAGAAGACTCTATCCAATGTATATGATCATCTCGATTATCTCTAAAGTCTACGACGCACGCTCTCAACATGTCTTATAAAGTCTGAATCGTGCGCATCACTTTGACCATCGGTTTGAGAATGTACATCGTATTCATAACTAGTCTAGTCCCAAAATCCCTTTGAAATCCATGAAAAATGAGAATTGGAATGAGTGTCTCTGTCTGAAATGATTGAAACTGGTATACCATGCTTCGCCACGTTTTCATTTACATACTTCTTCACCTATCTCTCTATGGAATCTTTCTCACGAATGTGTCAAGAAATGAGCAGAATTTGTTAGTCTACCGACAATCACCCATAACACCTCATGACTCCTTTGTTCTAAGCAGTTTCATAATAAAATCCATAGTCACATATTCCCTTTTCCATTCAGGAATCTCTGGTTGTTTGAGTGATCCAGAAGGTTTCTGAAGTTACGCTCTCACACGTAGACACGTTATGCATCGGCTCACAAACACAACAATGTCCTTCTTCATGCTAGGCTACCAAAACAACTCTCGCAAGTCATAGTACATCTTGTCAACACTCGAATGTACCGGATACATTTAAGTATGAGTTTCATTCATAGTCAATGTCTGCAACTTACTAGTGAAAGTGACCCATAGTCTGTCCACAATTTCACAAGCCGTCATCGTCTCTTTTATCCAAAAGTTGTTCCATCCCTCGTAGTTCCATCTTAAGAAGTTCTTTGTCACTAACAACCACTTAATGTGCCTCTATGATCTGATCTCTAACACTTCTTTGCACTGTGATACTCATCACACGTACTCGTCTTGGCTTAACTGTTTCCTTACAACTTAGAGCGCCAGCCACAACGTTGGCTTTTCCCCAGATAGTAACGAATGTCACAATCGTAATCACTGAGTAACTCAAGCCATCTACGTTGTCTTATATTCAAATCTTGTTGCGTGAAGATATGTTGTAGACTTTTGTGTTCATTATAAATTACACACTAGGTCCCATACAAATAATGCCCCCAACACTTTAGTGCAAAGACCACTGCTCCTAACTCCACATCATAAGTTGTGTAGTTCTTCACATGTACCGTTAATTGTCGCGAAACGTACACAATCACTTTGCCCTTTTGCATAAGGACACAACCTAATCCTTGACACAATGCACCGTTGTACCCTACAAAAACATCTGATCCTTCAGGCTGACTTAAAATCGGCGCATTGCACAACCTGTCCTTCAAAATCTGAAACGCTTTTTCTTGTTTCTCGTCTTAAACATATGACCTACCTTTCTACGTCAGTTGCGCTAGCGGCAGCGTAATCTTAGAAAAATTTTCAATGAACCTTTTATAATAACCCGCCAGACCGAGGAACTGTCTGACCTCAGTCGGCGTCTCTGGCGTTCTCTAATTCTTAATTGAATTAACCTTGCTAGGATCTATATGTATTCCATCCTTGCTAACATCATGTGTCACAAAGTGTACCTTATTCAGCCAGAATTCACATTTAGAGAACTTTCCATACAGTTTTTCTTTCCATCAACAATTCCAGTACCTATCTCAAATGTTCAGTATGTTACTCTTTTGTCTTTGAGTAATTCAGAATGTCGTCGATAAACACAATAACGAAACTTGTCCAAATACGGTCGGCACACTCTATTTGTCAGTTTCATGCACACTGTCGGAGCGTTAGTTAATCCAATGGCATCACTGTAATTTCGAATCGTCCATATCTTGTCCTAAAAGCGGTTTTTGGTATGTCGTCCTCATGTATACGTAATTGATGATACCCTGAACATAACTCTATCTCTGGGAACACTTTGCACCTTGGAGCTGATCGAATAGATCATCAGTCCTAGGATAGGGATAACGGTCCTTCAACGTTAGCATATTCAGCCGACGATAGTCGATACACATACAAAAAGAAATCATCCTTCCCTTTGACGAATAAAACACGCTCTCTTCACGGCGACTGACTAGGTCTAACAAATCCCTTGTCTTGAAGTTCTTTTAGTTGTAGGGCCATTTCTTGTAATTCAGTCATTGCTAGTCTATAAGGGAATTTTGCTATAGGAGCTACGTTAGGAACAAGACAAATACGACAATCAAGTTGTCAAGACGGAGATAGGTTGGGTAAATCATCAGGGAAAACATCTTGATAGTCACGAACGACGGGGACATTGGTCAAGTTAACCTCTTTAACAGACGCACTCATGACACAACCTTCAAGAGACTTAGACCTCTCGCCCTGAACTTCTAGTATCTCGCCATTAGGTAAGAATAAGAAAATGAGTTATGTAGAAAGACCTTAGCGTCGATTTCTCATAAAGCATGAAAAAGATAAAGGATTGGTAATAGTTACGACCTTTTGGAACCTAGTCTTCTGAATTAAAAGTTATAAGGGTATTCTAATAATTTTTGCACTACATAGTATTCACGCAACGACCAAAGACATCCAAGTCCATACCAACAATAACGTCAAAACCCCCTTTTCAAAAGGTACAAAGTCAATAACGAAAGCATAGTCAATAAGAAGTAATGTGCACAAACGAATGACCCAGTCTAGTTTAACTAGTTCTTTGTAACCATTGTACGTCAAAATATATATATGTAAGACTCAGTCTAATGTTTAATAAGGAAAAGAAACTAGTCGCGACAAAACTATAATCAGCCCCCGAGTCAAAAGAACAGTAGCATAATTAAAGAGCATTCAGAAGAAAGTTCCTGTAGCACAATCGAATCGTCACGAGTCTCTGTTGCATTTTGTACGTAAGTGCGAACTCTAGCAGCTTGAAATTGATTGCCTCTATTTGACGAGTCCAACAATCTATAGCTGATTAGGATGAACGTCCACTTGAACCTGCAGCGCAACATACTGAACCAACTCATCAATCATAGCCTCAGATCTCCATATAGTCGCTTCCAGAGTAGGTGGGTGAACAACAGCCATAGCCGACCTAACCTGTGGGATCAGCCTACGAGGATACTTTTCAGTGCCTTTACTCTTGGAATTACCAAACGTACAACAAGCCTTGACAATTCATTGAGACGTGTAGCGTAACCAACATGATCAGCATCAATCATCTTATGCTCCAAAAGTTTTCGATATAACTTTATCAGTTCAGTTGCCGTACAAAACTTTCTCGTCAACAACTCATAAAATTTTTTACAAGACATCGCCTCAGTCACTACTCTGCATCTAACTCGACACTAACCATTCCACCAAGACAGCACATCCAAGGTAAAGAAATTTGTCACATACCTCACCCTCTGACCAGTACACACCCACTAATGCCAATCACAACTTCCATCTATTTAACCATTGAATAAACTTGACTACTCCACCCTTGCCATCATAATTTCGCACACCACAATCCTTGAATTTTTGTAAGTAAAACATCTGTCACCATTTCTAGGCTCTTTTAGTGCATTTCCATTATGCATTTTCTCGTCAGCGTCTTCATAGTATTCACCAATCTCCTGTATCACTGTTTCCTCATACTGCACATCTACTGCTTCATTAAAAGTCGGCCCTTCATTCGTCGCATTTTTGGTATCTTGTGCAAGGACAACATTGACGACTTGAATAATCACGTGGATCGCCTCCGTTCGAAGTAGCTCTCGTCTCATCGCTATTACACACACGTTAGTATATCTCTTGAACGTTAGACGCGAAGAAGCGCTCGAAAAGGTCAATGTCTATGTTACATACTACACTCAGAAAGCTCTCTCGTCTTATGGTCTAAGGGATGCTATCTAAAACTTAAACTACTCATGCAGTCTATGTCGATGCAATACATATATATACTAGTAATATATAACCCTAAATCGCAGTTAAAATGTGGTCCGAATCTAACACCTACATCCGTTGCACTAGTGGTGTATGTATACAGGGTGTACCATTGGCTAACCCTCCACACCCCTAGTACATCTAATGCAACGTCGGATCACGGTACTGGTATGCTCTCTAGGTATTGGCTCTGTATGCATACAGGGTGTACCAGCGGCTAACCCTCCACCTAACCAACACCCATTAAGCATCTTAGGGTAGCTACCACACTCTCAGTACAAGTGCAATCACTGATGTCAATAACTGTCGCAAGGCATGGCGGTAATCATAGAACAGTAGATCAGGCTTTTCTATGATTATCGCTATGCGATACTAGTTAGCGTCATCACTTCATCTTGTTCTAATACACATAAATAATCACATTAACACCGAAAGCACACAGTCACCACAGTACACAGTCACCAAATGACAGCCATAGACAAAATAAGCACAGGGATAATAAGTCCCAATAGAATTTGAACTCAAAATATAAGCGACGTTAGCACGTCTAGAATGCATCTATGATTCCTATTGTGAATGCTACACGGGGTTCTTAGGTTATAGTCTAGGTTTTTCCACCTAATTCTCTACAACCACGGCTCTGATACCATTCTGTAACACCCCACCGTTGGCGGAAACATGAGGTGTCATGAAAAGTACAACACGACATGGAATTACATAGATACTATTAAATGAAATAGAATATAATGAATATATTCCCGAAATATGAGTTCAAAGTCATAATAGTGCTAGAATAGTTTATTACAACCAAGTCCATAAAGAAATAATCCAAGGCATTTAGCCTTAAAGTCTGACAACAAATGAAGGAGCACTAATCTCCGAAGTCCAAGCCTAGCATAACAGTCTTTACCCTTGATTAGCCTGAGTAGCTGAAAAGTATACTAAAACGTGTCAACACAAAGGTTGGTGAGTTCGTAGGTTTTATGTCAAAAAGTCTAGTCAAGAAATAAGTCTTTTGTCGATTCTTTTAAGTCAAAATAAGTATTTGTTCAATATGTAACGAGCAGAGTTACGCCATAGCCAGTCAATAGTCTCAAGTCTCAACGTCACAAGTCTCAATGTCACAAGTCTCAAAGTCACGAGACCCAAAGTCTCAAAGTCTCAAAGTCCGGTCTTACGATACCTGCCTTAGTCCATAGTCTCATAGTCTCAAGTCTCCATATAAAGCACGTCAAATAAGCACGACATCAAGCACAACAACAAACACATAATCACACACATACAACAAGACAGAAGCACGTCAAATGGCATAAGTAACTCTATACGCATAGGCTCAATATTGAACATAAACAAAAATCGACAAAACTGTTTAAAAAGAACAAATATTCTTTTCACCCCAAAAACTTATAAAAAGAGGGGCTACGAAACTCACCTGAAAGAAGCACAACTATAAGTACCCTAAGTCAACGAACAAGAACAGTAACAGTCAATACACCTGAAACACGCTCAATATCTGTCCAACAGTCCTACATTGTCCACAAGTCATCCAGTAAGTACTTACTTAATTGTACACGTCTATGTCCCATACTAGTGTCTTAGGAAATGCCATTATGCCTTGTCCAATGTCTTAATATGTATATATATATATATATAAAATAGCCCTTTGTCCTTATAAGTTGTCCAAAAGAAATACTTCTTTTAATATAATTAAAATTTAATATCAATGTCTTCAATTACTATTGTAGCAATGTATAGCTTATTTGGTCTTTTCGAATCCATTGATCTTTGTATTATATATGTATATACATATATTCTTACAAAATTAGTCCTTGTATATATATATATTGTCCATTTTAATTAATCGGTATATATATATATATTTAGGTCTAATGTCCATATTAACTCCGATGTCACGTTTTATTGTTTATATCCCTTCAAGTCTTCGTATGAAACGTCATTATATAATATATACAAGGTTCGGAATGTCGTATAACTTATATAGTCTTTACCAAGTCCTTTAATCTTTGTATTTATATATAGTCATTATAAAGTACTTTCATATAAATATGTATATATATATAGTCATAAGTCGGTAAAACATCGATGTCATGACAATTCTTGGATTACATTATAAATACGACCCGAAATGACTACCCATAATTAATTTTGACCAAGAAAACCCAAATTCTGACTTTTGACTAGAAAATCCTAATTTTGACTTGACACCTCATTTTGACTTTCCAAAACCCTTATTCGATTTTTACCATAAACAGGCCAATTACAACCCATATATGCACAAAAACCTAATTTTGACCAAAAATATCATTTGAATCTGCCGTTGACCAACTTTGACCGGCGTTGACCGAACCAAAAAATTAAGAACAAGTCTCGATCCAAACACAAGAACAATTTCAACTCGATTTCCCATACCAAAATCACGTATACAAGTAATCTACACTAAATCTACCCAAGAACAACTCAAACATCACGTTTAATTTCGGAACTAAATTATATTCGGGCATATTGTATATTTTCGGACCTAAATGGTCAAGAACAAGAATCAAAACGTACCAAGATGATAGATTTCGGGTCTAATATTTCGGATTCGAAGGTTTTCGGGTTCAAGGTTCACGGATCTATGAGATCTCGATTCAAACAATTCGGATTTGATGATTCTTGAACATAAGGTTTTCGGATCCATTGATTTTCGGGCCATGTCTTTTTGGATCTAAGAGAAATCCGGATATGTATTCACATGTACACCTTTCAAAACCGAATATATATGTATATATTTGTAATAAATTCCGGATCTATAGATATCCATAGAACACTTACAACCGAAAATATATATATATTTACATTTGTATATATAAATAATCATGAAAAATGGGTTTAAAAATATATCTTTGTAAGGATTTCGGATTCAATAAGTAAATATATACATATATCTGATTTATATATATATGTAAGAAAACTCGAGATTTTTGATGATAAATAACCTATTAAACACTTGATCTAAACACCACTTACCAAGATCTTTGAAAAAGATGAAGAAAAGGAGGCGGTCGATGGTGGTTTGTGGGTGGTCAGCGGCGGTTGTGTGGTGGCCGGTGGTGGTTGGCCGGATTTGAGAGGGAGAGAAAGAAAAGTGGCGGCTAGGAGAAAGAGAGGAGGGGAGGGAGGAGTGTGAGGAAATGAGGAATTAGGTTAAGGAAATTAGGGTTTTGTTTACTCCATCCTACCCTTGACCGAAATTGACCCCTTTGACCCTTCCGAAAATTCATTTGACTCGACAATTTCAAAAGACTCGTGACTCGTAAATTTATTTTGTCGACATAGTTGAACGTAACTTTTTAATAGCTTTCAAAGGGATATAAACATGACCATATTTGTTTATTAAATTTTTAATTGATTAAATTTTAAATATTTCACTTAATTTGGCATTTCCACTAGACAACTAGTATTCCTTTTGTTCTCGAGCCCACACACAATTTTCTAAATTCTAAATGCTCAAAAAACCCGAATAAAACATAAGTCTACTAATTCCGTTAATAATGTCTTAAAGACTAATGACATTTGCGCCCTTAAAATACATATTCTAGTTACAAGTCGCGTATATGAACGGAATTAACTAAAAACATCGGAAAAGTACTTCAGGAAGATACGCTCAGATGACGGTTGTCACACCACCACCAGCGAAAACTAGGATACAAAAGTTAGAAGCAACCTCATCAAACCCACCGAAAACACCATCTCAACCGAACTCACCTTGATCCGAAATGGAGGACCTTGACCGACCGATGATGGAAAGGATGAGAGCCGTAGCACCGACATCGAGATCGCCTATTGTCCCACCAAACTTAGGAGACTCATTTTCAGTCAAAGGCCACCACCTTAAGTTAATCCAAGACAACCAATATGATGGCCGAGCCAAATCCGACCCCTATAAGCATGTAAGTAAGTTCACAAGTTTGTGCAAAATGTTCGAATACGGAGGAGACGTCACCGATGACGATGTGAAGCTTAGCTTATTTCCGTCGTCTCTCACGGAAGAGGCGCGTGCTTGGTTCGATGAGCTCGATGAAGATACCATCACTACATGGAATCAACTTCGTGAACAGTTCGTCTCGTGATTCTTTCCCCCGAGTTTAGCTAGAAAAATGCTTAGAGACATCAAGGCTTTCAAGCAAGACGAAGGAGAATCACTAGTTGATGCATGGAAAAGGCTTAGGGAAATTATTAGAAACTGTCACGGGAATGGACTCAACAAGGACGAGATCATGGAAATTTTCTTCTATGATTTAACTAAAAGTTCCCAAAAGGATTTAGACCTAGCCAGTGGTGGTAACTTTTTTTACAAGTCTACCAATGACGCGTACAAAATGATGGAGGATATGGTGCAAGCTAGCTTAGGTAAGAGTTCCCAAAAGGATGTAAAAATTGATATTTTTTCATTTAAGGGATCAAAAATGAAAAACGTGCAAACTTTAGCAATGAAAAAAATAATTTACTCTATATATTTTGAAAAATTGCCTAACCCGTCCTTTGACCATTACAAAACCCATCTTACCAACTAATTTTACCACCTCTAGCTGCCTCAAAGGAAAAGCTTACACCAAGGGTCTCCTATCAAGATCAAATTGAATTTCTCAAACTACCTTGGATATTAACAACATGTTAACAACCTGCAAAACAAAGGTACCCTCCATGACACCTATGCCAAAAGATATATGAGCACCATGTGATGCAAAGCGGTTAGAAATCAAATTATGAATGATATAATCCAATGCATATACGAAACTATGAAGGGTCGGTGGAGAACCGCACCCACCCAAATGTTTCATTTTTATATCAAACATTAATATTATACAAAGAGTTGCATTCTACAAACGGATGAACTATTCCCCCTCAAACAAATTGATTTTGACTTTTTATCCCCTCAAACAATATGGTCACGTTCCTCCCCTTATCAAATGGAGAATAATACAGATCTTAGAAATCGGATCATTACATAGGGAACCTGGATTTGGTGTTTTCAAATACTTGTTCCGCAATGGCTCCATTACCATCAGCTTTTTTGATTTCCAAGCTAGCCTTTTGATAAAACCCAGTATCTCTTATTGCATCTGTAATGAATTGATTTAACCTAAATGGAATTGTTGCTTCAGCTTTAGCACCATACACTAATCTCCGTATCCACAAAAATAATAATATATTATTACTTGACCTAAGAAAAATAATCAACGTAGTCTAACTAAAATGTTGCCAAATAATAATATATTTGGCAACATTACACCCTTCAAATTCAACACCAATAACTGTTGAGCAGTAGCTCCCATTTTATTTCTTACAAATCCGATATCTTAACACCAATTTTTTAAGGTCCTAATAAACAAAAGAAACACTTCCAAGGGAAGATTTACCTATAATGACCCAGCACGTTTTCATATGAAACTTATATCAAACCCAATTTTCTAAAGATCTTTCACAATAACTATTACCTAAGCTCCTCCTACATGATCACCTAAAGGTTCGTTCTTTTACCGGTCCGCAAACTAGTTTGCTTTAAGCACTACCATTGATGCGATTCTTTGGCTTTTTTTCGTAACTATTTTAAATAAACTATATACATGATGAATAAATGGAGTTGATTAAGTAAAGTCAAAGTGGCATTCCTAAAAAGAAAAAAAAATAGGGGAATCGAAAAAGGTCAGTCACCTCCAGTCAAACATGAGTTACCGCGGGTCAGAATATCAACACAACCCGGCGAGCTGTAAAACCATATATTTACTGCTGGGCCATAAATTTTGGAGTAAAATTGTAAAAAAAACTTTTGCAATTTTGACATGCAATCTGATCATCAAAATTATACAGAGTAGGAATTTTTTTTGCAGGGTATCATGAGATGGGAACACTCAACGATCCTCATCACACAAATAATATGTTACCAAATCATTTCAATTTTCCAACCTTTAAATTCATGTTTTTTTTTTTCTGAAAAAATCATGATTCAACCCTCATCGTATTAAAGACTCTTCCCTCTCTTTCAACTAGTGACTTGCCCAAAACTCTCTTCCCTCTCTTTCAACTAGTGACTTGCCCAAAACTCTCTTCCCTCTCTTTCAACTAGTGACTTGCCCAAAACTCATCTAGATACCCATCCTAATTAATTCCACACTCTAAAATGGAAACTATCACTCTTCAAAGATTATTATGGGTTTATCGATTAGTTACAATTTAAATTTTCATCCCTAATTTACTATACTATATTTGGTCAACATGTGTTATCACAAGTCATAGCTATGTTGATCAATCAATTATTATAATTAGTTCTAATCTGATACAACTACATGTAAGTAAATTTGTTTCTTTGTTTGATGCCACTACAAATAAATTGTTTAATTGTTGTGTGCCATTATAGTTAATTGGATATATATTCATGTCAATTAATGTCTTTAAGATGAAATCCATTTCGTTTTCGAACTTTTTGTCTGCTGATGACGCAAAACCAACCCATGAGATTTGCGTGTGGCTAATGATTAAGGAAATCCATTTCCCCCTTAAGGCCGTTCCAATAGGGTCGTCGACCGCCCATTAATGCGCCCGTCCACGTTGACCCTATTGATATGGAGCTTCTCGATGGCTTCTTCGTCAAGCACTGTCGATGGATTGAAGAGCATGGATGAGCGGAAGAGAGGTGAAAGTGGGGCCGGGCATTTTTCTGCTTTTTTTTTCTTCTTTCTTTCTTTTCCTGTTTTTGGTATATAGCTCGTACATATATATAAACGAGAGATAGTGCCCGCAATTGTTGTTGGTCCTCCTGAGTGCAATAAATTTAGTTTTTGTAGTTATTTTCAAAAATAACTAGTTTGTCATCTTTAAATTCTTTTCTAGTTTTTTTTTATTTAATTTATTTTTGATGTCATAAACATTTTTCTTTCTAAAATTTTTTGCATTTTTATTTTTATTATTTTTTGATGTTATTTTTTATAAAAAAAAATTTATTATAAAAAAATTTAATAATTTATACATGGTCTTTAAGTTCCATCATATAAATAAGTTTATGACAAAAAAGCATGTTTTTGAATATATATTGAATATTTGTTATCTTAGTACTTGTATCGATTACGGAAGTATATCTGAATGTGGGTCACATAAGTTCGCAAACTATTCAATGGCATATTAGGCTACTCGGGTTACATGGTGACTGTCCTTGGCCAGGGTATGTCGAAAGTGTCATAATTCAAAGGAAACTGAAAGTACCGAGTGTTTAAGAGGACAAATATACCGGTAATCGTGGTTGGGTCACTGTTCATAACTAATAATAAGAGAATTATTTCTCACTTGCAGACTTATGTAAATGCTAATCTGATCTAATCTGCAGAAACTTAGAATTTCTTGTAAATAAATAAAGTAGCTTAGTATTTTATTTTTATTCTTATTTATTTTTTTATTTTTTTATTTTTATTTTTTATTTTTGTTTCGTCTTTATTTTTATTTTTGTAATAAGTGTCAGTTTGTGTGTCAAACTAGTTCTTATTGCACGAGAGATTTAATAAGCATTAAAAGTTCTAATTTTTAGTGAATTATATAAGTCTTGTTGCTTACGGTATAAATGTGTAAAAGATGGATTTTCTATTTAATACATAAGTTGTTTAATTTAGAAAATGCAATGTTTTGAAAATTGAAAAGTCAAAATATTTTTGAATGTGTTTCATGTAAATTTTTGAAATTTCAATTGTTTTTGGTAGATAAGTATGCTTGACAAAGATTGGACTTGCCTTAGATCTTGTAATGATTGCTAGGTGTTGATGCACGTTGATGTGACAACAGCAACTTAGATTTGATATGTCGTTTAGATTGAGATATTATGTTAATTTATGTCGTATCTATATATGTAATTGATAGATTATGAACTTTATGTTTTGGTAATGATCGATTACATGTTTTGGAGTTATATATATATATGTGTGTGTTATGTATGATGTTTGTTGTGTGATATACAAGTACAAACATAATATGTGTTAGGATTCCTTAAGATGAAACACTTAGGAATATAACTAAGTATTACATCTAACGAAGATAAGATATATCTTCGTTAGAGGCAAACGAAGATAAACTTCGTTTGGTACAAACGAAGATTAACTTCGTTACATGGGCTGGCAGCTAAATTCGTAAGAACAAAGCCCAGCAAGCCCAGTTCGACCTGAAACATATATATACGAACGAATACCCTGATATACAGACATATAGACGTTCGACATACAAGTACTGCAGAGAACTAAGTTCGTTCTATAGCTTATAGAAACGAAGATAGTACAATACGGCTGATTATTTATTTGATAATTAGCGATATACCTATTTACTAATCAAACTAGTTATCTCGTGAGGATTCCGCACTCACGACATAATCATAGACGATCTCAAGAGCGATCTATAGCTATCGAGGGACTCACAAGTGGTATCAGAGCCAATCGATTTCTTATCGAAGGTTGGAGATCGTTTTGTTTGATTTTTTTTCTCTCTGAAAATTCACCTCC
Source organism: Erigeron canadensis (assembly GCF_010389155.1). NCBI lineage: Eukaryota > Viridiplantae > Streptophyta > Magnoliopsida > Asterales > Asteraceae > Erigeron > Erigeron canadensis. The sequence continues at coordinate 22,441,944 of NC_057762.1, read as the reverse complement.
CGACACCCTTACTGTCGCTAACTTCGTTTTCTCAAACGAATTTAGCAAACGAATTTAACCTCATCTTCGTTTCGAGTTCTTCCAACATTTTTTAGCTTTATTTTCGTTAAGTTCCTTCAAACGAATTTCAAGTTATCTTCGTTACTCTCACCTTACGGATTTTTGATTTATCTTCGTTCTTTCCTTCAAACGAAGATAATTCTATCTTCGTTTCCTCCTGCAAACGAAGTTAATCCTATCTTCGTTTCTCTCATTCAAACGAATTTAAGATCTATCTTCGTTCAGTGCAAGAATTTTTGAAATGGCTTCCTCATCAACTAACACTGCTGTTGCTCAATACCTGAATTCTCTTGTCTATCATGATCATCTTGTTGGACGTACTAATTCTCCACCGAAGTTAGTTTCATTGGCTGACTTCTGGGCGTGGAGAGGTCGATTTGAAGATTATATTCAACGAGACGATTTGAATATGTGGATTATGATCACTGAAGGATATGAATGGCCAACTCTTACTGTAAACGGTGTTACAACTAATTACAAAGTAGGAGAATTAAAAGGTGAAGAAAAATCCTTGTATGCTGTTGAAGTTAAGGCTCTTTCTACTCTTAGAATGTGCATTCCTCAAGAATTAGTGCACTTGTTTCCTAAACAGGAGTACAAGACTTCAAAGCAACTGTTCGATGCTATTGAAGCTCACTGTGAAGGTGATCCATTATTGAAGCAAAATCGAGTTAAGATGCTTAAGAAACAATTTGATTGCTTTAATGCTACCAAGAACGAACTAGTTGAGGATCTTATCTTGAGATTTCAACATCTTCTTGCTGAGTTAGCCTATTTTGATCTTAAGTATACTCCTACTGAGATAGTGGATAAATTCTTGGATGGTTTGCCAAAAGCTTATAAAGAATTTCGTCATGGATTGCAAGAACGAGCTGATTATGCATCTCTTCGTATAGATGGTGTTATATCCACATTAAGAAACAGAGAAATGAAGGATAAGGCAAAGGATCTCCAAGACAACTTCACACAAGATCCATCTCTTTATCATGCCACTATGAAGAATCCTACAGCTGATATTAATGCATTCTTTTCTGGAGTTGGTTCTTCTGGCACGAAAGAAGGTCCTAATTGTGTTATGGATGGAGATGATTCTGCAGGTTTCATGGCTTCTGATGCTGGTTTCAAGGCTCGAAAGACAAATGAGAATGCCAAGCCTGGAAATATGTCGTTTAATAACAATTCATCTACTTCTGCTGGTTACAAGTCTATGCCTATGGATATGAAATCTGCTGAGGGAAGGATGAATGTCTTTGCTGCAATGTGTGCTGCACATGAAGCTTTTGTTGCTGGGAGGATCACGGATCCAGCACTCATTGAGGAAGATTATGACCAAATAGATCCAGATGATGTTGAAGAAATGGATCTGAAATGGAATTTGGCGATGATCACTAGGAGAGTGCAAAGGTTTATGCAGCGAACAGGTCGACAGCTTATTGGGGGTACTCAGGGCTTTGACAAGTCAAAGGTTAAGTGCTATAATTGCAATGGCTTTGGACATTTTGCCAAAGAATGTCAACGACCAAAGAGAGATGTCAACATTACCCTACCCGTCAAGATAGAGGTGGTAATCGTCCTTTTAATCAGAATGCAAATAGAGCTCTCTTGTTGACTGAAGATACTACTGGAAATAGCAATGACAAGGCTATCGTAGCTGCTCAACCTGATGGCTCTTATGTCTGGAATCTTCCACAGGATGAGACTAATAATGCTTATTTGGCCGAAATTGTTGATGATATGGCTCAAATAGCAGATTCTGTTGAAGATTTCTTGGACACTTCAGTTTACCACAGTGATGAGCATCTGTATGAAAATGCTCAAAGCTCTAACTTGGAATCTTCTACTCAGGTATATGACACTGATTCTGAGTCGGATGAAGAGGTTGAGGTTGCTGATACGAAAGATTCTAGAGAGGTGAACGCTGCTGAGAACAAAGACGATTCTGCTACTGAAGAGGTTGAGGATGCTGATACGAAAGATTCTAGAGAGGTGAACGCTGCTGAGAACAAAGACGATTCTGCTACTGAAGAGGTTGAAAAGACGATTGAGGAGCAGATGACGGAGTATGAAATTCCAGCAGGCATGAGTGTGGATGACTTTGTCGCGTACATGGCAGACTGCAAAGAAGCAGATCAACAGGTATCTTATTCTCTTCGTACTATTGTTCATGTTTGCCAAATTGTTAATCGAATGTTTGATGAAATTGAACAAAAGAATGAACGAATTAAGCATTTAGAATCTGTTGTTAATGCTGCTCATGAAGAAAGAGACAAATTGATTAAAAAAGATTTAACTGTCACTGAAAGAGAAAGATTTTTAAAGGATAGAATTAAATCTTTAGAGTCTGACATTAATGCTATGAAAGACAAAGTTAAACATGCTGTGGCTGTAGAAAGAGTAGGTGGTGAAGCTTATGCATTATTAGCTAAGAAGTGTTCTACTATCGAGAAAGAACTAGCTGATGCTAGAATAGAAATAGTGGACTTACAAGCTAAGGTTGATTCAACTAGACATGATGAGCTTTTGATGCATATGCAAAAATTTGGGGACTCTCCATCTAAGAGTTCTGACTCTGCTAAGGTTTCTTACAATAGCATGCCTCCTCCTTTCAACAATAATTATACTCCTGTAGAACCTAATATTCCGGAAGTCCTACTTCAACCTAGTGTTGATGTTGGTAAATCTCAAGACTCGTCTCCTAAGTCTAACTTGACTGAGGAGACAACAGTGTCTAAAGGAGTTTCTTCTCAACCTACCAAGGAAGAGAAATTGAAAGGTGTCGTCCTAGATTCATCCACTTCTTATGGTCAAAAAGACAGTATTACTCACTTTACACTTCGTAAGAGTAGTAGGGTCTACACTGAGTTAGAATTCCCGTTATCATTAATTGACCCTAAGAGGATTGATAAAGTCTGGAATGTTGATATTAAGGATATGAAGCGCTTAAGTCAGTTGCGTCAAACTCCTTTACCTAAGCAGTCTAGGATTAGTCAATCTGAAGATGAATTAGTTGTTAATATCGAAGCAACTAAGGCTTTGAAGCATATCTTAATGCCTGCTCAAAAGAAGTCCCAAAGTAAGTCTAGGATATCACCGACCAAACACAACCATAAGGATCCTAGTAAAACAAGTAAATCAGTGGACAATAGTGTATCTGTAAGTACCAATAATAAGGTAGATACAATGAAAAAATCTAAGGTCCTCTCTTGCTTTGCTTGTCATGAAAAAGGTCATGTTTACAGTGTATGTCCTAATCGACCTCGGAGATCAGGTTCTCCTTCAAAGGTTGTCACCTCGGAAGGTAAAAGGGGGTTGGGTAATGATAAACAGGTTTATGAAACTAAAGTTCAATCTTCTTCAAAACTGTTTACTATACCTCAAAAACGTGAATCTCCACCAAAAGGTTCTTCTCCTATGGGACAAAGATTCACTACCCCAGTGGGAGTTCAAGTGGTCACGCATACCTTCAAGTCGTAATTCATTTTATGACCGAAATCATTCAAGTGTCCGACCCTCTTTTGGCCTTCATTCCTCAAGACCTTCTCCAACGAACGGTCAGAGGTCTTCTCCAGTAAGAAGACAAGTTGAGAATCAAGTCTCACCCACGGCTTCTAGCAATGGATATTGGACTGAACTGATTCTCAAGGATGAGAAGGGACGACCCAAACCTATGAAGGTTTGGGTCCCCAATGATAACTAATATTTCTCATTTGATGTGCAGGGAGTTCCTAGGAAACCTATTCATTTGTGGTACCTTGACAGTGGATGCTCCAGGCACATGACAGGGGACAAGAAGCTCTTGTCCAATTATACTGGTATAAATGGGTCATATGTTAGTTTTGCTGGTTCCAAGGGCGGCAACATCACCGGTCAAGGAGATGTCGTCAATGGACAACTAACTCTAGAAAGAGTTAACTATGTGGAACAACTTACTCACAATCTAATGAGTGTCTCACAGATCTGTGATAAGGGCAACAATGTTCATTTCACAGAAAAGGAGGCATACATCTTGAAGCCGGGTTTTGTTATTCCAGAAGAATGGATTATGCTCAAAGCTCCTAGGAAGAGAGACATCTATGGTTTAATTTTAGGTGTTGATAATCCAAAGGAGCCCCTTTGTTTGTTGAGCAAAGCAAATGAGTCTGAATCTCTCCTATGGCATCGTAGAATGGGACATATCAACTTTCGGAAATGAATGAACTTATCAGTCTTGGGTTAGTTGAAGGTGTGCCTGTTAAGAAGTTTGGGATGGAAGATAAGTGTGTACCGTGTTTGAAAGGAAAGCAACATAAGAATCCGCATAAATCCAAGGTACTCAACTCCATTTCCAAACCATTCGAATTACTTCATATGGATCTCTTTGGTCCTGTGAACAAAAGAAGCATTGGAGGGATGTCTTACTGTTTGGTGATCACTGATGATTACTCGCGGTACTCATGGGTATTTTTTCTGAAGACCAAGGATGAGACTGCCGAACGATTTATGGATTTTGTCAAGCAAGTTGAAAATGTCCATGGAGTCAAAGTTAAGAGAATCAAGAGTGACAATGGCACTGAGTTCAAGAATAATACTATTACTGTATTTTGCTTGACCAAAGGAATTCAACATCAGTACAGTGCACCATATGAGCCACAACAGAATGGAGTGGCTGAACGGAAGAACAGGACGCTAATTGAGACAGCCAGGACGATGCTTGCTGATTCAGGGCTTCCTATTACTTTCTGGGGAGAGGCAGTGAATACAGCTTGTCACATTCTGAATCGGGTTTTAACAGTGAAACGGTTTAAGAAGACTAGTTATGAACTATTGCACAACAAAAAGCCCAATTTACAGAATGTTGAGCCTTTCGGTGTTCCGTGCACTTTTCTTAAAACTCTTCCTCAAGGGAAATTTGAACCTAAATCTGAGGAGGGTTTCTTTTGGGTTATGTTCCAAGTACACCGATTAGGCGAGTGTACAATCAGAAGACTGGCAAAGTAGATCTTGGTACAAATGTCGTAATTGTCAGTCACAAACCTGCTGTACACCTTGGTCCTGCTAATCATTTGATTATGATGGTGTCTTCACTTCTTTTCGTGGTCCTGTTTCTTTTGCAGGTGTTCCAACAGTGGAGGATGTCGTTACTCTTCATGATCCTCTGGATGGTGGACGGTTCCTGGTTCTTCTTCTTCCGGTCCCTCACCAATGGTTGAGCCTATCTCTGAATCTGGAGAATCTAGTGGGACAAAAGTAGCAATTCAACCTTAGAGCCTGCTCCTATAGTTCCTACTGATCCTTTGCATGTACCTACCTGATTCTCCTTTCTATGATACTGATGACACGGAAGGTGACACTCAGGACGAGCCTAAAACTCCAGATTATAAAACTCCAGAGCAACATGTGCAAACGAATTTGGGTGATGATCTTTCTATCGATAAGGTTCCTCAAACCAGAGTCCACAAGGATCATCCAGTCAATCAAATCATTGGTGATGCTTCTGCCTCTGTTCGCACGAGGAATCAATCTAAGAAACCGTCGTGTATGTTTGCTGAAGTTAAGGATACTGGGGCAATTACTTGGTACTTGTATTACTGCTTTATCTCTCAGGTTGAGCCTAAGAATGTTGGAATGGCTCTTAAGGAACCGTCATGGGTTGAGGCGATGCAAGAAGAATTGGCTCAGTTTCGAAAGCTTGAGGTATGGAAGTTAGTTGACTTACCTCCTGGTGAATCTCCTTTAACAACGCGTTGGGTTTTTCGTTGTAAACGTGATGAAAGAGGTGTAGTCACTCGAAATAAGGCTCGCTTGGTGGTTAGAGGATTTGAGCAACAAGAAGGTTTTGACTACGATGAGACATTTGCACCTGTAGCTAGACTTGAAGCTATTCGATTATTTCTAGCATATGCTAGTTATAAAGGTATTAAGGTGTATCAGCTTGATGTAAAGAGTGCCTTCTGTATGGTGATATTAAAGAAGAAGTGTATGTCGAACAACCTGCCGGGTTTGAGGATCCAGACTTTCCTAATAAAGTATATCGTCTCGATAAGGCTTTATATGGTTACATCAGGCTCCTCGATCGTGGTATGAAAAATTGTCAACACATTTGAAGGACAGTGGTTTTACTAGAGGTTCTATAGACAGCACGTTGTTATTAAATGGAAAGGGAAGGACTACTTACTTGTACAGGTTTATGTCGATGACATCATTTTTGGTTCATCTGATGACAAAATGTGCAAGGAATTTGAACACAGCATGAAGGCTAAATTTGAGATGAGTGCTATGGGGGAATTAACTTTCTTCCTTGGTCTACAGGTGGATCAACTGAAAGATGGGTTCTTTATACATCAGACCAAGTATGTTAAGGATTTGCTTACTCGGTTTCGCATGTCTGATGCTAAGGATGCTGTTACACCAATTAAGACTAATCATGGGTTGTGTCCTGATAAGCCTAATGATCCATCTGTCGATGCCACTCAATATCGAGCTATCATTGGATCCTTGATGTATCTGACAGCCTCACGTCCAGATATTACCTTTGCTGTTTCTATGTGTGCTAGATATCAGGCTAATCCGAAAGAGTCTCACTTGAAAGCTGCAAAAAGAATCCTTCGTTATGTGAAAGCCAAGCCTCGTCTAGGTCTTTGGTATCCCATGTATGGTTCTTTGACTTTGTAGCTTATACTGATTCGGATTATGGTGGTGACAACTCGGATAGGAAATCAACGTCCGGTGGATGTCAGCTTTTAGGGGGAGAATTGTATCGTGGCAGTGCAAAAAGCAGACATCTGTTGCACAGTCATCCTGTGAAGCAGAGTACATTGGCTGCTGGATATTGCTGTTCTCAGGTGCTTTGGATACAGCAACAACTGCGCGATTATGGTATGAATATCTCTAATACTCCTATTTGTATTGATAATAAGTCTGCCATAGATATTACCAAGAATCCGAAAAACTTTAAAGTCACCAAGCACATAGATATAAAGTATCACTTCATACGTGACTGTTTTGAGAAAAAGCTTATTCATTTAGAAAAGGTTATTACTGATGATAATCTTGCTGATTTATACACTAAAGCTTTTGATGGACTCGTCTTGAGTTGTTATTTCAACTCAATGGTATGAAGAATGCGAGTAGTTTCTCTCAAAGAACTTAAATGTATTTTTCGTGTCTTTGTAGTATAAGTTTGCATATATCTAGTGTCAAAAAAAAAAAAAAAAAAAAAAAAAAAAAAAAAAAAAAATTAAGTAAGGTTACTGCGCTAAATGTAAGAAGTGACGATACTTTAGCTTTTAAGCCTGCTTAATCGTAATATAACTGATTAGTTCAGTGTTCACATTTGGGATATATCGGTAGACACAAAGTATCAAGGTTTCCTTCAATCTGAACTTAAAATATACAATGTTCTTGTGGGAAACATATTCAGATATATGGCTGAGATTGCTTGCTTTTCAGTAATGAATTGATCTAGTCCTTAAATTTTGTGAAAGATCTAGCATTACTATAAGATTTGTTCATGAGTAGGCAAGAACATCTACCGATCATGAGCATAAAAGTAAATGTGATATTGTTATGCAAATCAATGAATGCAAATTAAGGGGCTAATGTGGTCTTTGAGATTCGGACAAGTATGTCCTCGGGGTATCTTTGTATACCTAGCCTACCTAAAGCTTCCAACTTGGGATAGGTTGTCAGAAAGTTCGCTACATGAATCTCATAGAAAATCACGGGTTCCTTATAAATCATGAAATGCGAAGCATATATGTGAATCACAAAGTAATTCAATTCAGTTATCCAAAAGTGTCTCATGATTGGTTAAGGATGTCTTGAATATATTGAATATCTTTTATCTTAGTGCTTGTATCGATTACGAAAGTATATCTGAATGTGGGTTACATAAGTTCGCAAACTATTCATATGGCATATCAGGCTACTCGGGTTACATGGTGACTGTCCTTGCCAGGGTATGTCGAAAGTGTCATAACTCAATGGAAACTGGATGTACCGAGTGTTTAAGAGGAAAAACATACCGGTAATCGCTGTTGGGTCACGGTTCAGAACTCATAATAAGAGAATTATTTCTCACCCGCAGGCTTATGTAACATGCTAAACTGATCTAATCAGCAGTAATCAGCTTAATGTGAATAATGTATACGGTCTAGTTAATTAGAATTTAGATTAGTTTATTATTCTGCAATTTTATTCTGTGTTATTTTCTTTTTAATTGACAAAATAGTATTTTTTTATAAGTTCTTATTGCACGAGAGATCCTATTCAAATTCTGAGTATATGTTTTGCTGAATTCCTTCATGTGAATTTTAATGAGGTGTGTAGATTGTTACAAAGAAGATTTCTAATAGGGACATTAATTTGTTTAAAGTTTAGAAAATAATTTCTCAGTGTAATGTGAAATGTCAAAGTCATTTGAAATCTCATGATTTCATTTGTCACCAAATTATTATTGGATTTGGTTTCATTTTGTGTGGTGACATTTTAGGGTTTGACAAGAAATGACCTCTCTTGATCTGTGATATATTTTTTTTTTTAGTTATTTTATGTTAACCCTGATTAATGTGATTATAACTTGAATTTCTGCATTATCCTGTTTGTCTCAATGCATTGATGAGTTTTGTGGTAAGTGTGCAGTGTTCAGGTTAAGAAGATAACGTTGGCATGCTGACTTCTGTTACTGCATTGTTATTTACATGGATGATATCATTACGATAAGATCCTTGGTGTGTAGTGATAATATTTGTGATGCAGATTAGAGCATGTGAAGGTGAATACATGAACTGGTTTGGAACGTTATTTATTATGATTCATGTATAATGAAAATAATCAAATTTCATATAGTTTCCTTTGAATTTCATGCTGTGATTTATGACATACTTTTGGAAACTTTACTAAGTCTTCAGTGAATTTTGTGGATAGTTCATTGTTTGTTAAGTTTTGTAGACGGCATTAGTATGGGACTTAAGTGTTTCACGATGGTTTGCTGTCATGCATATTATGATCCAAGGAAGTTCTCGGTGTCATCATCAAATGGTAATGAGGTTCATGTTTCAATTGATATTTTCAGGTTTGTTATGGATAGCGTTTAAACCATATGTTTATTCAAGATTATAATGTTCGGTTATCTACTTACATTATGATTATGAATTGGGTGCTAAGAACGTTTAGTACACGGCATGAACAGGTTGCTATCTAACGAGTTTTTGCTATGTACAGATTGTGATAAAGGGTTGTGTTTTGGAAGATTGCTTGGATGAAACTCTGAAATTTTGCTAACTACGGATTATTTCAGATTGTTCTTACGAAGATAATGCTATCTTCGTTCGACACACCTTTGTTCAAACGAAGTTTATCTTCGTTTGCTAACTTCGTTTGTGAAGTTATGCCCGATCCATAGTTGGCCCATTGTTAGTTCCATATATAAAGGGGTTTTTTCTTCGTTATTCTGTTATCAAACGAAAAATACTTTATTTTCGAGCCAAATAAACCCTAAAACACAAACTTTTTCTCTTTCTCACTTTAATTGTTTTCTTGATTCATTGTCCAAACTGAGATCTAAGTAAGTTTTAATGTTCTTTCATTCACGAATATGATTTAGGTTTCCATGTATCTTCGATTTGATTGTGTTGATTATGTTTATAAAATTCTTGTACTCATTCATCTGGTTTGATCAAACGAATTTAGACTTGTGTGAACGAATTTAGACTTTGGTTCAAAACGAATTTAGATGTGGCACATGGACTTAGATTTTGAATGAACGAATTTACCTGGGTAGACATGGAGTTACTTTATGCCTTACGAACTTAGACCCAAGTGATGAGGAACGAATTTAGCTTAACACCCTTAGTTTATTCAAACGAACTTAGACTTCGTTTATAGGTTACGAACTTGGAAGATAAGTTTTATAACTACGAACTTGCATGTACAGTTTAGTCTTAACGAACTTAAACTTCGTTAGGTGTTAATTTAGGTTTAATTCTTACGAACTTAAGACTAGTTTTCGTTATTGCTTACGAATTTAGCTTCTATCTTCGTTCTATCTACTTAACGAATTTAGTGGTTATCTTCGTTCAGACTTGTTTTGCGAAATTCTGGACTAGGGTTTTCATATTAGGGTTTTCAACTTGGCAATTATTTATCGTGATTATTATAGTTGTTTCGATTTTGGTTGTTTTGCAGAATGGCTCTCGCTCCACGTCAATTGTGAAAAAACACAATCTTGCACTGAACCTAGATCCAGATCAGCATAATTGTGAACATTTTCATGAATGTTCAACTACATTGCTCGCTCACGATTATCCTTTGCTTTTGTGATTCGCCGAGACTGATTAAGCTGTATATTGATTCTTTCTGGTCTACTGCTCATGAAGTTATGGTTGATGGCCAAAGTTTTGTACGAGCAACTGTTGAAGGCAAACATTTGATTTTAATGCTGAGTCGCTCCGCACTATTTTGCATCTAGGAGCAGAAACAGACGTAGAAGAAGAGGACGATGTGAAATGACTTACGAGTTCGAACTCCTTTTCGTGCTTTCAGAGAATGGGGTTGTTGGCCAGGTCAAACTTCCTTTGACAAGAGTGGTTTTCAGGGAAGATGGAGGTATCTGGCGTATGCATTGCTTGTCTGTTTGAGCAATCGCAAGGCTGGCTTTGATCAACTATTGCACAGATTGCGTCGCAGATGTTGCGTTGGTATATAATCGCCCTTATCCTTTCTCCCGATATTTTATCAAGAGTTTGTTGATCAGATTAATGCTAGGGGGAGAAAGCGATTCTTCTGTATCCTCGATTTGTGATGGCTATAGTTAGATTTTTGTCCCGCGTTAGAATATGACCAAGGTCTCGCTAGTTCTTCATGCTTGGCTTCGCGTCTTTTGCTGATCTAGAGGCAAATACGGGTAATGTGGCTGGTCTCCATGATCCACCACTTTTTGGTCACTGATTAATCCAAACTATCGATCTCGTCTTGAGAATGATATGTTTGTGGATGATGTTGATGACGATTCTGAGTCTGGTGATTCTGAAAGTTCGGATGGTTCTGATGATGACTCCGGGGATGAGTCTGTGGTGTTTGGATGTTGGAAATGATGGAGATGATGTTGCTAGTCCGACGGTTCTGCTGCTACAACTGCGAAGACACAGATGATTACTGCTGCTGAAGTCGAACTAAGATGATACATGATATTGCGGCTGCTTCTGAAAGCGATCATTCGCACAGTCGTTGATCAAGCGGGTGTTTGTTTCTAGAGAAAGCAGAAGCAAAGCTTGTCACGCAACTCCAGCAATTTCAGATTCTGCTAACTCAATTTCTACTGCTGAGATTGATCCGATGTTGCAGCTCAGCATGATTCTGAATTGCGAGAGATCTTTGAAGATATGGACGACCCTGTGAAAAGAGCAAGTTCGGTTAGTCCAGCAAAGAGGCAAGGGAGTATTGATCTTCAGTATACCAGAATTAAGCGTCGACGTGTTGATCTTCTTCTGTAGCAATGCCTGATTCTCCAAGACTGACTGCTGCTGTTTCCTGTTCTTGGTCATCGAGTGATCTTTTGGAGACCAGAGTGTCGCACTTTGGAGTCAGATCTCACGGCTACTCGTGCTGCCTTAACATTTTTGATCAATGGGTCAAGAATCAAGGGGGAGAAGTTCCTGAAGAAGTTTGCAGATTGTCAGAGGTTCAACCACGACGTCAGAATGACGATGATGTGCTGAAATGCTGCTGAAAGAATGTTTCTCGCCAGTGAAGATAGAGGAAAAGGGTGCAGCGATCGGGGGGAGACAGGAGGAGATACTTTCAGCAAGGTGCTTCTGGTTCTGGTGCTGGTCCTTCTGGTGCTCTGTGATTCAGGTTTCTAATTTGTTTATGATAAAGATTATAGATAGAATGTATAATTGTTTGTGTGTAATAAGTTATGACATTTATGTAATGAAATGTTTTATATATTTTAATACAAGTACATTTCATCTTTTATAATTATCATGATTATTCTATTATTCTGGTGTCATTTTGTGGAAATTTAAATAGATGATCCAGATTATACAGATTATTCTTGATGGCGATGAACTCGAGGAAGGCGAATTTGTCCCTGAACCAAATCTAGATATATTCAAGAAGCTTATGGGTTTGAGAAGTGTGGGACTCAATTCCTGAAGATCGGTGATTGAAGAAATAGAGTGTTGGATCAGCAGAGATCAGAGGTTAGAGAAAGAATGCTTCAAGTCCATTCAGTAGCCTAACTCAAATTCTCATTGTGTTGTGTATGCTAAGAATGGTGATGTGTCGATCCATCTGAATATGAGATTAATGTGACGAGACCATTCAATTCAAATGATTTTCCAGTTCCTATCAGAGATGATGATTCATTAATATGTTGATCGACGTGTTCCCGAGAAAAGAGTAAATGATTGGATTACTTAGGGAAACGTGGAAACCGAATTGTATTGGACTCATATCTCAGATAAAGATGCTGCAAGTACAAACAATCATTGGAGTTGGTTTATGATGATGAATTGAAGTTGTTTGTGCTTAAAAGACCAGAGGTGTTGTCAGTACTTGCATGGTGTGAGAGACATTCAGAAGTTTGTGTGAGAAGATTTACATGAGCTTGGAAATAACTGGATTATCAATCCAAGCGATGATGGCTTAGTGATGTGGTTGGTAAGAATCTTAGAAAAGATTTTTGTTAGGAAGAACATGAAAGATTCTGATAAACCAAGTTTTAAAACGAGCCAAGATCGAAGAAAGAGTGGTTAAACCAGATAAAACAGTTGAGTTTGTTCAATGATATTAAATGCATGATCAAGTTCCTGCAAAGAAATGGGCACAAGATGTCTTGGACAAAATGGATAATTGGGAAATGATCGAAATTCTGGTGAAGCCAAAATGTATACAGATCAAAGAAGCAGATTTTGTGAGAAGAGTTTAGATCCGATGCAGTGGTGAACTTCTCAAGAAATGATCTGAGGAAGTTATACGATACGGAGTGCTCGTTTTTGCAATTTGGAGCATGAAAGAAAGTAGATATCGTAAGATACTTAAGCTCTGCTTACATGAAGATATTCATGCAAATAGCAAAAGATTGTTGGTTGATGAATGATCAGATTTTGAAGACTAAGAAATCAACGGTGTGCTGTAAGGGGGAGTTGTTGATGCACGTTGATGTGACAACAGCAACTTAGATTAAGATTGATATGGCGTTTAGATTGAGATATTATGTTAATTATGTCGTATCTATATATGTAATTGATAGATTATGAATTATGTTTTTGGTAATGATCGATTACATGTTTTGAGTTTATATATATATGTGTGTGTTATGTATGATGTTGTTGTGTGATATACAAGTACAAAACTAATATGTGTTAGGATTCCTTAAGATGAAACACTTAGGAATATAACTAAGTATTACATCTAACGAAGATAAGATATATCGTCGTTAGAGGCAAACGAAGATAAACTTCGTTGGTACAAACGAGATTAACTTCGTTCATGGGCTGGCAGCTAAATTCGTAAGAACAAAGCCCAGCAGCCCAGTTCGACCTGAAACATATATATACGAACGAATCCCGATATACAGACAATAGAAGTTCGACATACAAGTACTGCAGAGAACTAAGTTCGT